>NC_091122.1:61954975-62647475 GCF_040183065.1 Periplaneta americana
ATATTGAAATATATATTATATTGTGAATACGTGTATATTAACTAAGTATTACAGTAAAGTTCTTTACGATTGCCACAGGACTTCTCTCCAATCAAGACCCTTCTCTCTGCCAGCATTCCATGCTTTTAATCAGTTATTTAACAGTGCTGTATCAACTACGAGCTTATCTACAGTCAGAGATGATAATATTAGAGCTCATATATTTTTTGGAAAAAAAAAAAAAATACGGGACACTTTCGATTTGAATAAACCAACCAAATTTTATTGCTTTTCTTATTTACGAACATCAGCAAAGGAAAAAGAACATACATTAATAATTACACTTTGCGCCAAAACAATGTTTATATATACAGTAGAGCATTGATTATCTGAATACGATCAACCGAAACATCGGTTAACCGTAAGCGTCCCAGTTAGCAAATTTGAATTTGCTCATGCACCATGTATAAGTTTCGCTAGCACTGTTTGCGAGATTTAGCGACAAAAAAACGAGTCTCGGCTCCGAAACAAAAAAAAAAGTTTGGACTTCTTTCCCTAAACTCTACGCCAACTTCAGTGGCCGTTTTGAACTTGTCAAACTAGGCTAGCCAGTTTTCTGTGTTATTTATAAGACGTGTGATACAAATTATATAGGTCTACCATATATACAGTTTTGTGTTTAATATCAGTGTTTTTTTGTTTCATACTGCTCCTATGACACTGGTACAATTTGTTTTCGTAAATGATCGATTATCCGAAAAATCAATTAACCGAACACCCCCCGTCCTCAATTGTTCTGGATAATCGATGCTCTACTGTATATATACATTAAGACCTGAAGATGGCTCACTTTTATTTAATGTTCTCTATAAAAAAACATGTTCAAAATGCTTTCCATTATGTTCCAAACAATACTCATAACATTCTTGTAGATTTCGAAACATGTTTGCAAATGTAGGTTGTTGCAAATGACGAAAAAAACTCTACGAATTTTTCTCACAATTCCACAATTGTTGTTGACAGGTTGTCGAAAAATTAATTCCTTCAGCAAACTCCATACTTACACATCGGGTGATGTAAGGTCAGGTGAATGTGATGGATACAGAAACTCTGTTCCATCGGAAATTATGCATTCATCAAAATGTTCCCAAAGAAAATTGAGCGAGTTTCTGGCAATGTGGCAGGTGACTCCATCTTGCTGGAACCATTGAGTATGATGTGCAATGTTTTGTGCACGACAAAGTCTTTGCAGATCCCCCAGAAATGGTGTGATAATGAAGTTCCTATACCGATTCAGAGGATGTCCACCGTCGTCTTCCACAAAATACGAGCCAAGTACACCTTTTACAGATATGGCACACCATTTGTTACACATTCAGAGTGAAGGGGTGTCCGAACAATAATATCTGGTCATTCAAAACCAATGAAGCGAGTTGCTTGTTTATTATCCATCGTCACTAAACCATATGTTAGACAAGAATGTGGGATTCTCGTTTATCATAGCTAACACTGAACCACAGTACACAATTCTGGCACAAAGATCATTATCACTCAAATGCTATCCAATCTGGATTCGATATGCATATCGACCAAGTCCCTTGAACATTCGATGTATGGACATTGTACTGATATCAACTTTCAAAGCTGTTCGCCGAAGACTTCTTTACTGAGACTGTAACATCTGGGTCAGGAGCCACCCATGATTATCATTATTTGTCACAGTAACAGGCCAACCTTGCAGCCTCTTCTTTCAGTGAGGACGCTTCCTGTATGGCGAAACTTATCAACAACTTGTAACAAAATCGCGTTACTCAGCAAAGCTTTGTGGAACTTATCACGAAAGTCATCTGAAACTTGTTTCAAACTAGGGCATTTGCGCGTCCTAGCCTGTATGAATGGAAATAATACTCCACAACAAATACTTTTTCCTCAGTTGTGAAAACCATTTTAGCAAATCTTCACTATATTATGTATCAGCGATACAACAATGATTTCAGATAATCTTCATCATAAGATACATACATGCACAGTATCA
Source organism: Periplaneta americana (assembly GCF_040183065.1). Lineage (NCBI taxonomy): Eukaryota > Metazoa > Arthropoda > Insecta > Blattodea > Blattidae > Periplaneta > Periplaneta americana. Next base: position 61,956,990 of record NC_091122.1, read on the forward strand.
GTGTGAGAATTTCAGTGCTGTTTGTTTTGACTTATACCGTATAAGGCATAGCTATCTTAAAATTGATCTTTAAACATTACTAAATTATTCATCTTTCCCTACTTCTCAGATGAATGCATTTTTTCAAATAAAGAATGATTATGTTATACCAAGTTATGAAATTCCACACAATCCTTATTGAAAAACAGTTTAACAATGAGCATAGCTTTTACAGTTTCTACAGATAACTTTTTTTTTTTTTTTTTTTTTTTTCATTTGCCCATAAGGAGTTCATCCGGGAAAACAGTCTTTCAATACTAACATAGTTATTACAACATCCGCTAGTGGCACTGTTCTCAGAACGTAACAGTATTGCCAATTGGTAAGACATTTTTATGAACGAGAGCTTCGATTTCTTGGGAATGACATGTTTTAAGTTCAAGAATAAGAATGTTAAACACAAATCCACAAAATATGGGACAAATCTGCATCCTGAAGAAGTTTATTGGGACGCTGGGACACAACTTTATAATAAGTGATGATCCCATAAAATACGGGACATAATACGAACCCTAGATAATATGTATGTTATATGTATGTTTAGTCAGCAGTCCGAAGATTGGTTGGAACCAGAGTTAGGAAGTTAGTGCATAAAAAATTAATTTCTACACGACATGTAAAATGTCATTAAAAACGTAATACATTCAAAACTTACTGTAATACATTAAATAAACAAAGTGTAAAATTGTTATTGGAGTTTTCAGGCTACAAGTATTCATTACTTGCGGTAATTCATTCGAACTCTTCAAATTAAGTCTTCATTTCTTCTGTCCTTTGAAATGATAAGCCGACACCACACAATGTTTCTGTGTGTTGCTTAGCTACTTGCCACACCAATACAGATCCCAGAGTTTACTAGTCATCAAAGTCTGCTGACAGTTTTCATTATCATTGTGTGTTCCACAGTTCCTACTGGCATGTTTTGTCTTTATATTTTTTTGCCAAACTCTTTATATCATTGTGGTAATGGAAAGTGTCTTTGTGCTTATTGCCGACTTTGTTTATTTTCCTTCATCCACTGATCAGAGAAGTCATCTTGTTCACAGAGGCCAATATTAAAAGAGAAAACACAGAATTTGTTGTCTTTTTGAGGACATTTTGTGAAGACCTTCCCAGAGGTGGCACTTTTGACTTTTATTACACACTTCCAGATTCTTTGTAATCATATTGTCATCTGATAGTCTAGAAATTGTAAAAGGATGGAATGATATAATCAATTCATACTGTAGCATAGTTTCGAAGCATTCAGTGAGAGTTTAGAATCAGCGATTTTGAAGTTGCTAAGATCCTATATTAAAAATAAAAGTAGAAGACGAAATGTTGTACGCAGGAAGACCTTTGCATGGCAAGTATGATGAACTTTGTTTTATTCCCACAAAACATGAAAATAAAAACAGTGCAAAATGTAAATTTTGTGACTCGAGAATTAAAAGCACAGCAACACAGCATCTTCAAGCAAATAATTTACTTCCATGAAAATAATTTATGTTGCATATAAAATCTTGTAAAAATTAATTTTCCTATGAGACGTATATTACACGTAATTTATGTAAAATATGTTTCATGTAATTTATGCGGCCAACCCTGGTTGGAACCTCACAAGTTATACCAATAAGGCATCACTCATGAGGCAACTAAGCAAGGAGATAATAGGGTAGGCTGACCAGTTCCTTCCCCCCTTCATTGCATACATCACTATAGTCCTGTCGCTCTAATTTCCGGCAGCCAATCGCGTTGCAGGTCGGCTACATTTAAACGTGTGCGTCTTGTGATTCGCTGATTCATTTCTTAAGGCTTGATAAATACTTAATATAATCGCCAGCCATTTTAGCTTTTTTTTTTTTTTTTTTTTTTTGTTCGCAGAAAGCACACGACGTTATTTGCCGCTCAATTATTTTCTGAATTACATTGCGTTTGATTTATTATCATAGGAGCTACGACATGATAATGTTTAATGGTGTGCAAATAGATTCCCCGTATGGTAGCTCGGCAATGTGAGAACAAAAATGGCGAATGATACTACCTACCTACTACTACTAGTAGACTTTATAGAGCTTTTACTTTCTAAGACGTAAGCAAAGGGGCGGAGTCACGCCGGAAATAACAGCGTCGAGACTATAACTAGTAACATTGTTCACTAATTAATCGGACTTGAGATATATGCAATAATTGAAGACCCTTCTTTTCAAAGGAACTAAGTGCCAATTTTTGGAATTTCATTTTATTCAAGCTAAGGGAAGCTCTGCCGTAGTTCAGCTGTAAATGACTCATTTGTGCACTCAAAGATGGTGTTGGACGTATGCACTTGGCAGTGTGTTTTTCATCAATATCTCAGAAACTTTTCTTTTTTTGGTGCTTAGCCCTTTTGAAAAGATAGGTCTTCAATTGTTCCTCTGGTACATATCAAGTGACATGTACTGCCTGATAATAGATGTATCAGTCGGAACCTCAATCAGAAGTACAAATAATTATAGCAAGGTGTTATTTTGGTGTGATGAATCCGAGAAATTGCATACAGTTAGGGAAAAACCTCGGAGAAAACGCAACCAGGCAATCGACCCAAGTGGAATTCTAAACTGGTAAATTGTTTACCTGGCACTGACTTTCTCCCATACTTTCTATTGTATGTCCCAAGTTCCATTTTTGTTATAGCGTTATTACGTTGTAGTCATTCTTGGTGTAGTGATTATCGAACTTGCCATTAGACCCAAATGTCATTCATATGTAGTCAAGGACAGTGTATTTTGAAGAGACAATACAATCCTTAGCATTGGTGGAACCGGAGGTCTTGTGTTGTAGCTTTATGGCATGTGTAAAAAATCCCTTGATACAGGCAAAATTACTGACTTGCTGTATTGGGTGCCCCTACAAAGTTCTTTTTTTTTTTTTGAACAAATATCTTTTTAATGTACTGACTCTTGATATTGTAGATGTCTCTACAGGATAACATTCCAAGGGACTACGGAGGCTTTTAGAGGATAAAATGGGAATTGAAGTAAAAAGTTGAATACAATAGACCTTTAAAGAACACAGAATATAAGGGTTTTGGAAAGGTCATCATAAACATGTTTTAAATTTGTATTGTTCACCATGTTAATGGATTTGAAAGATTACTTGCTTTATGTAAAGAATAATGCAGTAAAATCCGTTTTAAAGTTCCCGTTTTTAAGGAATAACCTGTTAAGTTTCAACCAAATTATCATAAGAATAATGTAATTAATTCTTGCTTTTAAGGAAACCCAGTTTAAGGAAAATCCTATTTTTAAGGAATACTTTTCAAGTGGATTTTGTGGTAATGAAGTCTGAAATATCGACTTGACTTTAAATAATTAGGCTAATAATACCAGCATATTCAATAGTCCATCTCAATCGACAGTAATGAAGCGGCACACAGTGATGTTATCCTTTATTGTTCTTTATGTCTTGCTTTGAGTTACTTTTGCAGAAGGATTGCTTTGCTTGCTTTGTTTTTCACGCGATTTATGTGAATCCTGTTTCTAAGTTTTTTCCTTCTTCATTAGTTCATGCTGTTTATGCATCATTATAATGGCAACTAAATGGAAGAAATTAACTATCAGACAAAGTGAAAATAGTAACAGATATCGAGGTTAATCCTCAAATAATACTATCACATATGGCAAAAAGGCATGGTTTGTTAACTACTCATTATGAGGAATAATGAAGAACAAAGAAGAATTTGCCAGTGCATGTTTCAGTGTGGTTTGGGTTCAACCAAATGAAAAAACATTCATGCCTCACCATTTGAAGAGTTAGGAAATCTTATAAAGAAATGTATTGTATATAATATTGTAGGCCTAATTAAATTATTATAATGTTTGGTATATAACACACAATATGTTAGTACTAGTTATTTTTAGCCTTTCCTTCCCATTCTTTTTTTGTAAACTCCCTTCTAAGGGGAAAAAAAGAAGTAATCCCTCAGAGATCCGTTAAAAAGGGGTTCTACCACAGTCTAGTATATACAGTCGCGAAGCTCAATATGTAGTAAATATGCAAACATTAGATAGTTTCTCACCACTAGGATCGCTAATATCGCCTCATTACAGGCAATGCAAAATAGTACCGTCACAGTCTATTGTTTCTAGCACCCTCAAAACTCAACTTTGTGACTGTATATAGTAGACTGTGGTTCTACTGTAATTATTTATAAACAAATGAAATTCACTCATTTACTGACAAATGGGTCCTAACAACAGAATCAGAAACTGAGGTACAAGAAATTCTTTGTAAATTACAAAAGAAATGGCATCAATGTACAGTAAAAATCCCTCGTAACTGGCACCCAAGTAACCGGCAATACCAAAACAACGGCACTTCTGGCTAGGCCAAAAAAAGTTTAAATCTGCCACAGTTTGGGCCGTCAATTTTGCCACATTAGGAAGTTTGCACGAACTTTAATTTTCAGTGAATGTTCGAACTTAAAATTAGTGTATTATTTTTGTTGTGTTATGTGTTTTAATAAAGAAAATCAACACAGTTTTTATGTTTTAGTTACGTTTGGGCCGTCAGTGTTGCTACATTAGGAAGATTGCACGAATTTTAGTGAATATTCTAGCCTAAAATTAGTGTACTATTTGTGTGATATGTTTTAATAAAGAATATTCACATAATTTTTATGTTTATTTAGTTATGTTCAGGCCGTCAGTGTTGCCACATTAGGAAGTTCCGACACGAACTTTCATTTTCAGTAAATATTCGAACCTAGAATTAGTGCATTATTTGTGTTGTGTGATGTGTTTTAATAAGGAAAATTCACACAGTTTTTATGTTTATTCAGTTATGAGCAAGTGATAGATAAATAAGCTTCACATGGCTCAGTTTCAACATTTGGTACCATGAAATACGAACTCTTTTTGTATATACTTATTCAATTATCCAGAAAAACCTCCTATCCGGACTAGCCTGACCCCTTTGGTGCCAGTTAAGAAGGATTCTACTGTAAGCTTACTATGTTAAATTTTTATAATGCTCCAGGTAGTCGAAAATTTTTGGGTTTTTGAACAGTTTTGTAGATGTAGAAACATACAACTTTTTAAAGCTGCGTATTTATTCCATCATCAGGGAAGGCAAGAAAAAATGAATCGGTTTGTTCAGTTGTGAAAAATAGTTCTAGGTGATGAATGTAGTAGGCTGCTTAACTGTGGCAACGTGCTCCTATCTGGCCTGTTTCCATTTGCATTTACTTTGTAGTTGGTACAGACAGACCTTGTACTTCCGTTGTTTATTACATGTAATATGTAATTGTTTATTTATTTATTATCAATTAAAGGCAGGTCCTCATTTAATGAAAAAAAAAATCGTTTGGTGCATTCAGATTTTATTATTATATCGCTGACATCCACATTTCCGAGTTGATCATCAAATAGTGTTATTTATCGTTAGAGCACATTATTTCATTGTGTTCTAGATTGAACCTGAAAATAAAAATGAATAGCTCTGTAACTTAAACTATGAAGAATATACCTGATTGATTCATTCATTATTTTCTCAATCTCATCCCATAGCTATGTTCTTTTTGCACATTACATTGCTGTGATCCTAATTTGGTAAATTATAAAGTTCTTCATACTGTTGGACTAATGGAAGACCTGAATTGGCTAACATTCCAAGTCGAAGTCAATTTTTCAGGACTACAAATAAACTACATATGAGTTTGCATTATGACTATTGAAATAAATATGTGTATGATCCAAAAACACAGGCTTAGAATCGGACTTGGGATATTCTTTTTTTACAGAATGATAGCCTATGTAAAACACAACTTGTTAGGTAAAAAGTCGAATTCGGTAAATTTTGGACTTCGAATGTTTGTCAATTCAGGTATTCAATTGAATCGCACTTTTTAGAAAGGAACTAAGTCAAAATTTGCCATTTTTGTATTTATTAGCCAAATGATTACTACTTCCAAGACACACTGATTGGCGAAGAAAGGAACTTAGACCTTTCCATGTGTCTCTAACATCACCATGATGTTTATACTACGGTAAAGAAAAGAACTAAGTCAGATGTTAGAGCGTTTCTTCACTGTTTGGATATTGAAAACAGGACAATATATCGTTTGTAACTCTGTTATGGAATATTAATTTTTGGTATAGTGTTAGACTTGCTTACGAAACATGTGTTTATACAGACAACAATGAATGTATAAGTAATAAAAAAATAATAAGTTGTTTACACAATCATTATTTCAGTCTTAAAGTATTTTCATAACAGAGAAATTTGTGTGTGTCAATGCATGAGCCAGTAATTTCACTAAAATGATCCCCTAAAAGACAAAGACATGTTGAACAATATCAGCATAAGCTAAAATTACAGTATAAAGCGAGCAAGAGTTTCAGGAAATGATTATGTGAATAGTTCAGGAAGAACTGCCCTGAGTGAGGCCACTCCTTTCTCCCTTCTGATAGGGACTTTGGGGTTTTTAGAAAAGCAATAACAAAGGCTTGGTGTATACAATAAAATACAGTAATATATATAAATATCCTAATCGTATAAAGCAAGCAAAATACAATAGTTAAACTTGTGGACTCTGAAAAAACTGACCAGTAACTTTGATATGTAGTGACCTAGATTTTTAAAAAAAGAATACCATATCGGAAGAAACTTCAAAGAATCCTCGTGAGAGAAAGGTTCATCTATATATATATATATATATATATATAAGGAATTCACATACAGCTCTGACAGTCCTGTCGTTGTAGAAGCTCGTTTATACATCAAGAGTTATGTAAGCAATAAGTTTCACCTTGGGAACGGCAATTTACGAAGTTTGACACTAGAACTAACAAAGGCATATCCAAAAGGAAAAGTTCCCATCAATGCCCAAAAGATTGAAGAGCTTAAAAAACTAATGAAGTGCCGGTATATCAGTGATGAAAATGCTAAAGCATTTTATGAATAAATATTTTCATACTCTACTACCACTGGTCATGGCACACCATGAATGAGACCCACTAGTCATTTCACATGTGTTAATTTTTTATGAAACACGTCCGTTTTGAATTAATTTTTTGATTCATAATGGCGGCCGGGTAGCTCAGTTGGTAGAGCAGCTGGCTACGGACTGGAAGGTCCGGGGTTCGATCCCAGGTGGTTACAGGATTTTTTCTCGTTGCCAAACTTTCAGAACGGCCCCGAGGTTCACTCAGCTTCCTATAAAATTGAGTACCGGGTCTTTCCCGGGGGTAAAAGGCGGTCAGAGCGTGGTGCCGACCACACCACCTCATTCTAGTGCCGAGGTCATGGAAAGCATGGGGCTCTACCTCCATGCCCCCCAAGTGCCTTCATGGCATGTTACGGGGATACCTTTTTACCTTTTAATATTATCTTAATATTTCTAATATCTCAATTTAATCAAAATACATGTAGATCTGCGATGAATAAATATTGTTAACTGAGTCTATTTATTTTGTTCTTTCAAAAACAATTTCCAGTGAAGAAAGGAACTAAGTCTCAAATATAGAAATTTATGTATACCATTGTAGCAAAAAATTTTCTTCAAAAGTCTGTTTTCATTAAATTCAATCCCATGTTACCTTTATATAATGAAAGTATTAAATATTTTATTCTGCTATATGTACATGAAAAAATGTTTTTATGCTCTCCTGAAAAGTAACAAATTTTGACTTAGTTCCTTTCTAAAAAGTGCAATTCAATTGTAACAGCTGTGTTGGTATATTTTCTGAGTGATGAATACGAGTCACAAAACAAATCCAACTTGGGCTGGAGCAAGTCTATCTTTAAATCGCCTATGGAACTCTTCCCAGAGATTTTTTAAAGCATTGCAGTATTTTACACTGTTGAGCAGGAGTTCAATGACTGAAGGCATTGAAATTATAAAAATTGTGCTGTAAGATCTGTGACATACACAATGTAATCTTCATCTGAAAGCTTTTAACATTTTCTATCAACACAAATTAATTGATTCTTTCCTTGCAATCTCAAATTCAAAACGTTCAGATGCTCAAATATATCCTTGAGAAAGTTAAGTTCCTCGATCCATGTAGAGTGAACTAGTTCAGGAATGTCTCTATTATGAATTCTGATAAATATTTACGCAATTCTAAATAACCTGGACAGAACTTTTTCTTGGCTCAACCAAAGGACATCGCATTGGTAAGAAACATCGTCAAATTGAGAATGTATGTATGAAAATATGTGCAATTTATAGACGCAACTTGTAACTGACATGTAATGAGTCAGCGCACACACTTTTGTGTGTACTTTATTCTGTAAACATAAATACAATGTTGTGAGGAAGAAGATCTACAATGCATCTTCACATACATTTACTACTATTTAATGTCAATAAAAACTAATTTGAATACATCATTCTGTTAATAATTTCAGAAGTTCGACATTGCTTCTCTTTGTAACTAAATAATTTCCACAAACTAAACAAGGAATATCACTTCCACTTTCATTACTTAAGAAGCAGAGTCCAGTCAGCCTGAAATTTAAATGCACGACTTCTATCTTAATATTTTATGTACAACCCTTGTGTTTACCAATGTCTTGTACCTGCATGCCTTACGTGTTCTGAATGGTTAAACTATAAAATGTCTTTGCTCTGAACAGCACATACGGTCTGTGAGGAATGTTTGCGCTCTCGACATCACTGCTGTAATCCCATCAATTTTCATATTTTGGATCCTACTATTGAACTGGTCAACATCTGATATCACATTTTCTGCCAACCACTTGCTAAATTTATCTTCATCTCTCACCTCTTCTTCTTTTCGTCTTTCTCCTGGTCCTTTATGTTTTTGTGAGATATTTTCCTAGGCTAAGGTTAGTAGATTCTTTTAACAATTTCTGGGCACAGATATATAAAAACTATCTTTAACATTTCTGTTGGTTTGCCATTCACTTATAGGTCTATTATTTTTACATATTGTAAAGAATTAAAATACTCATTCTGTTTACACATTAAAAATATTCATTCTACTAACTATTACTTAAACTGTTGATATTTTCAGAAGAATTAATCTTTTAAAGCAGGTTTTCTCTGGATCCCAATTTTGCAGCAAATTCCTGAGAGATCATATTGGAATTGGTTAGATAACAGCATGGCTCGAACAGTTTCTAAACTCATTCTGGATTTTTTTATCTCCACAGCGAAGATATTTCGATCAACTTCTGGAATTATACATAGAAAATCATTTTAAAAATTTCACTCCATTTTGAGCAAAGGGTAGCATTTTTTCATTCCACATTGCTATTTTCTCTGGTCACATATTTCCTCAAACAAGAAATGTTATAAAGGAAATTATTTCATTTAAGTCAAGTATATCTACATTTCGTCTGTTTAAGTGAAATCATTGTTCACAAATGTAAACATAATTGCTACATTGGCAGCAAAGTAAGCAAAGAGATGGATATTTTGTTTTGTGGAAGTACTATTTTAAATAAATCTAAATCTGATCTGATTATGTTTTCAAATGTGTAGTCTGTAAATCCTCGTCTTCCAAATAAGAGACTCATTCATTCTTTAACGAGCCAACAGCTCAACAATCTCCTAGTGGAATGCAGGAATAATCGTATGATTATTGTCAATACTTGTTACATTCTGTTTCCCTTGAGTTGTAACCAGGGGTGGCTGATCTTTATGTGCTCATGTACTACAGCACATAATAAATATAAAAGAGAAAAATATTTTTTATTTTAAAAACCTCAAAAAATTAATTTTAATTGCAATAGTTATTGTATGTTCCCGTTCTCTATTGCATTTGAATCCTCTGCCTTGTCACGTTTCATCAATCACCCTCCACTGTAGTGCGAGATGTGCTAAGCACAAGAAATGGAGGAATGCGCGTGCTCCAGTTACCCTTTTCACTTCCCCGCAAGCACCGAGAACCACATCAAACTGCTCTCCCTTTTGAGTTCACGAAAGAGTAGCCACACAGTCTAGCATAACAGTCACGAAGCTCAACACGTAGGGAATATGCATCTACAGATAGTTGCCAATCATTAGGATCGTTACTATTGCCTCATTACAGACAATGCGAAATAGTACCGGCACAGTCTATTGTTCCGAATACCCTCAACAACTCAAGCTTCGTGACTATATACTATATACATCGTATTTTGACTTTTTTTTAGCTGCTGTCATTTTTAATAGTTTAATTTTTGAGGGAGCGTAGACGAACCCAGCACATCAACTGCAGAACAAGAGGAAGATGAAGTGGATGTATTATAATTATTTTAATTAAGATTGGTAAGGAAGTTGCGTTAATATTTTCTTTTATTTGTATATAGATATATTCAGTGAGTCTTATTTCTTTTTAATTTTGACTGATTCTGATGGATTTCCAGGTGTTTAGACTTATTTACGGGGATACAATATATGTGTTGGCAACACTGCATCCTTATCATTCATGCGAGTAGAGTTGAGCTTACACGATATTTTCAAGTATCTGTGACAACTGTGACTGTGACAATTAAATATCTGTGACTTTTATCTGTGATTTTGTCACACCGATATTTTATATCGCTAAGTAAGCACAATATGCATGAATTATACCGATATCTTGTCACACCGATAAAAATTAACAGGATTAATTAAATGATTTCATCAATATAATCAAGAATTATTAATAATTGGTATAACTATTATATTATTAACAATAATTCAATGATGACGAGATACTGTCCGAGAAGGGACTTATCAAGGATTACATACCAAAATAGTAACAAAAGGATAACGGTGAGGTATAATCCTATTTATTATTTCAGAAGTATTTTTCTTCATCTCATTTTTTTGAGCATTTTTTCACAGAAGATTATCCCCAACTATTGATATTGGATCTCTATGACCACCTATAGGAATTTATCCTTTTAATCCCCTGCAAATTCCGCTATTAAATGCAGCCATTTTATTAGCATCAGGAGTCACTGTAACATGAGCATATCATGGTCTATTAGAAAATAATTATAATCAAGCACTGCAAGGCCTATTCTTTACAGTTGTATTAGGAATTTATTTTACTGTCCTACAAGCTTATGAATATATAGAAGCACCTTTTACCATTGCAGATTCTGTTTATGGCTCTACATTTTTTATTGCAACGGGGTTTCATGGATTACATGTTATTATTGGAACAACCTTCTTAATTACATGTTTACTACGACACTTAACATTACATTTCTCATCTAATCACCACTTTGGATTTGAAGCAGTGGCCTGATATTGACACTTCGTAGATGCTGTGTGATAAAGAAAACACATTTTTAGTTGGAAGTTCATCTATCATGCAATTGCGTGACTTCCCACAATCCCTGGGACATGAACCATACTACAGCCCTATTTGAAATTAAATTTGATCTTTCTGCCAGGGCATAGTAAGCATTCTGAATTAGCTGCCACAATTTATCAGTGATCCGACCATTTTTTCTTGGGATGACTGTACAACAGCAGCAGCAGTAGTAACAACAACAACAACAACAACAATAATAATAATAATAACAACAACAACGATATATTAAAACAGAATGTACTATTAAGAGGACAAGAAAAGGACTGTTTTTGACTACAATTAATTGGTATACTACACACAGAGTGAACGGTAAGTAATGTTATTAATTTCAGAGGAGCTTCCTTTTCGAGATAAAAATTGTTTTATGTGAAACATTTCATAGCATGTTTTGGAAAGTCATTGATCTAATTCCCAATATCGTCAGTCAATTTAAGAGAGCAGTGTATTATGACAATAGATTATTGAAAGAATTTTAGTTTTCTCCTTTAAATATGCAAAAATTTGATCCAAACAAATGTATCTTTTCAAAATTCCTTTTCAGAACGAAAAGTTATATTTGTTCGGATCAAATTTCTGCAATTTTAATGACGAAACCAAAATTCTTTCGATCATTTATTATCATAATACACTGCTCTCTTAAATTGATTGAGCATATTGGGAATGAAATCAATGACTTTCCCAAAGCACGCCATGAAATGTTTCATGTTCTAGGTCAGAAAGCATGGGTAGACATAACGGCTCGGTTAGAAAAGCCAACGTACTATGGTAGGAACGATCATGATTTTAAAATCAAATGTAGGAAACAGAAAACGGATGTAGGTAAATTCTCATTTTTAAATAGAACTATAAATGATTGGAATGACCTACCTGCAGCAGTCTTTGAGGGCTGTCTTTCCTTAAGGAGATTCAAGAATAATTTAAAAAGTTGTGTATAAAGTGAAAATTAAAATTAAGGTGACATTCAACATTTAATTTTTTAAGGTGACATGTATTTATCTAGCCTGACGAGTTTACTTCGTTGGTTTGAATTGTAAATTATTTAAAAATAGCGTGTAAGAGGGCCTTAGACTAGAAATGTTTAGTTTAAATGTAGTTCTGTTTATAAGTATGCATAAGGATGTAATTATTTGACTTATTTGAACTGTTGTATCAGTGAAGCGAGGTGAGTCAGTGAAGTTATGGTTTTACAGTGCAGTGAACAGTTCCGATCAGTGATAATTTATAGCGTCAATGAAATGTGTTCTATAGTGTCAGTGAAATGTGTGCTAAAGTGTCAGTGAAATGCGTCATAGTGCCACTACAGGGAATGAGATGAGAGTAAAGTGAAAGACTATTGAAACTTATGTAGGACCTATACATAATTATGTAGGTTGTATTGTAAAATTAGGTATTTTATTTTATGTTTTTTTATTATTATTGTGTTAAATTGTATTGTGTATTCTTATTGTATTGTGTATAAAATTGTATGTGTGTTGTAAATTGTATTGTGTATTGTTAATATTGTATATACCACTGCCACCGGGTGCTTGCCCACTTGCAGTGTAAATAAATACATACATACAAAACAGTTTTTATCTCGAAAAAGAATGAAAAACGAGCAAAATTGTATTAAGCTTTTTGTTTGAAATATCTCGAAGAATAACTCCCTAAAACTAATGACATTACTTACAGTTCAACCTGTACATATAAAGCACATGAGGATATCCCATCAATGTTGTTATTGTTATTTATCTGTGTGTGAAATGTGTAATGTGAAATGTGCGCCGAGAAATTTGTGAAATCGAAAGCATTGTTTTAAATGGAACGTCACACACTACAGCGAGTTTCTCGCTCACCTCGCGCGAGGTAAACACATTTCTCGCTCTGATCGCTAGCCCAGCAAATTTTTCAAGACACATTCAATCTCTGTCAACGATTACACACAGATATCGGGAAAATATTTTTCAGCTGTTTTAAATTCAGAAAAGATAGCAAAATTGTTCGAATATGTCAGGTTGGCCATTGAAATTTTTCGGTGTCATAGAAATAAGTATTACACACAAGACGATAACTATAATAATAGTAAACTGAAGACCTCACTGGAAAAAGGAATGTAACATGAAATTATGAAAATATGTGATGTAGGTAGAAAAAGAAATTTTTAAGCATTTATTTTATAACAATAAATTATTGAACTCAATGGCTGAATAAACTTTTATCCCTGTTTAGTGAAATGAGTGTGATAATAAATATAGCATTAATGAAATATATGCTCCTGAAATAATTTTCCTTTCTACTGAAACATGAATTTACAGTTTTGTTGGTTATGTTCTTATTCTGGAGAGATATTCAAATACAAGAAGAAATCTGGAAGCAGATATCAACCGATTTAATCAGACATTAATTAGGTTAGGTTTCTGATTTGCAATGCCAATCAACATAAGATTGGCTACAAATGAAATTAACAATGAAAAAATATGATTTTATATTAGATATTACTGTTCGTGCTGGAACTATTGCGTCATGTTGATAATTTTGCCAAATATTTTGGGTGTCATGAAAGAAGCTCCATCACCTCCTGTATTATGAACACATTGTCATAGTTACTGAAGGCCGTGAAAAAAAATTGAAAAACACATAGTTCCAGAGCCACTTTCGCATCAGAGAGTCTGTCAAATACACTTATTGCAGTTTTATGCAATATAAATCTTTTTCTTTTCATGCTAATGGAGTAACAAACAAAATTGAACTTCTCAAAGAAAATAAACAAAAGTTATATTTCATTAATTCATGTTTTGCATCACGAAATTATGTAAACTACTTACTTTTTTAGTGTTATTGAACTGTTGGTTCTTTGTTTGATCCACTGCTATATTTTTATTAAGAAATTGGATGATTTATAAGGTTCAAACTATAGGCTACAACATAATTAACATAAAAAAACACAATTATTTGTATATTAACATTTTATTTATATTATTCTGAGAATATGAATACTGTATCTCATTTTTATCTGTACAATGAACTGCAATTATGATACTGTACCATTTGTATAGAGTCCGAGGATTAGGAAGAGCTGTATCAAATTCTTTAACAAAGTTATATGTGTTAGGGGAAAGAAAATTAATTGTTACCGGTACGTTTTCATCATACTGTTTCTTTTGCTTCTTACCATTAATCTTTCATATGAGGGGTTCACAACCAGAGTGGACCACGTACATGTGGAATAGTTCTGAGATACTGAGTCTCAAAGTTCCTGGCTCACGCTTAGCAACCTTCACCTTCCATAGGAAATGTGGAGTAACAAATGAGTTATGGACTTTGTTTGTTGTGGCAAGGAATAAATCAAAGTTTTCTTCATCCGAGATTGTATTAATCCACAAACTGGCCACAGGTGGACTTGGTTCACTCTGGTTGTGAAACCCTCATATGTCTCTTGAGAAGAGATACAAAAATCTTTGAAACGGAACGTGACATATCACAAAACTCGTATTCAAACAAAGTTTTCTGCTTCACAGTTTCCAACACATCTTTCAAATCACCCACTGATTTCACCACTCGCCATTTATACTGTTGCAATGTCTTATTCTCTTTTTGTACACAAAACTATTCTTTCCTTAACTTCCTTATTCTTCTTCGACACAACCCGAATTTCATTTTCAGTATCAGCTTCCAATGACATAATGGAGGTCCCAACTTCGTCTACAACTGTCACAGTAGAGAGAGGGAGAGAAAGATTTCAGCAAACTTCCGTCCTATTCTTCTTCTTTCCTGAAAATAATAATTCATATAACATAACGAGCCTACTTTATACTACACAGTAGCAAATAGATATACCAATATTATTATGGTTAACTATCAGTGTAATGCTCTTCTAACTTTTGTACAGACAACCAGTGTTCGAAATGACAGCCACTTCAGGGTGTAAATATATATACAGCACAGCCCCCTTTCTGATACACATATGAGAAGGTCATGCGATCCATATCCTCCTCCCTGAAGTGACTGGAACAAATTGTGCTGCAATGGCAACACGAGGTGTCCGAACAGCTTTAACCTCAGGATCCTTTGGAAAGTTGTAATACAAGTTAAATTTAAATATTAATAAACTACAGACAACTCCGGATATTTACGTATATAATGTCATTAGTCTCTCATACATACCTATGACAGGTTTTTTCCAGGTAAGTTCTTGGACTCCTTATTTCCTCTGCCATATAGCATACCGGATTGACATATTTAAATTTATCAAAATATTACTAAAAAAATTTAAAACAACACAACTACACCATGAAAATATAATGATAGGTTAACTTAAGATGGCTACCACGCGACAGTGGCAACTATTTTCTATTCTGTACTCTTTGGTTCGATCACACATTTCTCAGCGCTGTGGACAATGCTATCTCGCCTCGCTCGCACATTTCTTGGCACACATTTCACATTACACATCCCTCGGTATAGTGTGTAACCGGACTAAACATCTTTAGAAATGGAATTACTTCACAAATGTAATTTTCTAGGGGACACCTCAACTTCTGTACTCGCTGGCTGCTGTTATTTCATAGCGATATGCACTTTACAGCGATATCTCAACTTGTATCTATTTACTAATCCCTCGTTATAATGATATACATCTAATCTGTGATATTAACGTTATGATGCGAATTCAGATTAGTGAGATAGAACTTACACATATAATTCACTATCGCGTATTCTTTCCCATATTACCCACATTTATTATTTGCACTAATTTTGAATTACTTTCATTCATTTATAACTACTGCTTATATTTATTTGCATTTCAAATCACTTCCATAACCTCCACTAATCAGAGTTAACAATGTACTCTACCAACTCTGTAAATACAATAAACACGACCATAGGTAAACAAACAAAACATGATGGATTGCCTACATGTAAATAAAATCTTCGTGGCTGTCATTTCGAACACTGGTTGTCAGTACAAAATAGTACAGTAACGTTGACTCATATTTCTAAACGATATGACAATAACTTAAAATGTAAATAAATGTAAGCACGTCAATAATAACGCAAATAAATGTTTACAATATGCAAAACTGTAAGCCATAGCGGTAAACACATTAAAACTCTATCTTCATCTGACTTCACGGTTCCCCAGATCCCTTCTCTCAAAATGTTCTGCATAATGTTTACACAGTTTTATTACATCGTTCTAGTATGTTTGTTACTGTGGCTACGTAAACATGTACATAGCGAATGCAGTCAATTAATACCACACAAAACTTCCGTAATCTTACTTAACGGAACCATGATTACGTAAGACAGCTGACAATGAACATTTTTCCTTTTCGAATCTTTATACTGCGATTCGCAGTGAATGTGGATTCAATGACACTAAACTTTTGGTGCCGTTCTTTTCATCGCTGTCAACTATCGAAAGTTACGAACTTTAATTCATTACCGAAACCATATCAATCGACACACCCATGGCTAATTGCTTTAATGTAGTATCAACCACTGCTATTGTCTGGTACAGATTATAAAACTGTAATTAACTTCTTTATATTATCTCGATACTCAACAATATATAATTCTCATGTCCTGGTCACACATATGCGTCGCGAGTCGTTTGATTGTTTCTGTTCTGTAACTTTTCAGAGCGTGTTACTTATTTACCTCCCGATATTATTACGTACGTTTTTATTTCAGTAGTATTTGCGGTTTTTTGTCATAAAGAAATGGATATTTCTTCAGCAAATTAATCGCTTTTTCACAATCTCTTTCAATTCCTAACCTCTAAAGAAGTTAAGATGCACAGATTGACTATATAAAAACACAGCTGACTGTTATGTCAACAATTCAGCCTCTAAAGGAAAGAGCCAAGCGTCCACCCAACTACTTTCGACTCTGATGCGCCTTCAAAATTATACTTCCTGATGAATACCGAAAGCATCGCACCGCAGTTAACCATTTAAATACGTTACGATGCTGCAGCGCGACGAGTAAGTGTGAGGGGGCCATAAGACTTTCTTGGTCTGGCCAACTCGTTGTGTACAACAAACACTTCTTATTACGAGCATGAGTCAAAAAGTAACCTCAATGTATAAATAAAAAATTAGACTCACATAGTAGATCATAGTACTACACATATACAGTACAGAACTTATTTGTTTACTTTTTAATTTTTCCTTGTAATCTACCACAATCCATCTTATCACTGTCCAAACGACATGCTACAAGTAAACACATCAACAACACATTCAATCAATCAAACTCGTATATCTCCTCATGAGGAGCATAGGGCATTCACAAAGTGCCTTCATCGGACCCTATTTGTAGCCAACTTCTTCACTTCACTCCATGTTTTCCCCTCCCTAGCAATTTCCTCCAAAACTGTTCTCTTCCATGTATTTTTTGGCCTTCCTCTTGTTCTGCTACCCTGGGGATTCCAATCCAAAGTCATTCTTTCTACTGCTCCATCTCCTTTCCTAATGGTGTGCCCTATCCAATTCCACTTTCGTCTTTTGATTTCTATTGTGATATCTTTCTGATTTGTTATCTTCCATAGTTCTGAGTTTGTGATTATATCTGACCATCTAATTTTTAAAATTCTTCATAAACATCTATTAACAAATGTTTGCAGTTTATTTTGTATTATTTTACTTGTTTTCCATGTCTCACAGCCATATAATAAGACTGATTTCACATTACTATTAAAGATTTTAATTTTTGTATGTGTAGATATAATATAAGATTTCCATATTGGGTACAATTGCACAAATGCACTATTTGCATTTTTTATTCGGTTCTTTACATCCTTAAGGGCTCCACCATCCTTGTCAATTATACTATCCATATATTTAAATTCTTGAACAGTATCAATGTTATTATTATTTATTATAACTTTATCTGTCTTTTTACTATTTAATCTCATTTCTTTAGTTTTCTTTACGTTTATTTTCATATGAGCCCATTTTATTACTTCTAATAAAGTATTAACTTTATTCTGCATATCACCAGAACTATGGGAGAGCAAACAGATATCATCAGCGAAATCCAGATCTTCCAAGGTACCATTTTATACCTCTTCTAACATTGCCAACATATCTTTCCATAATAATCAGAAATGTGATCGGAGAGAGAATACAACCCTGTTTCACTCCGTATGTAGTTGTTACATTTTCTGACAGCATACCTTTATATATGACATTACAAGTATAATTTTCATACATAAGTTTAATTATTAGTCTACAAATTTTTTCTGGTATACCAAATTTTGTTATTATTCTCCATATATAATGTCTATTAAGCAAGTCAAACGCTTTCTCAAAATTGATAAATAGTAAATATAAGGTACTTTTCCATTCATTGCATTGTTCACAGATTATTCTTAAGGTATTAATTTGAACACATGATCTATTTGTGCGGAATCCTGCTTGTTCTTTCCTTATCAATTTATTTGCTGCTTGCACGATTCTGTTACAATAATCCTTGATAATATTTTACTGGGAATTGATACAGTGTTATTCCCCTCCAATTATCACATTCCCATAGATTTCCTTTTTTGGGTATAACAACACATTACTCAGCAATAAGTCACCGGAGATTACAGGTTCTTATGCCAAAATACTCAGCCAACATCCCTGAACAACCTGTGAAAGTTTGTCTGTAGAGTTCTGGTTCACCCTGTATAACAGGAACACTTGCATTGAACGTAGTGGGGACTAAGTATGAGGTGGTTTTGCAGTAGATAATGCAACACTTAATCGATTCTTCACATTTCATTTTCTACTTCCATTTATTGTAATAGCAGCTGTAATAGTACATCTGCTATTTCTACACCAAACTATGTTGAAAGTGATGAAGTATTTGGAGTCTTATTGTACATATTCAAACAAAGTCCCAGTCAACTATCCATTGCAGATATGAGATGAAACAGATCAGTCATATAACTGTGAGAAAGACAATGGACTGTTTTCGTGATAGGAAGGGACATTGCTTGGCTGTGAATGGTTTTCATTTTGAGCATCTGTTAAGTTAGGTTAGTGAAAGTGTTTTGTTTACTTTCGTGACCTACTCAACATGATTTTACATATGGGTACTTATTTGCCTCAACTTTGGACTCAGACGAAACAAGTGTAATACATAGTTAAAATTTCTACGTACTCATATGCAAAATTTCATGGACATTCGAAATATGCCAATTTTAGTTTACTGTCACATCCTGTATGCCTGAATAACTTTTTTCGATGACTGGTATCTTACTGTCTGGTTTATCTGTAACAACTTCTGCATAATATTTTTTATATAAAATTAGAATTTAACAAGTTGTTAGCAATATTCCATACTTATTGTTTACTCTCTATATAACATACGTACTTATTTACTGGCTTTTAAGGAACCTGGAGGTTCGTTGCTGCCCTCACATAGGCCCGCCATTGGTCCCTATCCAGAGCAAGATTAATCCAGTCTCTATCATCATACCCCACCTCCCTCAAATCCATTTTAATATTATCTTCCCATCTACGTCTCGGCCTCCCCAAAGGTCTTTTTCCCTCCGGCCTCCCAACTAACACTCTATATGCATTTCTGGATTCGCCCATAGGCTACGTGCTACATGCCCTGCCCATCTCAAACGTCTGGATTTAATGTTCCTAATTATGTCAGGTGAAGAATACAATGCGTGCAGTTCTGTGTTGTGTAACTTTCTTCATTCTCCTGTAACTTCATCCCTCTTAGCCCCAAATATTTTCCTAAGGACCTTATTCTCAAACACCCTTAATCTCTGTTCCTCTCTCAAAGTGAGAGTCCAAGTTTCACAACTATACAGAACAACCAGTAATATACTGTTTTATAAATTCTAACTTTCAGATTTTTCGACAGCAGACTGGATGATAAAAGTTTCTCAACCGAATAATAACAGGCATTTCCCATATTTATTCTGCGTTTAATTTCCTCCCGAGTATCATTTATATTTGTTACTGTTGCTCCCAGTTATTTGAACTTCTCCACCTCTTCAAAAGATAAATTTCCAATTTTTATATTTCCATTTCGTACAATATTCTCGTCACGAGACATAATCATATACTTTGTCTTTTCGGGATTTACTTCCAAACCTATCTCTTTACTTGCTTCTAGTAAAATTTCCGTGTTTTCCCTATCACCACGGCATGGTCCGTCCTCAGGTTGTGGATTGAGGAGACTGCCTCCAGATATGGAGGGTAGCTGCGAATATATTGAATATAACATATGTACATACATTATATCCAGCCGTCATGTCATATTCAGTACACATAACACAATTTCAAATGATATCTAACAGTTAATAATAATTATTAGTTTAAAAAACAATCTTATATTAGACCAACTTAAATCTTCAACACACTATATATTAGAATGGAAAATTTCAACATTGTCAATAAGTTAATACAACATTCAAAAACATTGGTTGAATAGCAATTATCTTTCTCCCTTCCTATGCAGGCAGTAAACTTTATTTTCATAAGCAATTAGAAGTTGAGTTCAATAAAGTCAACAACGTATTTTTACTCTCTATGTAATTCAGACTGAAACAACTATATGTATCTGTAGCAATCTTTCCTCTGTACCCACATGCTTTCAAACTGTTAACCTAAGTGACAATTACTTTATTATACTAGACTATCCCGAATTGCAGGTCCTCCTGAACTTGTGGTCAGCACAATTCAGATCTACCATGAAGACGTCACAGAAGAAATGCAAGACAAGGAACAGATCTCCAGTCCCGGGAATTGAGCCGTGACGCATTTTTTTTTTATTCGTATTTGTACGATAAATAACACTACAGAGTGAACCGTAATTAATGCCATTAATTTCAGGGGGTTATTCTTTGAGATATTTCAAACAAAAAAGTTTTATAAAAAACATTTCATAACGTATTTTGGGAAAGCAATTGGTTTCATTCCCAATATGCTCAGTCAATTTAAGAGAGCAGTGTATCACGATAATAAATGATGGGAAGAAGATTAGTTTTCTCCTTCGAATTCGCACAAATTTAATCCGAACAAATGTCACGTTGTAAAATTCCTTTGCATAATGAAGAGTTACATTTGTTCCGATAAAATTTCTTCACATTTAAACAACAAAACTAAAATTCTTTATATCATTAATTAGGTATAATACACTCCTCTCTTAAACTGAGTATATTGGGAATTAAATTGATGGATTCTCCAAAACATGGTATAAAATGTTTCATATAAAACAATTTTTATCTCTGAAACGAAGTAAATCATATTAAACTTTTTCGTTTCAATTATCTCAAAGAATATCCCCCTAATTACATTACTTACGGTTCACCGTGTATATATGTCAGAACAAAACCCACATATTGCACTCGATCTTTCAATCTTACAAAAAAATTTTTAATTTCAGTTGCATAACACTCCTTTCCAACAGGCTACCAACAATGCACAAAATCAATGTCACATAGATCTTAAAAACTTTACTGTAATTTTGTGTAGCAATTTATAATTTTCAATACTACTGACAGATTTTCGCATTAATATTCTGCTACTTTATATGTTCCCTCGGGGGAACCTGTAACCCCTAGAGGGTGCGTCCCCAGGTGGCGGGTCGGGGAATGCCTCTCAGAAATGAGTGGTAGGAGAGAAATGAAATATCTCCCGCGGACCAACAGGTAATTATCTATGCTAGCCTGTCATGGCATAGAGATGTGTCCCACAGGAGGCAGAGGTGGGAACGGTCGGTGGACTCAAGTAAGCCCTCCCGGCTAGGTCCGAAGGCCCGCTGACAAAAGACAGGTGTGGTCCTCCTTTCATATAGGGGGTTGAGAAAGGACAGTACAACTGCCAACTCTTAAAAACATGGTGTCCTTCAAGGAAATGGTTCAAATCAGCTCATTAAAATGTTGCATCCCAAAGTAAAATATTCCGGAGTAATAGTCCCCCGGTCGGATCTCCGGATGGGGACTGCCTTGGGAGGGAAGAATGATGAAAACGTGAAGTTACTACAATGGAATTCTAGAGGTTTTAGTCAGGATAAGAAAACAGAACTTGCCAAAGTATTGTTCACCAAACAAGTAGATGTTTTTGGTATAATGGAGGCCAATATACGTAACAACCAGAAGAAATATTTCAGCATAAAAGGATATACAACGTACCTCTTACCAAAAGGAAGACAAATAGCTAGTGGTATGCTCATTGGTGTTAGAAATAACACCACATCAAATTTCAAAATTGTGAAAGAAATGAATGAAACAGACAAGATAGAAATAGCATATCTGGATTTATGGAGATCCAAAGAACACTTTTCAATATATTTTGTTTACAATCCTCCAAATAACAGTTCTGATTTGAATATTTTTTATATATCACATAAAACTATAATAATGGGAGATTTTAATGCCCATTCCAAAACATGGGGATATAGAGACCAAAATACAGCTGGCAAAGCAATGGAAGATTGGTTAAATACAAATGAATTGGAACTTGTATTCAACAGGGTTCAAGAGGCTACTTACATGCATCATACAGGCTCCACATCCAACCCTGATTTACTACTAGTGGCATCAAATATAGCTGAAAGAACACACCGTGAAATATATGAAAGTCTCGGATCTGACCATAGAGTCGTAATTGCCAGTATTAAAGTCAAGGCAAAACCATCCAAAGTCCACTGCAAGAAATCCTGGAATTTTAAAAAAGCTGACTGGAAGGGATACAAAAGTGAATTGGAAAACAGATTATCAAACGAGATCAAAATCAAATCTAGCTCACCAGACACCATTAATAACGATATATGCAAAATTTTGATTACAACAGCAAAGAAATATGTCCCACGAGGGAAAGTTAGAATGTACAAACCATTTTGGTCAAAAGAGTTACAAAAACTAAAAGTTGAACGAGAACAGGCCAGGCAGGCAGCAGAAACCAACAAGGATAAGGAAAGCTTTCTTGATTGGAAAAATAAAGCTTCAAGATTTAGGAAAGGTATATTAAATGCCAAAAGAAATGCATTTGATAAGTTTGTAGATAACTTAGATTATAAACAAGATAGTAACAAAGTTTATAAATATATATCTACTGTACGGAAAGAATCTACACATAAACAACCAATAAGATATGGACACAAAAATATAACAGATGATTATAAAATTGCATCAGCTTTTAATACATATTATTCTGCTCCTAAACTCTCAAGACAACATAGAAAGCTACAGAAGTCGATGAAATTAGAAATTAAGAAGAAAATGCAGGTTCAGAATCAAAATGTTACCACTACTGATGAAATTTTCTACCACAACTTTAACCTATTAGAGCTAGAAACTGCCATTAACAAACTTAGTAACAAAAAAGCCCCAGGCCCAGACAATATCCACCCAGAATTCATCAAACACTTAGGCACTAAAGCAAGAAATGCATTACTTGACTTCTATAACTATGTTTGGAACACCTCCGTACTTGCAAATTGGAAAAAAAAGCAATATTATTCCAATATTGAAACCGGGAAAGACAGCAGACAAAATTGAAAGCTATAGACCTATATCACTAACAAGCCACTTAGCTAAAATCATGGAAAGGATGATATCAGAGCGATTAAACTGGTTTTTAGAAACAAACAATCTTCTATCAACACAGCAAGCCGGATTTAGGAGAGACCACTCAACAAGAGATCAAATAAACTTACTAAGTCAAGCTATTAAGGATGGATTTAATAAAAAGAAAGATACATTAGCTGTATTCGTCGATTTGAAATCAGCATATGATAATGTGTGGAGATACAATCTGATTACAAAGCTCCAGAAATTAGGCATAAAATCCAATATGTTAAGATGGATATCTGAGTTCATCACCCAAAGATTTTGTTCTACAACTTATGGATCAGCAAGTTCTAAATATAAACAAACTCACTTGGGCTTACCTCAAGGTGCAGTATTAAGCACAACACTATTCAACATATATATTAACGACCTACCACAAGAGCTGGAAAAACATTACACTAAAACAGCACTCTTTGCTGATGATTTGGTTATTTGGACGTCACATAAAACCAACGCAGTAGAGAAACTTCAAAATTCCATCCAGTCATCGTTAGTGGCACTTGAAACCTGGTGTTCAAATAATATGATGTCAGTGAACACAGAAAAAACAAACTTTCAACTCTTCTCATTAAGAAAGAAACCAGTGAAAATAAATCTAAACTATAGATGATAAGTTACAAAGAACTGAAAATGCAAAATACCTGGGTATACATTTCGACAATAAGCTCACATGGAGAAATCACATTGAACAGATCAGCACAAAGGCAACAAATCGTTTTAAATTACTAAAAAGACTGGCAGGAACGAAATGGGGTAGTTCAAGGAGTACACTCAACACAACCTACAACACATACATAAAGCCTATCTTAACGTACTGTGGTGAAGCACTAATAACCTCATCAACCACAAATAAACAGATATTAGAACGCACTCAAAACCAAGCTTTACGTCTCATCACTGGTGCAATCAAAACTACTCCAATTGAAGCCATGCAAATAATCACATCTAATAAACCAGTTGTAACAGATCTTGAAACACAAGCCCTTTTAACCTATGAAAAATTAAAAAGGCTTCCAAATTGGGATAAATGGACTAATTCAAAGATTCTAAATTTACATTGAGGACCCAAAATGGATACATACAAGAGGTAGAAAAGCTTAAGCAAATTCTAGAAATACCAAGTGAACAGGAAAACTTGATGTCTCGATATAATCCACTTAATAACTTCAAAGTAGATTGCTGCCTTGATCTTGATGAAGTCTTCAACAAAAAAGATATAAATCCAGAAATAGCAAAAGCCATTGCCCTACAAACAATTAATAGAAAATATCCACAAAAGGACTGGTTGTACATTTACACTGATGGAACTCTCATGGATCAAAATGAAAGAGCTGGAGCAGGAGCTACTTGCCAATACTTTTCTCTTTATAAAAATGTTGGCAAGTACACAACAAATTTTGATGGCGAAGTTGAAGCCATTTATACATCACTTCAAAATGTATTTGTTTGGCTAAACCAGTGCAAAAGCATAGTCATCCTGTCTGACTCCAAAGCTGCAATCCAGTCCATCAGCTCAACTACATCCCCTAAAAAGTAAAAGAAATTCATTGCATGGTAAAACAAATTCAAATGCTAAATAAGAAAGTGGTCTTCCAATGGATCCCAGCCCACTGCGGACTGAACGGTAACGAGAAAGCAGATATGTTAGCAAAGAAAGGAACTTATATCAACTTAAAAACAAATTTCAAGTTCCCATAAGAATCAATAAAGCGAGTCATAAAAAGTATAAGTTACAGCGAATAGGCAAAACATCAAAATTCAAAATGGAAAGAATCATTCCAAGATCCAAAACTAATTCCCGATCTACCTCGAAAATCTGCCGTGGCCATGTTTAGATTGTTTACTGGTCATGATTGCCTCAGTAAACACCTCCATCGTATTGGAGTACTGAATTCACCTAAATGCTTACTGTGCACCAGAGAAGAGAACATGGAGATGGAGCACCTGGCTAATTGTAAAACTCTTAGGACATTTGTGGACCTTCCATCAAAATATTGGGAAGCAAGAAGGATGATGACTTCATTGTTAAATCCAGAGCATTAGATACACACACACACTTTATATGTATTTGTGTAACTCCATCACACATTACTTTTTTCCAAGAAATGTTCCTTGTAGTAGCGTGGTATGGAAGGGACGTCTTCCTACAAGTTTGTAGGTATAATAGTAACTGTAACGTTAATATGCGGTGAATAGGGACGAATTTTTATTATATTTTATTTGTTTGTCTCAAAGAATAAATATAACAATGAGTGTGTTTATTTGTTTGCTAATTACGAATAAAAACACAAACACTCTTATTATTATATTTAGTCTTTGACACAAATAAAAAATATCAAAATTTCGTTACTATTGATCCCGTATTATGGTAAATCTAAACTTTATTATATGAGAAAAGTGCCAACCCTGATCGAAGGCAACTCTCAAAAGAAGTCTCACAGAAGTCAGTGGAACAAATGAGAGTTCTCTCCTATGGTGAAGTTATTTTGGAGAATTACGTAATATAATTTTACATAACCTTACAAATTTTCAGTCTAATGAAAGTGAATAAAATCAATGTTGAAGTTAGGTTAATGTATAGTTCATATTTTAAAATGCAATAACCATTTTATTTTAAGGTTATAACATGACCAGAAGGAAAGAGTCTGAAGAACTTATAGGCCTACATCAAGAAAGAAAAGGCTTTCGTTACAGAGCAGCTTACAATAAGCAGTGGTTAATATGTACAGACAATTAAAGGCCGAAGCACAATAGGAAGATATCTGTCAAACCAAAGCGGCTCTAATGACAAGAATTGCAAATCTCTTGTAAGTAGGCCTACCTGTTTTATAGATGATATTTGACAGGATCGGTACAGATCTTATTCCATACGGATGCATCCGTGATAGTGTGTTAAAAATATTTACACATAATTTAACATACGAAGACTTTTCTGTAATCTAATCTAATGCAACTTCATTATAAACTAATGCAAGTGGTTGAGTTTACATGCAACTGAATCCCACAACAAAAGGAGACGAGATCAGTTAATGGTAAATATAATTTCTATAGAATCTGAGTAATGAACTGTGATGTTAAGTTGCATTATTTATGTTTAAATGTGAATTTTGTAGACATGGCCGAGACAGAATGGAGTATCACTGCCAGACAATGCAAACAAGAATAAACGACACTTGAAAAGGTGATTCTCTAAATGTAATTCATAACTAAAATATATATATTTTTTTGTCTAATGGTGGTTAATGGACTGTTTTGTTTGTGATTCAGCCATATGAAGCGAGTTGTGTATACCAATTTATCAACACAATCATTGCCCAAGATGTGTCATAGAAGGTTGGTCTTCGAATACACCAACCTTTCCACCATCCATGCCATGAGGGTTACCATTTTGCATGACATACAGCAGGACAGGTGCATCAGAGGCCACCGCTAATTTAAGAAAAGTAAAAATATCTCTCATGATCAGACACCTCATATCAAAACCCACTATTTTTTTTACAAAATATAATATGTCTACAGATAGATTGCTGTACATTCAAATACAAGGATGCTAGATGATCTCATCATTGATAATTTCAAGTTGTGTTTTTTCTGTTGCGCAGGACTTAACGACAAGAGATTCACTTCCAGAGATTAGCTATCGTGGTGTTTCAACAAGTCAGTGAGGCTTATTTCGTTGGTCTCTTCGGATACACCAACCTCTCCGACATCCATTTTGCACAACGACTTGCAGCTGGACAGACATCAGAGGCCACCATTAATTCAGAGGAAAGTGAAAGTGTCTGATAACGAGATGTCTTGTATCAGTACCACTATTTTTTTTTTCACAAAATGTGATATAGTTAGATTTCTGTACCTTCAAAAGCAAAGAATTCTGTGAGGGTGGTATTTTGCTTCAAAACTTGCCAGACCCTTGAGATAGATTGCACTGAAAGTTTGGCTTATTTTCAACATTTCTGTTTCAAAGCCTAATGGTACAATGTTATTTATGCAGTACTAATTTTCACTCTGTGTACAACGTAATAAATTTTTTATTCTAATTTTACTCCCCCCCCCCTCCTTTTTCTACTGATATTTACATGATTAATTGTCCAGTCCAGTGTTGTTACCATAATGTCCACTATAATTCCACTAAAAAGTAATTCAGTTATTGTTAAATAGGGCTATGTGCGAGGTCTGTCTAAAAAGTATCCGACCTTTAGCCAGAAAAAATATTTCAAATACCTGACGGGGTTGGGACCCTAATCCCCTTCAAAGTAGGCCCCTTGTGCTTGCACACACTTAGCCCACCGATCCTTCCACTGCCGGAAACACCTCTGGAAGTCTTCTTTTGGAATGGTGTTCAGCTCCGTCGTCGCATTCCGCATTATCTCTTCTCTACTCTCAAAATGGGATCCTTTCAGTGGTGTCTTCAATTTTGGAAACAACCAGAAGTCGCAAGGAGCCAGGTCTGGAGAGTAGGGAGGTTGGTGAACGGTTGTAATTCCATGTTTGGCCAAGAAAGTGTGTATCAATTGGGATGAATGTGCGGGGGCGTTGTCGTGATGCAAGTGCCAGTTGTTCGCCGTCCACATGTCTGGTCTTTTGCGCCGAACTGCATCACGGAGTCGCCGGAGAACATCGTGATAGTACTCCTTTGTCACCATTTGTCCTTCCGGTGCGTATTCGTGATGCACAATTCCACGGACATCAAAGAAAACAGTCAGCATCACCTTGATTTTGCTTCGCACCTGCCGCGCTTTCTTCGGCCTTGGAGACTCGGGATGCTTCCATTGCGACGACTGTCTTTTTGTTCCTGGGTCGTACCCGTACACCCATGACTCATCTCCAGTTATCACGGTGTTCAGAAACCCAGGATCAGTGTTCGCGGTGTCCAGAAGGTCCTGTGCAACGTCACGACGGAGGTCCTTTTGTTCCGGGGACAACAACTTGGGCAAGAATTTCGCAGCCACTCGGTTCATGTTCAAATCATCACGCAAAATTGCATGTGCAGAATCTTTACTCACTCCAACCTCTTCGGCAATCTCCCGCACGGTCAAACGACGATCTGCCATCACCAAATTTCGCACCCTCTCAACAACAGCTGCACTCCGAGCAGTTTGGGGCCTGCCACAACGCTGCTCACTCTCCGCTGATGTGCGGCCATCTTTGAATCAGTTGAACCACTCCTTAATTTGTGTTACACCCATCGCATCTTCCCCAAACACCTGCTGAATCTTACGAATTGTTTGACTTTGAGAATCACCAAGCTTTTGACAAAATTTGATGCAGTATCTTTGCTCAATTCGTTCAGTCATCTTGTGAGGAAACTAAATCCGACAAACTCCTAGAACAGCACCTTACTTGGTGACCACCAGCCAGTGACTGGCACAAGCGAATGCGGTGAAAAAATTCAAGCATGCACATTACAGTTCCTCCTTCCACCATGCACAGTGGCGCCGCCTTAGAATCACAACTTTACGCGGGAAAAATTAAGGTCGGATACTTTTTAGACAGGCCTCGTATAATTACTTTCTTATAATAAAACATGCACAGATCCCCTTTTAACATTGATAATTTCTGTGTTAAACCAAATTCTGTCTTTCTTTTAGTCTCAAAGGATCCTATGATGTCAACGAACATTATCACGAGGTTGGTTAAGGAAGAGGATGTCTGGAAATTTGGTAATATAATGACTAATTTTAGAATTATTGGCTGATGCAAATGCTGGAGCAAACATAATATGTCTGTCCAAAACCATAGTTATTTCCTTTTTATATCACTTTGTGTTTTTCAGAAAAATAAAATAAGTGTGCTGTTACTCAGAAAATAATACAGTTGATTGTTCATTGTGTATTTTTGTTGTTGCCTAACTGTGCTTTATGTTAAATTTGTATCATAAAAAAATAAAATAAAGTTACTTGCAACCTGTTCTTTGTCGAAGTATTCCCTTAGTCCTGAGGCAAAAGTCGGGATATTGAAATTGTGTAATTCTGATTTAATATATCACCTTGTCAGCATTCCATAATGTTACACAACAATGTAATTAATAAATATACAATTACATCACCCTTCTCCAGTAATCGTGAAAAAATAAAAATACTTCAGTTGTCCTTTCATTTGGTTGAAACGAATCCTTATTATACAAAATTAAAGTATAGAGATTGGTCGTGAAAAGTAAGTAAGATTTTTAAATTTTCATTACCTGGTTAGTTAAAAATAAAATTTCACAATTTCCATTTTACTATTTAATTATATTTATACATAATAATAATAATAATAATAATAATAATAATAATAATAATAATAATAATAATAATAACAACAATCATAATGTTTTATTTTCGGTGGCAGAGTTAAGGCCATAAGGCCTTCTCTTCCACTCAACCAGCCTTAATCAATACAATACGTATTTAAATTACGAATATTTACACTAAGGTTCTCCAGCAATATTCTTCAGTTAAGTTAACGACTAGTAGACTACATATTTATTTAAATTTAGATAAACCTATAAGGTAAAGTAGTAACTTAATTTATGAGCTAATTTAATTCAATCAATTATAATTAACTTAATTTGAGGTTTGAGATAGCTAGTAAAATGATGAAAATTAATTTAATATAAGCTTACTAGAACTATATTACAGGGAGAAAAAAAAAATATATATATATAAATCTAAAATATATTTCTGTAATGAGAATATTAATGTAATTGCCATTAGAGGTTTTGTAAATCTATTTAGAGAAATTAATGATAATAATAGGGATGGACAGATGTTAGTTTCATTATAATATGTAATAAATATTAATCAGGAATTAATTTGTTAAGTAAGAATTTATGTAATTTTGACCTAAATGAAATTATTGTCCAACAACCCCTTACATCACTCGGTAGCGAGTTCCAATTTCTAGCAACAGAAACTGTATAAGATGAAGAATATAAAGATGTCTTGTGGTAGGGTATAATGAGTAAGTTGTTCTGATGAGATCTTGTACTTAGCTGATGATATGCGGATAAACGAGAAGCCAAATAGATTGGGGTAGCGGTGCGCAGAATTTGAAATAAGAGAACAAGAGAATGCAGGGCTCGTCGATCGCTTAGCCTTAGCCAAGACAGAGTTTGGAAAGACGGGGAAACATGATCATACTTACGAATATTACAAATATAACGGACGCACGCATTATGCACACATTGTAGCCTGCTGCTCAAATTTGCATTTAGGTTACTTAATATAATATCGCAGAAGTCGAAGTGCGGCATCACGAGTGTTTGTACAAGGATTAATTTTAATTTATCAGGAAGAAAGTGCTTCAGTCACTTTAATGCGTGAATAATAGAAAATATTTTTTTGGAAGTGTGATTCACTTGTTCATTCCATTCCAGGTGACAATCCATATAAATGCCAAGGTTCTTCACAGTTGAGCTGTATGGAATAGTAGTACATACGTATCTGTATGTATCAGAGGAATATGTGCAGCAAAAGAAATGCAAAATAATAGCTATGAATGTAATGTAGTTTTAAGAAGAGTAAGTTTTTTAAGACATGACCGTTTATATTGCTGCTCAAATTTGATTTAAGGCACATAATACCATCTTTCGCGGCATAAATTGTTTTCTTTTTCCTCAGAGATTGTTTTATTCTGGTCATAGAGAATTTTTAAATGCTCTCCACTGACAATTTGTTCAATTTATTGAAAAGAATTAATATTAGTGCTTTATGTTTACGTTCAAAGTTGGTAATACTGAAGTACAGCCATCTTGGATTTTTCAGTCCCTCACTATATGTTGTGCCGACTATACTCACATGTCATATGCTATAACCATTTCCTCCACAGACTCCAGATTATCAGCATCTCCATAATGTCTTCTTATCCTCTTGTTTATTCTCAATTCTCTGTAGCTTTCTTGCAAACATGGCCTGCTTCCAAGTCTGGATAATTTCCCGAGATCTGCAACATATTCACATGGCTATAATTTCCATCTTAAGTCAATACGCAATTCTAATGCCTTGCTCTCAAAAAATATTAGGGGTCCTTTTCAAATCAGTGCTGCTAAAATTTTCGGTGGAGGTTGAATACACCAATTCGTAGCATACATGAAATCAATGAAAGAGACAGAGAAAATGTATACCAAAGAATTGAATACTACAATGTAAGACCACAATACATTCACAAATTAAGATTGATAGGATATATGACGTGAATGAAGAACCCCTGGGTACTGGAGAAAATGTGGAGAGGGGAATTTCACTCTAGGAGACAAAAAACTAATGCTGGTCAAGGACAACATGCATGTAGTCTAGAGCCACATCTTGATGTGATAAAACAGAATTGAAAGCCAAGGAATGGAAGAGAAAAAATGGCACACAGCAGAGGCTAACTTCCACCCTGGGAAGTAGAGCCAGAAAAGAAGAATAAGGAAAATTAATTTCAGAGTATAGGTATATAAGGCTATAATAAAAATTGAGGGAATGAGCTCAAAGATTTATAGTACTCACAGTCATTATGCTATAAGCTATAACCATTTCCTCTCAGACTCCGGATTATCAACATCTTCGTAATCTGTCTTCTTATCCTCTTGTTTATTCTAAATTCTTTCTGGCTTTCTTGTGAACACCTTCTGCTTCCAAGTCTGGGCCTCCCTGGATAAGTTCTCAAGTTCTGCAACATATTCACACCGGTTCAATTGTGTGCAAAAACGGTATATCTGCAGCAATTTTTTTGGGGGGGGGGGGAAATGGTCTAAAGAATTTATGCTATTCTTATTTAATGTTGGTTTATAGAATGTAAGCAACATTAACAACAGTAAATAATGTGTCTCATTAGTGTTAGGTCATAACCTCAAATCTGGAGCAAAACAATAATTTTGAATCTTTGAGAATGTAAGCAAGTCACAATACTGTACTAACAAATTAAGCTATTATAGCTTATCTAGTTTAATTAGTGTCTCTTTGTACAAATTGCAACTTACCTTTCTTAAGGTGGGGACGTTATAATTGTTGTTCATAATCTCCCAGTCTTCGAATCAACACTGATGCTTGTTTTCAATATTCTGGGTTTCAAAATGTAACTCACATACCTGGGAAACAAATTAATACTCATTAGTTTTTGTTTCTCAAGCAATACAATATATCACGTCTTGATGTTACATAACCTCTTATTTAAAAGTTGGTGATACAATTGAAATACTACTATTTACAAGATAGGGGTTTTAAATTATGTTTGCATAATATTATATACGTATCTTAGATTACTTATACTTATTATATTTACTCGTACATTAATCACCAGCTAATCCTAAATACTTACCTCACATTTAGTTGGGAGAAAATTATCTCGATGTAGCACCCGCGCCCTGTTAATTTCCGGCGTAAATCTTCGTCCTTAAGAAATAAAAATACACTGACTTTCGAACCAGTTTAATAATTGCTTTTAGAGGCAGGTATGCAACATTTGCGTGGCATATTCTTATATTCACACGTAAATAAACACAAACAGAATTCGAATATCAACATTCCAGTACTCGCATTAATTAGATAAGGATCCAGTGTTGCCAACACATATATTGTATCCCCCGTACACCTGGAAATCCGTCAGAATCAGTCAAAATTAACAAGAGATAAGACTCACTGAATATACACTGGTGGCCATAATTCTGGAAACTTTTTGCGTTTGTACTGAATTGTCATAGCATCTGTTTTTATTCACACATTAATACAGTTTAAAATGTTAATCGCGACTGAAAGCATCAAACAAACATTGTCTATTATATTTTTATAGAAAATTCATGACTTTATGTCATAATGTATATGAGAAAACATATATTTATACATTAACACTTAGAAACATTTTCGTGTTATTTTTTCATTCACTCTGTAAACATTTAGTAGTTTGTGTGACAACCTTTATTTTTAGTGACAGCATCAATTCTGCGGGACAATGAGTCCACTAGACGTTGCAGTTCTTCCTTGCTGATGATCCGAAACCAGCTGTGGATAATGGCTTCAATGAATTGAGTTTTGCTGCTGGAATTTTTTTTTAGACACCAAACTCTTTAACCTTGACCAAAAGTTTTCAATTGGATTAAGGTCAGGACTATTCCCAGGCCACTTTAACACCTTGATGTTTCTCTGTTGAAACCATTGCTTAACACTCTTGGCAGTATGGCAAAGAGCACCATCCTGTTGAAATACACAGTCATCACAATTGGAGTGTAATTTGGCAAGGGATGGTGTCAACTTCACTTCCAAAATATCTTTTTTGTATTTTTCCGCGTTCAAGTTCCCTTAAAATATCTGAAGTCTTCCTGTTCCATTCCTGAACAGCATCTCAGATCATGACAGCAACAGGATGTTTCGTAGTTGGGATGAGGCACTCAGGATCCAAATCTTCTCCATTTCGTCGACGAATGTATTTGATTCCGTCATTTCCCAATATAGAAATTCTTGTTTCATCGCTCCATATCACTTTCGCACAGTCACTACTGGTCCATGATTGATAATTTTTGCACCATTTTACACGATTTTCTCGTTGTCTTTTGTTGAGAAATGGCTTTTTTCTGAGTGATCTTGCTTTCAGTTCACTGTCAGATAAATTCCTTAGAAGAGTTCTCCCAGAAATATTACGTCCACTGCTGTGTAGAACTTCCTGTATCTCTTTAGAAGATTTCCTTCGATCTTTCAATGCTAATCGACAAATCTGTGTCACATCTCATGGAATTAATTAAGCTTTTCTACCAGTCCTAGGTGCTGTTTTACAAGATTTTGTGGGTTTGTACCTCAGCCATACCTTCTGGACGCCAGTCACTGTAGCATCATTACCAAGCTACCTTGCAATTTCCTTGGACGTGTAGCCTTCTTCTCGAAGTGTGACTGCCCTATGTCGTTTAGAAGATGTCCAGTCATTTCGTGGAGCCATTGTGATAAAATTATTGTCAATAATGTTTGTGGTAAAGCAATCAGGTGTTAACCGAACGAAATCTTGTCAGACTAATGATAGAAACACACTATTAATATCCATATTTTATGCTAACACTGCTCAACAATGCTCCTAATGATAAAAAATAATCTTAAATCAACAGTGGATCAATTTTTATTAATGGGAAATTATAATGAAATCAGAAATTAATATTTAGATTTTAAACGACAAGAACATAATTCCCCACATAAAGACTATTTATTATTAAAATATTAAGAATTTAATATAATACCTTTATTATAACTCCATAATTGACGAAACAGTCATGAGTAATAATTTAAATTATATAAATCTGTGAATAAATATAGATGTTATAGTATTTGAGTACAAAAACAAAAAGTTTCCAGAATTATGGCCACCAGTGTATCTGTATACAAATAAAAGAAAATATTAACGCAACTTCCCTACCAATCTTAATTAAAATAATTATAATACATCCACTTCATCTGCCTCTTGTTCTGCAGTTGATTTGCTGGGTTCGTCTACGCTTCCTAAAAAATTAAACTATTAAAAATGATAGCAGCTAAAAAAAGTCAAAATACGATGTAAATCGTATTTTCCGCCAGAAAATCCGTCACTCTTCAAAGCTAATTTTTTCCCGACCGCTGACGGAATTTCCGTCCTGTTGGCAACACTGTAAGGATCGCAGAGATTGTAAATACCGGTGAGGATACCACCACTGCCATCGTGATCTAGACCAGGCCGTAATGCAGGTTGTGTGACGTCACTCGATGAGTTGGGATTTTCTATTTGAGTATACGGAGCTGGGTGAAATATATTACTTTATAGCGTGTCGGCGCTCAATTTTATTTAGTGTAATGTGTGTATAAGATCCCTTCACATTTATTATTGCATAATATGTTGCAGAAATAATTACAAAACTATGTTATTTTAATGTGAACGGAGTTTTGCATGTTAACATAACCTGGTTGCATCAACATTTCAAGTTTGGAATGGAAGCTATTTTGAAATTTAATAAAGAAGAATTATTTATATTGTGATTTTAATTTGGCACATTTACCTTCTTTACTTATAGGTACAAAATTTACCACAGTCCCTCCTATGAAATTAGTGTATGTACAGTTGTGTGTTAATCTGGTAGGTTAGATAAATACAATTCATTACAACCCAGTATAGTAGGGAACAAATAAATAATACAATTAAATTTTTATTCAATGTAATATGTGCATAAGTTCCATTTATGTGTTGCATAATGTGGCAGGAATAATAAATAAAACTTATTTTTATGTGAAGAGAATTTACCATGTTAACATAACCTATCTGCGTCAACATTTTAGGCTTAAGTTGAGAACGAAAACTGTTTTGAGATTTAATAAAGAAGAATATATTTTTAGGATAACTGTTTTGAGATTTAATAAAGAAGAATATATTTTTAGGATAAACTTCAGAACACGGTTACCGTCCTTACGTATAGGTAGAAAATTCACCACAGTCCCTCCTATGAAATGTATATGTTATATTACTTAGTAGCGCTGAGGTATAGTTCCGGTAATTTCTGAACTGAAAACAGTTGAATTTATTTTTTGTGGAGATGCATTTGATCCTATAAGCAAGGCATATTAAAATCCTGAACGAACCGAACTAATTTGTATATGCAAGATGTATGAATTCGAAGGGAACTACCTCAGCGCTAGTTTAGCCCTAGTAACATATTAAACTAATCAGACTTCAGACTGGAGTACCGTCTGAAACGAATAAATACAATTGAAGTGTAGACAAATTGCATTTATAAGTTATACGTAGCGTTATGCTTAATTATAATGCATAATTGCGAATATGGAAATAAGGCAAGTACTGATAGAATAAACATAACCTGTAACTTCAACACATTAAAATATGCGTGCGACGCAACTGAAAATTGTTGAAACGTGCATAAATGAATGTGCAAGAATTTCGTAATGAAGCATGAGTGCTTTATTTCAACTAATTACAATTCTAGATACTGTAACAGTAATGAAAACTATAGGGTATAATTTTTCGTAATATACTATATGTATGTATATAGTTCAAATTGTGTATATTATCAAACGTCGTATTATTTACTCGTATAATGTAGGTTATTCACAAATAAAAAAGGGCGCAATAATTTGAATTTAATAAGACAAATACGGTAAACTAACAATAATGGATTAGACAAGAGTAACATCGGTAACGTTGCACTTAGGCCTAATCACAACTTACTTTACAATCCAGTCAATGTTTCACTTTCACGTATATATTATTACACATATTTAGCCTACTGTTTATAAGACCAAAATTTCACTTAACCACATAAGGGCGCAATATTTAATCGAAATAAAGGCAGGTATTACACATACGAACTTTGCCTGCAACAACGTAATTTTCACACCAAAAATAATATTATACCTTAAATTGCAAGTAAATTGTGTCTCAAGTGTCTTACAATCACTGTTTAAAATTTTACTGACGCAATTACACTGCATTTCAGAGAAATATATGTTATTCTTCATGCACTGCAACTAATTCATATGGTTGAAAGACCGCCCTTCGCGATCAGCTGTTAAGCGAGTCACGTGGTCTGCCTTACGGCCTGTATTAGATCACGATGGCAGTGGACCAGGCCGTAATGCAGGTTGTGTGACGTCATTCGATGAGTCGGGCTTTTCTATTTGAGTATACGGAGCTGAGAGAAAGATATTACTTTATAGCGTGTCGGCGCTCAATTTTATTTAGTGTAATGTGTGTATAAGACCCCTTCACACTTCTTATTGCATAATATGTTGCAGAAATAATTACAAAACTGTGTTATTTTAATGTGAACGGAGTTTTACATGGTAACATGACCTGGTTGCATCAACATTTTAAGTTTGGAATGGAAGCTATTTTGAGATTTAATAAAGAAGAATTATTTATATTGTGATTTTGATTTAGCACGTCTACCTTCCTTACTTGTAGGTACAAAATTTACCACAGTCCCTCCTATGAAATTAGTGTATGTACAGTTGTGTGTTAATCTGGTAGGTTAGATAAATACAATTCATTACAACCCAGTAAAGTAGGGAACAAATAAATAATACAATTAAATTTTTATTCAATGTAATATGTGCATAAGTTCCATTTATGTGTTGCATAATGTGGCAGGAATAATAAATAAAACTGTGTTATTTTTATGTGAAGAAAATTTACCATGTTAACATAACCTATCTGCGTCAACATTTTAGGCTTAAGTTGAGAACGAAAACGGTTTTGAGATTTAATAAAGAAGAATATATTTTTAGGATGAACTTCAGAACACGGTTACCGTCCTTACATATAGGTAGAAAATTCACCACAGTCCCTCATATGAAATGTACATACGTTATATTACTTAGTAGCGCTGAGGTATAGTTCCGGTAATTTCTGAACTGAAAACAGTTGAATTTATTATTTTTTTTTTTTGGAGATGCATTTGATCCTATAAGCAAGGCATATTAAAATCCTGAACGAACCGAACTAATTTGCAAGATGTATGAATACGAAGGGAACTACCTCAGCGCTAGTTTAGCCCTAGTAACATATTAAACTAATGAGACTTCAGACTGGAGTACCGTCTGAAACGAATAAATACAATTGAAGTGTAGACAAATTGCATTTATAAGTTATACGTAGCGTTATGCTTAATTATAATGCATAATTGCGAATATGGAAATAAGGCAAGTACTGATAGAATAAACATAACCTATAACTTCAACACATTAAAATATGCGTGCGATGCAACTGAAAATTGTTGAAACGTGCATAAATGAATGTGCAAGAATTTCGTAATGAAGCATGAGTGCTTTATTTCAACTAATTACAATTCTAGATACTGTAACAGTAATGAAAACTATAGGGTATAATTTTCGTAATATACTAATATGTATCTCGTTTTTAGTTCAAATTGTGTATATTATCAAACGTCGTATTATTTACTCGTATAATGTAGGTTATTCACAAATAAAAGGGGCGCAATAATTTAAATTTAATAAGACAAATACGTTAAACTAACAATAATGGATTAGACAAGAGTAACATCGGTAACGGTGCACTTCGGCCTAATCACAACTTATTTTACATGCCAGTCAGTGTTTCACTTTCACGTATATATTATTACACATATTTAGCCTCTGTTTATAAGACCAAAATTTCACTTAACCACTAAGGGCGCAATATTTAATCGAAATAAAGGCAGGTATTACACATACGAACTTTTCCTGCAACAACGTAATTTTCACACCAAAAATAATATTATACCTTAAATTGCAAGTAAATTGTGTCTCAAGTGTCTCACAATCACTGTTTAAAATTTTACTGACGCAATTACACTGCGTTTCAGAGAAATATATGTTATTCTTCATGCACTGCAACTAATTCATATGGTTGAAAGACCGCCTTTCGCGATCAGCTGTTAAGCGAGTCACGTGGTCTGCCTTACGGCCTGTATTAGATCACGATGGCAGTGATACCACCGAATACTCTCCAATGATAATACTGGAAACTTCACGGTAAAAGTGGCGAATCAGAGTCCGTGGATATACAGAGTAGCGCAATCACCGAGTCGGCCGCCATTGTTAGTCCTTTTCAAAACGCTAGGGATAGGAATATTTGAAGTAAAACTCAGATATTTTTAATTTGAAGGGCAAA
Organism: Periplaneta americana; assembly: GCF_040183065.1. Lineage (NCBI taxonomy): Eukaryota > Metazoa > Arthropoda > Insecta > Blattodea > Blattidae > Periplaneta > Periplaneta americana. The sequence continues at coordinate 61,996,464 of NC_091122.1, forward strand.
AACGTCTAAAGGATCTTCTCACATTATAGAACATTATCAGTCAACATACTAATGTATAAAAACTTCATTTAATAATTATTACAGCATAAATACGAATTTAAGTGTTCAATATACTCCTTCATAAACATCACAGTTACAGTTATTACAGCAGCATGAACTTAATAAATTACAAGTAACAAATGAAAACAACAATTTTTCTAATAAAATAACAATAAATCTAAACATTTCCAACTGCATTCCTCGTGCAAACTCTCCGGCTTCCGCATATAAGGGCACACTATACTGACATTTCTCGAAGTTTATTAGTTTTAAGAGTTCACAACAGTGAAACCAATAACTACCATACTTACGAAGCTAGATTCACCAAATTTTGATCACTGGTATATCTGCTTATTAGTGACAAGTGTACAAAATTGCATCCGCCTATGATACGTGGTTCGCAGTTTATTAATTATTTTATCAAAATATTGAACAGCTTTATATAAAAAGTCGCACTACAATTTACATTATTCTTAAGTGATTTTCACTTACATGGCTCCTTACATACGAAGCTTACTATAAGGTTTTGCTGTAAAATTAATTAGTAAATTGCTAGAATTTTTTAGTAAATAAAAAAAATTAATAGTCATAAAAATTCCTAGTAATTTACCCATTCGCTGTACAGAAAATTCCAATAGTAATGTTTCTTCCAATGTATATAAAGAATCTTATAAGTGAATATCAATGAAAAATAATGTAAATTGTGACGCAAGGGTACTTTTTGCATTAAGCAATACACTATATAATTAAGTTATTAATAAAGTGCATACCACTTATCACAGAGAGAGACGAAAGTTTGTACATGTGTTATCAACCAGATATACTAGTGATAAACATTTTGTGAGTTTAGCTTTAAAAGTATGGAAGTTAGTAATTTCATTATAATGTCCCCAAAGATACACTGATATGAGATTTTGTCATTTTTGGTAAAAAAAATCGCTTCTTTGTTTTTACCTTTAAAAATTCATTTATGATCTAAAGATGCCCTCTGCCAATTTTCATGACCATACGACCGGTCTATCAGCTGTTTAGGGTCACATTTTAAACGGCTGCGGGCTCTGACTGTTAATTTAAATTCTCCGTCCACGACCTCCACTCTGAATTCTGCGACCATTTTGGAAATTACGCTATATTTCATACATTATTTATTATATTAGATTTCCGATTGAGGCAGTGTAGCTTCTTGATTTCTCGAAATATTTCTTCATAGAATCCAACAGGTGTTAGACCTACTTCAAAGGCTGCTTTCCTTTAAAAGATATTCAGTTACAAAGGAGAGCACAACTCTTATCTAAAGGAAAATTCCACTTGTTGCTAGTAGCCATAACAACGTGTTTTCCGTGCTTGGTTTTTGTTTGTGATACAAGAAATATTTGCAAGTTTCTAACAGTTTTATTGTTAATGTTATAATAGTGTCTATAGTCCATAGTGATTTGTAAATAATATTTATCTATTATAGTGTTTTCATAACATTACGTAATTTTTTAGTCGTCTTTATTTACTAGTGTAGGTTAGGTGTGCACAGAGTGGTAGTATATATAAGGATAAGTTCTGTATATAATATGATAGTTCTATATGTTTCAAAATGCCTAGAAAATAAAAAAGACAGAGACCTGGTTAATTATTATTATCCCAAACTTTTGAAGTCAATTTTCTCCACTTTAATTTTCTGTAAATTTTGCATTGCTAAAAATGCTACTCTTTCTACAGATTCTGTACTACATGCATGATTTTTTGTAGAGGTTTTTGAATATGTTCTTAACAAAACTTACTATCAGTATTATACCTAACACTCTTTTTTTTGTTGTTCTTGTTGTTTAGTCAATTGTCCGAAGATAGATTTGAACCTCGTTATTACCACCAATAAGGCATCACTCATGAGAAAACTAGGCCGGGAGAAATGGGGTAGGGTGGCAAGTTTCTTTCCCCCTCCAATGCATACTTCGCCGATTAGCTACATATTCCACTAATCACACTTCAGATACTTACAAACAATTGTCTTCCTCTGCCACATATCGTCAAGTGAGATGTACTGCCTGATTATATATTCTATGCATATCAGCCAGAAGAGGTATTTTTTAATATTGCGTTTTTTACGCTCGAGTTGAATTTTTCTGTTTTTACACTTTTAGTGCATTAAATATGTTTAATTATTTTTTAGTAAAATAAAGAGGAAAATTGTACAGTAAGTTTCGTTTCTGAAGGTCTGGCACGTATGTAGACAAAAATTCTGGCCAAAATAGTAGCAATTTTTGAAAACCTAAATTTGCACAATTTAAAATTACAAATTAAAAGTACAAAATTTCATAAATCTACTTAGAATAGTTTAGAAAATTGAAATTTCACATCAGTCTAACCTTAATAGGGTTTCTAGTTTCTACGGTCTTTGTATTTTCTAATCGAGCCAAACAATACAATCTTGTCTCAAGAATAAATTCAGAACTTCACAAATATATTATGCCATTCTTACAAATAGCAAATAGGATTAAATTCAGAAATGCTTGATTTGAAAGGGAGAAGATGGTAAAAATTTGACACTGATACTAATTGGTACGTGACTTTCATTTGTTTTATGTAGAAATATCATTGCTGAATCAACTTAAATTCTAGATTGGTTTTATAAAAATATTTTGGGGCCCAGATTTTGAAAAAATAAATGTCAAAATACAGTCATTCATTAATCTCACAATGTATGCTCGCTTAGGTAGTGGATCGTTCCTTTTTATATTTATAGTCACTTCTTTCCTTTTTCCTTATTTCTTTCACCTTGTCACAGAGAAAACAAATGTGCGCTTTTTTCAGTTCTCTGTGAACAGTTTTGAACACAGTAGCATTGCATTTTTTTGCACTTAAATTACATTCTTTCCCTATACAACTGTATACTTCATAGCGCGCGCTGGACTAACAATGGCGGATTTGTCGGCATTTGCCGGCTCAAACGATTGCGGTGCTCTGGATATCCACGGACTCTGTGGCGAATGACTCACCAGTGCTATCTAGAGGCAGGGATTGTAGGCGGCGAGGATGACGTGACGATTAGCCCGTTGAACCACGTTGAACTGTGATATGAGTTTTGTTCTTCAACAAACACGTGATGTCGTAAGGATTATTCTCATTATAGTTGCACACAATGTCAGTTAAATGTGTGAATTTGTTTGTTTTAGAAACTACGCTTAGCTGCTAGATCTTTCATCAGATTTTCAAAAGATAGAGATAGGGTGCAGTCATGTAAACACCAGTAGAATGTTACTTTTCTATTACAAGACTATTATTATTATTATTATTATTATTATTATTATTATTATTATTATTATTATCATCATTATTATTATTATTATTATTATTATTATTATTATTATTATTATTATTACTGCTGCTTCTACTACTACAGTTATTTATTTGCATTTGTCTTTTAGGTGTGCCATGCCCATATAGGTAAATAAATGCAAAGGACAAAGACTGAAGTCCTAGACGTTAGTTAGTAAGGTTTAATAGGGCGCGTCAGCTACTATCGCTATTTGCGGCCTTATCTAATATTCTTTAAAAAACGAAACAAAAGCAATATCATAAGCAATATGCTAACACTAATTAGAAACATTGTCAACAGTTCTGGACGAAACGTTTAGATTAGAGGGACAGAATATTTGTACAAAAATCACAGAATATATTCAGATCACTTTAGATTATCGGACTTCAATAACTAACACTTTGGAACATCAGGAATAAGTAAAAATAATGTGTAATAAACTGGAAAAGTATACTGAAGTTTCAAATCAGTCGTAGGACTGTTAATTTTTAATATTTTGTTTTTAATAACAGACTGAAGATAACAATTATTCATTCACTAAATTTAACAGCTCCTTCTTCCGAAAATGTGGGTCAAAATAAAAAACACAATGAAAGAACCGCGAAGGCCCCAGAGAAACGTATGAGATCTTGCATCGAGGGGCCTGTGGGTTTTCTGATATGATATGAACCAATCATTAGCCGAGACAGAATCATTTTTTTCTCACTTCACATCAAGTTTGACTTGAAACAGTTTGTCAGAGCATTGAATACTGATTGTAATTGTTTGCAACATATAGTTTCAGCCTTTTCTGCTTTGTAAAATCAATGGACCTCAGATTCGTGCCCTTGTACGTGACGAGGAATTAATCAAGAAGATGAATAACAGGAGAAGACATGACAGTTATAAAAACTTTTTCTGTAGCAGTAACAAAAAGCCGGACAGCTATGAGTTGAATCCTCTAGATTCAAAACCCACTAAAGACCATTTTGTTCATAATTGAGTTACGCCCACATATTGCTTGCAGAGAATGAATTATAATGATTTATATACAGTTTGAATTAAGAAAGCCACTAAATTTAACTTTATTATATATTAAAGCAAAAGGTTTGTTAAAAATCACTGTCAGGTTGAAAACTCCCTCAAATTTTCACTACTCATCCTTCAGTTTGTGAAAGTAATTATAGGCAGGGCTGGGAAAAATACTGACATCCAAGTATTTGAAATACAAATACAAAATACTTAAAAAAATTGTATTTGAAATACAAATACAAAATACTTTAAAAAAATTAACCAAAATACATCTGTATTTCAAATACTCAAAATATTTGTATTTCAAATACTCGATACAATATGTAGGCCTAAAGAAATAAGAATATTGCTGAAAATCTAAAATATTGTATTAACATTAAAAGTATTTTTATTTCGAAGTTTTATATAAACACTGTAACTGAACATTCTTCCTTTTCCCAGTCAGCCAGCAATGAAATTATGCTACAAATGAATAATTACTGCTCCCTTAAAAAAACAGTTTCGCAAGAAGTTTATCAGATAAGGATCCCCTTGCTGGTGAATGAATAAATCCTGCAAAACAGAACAGTCTTTCTACAGGCACAGAGGAACACAAACTTGTATTATACTTTATAAAGCTTGTCTCACTGTTTGGTAATTCTCTAGAGTGCACAGGGTTGTCCCTTTGCCATTGAAGAATTGTATGAGCTCATACTCCGCAGTAGACAAGTTCTTTTCTCTTTGCTTTTCAAAGTCTGTTGTACTTGAGTTGAAAACACAAAAATTATTTTCATCGTCTGAACTGACCAAAGTTGTAACAGAGAACTGCTCAGCTGATTTCACACACATATTCTGTGTCATCTTCTCATCATTTGATGAGGCAGTGTCAGGTAGCCATCTCATTTTCAATGATGGATGGAAACAAGCTGCCAAAATAGCTCAATTTGCTTCTGGGGTCAGATCAAACTTCTCTTTAAATCTTGATGAAAGCGAACTTATTAGGATTGGAGTTACTTGGAATACATAGCATAGATTGCTAAATAACAGAATATTTAATCTGTTTTTGAGGGAAATTAATGTGAACAAAAGTTGACCGTAATAGCAGGTCTTCTCATTTTGCATTAAATCAAGGGCTACGACAATGGGTTTCAGAACTGCACAATATTCTTCAAGGTACTGAAACTCAACACCTTTGAAGGTTGGCAATCCCAGTTTTTCACATATACTGTTTATATCATATTTGAATTGCAATATTTGAGAATTCCATTGAGTTGGGCAAGGAAACTTTAATGAACATTTCAAGACATCTGATATAATTTCTGAGTCTCCTAGACGCATTCCATAATGCTGAACATTTAGCAAGTGTTGGGTGATGGATCCTGGATGCTGCTGGAGATTTCTTCATGGCATTAAGGAAATCAGTTGTGGCAAGAAAAGTAAGTGTATGGCTAGCACATCTGAAATTGGCAGGCAAATAAGACAAAAGTTCATTCTTCAAATCCAAATCCAAAACTTGAAGGACAAGAAGAATAAAAAATTATTTTGAGTATTTGAAATATAAAATACATCAATTTTATGTATTTAAATACAAAATACTTTCGAAAATCCTTACAAATTACAAAATACAAATGTACTGTATTTCAAATACTGCCCAGCCCTGGATATAGGGGATTTTGAATGTATAGGATTCAGTTGTCCGCCAATGTTATTCATACTGTCGTATATTTCCGCAAATAAGATAGTCTTCAGATAATACGAGGTATGAATTTGAAGCACAATATTATGGTTTTGCTTAGATCTGTCCTTTAAAATACCCTCAAACTATCAACTGTCATGGGAAAAAGTGAAAGTGTAAACAGTGATAAAATCCTTAAAAGAAATATGGAATTTCTAACACGATGGATAGCACAGAGGACGATTTGTTATGGACTGGTGATGCCGAAGTAGAAACCGACTCGTCACATTCAGTATGGGACCTATATGATGGCGCTGTCAACAGTGAAAGTCAGGATATATTTTACGAGCTCTTTGCCTCAGACAACGAATGTGATCTGTTGTTTTTTATAATGGTTTTAATGTAGAATTGTAATATCTCTTTTTCTTTTATCTGCCATATAAGACGACCCTGGTTCTGTGGATTTATTATGCAAACTTACACGCCACGTAGTGGATTAGCAGATTAGGAAGTGGAAGAAAGCTATGATAAGATAGAAGAGGTAGTTGAGAAGGAGAAGAAGGGAGCTGCGACTGGAAGGCAGTAGTAGGAGAAGTACAAGATGGACGAACAGTTGGAAAATGTGGATTGGGGAAAAGAAATGACAGAGGAGAATCTTTGGTGAATATCTGTAAGAAAAATGGAGTGAATGTTGAAAATACACTATTCCAACAACATAAACGAAGAAGATACATCTGGACATGCCCAAGGTACGAAATAAGATATCAGATTAGACTACATACTGGTACAGGAAATATCCCGAAATTGCTTAAAAAATGCAAAGGCTTTACCATATGAACTCAGACCATGTCCTATTGGTAATCGAAGTAGATTTTCGTCTGAAGAAGATAAGAGGAAAACAGGTGACGAAGAAATTTTCAAGAGAAAGCTGCTACATTAAAATCCACACCTGAGAATAGCAATGAATACTGGACTCGTCTAAAAAGCTGTATAAAGATACCAGCAGGAGAAACAATAGACTACAGAGAAGGTGTGGAAATGAAGAAACCTTGAGTCACAGGGAAAATGGACGAAAGGAGAAAATGGAAACAAATATAAAGAAGACTTCACTATGAACCTATTTCATGCGAACTACGTTGAATATTTCTACTGAAAAAAATAATTTCAAGTCAATGATGTGTGATACAAATTATAACCAATGATGCATTTATATTTAAAAACAAAATAAGTCAATTTGTAATCTCTAACTTACTTTAATGGGTCTCCGATCAACAGCGTCCATGACCTGGCCTTATGTATGTACCACTACTTGTAGTTATCCTGTTTAGCCAAAGAAGGACGCATTAACCTTTCCATTTTACAATATTTATTGTGTTGGTAGGTGAAGTTTTACTAAGAAATTTTATGTAAGTGACATCTTAGAAATTTGTTATAGGCCTAAACATGAATTAATTAAAATATCGAGTGTCCTAAATAAGGCAAGTCCCGGAAAATTGGAAAAATACTTTCAGCCATCAATAAAACTGTCATCATGCATCATTCTTTGTTTCACCCGCTCGCCACGATGAGGCACAGGATATGAGCGGGGCCTGAAACAAAAGAAACAAAATAAAACAAAAAAATTGTATTAGTGAATATATAAAAGTAGTTTGATTTCTATTAATACCATTTGAGCACTACCTCCATTTTTCCTTCACTTACATTTACTCTCCCTTCATAAATCAGGATCCTCAGTCTGGTGGCTTCTGAATGCTGCATATAAAGTTGTAAGAATTATAACAAACGGGGAAAACCAAATATTGCAATGTGTTCAAGATGTAAATCGGATAATTTCATAAATAGACACAAAATATTTATATTTTATTTGCAAATAATGTATTATTATATTTGGGAATTGGTTGAGTCACTGGCTGAAAAGAAACTGGCTACTGAAGGATGCACTGAAAGGAATGGTGAACGGGAGAAAAGTTGGGGGCAGAAGAAGATAACAGATGATAGACGACATTAAGATATATGGATCGTATGAGGAAACTAAGAGGAAGGCAGAAAAGAGGAAAGGTTGGAAAATGCTGGGTTTGCAATGAAAGACCTGCCCATGGGCAGAGCACTTATATATATATATATCTACACAATATTTATACATATTATACAAAACCATCACGATGGTCCAGTGGCTAGCGCTGGACTCAATCCTGTGAACCCAGGTTCGATCTCCAGCATAAGCACGCATCCATTAACACAGGTATTCTCCGGAAGCTCCTGTTCCTCCCACAACCTCTTCTCAAAGTGGGTGTAGTGAAGCCCAGTCTTCTATGGCGCACCGTGGACGACTGTCTGTAAATTGGTCTACACAACTGGCTTCATATGATGAAACATATTGATAAACGCACAACAATTTAACAGAAGCCATCTACACAGAGAAGTATTCATTCTATGCTAAAAATATATTAAGAAAATTTTAAACTAATTTATGCTGAGAAGGAAAAGTAAATAAATATAATAAAAACTTATTGAGAAAAAAAGAACACTTATTTTAAATATTCACGTTATTTTTACATTCACTCTTTAGAGAGGGAATTTCAGTATTTTATAGGGCAACTTTTACTTTTAATTACAACATCAATTCTACGGGGAATAGATTCTTCTTCTTCTTCTTCTTTTTCTTTGGTTCTACAGCCGAGTTCCAGCCTTGACCGCCCCAACGATGCTTTTCCATGTCCTTCGATCTAACACCTTTGTTTTCCATCCTCTAACACCTGCTGCTATTATATCCTCCTCCACTTCATCCAGCCATCTTAGCTGAGGTCTCCCTACTTTTCTGGTGCCAAAAGGTATAGTGAGAGTCAATTTCTTGCAAGGATCATTTTCATCCTTCCTACAGATATGGCCCAGCCACCTGACTCTCCTAGCTTTAATTTCTCTGCAAACATCTGGTGCTTTAAAGAGTTGGTATAATTCATAGTTATATCTTTTCCTCCAACTGCCTTCATCATTTACTGGTCCGTATATCGTCCTCAGAACCTTTCTATCAAATATACTCAGCCTACAATTGTCGGCACTGCCAACTGCCCAGGTTTCAGATCCATACAGCAAGACTGGTCTTATTAATGTTTTATATAATTTGCACTTAGTGTTGAGGCTGATATCATGGGAATAGATTCTACTAATTCTAATTTCTTTGGCAGTCATAGCTCAAAGTAAGATACTCTTCTTCATTAGACTTAAGTAGAAGAAAAATACATCAGTTCGCTTTTCATATAGTTTAAGGTGTAATCGAAAATCATCTTTTGTTGCAGGATTTGCACAGTTTTTAATTTTCTCCTTCATTCGTAAACATGTTGAACAACAATCAGTTGCAGGACTTGCAAAGCTTATGTTGTACTCATTAACAAATATACTTCGAAAGTATTTATAATTGACATGAAGCTCCTAGTCATGAGGTTTCTTGTACTCATCCCACATAGCTGAAATGCTTAAATGACTGGTTTACATTTTTTGATCTGCAGTAGTGACACTGAGATGGTTATTTCTCAATTAATATTTTAACTGATTGTCTCTTATGGACAAATTTGTTATTTCGAAAAATGTCACCTCTTGTTTTTTTGACCAAACACCGTGCTTGAGAAATTTGTTACATAAATTCTGAAGACGAGACCTTCCTATTTGAAGTGCTTCTAGGAACAGAATTATTTCTACAGAGCGGTCTATGACATTCTCTACGGCAAGCGGGCCCAGCGTCAGCGCTTGTCATTCCCGGTGAACGGGGTCCGCCACAGTCGCACGCTACAGTCTTTCTCTCTCTGTTCCTGCTTTCTCTCTCTTTCCCTGCCTTCAAGGACACGTTGCAACAGATAGCTGCTCTTCTGTTGTCTATGAGCTCTGTTGACGTTTGAATTGATGTACGTACGTCTTAGATGAAGAATGAAGATTGTGGCTTAGTATGGCATCGCAAAAGTTTACAAGCCACAGTTATTAAGCCACAATCTTCATCTAAGACATAGGTACATCAATACAAACGTCAACAGAACTCATAGACAACTGAAGAGCAGCTATCTGTTGCAATGTGGCCATGTGCTATGTCCTTGAAGGCAGGCAAAGGGAGAGAAAGCAGGGACAGAGAAAGAAAGACTGTAGCGTGCGACTGTGGCGGACCCCGTTCACCGGGAATGACAAGCGCTGACACCGTGCCGGGCTCACTTGCAGCCGAGTATTGTAGAGGATGTCACAGACCGCTCTGTACATACCTGAGTGAACATTATCCTCTCTTCATATTTACTCGGTAACATTTTACTGATACAGACTTGCTGAAAGAATTCTTGCGAGATCGTTTGCGTTTTGGTGATAGCACCGTCACATACTTCAGAATCATTTCTTTTTGCATGTAGATCTGACTCCTGGAAGAACTTCTGGTTGATTAATCTCACATCCTGTAATGTAAATTCAAAGTATCTGAATTTTGAATTTGTGGATGCTGACAATTTGGGGGTCTTGGGAAACGTTTGCAGTGTATCTGAAACAATATAAAGTAATATTGTAAAATTACATGCATTACAGAAACGATAATAAACTAAGCAAGTTATCATAGAGCATAAAATAAATTATTTATACTAATATTTGAGTACAGTAGGCAGTAACTGAACATAGCTAACCTCATTCGTTTCGCCTTGTTTCCTTTCAAGGACTGTTCATTTCTCGTCTTTTTTCGAGCTCTGTCGGGAGCAGCAGATGTTACTTCGTTGTTTGAGGTTGCCACTCTATTTTCCTCATTCATGATTACTGTAAATTCACTGTATTAAATAGCAAATATTAAAACTCCAATCGTATCTACAAAAGCACTTTTCCTGTTAACAATAATCAGTACATAGCTGTTCTTCAATGCTGAAAACATTACATTATTTTTAAAATTCTCTTCAAATCATTGAAATAACATGGTACCACAACAAAGAAGAAATAGCATGAATTATACACAAAGGAATCATTTATTGAACAGTAATTACTTTGGTTGCAGATATAATAGTGATAACAGAGGATTTATTTGAGGAATTAATACATGATGTAACTGTATAGTAGGAGGACAAAACATTCCTTGCATCTGTACCTAACTTTTTCAATCGTTTTCTACCATGGACAGAACAGAACACGTTTAGTCGGTTTATTTGTAGCTTTATCGATAGAGAAGATAATAAGGAACAACATGTCGCAAAAAATCAACACAATATTATCAGTGGACATAACACGTTTTGTAAAGAACTAAAAATGTACTAAATACTCCTTCGGAATTTAAATAAGAATTGCCACGTTATTAATAATATAATGCTGCAAACAAAAGTACACGCAAATAATATGCATAAAATAAAATCTTATAATGTAATACCAATTAAACTTATAATCCCAGGATAGAATTGGCTTTTCTTAAGAAACGCTTCGATGATCTCTATACCTTAGGTTGCAGATTGAGAATTCATGCTATGTCTATATTTAACGCCAGACTTCATTACAAATCACATTGCAGTGAAGTTTCTACGTTATTGTATCTTACTGGACTCAAAATCAAAGTATTTTGAAATAATCACACTGAAAAAATTATCTACTAAACGCTCCTTCCGAAATTAAATTTCGCATAAGTTCTACAAGAATGCCACGTTATTAAAAATACTGCGCTGGAAATAAAAGTACCCGCAAATAATATGCATGGAATAAAACTTTATAATGTAATACGATTTATACTTCGAATTCCAACATAGCACTGGTCTTTTTGATGATATGTTTCGATGACCACTAAACTTATATGTTAGGCTATAGATTGAGGATTCATGACATATCTTTCTTGAATTAACTCGATGTTCCTTTACAAATCATATTGTAACAAGAAATTCTACGTTATTGTTCCTTTCTGTATTGAAAATCAAAGTTTTTTTAAAATACATACACTGAAAATAAACTTGTACTGCATACACGTTTCGAATTAAATTATCGCACAAGTTCTGAAGAATTGCTAATATTCATAGGAAAAAAAAAACACCACAATTTAATCCGAAATCAAATTCCAATCTTAAATATAGAAAACATATTAAAAAACAGAGCTTGCCTTTCTGATAACACGTTTCAATGATCACTCATTTATATATTAGGCTGCAGACTGAGGATTCATGCCATGTCCTTCTTCAAGTAACCGGAGACTTCATTACAAATCATATTGCAAGAAGAGATTGTATCTTACTGTACCGAAAATCAAAGTATTTTGAAATAATCATACCGAAAAATTATGTAATAAATGCTTCTTCCGAAATTATATATCGCATAGGTTCTACAAGATTGTCACGTTATTAATCGTATTATGCTGGAAAAAACGTAGGGCCCACACGCAAATAGTATACATGAAATAAAACCTTATAATGTAATATGAATGAAACATCGAGGCTGACGAGAAGTGGAGTAACGCAAGTAGGAGATAGTTCAGGGAGTAGTGATGAAGGAAGAAAGGAAAACAAGGTGAAAAAACAGTATGACTTAAGGAAATGGTGTGGAGGGGAAATAAATCGTGAGAAAAGAAAACTAAGACCTAAAATTTAGCAATGTGGAAAAGTGAGTAGTGAAAAGTGCAAGAGATGTTGAGTGAGGGGAAATGTGTCATACAGGAGGGGGTTATAGTATTTTTGGTATAACAATGGGTTAGGAGTAAACTTGTGGAAGAACTGATGACAAACAAGAAAAGACTAGTGAAAGAATTGCAGTAATAAATTAAAAATAAGTAATTTCCTAAATGACATGTACGTGAGGCGTGTAAAATGGTGAGTCGGCACTGTATACTAATAATGTGAAGTGCCGCGTCACCAAAAAGTATATTGCTTGAAGACAAATATACATTCATTCACATTCAATATGAATGAAACTTCTAATCTTAGATATAGGACTACTTACAATATAAATTAAAAGCGATCCTGATGAAACTTTTTGATGATCACTACACGCTATACTGTAGATTGAGGATTCATATCATATGTCTTGAATTAACGTGTTTCTTCTTTACAAATCACATTGTAGTAAGAGATTGTAGGTTATGCCTATTGTTCCCTACTGTTCTGAAAATCAAAAACATTTTGAAATATTTACACAGAAAATAATTTAATTATCGCATATGTTTGATAAGAATTGCCACGTTATTAACCATATTTTGCTGAAAACATAAGTAGGTCTACATGGAAATAACGTGCATAGAATGAAACCTTATTAATTTAATGTGAATTAACTTCTAATATTAAATACCGGTATATAAATGTTTCGATGATCAGTATAGGCCTACTGCATATTAGGCTGTAGACTGAGGATTCATGCCATGTCTTGCTTGAAGTAAGCGAAGGCTTGATTACAAATCACATTGTAGGAATAATTGATATTTTATTGTCCCTTGCTGTATTTTTGAAGTACACTGAAAGTAAAGTTTTACTAAATACCCCTTCCGAATTTTAGTATCTCACAAGTTATATAATTATTGCCACGTTATTAATCATATTGTGCTGGAAGTAATATACATACATAGCATATAGCCTTTGTTAATTTAATGCCAATTAAACTTCTAACCTTAGATTATTTAATAAAAAGGATGCAACTGATTTTTCTGATGAAAAGTTTCATTGATCACTAAACGTTAGGCTGCAGACTGAGGATCCATGCCATGTCTTGCTTGAATTATCTGAAGACTTGATTACGGATCACATTGTAGGCTATACCTAAGTCATAGCGTTACTTTTAGATATTTGTTACAGATGTAGATTGATCCTGCTCACATTTCACGCGCTTTGTTAACCACTAATCAAGTCACAATTAGCACGATATTAAATGCATCGATTGAAATAATGTCCATAACCGTAAAGGTAATTGGTAACCATGAAAACGTAACAACAATATCATTTCGTCATACTGTGTTGTGTATTTCAGCGCTCTACACTTTGGATAAGCCGAGACATAAATGGGAGGGTAATATTAAAATGGATTTGAGAGAGGTGGGATATGATGCTACGGACTGGATTAATTTACCTCAGGATAGGGACCGATGGTGGCTTATGTGAGGGCCGGTTTTTGTGAAAGACATTTATAAATAAATAGGCTAACAATTTAAACAAGGCGAATTTCTTTCTGTGCGATTTCACCGACTGGAATGTATCGAATACAAATTATACAAACGTACGTACCTATATGAATATATCATACGCTTGAAATATGAAATTTTCTTATTTAGGTCTGATATGTGGATACGATTTAATAACTTAATTGTGCAATTTGTACCATAATTCATGTTGTGTAACTTTGTATCTTGAAATAAAATATGCGGTATTGAAATCTCTTTGTTAATGACAGAATTAATGTTGTCTTACTAAAACAAATGAAAAATATTTTACAATTAATGAAGGAAAATGATATGAAGTATGAAATAATTCTTATACTATGGAGCTTCGATGTAAAACAATAACGTGATGTACTAAAATTCTTTTCACCCAACCCAGGTATGGGACTATTGTTTGAAACTTGAGGTACTATTCCCAAATGGATAAGATTATTTATTTATGCTACAGAAATATTATGCATCAAGTAAAGAAGCGAACTGTGAAGGAATCACTGCGGTTCGCGGGCAGGTCTGCTTGGGCTCCGCGGACTGGCGGTCTCGGTCTCTGTTGGGCTAGAGTTCATTGCCTCGAGCTCGAACTCTGAAGCAAGAGTTCACGAGGACCGCGGGTAGGCTTAGTGGGTACCTGCTGTACAGGTAGTCGGTTGGAGGACCACGGTTTACCCTTGCTCAACTCTTGGCCTAGCGAAGAAGTTCTGTGAATCAAAGTTCACGTGTTCCAAGATGAAAGTGGAAGCAATATTGATGTTCTCAGCTATGAACATTATGACTTCTCAACATTAGCTATTAATGTTCTCTTTCTTCTTGTGGTTCTACCGAATACAATTTAATTTTGTAGCTTATGATTTTCAAATACAGGTTAATGTTGTTATGTTTACAGTATGTTTGATATCTACTCACAATTTGTTCTAGTTACCGTTGCTTCAGGATGTAGACTACCTTTTTAACAAGGTATCTGATGTTTACGTGTCGCGCGGATAACTGTAGAATCGCCTATATAAAGTATACAGAGAAATAATTTATTACAGTTGTATGAACACTGTAATTATTAAAATTAATATAATCAGTTAAAAGCCAGACATGTTTCGGAGGAATGCTCCTCCATCTTCAGTGGAAATACCACAACGCTGGATCTGATGTTAGACCGCGTATCGTGCCATAAAGGAGACGGGCTTTTAACTAATTATATTAATTTTAATAATTAAAAAGCGTTCATACGAGTGTAATAAATTATTTCTCTGTATACTTAATATATCATTTATGAACACTGTTGAATTTAACCTTACTTGGGTAAATTCAAATGTAGAATTGCCGTTTGTACTCGTATTTCCGGACGATTTTTTCAATGTGTTCTAAAACGTCCGAAAGTTTGAATGATGTGTTCTAATGATTTTTTTGAAAACGGAAGTGCCACACTTCCACATAATTTGCATAGACAAATCTGCTCACGGTCGACTTTAGTTTTACTCAAATTACAAGCTTGGGGGTAAAGGGTGTTTGCTACAGTTAGAGTTAGGGCCTACTTTCATTCTATATCTTATGATATAATAAATAGTTTTGCAACGTGTAGAGACTAGGAAAACAATTTAATAAAATCAACCGAATCATACTCGTTCATTTTATAGGCAATCTTGCGGGTCGCATTTAAAAGAACCTACGAATATTAATATTTTCTTCAGTATATTTGCTAGGCTTCTTGTCATACGTAAATGACAATTTTGCTTAGGTTATTCCTTCTACGAATAGCTCAAGTGTTTTGAATTCAGCGTACATAAGGTCTTTATTTTAGATTAAGTTACTAGCACATATTTGACGAAATACTAGGTTTTTCCACTTCAGTTTAACTGATTTATGCAAACTAAATTTTGACAGCTGGCGATTGTAATTTAACTTATCGCAACGCCCACTTTGTTTTGGGCGCTTAAGTAAATTGCGGACGGTCGTTCAGTTTTCTTCAAACATGGCGGTGCAATGACCACTCTATATCTCTCTCTTTCTAACTCGTTGCTACTAGCAATGCATGAGATGGCCGCGCATGCGCAGTTATCAATCTCACAACCTGCTCTTGGCCATCTCACACGGTCGATGATCCTGCCCCGAGCCTCTTGTTAAACTAGCACCAACAGATAGCGCGCGTGTACTTCGAGGGATGCGCTTTGTGTGTGCATTTGTTTTTCTGTATATAAACATAGTGGGTGCTATGCATATACATTTCGCTAGCCCGCGCTACGAGCGTGCTAAACTAGCCCCGGCTATTGACTGATTACTTGTACAGGATTCATATCATATCATATCGCTAACACTGGTTTCTTCTTCTTCTTCTGTTGTGGTGTTGATAGAGTATCGGTCTGTCGACCCTTCCTCTTATATGTTGTGTAACATGGTGAGCTGTCTCTTGAACTTGAAGGATCCAGACCTCTAAGGGGTTGAGGTATCCTGACTTGTAGTTACATCTTGGTTGTTATTAAAAGATGGTGGTGAGAATGCTTTTGGGTCTTCGGTGTTTATCTGTTGCAGTTGAATATGTGCCAAGGTTGTGTATTAGCGGGTTGGTGTTTTGTGAAGTCTTGTGATATAGTTTCGTTGTCATATTTCTGATGGTTGTAGAAACGGTGTTTAGTTCCAGGTCGTCATGTAGTTGAACTGTTTGTGTATCCCAGCCACTGCCATGAATAATACGTAGTATTTTATTTTGAAAGACTTGGAGTTTTTTCATTGTAGTTTTGGGTATGAATGCCCATGCTGGAGCTGCGTAGACTATAGCAGATAGAATGAGAGTTCTGTATATGTTTACTTTGATTTTGTAATTGAGAGCAGATGATTTTATGAGCGGGTATAATAAATGAACCCTTCTATAACCTTTCTTTATTTTTGTGTTGATATGTGGTAGCCATGTAAGTCGACAATCCAATGTAACTCCTAGGTATTTAACTGTTGATGTCCACGGGATTGATGTCTGAAGCAAAGTGATATTTGTGTGTGGTCGAGAATAACATTTCGTGAAGATTGTTGCTTGACTTTTTGCGACGTTGAGTTTGATTTTCCATTTCTGAAGCCAGAGTTCTAGTGTTGGGAGGTAGTGTTGTAATTTGTTTATAGAAAAGTCTGGAGTTTGCGAAGTTGATGTGAAGGCTGTATCATCTGCATATTGATATATTTTAATATTTGCTGAGGTTGGAATATCTGCGATGTAGAGATTATATAAAAATGGTGATAATATTGATCCTTGGGGAACACCTGCTTTGCTTTCTTTAATGGAAGATAATGAGTTTTGATATTTTACTTGAAAGCTTCTGTTTGTTAGGAAGGAGGCTATAAGACGAACTAAACTGGGATCAATTCCTGCTTGATAGAGTTTATAGATGAGACCAGGATGCCATACTGTATCATAAGCTTTTTCTACGTCCAATAGCAGCATTGTAGTGTAATATCTGTGTTGAAATGCCTTCGTTATTTCCTCTGTAACTCGCAATAACTGTAGAGTGGTGTTTCTTTCTGGGATAAATCCGAATTGGGTGTCAGGAATAACGTTTAAAATTAATTGCTTGATGCGACATAGTATTATTTTCTCGAATAATTTGCTCATTGTATTTATCAAACTGATAGGTCGGCGATTGTGAGGATATCTAGAGTCTTTCCCTGGTTTGGCAAAAGAGATTATATATGCTTTGGTCCAACATTTGGGGAAATATTCGAATTTTTTGATAGAATTAAATAGTTTAGTTATAAATGTAATGACATTTCGAGGTGCATTTTTTAGTGCAGCGTAAGGAATTCCATCAGGTCCAGGAGCTCTATTGCATGGGGATTGTTTTAGAATTTTGTAAATTTCCATAGGAGTAACGAATGGAACTTCTTGTACTGATCTGATCTGAAGAATGTGCTGCATTTCTCGTTGTATGCTCTCATAGTGCTGTCTTAATTCTCTGACTTCTGGATTCGGTGTAAATTGAGCTTCATATACTTTTGCTATTGCCTCTGCTTTTTCTTCAGGATTGTAGACTGGTCCAGTGGAAGTGATGATCGGAGTGTTTCGTATTGAGTTTTTTGGAGCTAATTGCTTTGAGATAGACCATATTTTATTTTCTTGTTTAGCCTGTGACACGGCTTCTTCAAAATGTTTGATTTTAATATCTTGAAGGCGTTTGTGAATATAATTTTTAAAAAAATTATATTGTTGTATATCGACTTGTCTATGAAATTTATTCTTCAATCTTTTTGCTTTTCTCTTTCTGCGTAAGAGTTCTTGTAATTCTGGAAAGTCTTCTGGAGTTTTAATTTGCTTCTGTCTAATTTGTGAAGCGATGTACGCTTGTTTTATTGTATTGGTGATAATGTGACATGAGGTGTCGATGTCTTGAGTTGAAGTAATGGTTATATTGCCTGGTACATTTTCTTTTAGAGAATTGCGAAAGCGTTGCCAGTTTGTGTGTCGGAGATATAGATGGTTATGATGTAGCTCAGTTGGTTTGATGTCGAGAATTCCAATAACAGGATTATGATCTGAACTTAAGTCATTTAAGGTTTCTATGTACAGTAAGTTTGTAGCTGTTTTCAGTAGAAATATATCTAACACATCTGGCTGATGATTTTGGACAGAGGGAAAGTGTGTTGGCGACTGTGGACCGAAGACGTTGTAATTAAATTTATCGGAGTGTTCCATTAAAATTTTTCCCCTTAAGTTAGTAATCCGACAGTTCCAGTTTGTATGTTTGCTATTAAAATCTCCACCTAATAAGAAATTAGGAGAAATTGTAGTTATTGTATCCAAGTCTTTATTTGTTAAAGGGCGACTGGGGGGAGCATAAACTGAACCTATTAATAGTTGTTCTTTGTGTACTGGGATTTGAACTGCCACTATTTGATAACACTGGTTTATGAATAAGAAAAACGTTAGTTCGCTGATCATCCACCGGAAGCCCGCGCTAAGAATGTCTATGAATATGGCCCTGAGGATTTACGTACTGTATTAGCACGTATTAGTACATTAAACAACTCGAAATGTAAAAATTTTGTTGTGTTCCTATATGTGAAAACCAGGGAAAACCTTTTGTCTTCATTCAGGTCCCGAAATATCCTGAATATATGCTTTAAACCTTAAAAATTTAACTAATTAAATTGCGCCACGAAAGTGCTAGCTATTAAACAAAGTAACAACTTCAAGTAAGGAATTGCTGGCTAGTTTCATTTTGGAAGGAAAAAAAAAAAAACATTAATGAAAACATACGCACCCTCGACAGCAAGCTATGTTAACTTAGATTATATTCAGCACTTCTAGGAGTCTCCGACGTTTACGCCTGCAATAAACTCTCGATTAGCTGGGATGTTTATTATCCAGAACGATCCATAGTGAAATCCATTTCGTGAATAACGTTTTAATGTGCTGTAGACTATTATTAAAACCATGTTTTTACTTCAAATTTTCAAAATCATCCTATATAGTATTCAAAACTGCATGTTCTTAAGGGGAGAGGATGGTATTTTTGATGAAAAATGACTAAATTTTCAAAAAAAAATCTTTAAAATACCCTGTGATATGTGTGGATCGTCATTTTTAAACTTCCTGCATTATGGATTTTTAAATCACTCGCCCACTTTCATTGTTGTTTCCGGTAAATTAAATTTTCAAAAAAATGTTTTTTCTTTAAAATACCCTTTGATATGTGTGGAATGCATTGCATAACATTTTGTGGGTATTTGTGCCCTTATCGGATGTTGAGACGTCATTTTTAAACTTCCTGCGCTATGGATTTTTAAATCACACGCCCGCTTTCATCGGTTTCCAGTAACTTCATTTTTTTTGCTACATTGCCAGACAAAATGGATATAATTTCTGAACTATTAAAGATACATGCAAGAAATTTAGAACACGCATTCTTTAGACTATTAGGAAACTTTTCTCTGTAACAGAATTTTGTTAATTGATTTCATTTTAAAAATACGTCCGTTTGTTTGCAAGAAAGGAAATCAGAAAATTGTTACTAAATTTTAATTGTTTATTTACAAACGTAGGGACTAATATCAAAATTCTGTTACAGACAGTTTGTAGAACATACTTTTTCAAATACATTGCAAAAACTGTTTGAATCTATCTTTAAAAACGGTTTAGATACATCGGTTTTATTACAATCCTGCATTGAGTATATTTTTTTTCAAATTTGGGTCCCCAAATAATTTTTTTTCAAAATATTTTTATTTGGTTGAGTTGCCACAGCTATGAGCTCTCTACATACAAAAATTAACAATTTACACCAAATAGGAAGAAAGTTTAAAAAAATACCATCCTCTCCCCTTAAGCTACAAAACACTGAAGTAATTGTGATAATACTGCAATCATATTAGGGGGAAGTCTTGCAGTACCGACCGCTTAAGGTTTTTGGGTTATAAATAAAAAACAATCGACTTTTTGACACACTCTTTGGTATAATGTAAATACATAATATATTATTGAACTCAATGGTAATTACAAAAAAATTCAGAAGTTAATATTAATACAAAACATAAACAAATTAAATGTCCATAAAATCGATACAATCAGAAAATTGGCAGGCAGTACTGGTCACATATTACTTTTAACAAAAGTCACATTCATATGTGTCGGATGTCTCAGGAATGCTGGCACAGGCTTCGTGAGCCCACTTTTGACATGAAGAACTTTGGATCCAATCTTCGTCGTGACATTCCCCGCAAAACTGCATGTAGTTTCCTCCTTTTCGTCATTTTTCTTAGTTGTCTTTCTTGAGCTTTTTGGGAAGAATTTTCCTAATAGGGGACGTTTCGAACGCACTAGGCTCTTGACTTCTCTCTTCAATTTTTCATTATTTTCTTCTTCTAGATATGTCTTGTAAGGACAGGATGTCAAAACCTGACTATTTTCAGATTTTCGGCGTCGACTAAAGGTAAGCGTTCACTACATCGTATCGCACTCCTCGTACGAATCGCACGCAACGGATATTTTAAGCGCAGTGCGTTCACTGTAAGGCTCCACCTCATCGGATTTCCCTATCAGCTGTTTAAATCATGACGTCGTACGATATTAACAGAGGAGTTGAGGTTAGGTCTATTAATTACGTCTGTTAGCGAATAAGAATTTGTAATTGCTTCATGCGTCTTAATTGAAGAGGAAGAAACGAAAGAAATATTGGCTACATAATATATTTGCAAGAAACGACTTGATTACTGTAATGGGTACGCCTCAAATTATATAATTCTTCGCAATTTTCTACACGCGAAATAAGTTTTCCGTCTGCCATTTTGGCGCGACACTGAACATGGCACAACATAATAGTAACAGTTGACCAATTAAAATTGATTTATTAAAGAAGGCCATGATCACACGCATCGGAAAAGTTGCCCATCCGAGAAACGTGGACGAATTTGCCGTGAGCCGATGCGTCCGATACGATGTAGTGAACGCGGTTACATAACAATTACAGCAAAGATAGTCTTTTTACGATCCGTGCGATTCGTCCGATGAGTGCGTTACGATGTAGTGAACGCTTACCTTAACTTAGATAGATTCTATGAGTAGGTCTAAATTTTAAAATGTAGGTATGTAAGTGTTTAGGCTAACATTAAGAGCCGCGGTTGTGGTACTCGTACTTACTGTCAAAAATAAATTATTACCATTCAGATACACATTGACGGTTAATTAGTGATATCATCGATTTCGTAGTTTTAAAATTACGCAAAACGTTTGATACGATTTTTTTAACTGCTTTAGTGCTATTGTTCCAAAGGCCCATAGTCTAGAAAAAAAGTCTTGAAATTTCTATAAAACGTAACTTTCGAGGCAATAAAAATCATACATAACTTATATGGAATATTTAAAAGGCAACTTGAGTTATTAGATTAAAATATTGAGTTTCATTCTGAAACTAAAGAAACGTGTGGTAATAATATAATTACAATTATCCTTAAGTTGATATCCGCTTATATCTTTTATTGCAGAGGAAGAGTGACGCGTTTTAGAAGAGACAGTTCAAATACTGACACCCTTTAACACAATGATCACAATCCTGTCTGGTGAAGAATCTTAATAAATTATTTTGGACAGTAAACTTTAACCCATTGATACCACACGTTTCTTTTGTTCTATTCTGAAACTCCCTTAATATATTTTACGTTAAACTAAACCAATTAGAATAATAATTGACAAAAACTGTTTGTGAATAAACGAGTGTTTCCAGGAAAATTATAAATGTTTAGATTAGCTACTGAAAAGCTTTACTTCTGCGTTAGTTTTCAGTTAATTTTAATGTTATTAATTTGATCAGTGACATAAAACTAATACACCTTTCCACATATACTATAAATTTCAAAACTAGAAAAAAAAATCTGTCAGCTAACATAGTACTTCAAGCAAAACAAGAAAAAAAGAAGAGCCGGAGAGAGAGAGAGAGGTAAATAAAAAAGAGAAAATAAACAACAAAATAATACACACTTATTTTAAAAGATACGCGGACGTCAGCGGACTCCAACCACTATCTGATCCGATTAAATGCTCAGCGGAAAATGTATGTCTGCGCCACAGCACATATACAACCTGCGTGGCATCAATCGGAGGTAACCGGAGGTCTCCGATTGAAAGCGCACAAACAACCGCTCCGGAGAAAAACCTAATCATGAGCAGCACTGCTCTGAATCCTAAGCACACGCATTCTCTGAAAACTGGAACTTGGTGAGCCTGCGCATTGAGGTTATAACTCTAACATAAATTATGAGCATGCGCAGTGCGATATAACTCGAACTTGGAATAGTGAGGATGCGCAGTGCGTTAAAACTCGAACTTGGAATACTGAGCATGAGCAGGGCGTTATAATTCGAACTTGGAATAGTGAGCATGCGCAGTGCGTTAAAACTCGAACTTGGAATACTGAGAATGCGCAGTGCTTTATAACTCGCACTCGGCATACTGAACATGCGCATTTCGTTTTAACTCGAACTCATAACACTAAGCATGTGCAGTGCGTTATAACTCGATCTTGGAATAATGAGCATGCGCAGTTCTTTACAATTCGAACTCGGAATACTGAGGATGCGCAGTGCGTTATAATTCGAACTTTGGCATACTGCGAATGCGCAGTGCGTTATAACACGAACTTGGAATACTGAGGGTGCGCAGTACGTTATGACTCGAACTTGGAATACAGAGCATGCGCAGTGATACACGGACTGGGAACACTGAGCATGCGTAGTTTTTTAATAACAGAAATTCCGAATGCTGAGCATGCGCACTGTGTGAAAACTAGAACTTGGAATACTGAGCATGCGCAGTGCGTTATAACTCGATCTTGGAATAATGACCATGCGCAGTGCTTTATAATTCGAACTCGGAATACTGAGGAAGGGCAGTGCGTTATAATTCGAACTTTGGTATACTGCGAATGCGCAGTGAGTTATAACTCGAACTTGGAATAGTGATAATACTCAGTGTGTGTGTGTGAGAGAGAGAGAGAGAGGAGAGAGAGAGAGGAGAGAGAGAGAGAGGGGACTCGAACTGGGAACACTGAGCATGCGCAATGTATTATAAGAGAAACTCGGAATGCTGAGCATGGGCATTGTACAAAACTGGAACTTGGAATACTGAGCATGCCCAGTGCGTTATAACTCGCAATTGGAATAATGAGCATGCGCAGATTGTTATAACACGAACTTGGAATATTGAACATGCGCAGTGCTTTATAACTCGAACTTGGAATACTGAGCATGCGCAGTGCGTTATGACACGAACTTGGAATACCGAGCATGCGCAGTGAGACACGATTTGGGAACACTGGGCATGCGCAGTTTGTAATAACAGAAACACCGAATATTGAGCATGCGCATTGCGTTATAACTCGATCTTGGAATAATGACCATGCGCAGTGCTTTATAATTCGAACTCGGAATACTGAGGATGCGCAGTGCATTATAACTCGAACTTGGAATACTGACCATGCACAGTGCGTTATAACTCAAACTTGGAATACTGAGCATGCGCAGTTTGTTATAACTTGAATTTTAAGTACTGAGCATGCGCGGAGTATTATAACTCGATCTCGTAATACCGAGCATCCTCAGTGCGTTATAACTCGAACGAGGAATAATGAGCATGCGCAGAGCATCAAAACTCAAACTTGGTATACTGAGCATGCGCAATGCATTATAACTCGAAATGGAAAACGGACCATATGGAGTGCGTTATAACTCGACCTTGGAATACTGACCATTCACAGTGCGTTATAACTCAAACTTGGAATGCTGAGCATGCGCAGTGTGTTATAACTCGAATTTTAAATACTGAGCATGCGCAGAGTATTATAACTCGACCTTGGATTACCGAGCATCCGCAGTGCGTTATAACTCGAACGTGGAATAATGAACATGCGCAGAGCATTATAACTCGAACTTGGAGTACTGAGCATGCGCAATGCATTATAACTCGAAATGGAAAACGGACCATGTGGAGTGCGTTATAACTCGAACTTGGAATACTGACCATGCGCAGTGCGTTATAACTCAAACTCAGAGCACTGAGAATGCGCAGTGTGTTATAACACGAATTTGAAATACTGATCATTGCCAGAGTGTTATAACGCGATCTTGGAATACTGAACATGCACAGTGTGTTATAACTCGATGTAGGAATAGTGAGCATGCGCAGTTCGTTATAACTCGATCTTGGAATACTGAGGATGCGCAGTGAGACACGAACTGGGAACATTGAGCATGAGCAGTTTGTAGTAACAGAAACTCCGAATGCTGAGCATGCGCATTGTGTGAAAACTAGAACTTGGAATACTGAGCATGCGCAGTGCGTTATAACTCGATCTTGGAATAATGTCCATGTGCAGTTCTTAATAATTCGAACTGGGAATACTGGGGATGCGCAGTCGAATTTTGGTGTACTGCGAATGCGCAGTGCGTTATAACTCGAACTTGGAATAATGATAATGAGCAGTGAGAGAGAGATTCGAACTGGGAACACAGAGGATTCGCAGTGTGTCATAACAGAAACTCGGAATGCTGAGCATGCGCATTGTGTTAAAACTTGAACATGGAATACCGAGCTTGCGCAGTTCGTTATAACTCGAATTTGGAAACTGAGCATGCGCAGTGCATTATAATAGAACTTGGAATTCTGAGTATGCGCAATACGTTACAACTCGAATATGGTATACTCAGGATGTGCAGTGCGTTATAACTCGAACGTGGAATATTGACCATGCGCAGTACGTTATAACTCGAATTTGGAATATTGAGCATGCGCAGTGCATTATAAATCGAACTTGGAATACTGGCCATGCGCAGTACGTTACAACTCGAACTTGGAATACTGAACATGCGCAGTGCGTTATAACTCGAACTAGGAATACTGAGCATGCGCAGTACGTAACTACTCGAACTTGGAATACTGGCCATGCGCAGTACGTCACAACTCGAACTTGGAATACTGAGCATGGGCAGTGCGTTATAACTCCAACTTGGAATAGTGATGATGCGCAGTGACAGAGAGAGATACTCGTAGAAGACCGCAGTGCTGGGTCATGGTGCCCCTCTCACGAAAATTTAATATCATTCCATTCCAAATAAGTAAATAGTTCATGTAATTCATGGAATAAAGTCAATCGATAAATTAATAAATAGACTACTGTATTCTCCATAGTAGACTACTTGTTTTGTTTCGTGCTGAGGCTCTGCAGAATTTTGTTATTTTATAATTTTTTCATTATCGCGCGGCACACCGGTTAAAATTGGCTGTACTTACAACGTCGGTTTTATAGACAAGAGAGATAGTGTCAAAGTTTGATAGATAAAAGGAAATAGGACAGTTTTTCGAAGATAGTTCTTTTGCTCGCATTTCATTATTCCGCCATTATTCGTCGTCGTTGTCATCGCCATCACAGTGGTGCAAAGATCAACCTCCATGTGATGTACCACGAACAATGCTAAAATGGCAAAACGATCGGTGACTACCACGTGTGTTTTTTAATGAGATAACAAACGCTCGTATCATATAATACAGTACAGTCTTAGAAAAAAGTTTTGTGGCACAGATACTTTATAAAACTGTACATGTTTGTTAAAGACATATCGGCAAAAAATATATTTAGGCTATAGCCAGCAACATTCAAAACTAAGCGCTTCCGTTCTCGAGTTCGCACCATGACGTCATTGTTCTACATGACTTTATCCTAACTCCAGTCTGACCTGTGAAAGCATTTGGTTTTTGCTCACTTTGAAATGCATGTTGCCTGGCTATATTAGTGATAGTGATGGTGGTGATGATGATGATGATGGTGATGATAATGATGATAATTTGGTCTAATTAATTACAACTCAGTAGTTTGTTGAAATAATCGAACAGTTTCGTAATATGGTTTGGATATCCATAAGACAGAGATAAAATTTGTATATTGCAATTTATTATAATGTATTTTATTAATAGTAGAGTAGATTTATGGAAAGTAAGATGTCATTTTTAAAGTCGTATAACTATTTAACGTCTGACATTTTACTCTAGTGCAGTACATCGTCTGGCTTTCATGACCTTTATTAGTCATAAACAGTGCTGGTAACTGGAAGGATGTTACATTTTATTTTTTACCGATTCTTGTTTTTTTGCTGTTTTTTTCTATTGGTGGAAGAAACAGGTTTGTCTTAGTGTCTATTGCTTTGTTTGCTTTAGTTTTATTCTCAACAGATCTCATTTTCCTAATTTGTATATTTGTATTAGCCTCGTCTTCAGAACTTTTTTGATGTTGAGCAAGGGACAAAACATCACTGCTTGCACCTTCAGTTCTTATCGTAATTGAAAATGGAAGGTGTCTTCCCTTATTTTCAATTGTTTTTCTGTATATAGTTAAAAGATCACTGTCATTACTTCCTCTTGTTTTTCTCTTTGCAACGTCTTTCTCTTGATAACACGTTATCTTTGTATTCTGTGAATGGCCAACTCTGACATTTTCCGCTAATAGTGTAGGCCTAGAGTTAACCTTTTCTGTGTTTTTTACCTTGGAAATTCTGATTTTGTCATCTTCTTTTCTGTAAACTTTATTTCTAATGTCTGGTTGGTTATGGGCTATGGAAGGATGACTGTTGCTTTTGTTGCCTGTTTCTGGTTTGATTTTACGTTCATTTGTTTCTGTTTTTCTTTCATTTAGCAAAGCATGATCACCGATGGAGTTATTCATTTTCGTTACAAGTGGCGAAATTGCTTCTTTATTCGTACTGTCTGCTTTGTTCGTTGTTTCTGTTGGAGGTGTATCAATGTGTTTACTTACTTTTGTTGGCATAAATGTTTTTTTCGTAACCACAGTTGATGAATGGGTTATAGTTTTGTTGTCGACTTTCTTATTAGTATTTCTTGTCAGTTTATCTCTTAATTTAGCAGGGAGTGAGGAAGACGTGCTCAGATTTTTTATTGTTTTCATATGATTGAATGAAGTATCATCAAGATTTTTCTCTATTTCGTGAACAAACGAATCTAAACTTTTTGTTGGGCTGGTTTTAGTGCTTGAGTTTTCTTGTGATTTATCAGATACTTTCCGTGGTTGTACTTTCTGTTGGTTTTTTTCCTTAAATTTTCTCTGCTGAGCATTTGACTTGACATAATGTCTTCCACATGGGCGACGTGCAGCAGATACCCACTTTTCTATTTCGATTGGTATGTATTTGATGCAGACTTCTAGCTCTTTCATTTCATCTGCCACAAATACCTGAAAATTCAACACATTTTATGACATAATCCTGATATGATACAGGTATAACAAATAGAAGTGATGGAATTTAAAATGAATAAATTAGGCTATAATAAATCAATATCGGTATACAGAGTGATTAATGTAGTAATACTGGCACATGCAGGGCCTATTTTGAATGAAAGAAGTTCATAATAATGAACATGGACCAGAATGTGGATAATAATTTACACGATCATTTTCTTTATTGTGAAAAGTGTATTATCGGGGACCAGGCTTTGTCCTTGCGCAATTTACTTTGCTGGTTGTATACATAAAAGTATGTTACATATGCCCTATTTTTTCTACATTTGTATCTTTTATCATTTCTCAGAAAAGTGCACCCAAAATTGAGGGATTTAACATTGCAAGATACGAAAATTTGACACCATTTTTCTGCACTTTCTTATTTTTTATGAAAGGCCAGCAATCTTCGAGGTCGTCTACATTTACTATTCATATGCATTCATTAAAGGGAATTAAAAGGGAAAATAATATGTAAAAATTTGCAGTAAACATTGTTTTGCACAGAAAGAACAAACATACTATCATATAAAACAAGTTAAAAAATAATAAAGGGAGTCTGTAAACCGAATTTTGACAGCAAAATTAAATTTTGGTTTTTATCTTTTTTCGGTACTTTAATATATGTAAAATGACAATATGATTTTATTTCTTCTCTCAGTTTTTAGTCCTATCTTCAGAAAAAATATTGTAGTAATTCTTAATGCAAAAAAAATGTTATCAATGAAACATTTTTTTTTTGCCAACCGCTCAGTGAAATTTTAAATTTATATAGCCGGTTGTATACATAAAAATTATGTGGTGATATTAAAGAAGTTTAACAACCAGTTCTCTCATGTGTACCTATGTTAAACATATACGGTTTATGTCCATGGTAATTGCAAATATTACCTAGAATATCATTACTGTATAGGCCTATTTAGTCACATGATAGACTATAGTGAATATTGGTCCCCAAAAATAATAGACTACTTTTGTAGATACTGCAAAATTAAATATTTAATGTGTAATTAATACGAGTTTAATTATTCCAAATTATTCTACTTTGACCACATCTTGAGTTCGTTATTGCTGATAAGTGATACCTGTATCCTTCCATTCTGCACTTGTCTGCTTTTTGAGTCGGTGTAGCTCTTGGGCTCGCAGGTAATGAGGATTCCGCCATTTTTAACATATTTGAGTAGGCCCGTGTCGGGCAGAATGCTCAGTAGCCAGTCGGGAGGGTTTTCGGACACAACTGCTCTGAATGTCTCCTCCTCAGCGTTATTAGTCTTCAGCTCGATTGTGTCCATGAGGACGTATGGAGGCTCCAGTATCAACGGATTTGGCTCTATGGTCCATCGCTTTTCAGTTGTGGGCGTAGAAGCTCGCTGTTCCGTTTCTTCTGGACTGAATAATAATAATAATAATAATAATAATAATAATAATAATAATAATAATAATAATAATAATAATAATAATAATAATAATAATAATAATAATAATGTGAAGAGTTTGGGCCCATTCATGTTTTTCTTCAGTATAGTGATAATTTTGATTAATACAAGTCAAATCAACAGCCACAGACAGCGAGACACAGTTTAGAGTACAGTAGAACCTCTATTATCCGTGGTAATGAAGAGGGTGGATTGAACGGTTAAACGAAAAAATCGGATAATCCGTGCCGTAATTTTTTTTCATAAATTAAGTGAATAATACTTGCATTTCTTAATTTCCTCCGTGTTCTTGTATTTAACACGCTAGATAGTGAATCAAAAGTTCATCATTCAAGTCTGATTGTCAACGACGGTTTTTTTTAAGGGGCAAGGAAATTCCTTGTAAAGGCTGTCAGCAGAAACATAAGGATAATACAGGTCTCGTGTTGTAGATTTACATACTTTATACACTTTATTGTTGATTTTTATTAAATCACACACAGTTGTAACACCAATCTCGTACTCTGATGCGAGATGAGCCACAGTTTCTCTTTCCCCGAACCACTCAATATTATTTCCATTTTTTCGGTAGTTACCACAACACGTTTTCTTTTGATACTCATGGAATATATTTTATACAGAAATTCTACAGTACAGCAACTCTAACAGCAGATCATACTGTGTAAGTGTCAAGGTTTGTAATAACATACTCTAGAAAAAATACGTACTGGTACTAATATAACATATAGTAGTACTTCATACATATGAAGAAGACAGGCTATATATGTCTCTGTAGCAAAAAAAAAAAAAGCAAGAGAAAGATAGTCGGATAATCCAGCAATCGGTTAATAGGGTGACGGATAATCGGGGTTCTACTGTAGTAGGGGAAACATTCAGGTTGAGGGACATACAAGGTGATTCACGAGGATTTACCGTCCTTTACGGAGCTTATTTCTGAAGACATTTTGAGCAAAAAATGTCATATAAACATAGTTCATATTTTCAATATTTTCAGAGTTACACTAATTTAAAGGTGTTTGTAAAATTCGTTTTTTCTTTAGTTTGAAGGTAAAAGAATAATACAGCTAGAGAATGTCCCATTCAGAAGTATTATTTATTTAATTGGCAAGTATTATGAAGCTAAAAATGTGCTGTGAACTCCTTAGTTGCTTCGTACAGACATCTTTTTCTATTTTTAACTGGAAAATTACATTATTCTTTCGCACTTATCACAACAATTAATACACATCAAACCACTTCCACCGACTTAATTATTTGCAGTTCAATATTGCATCCTAATTTACAGTCTTGGAGAGTTTACAACACATTTTAAAAAATGTCGCCGTCCGCTTGAGTACACTTGGCCGCACGCTTGTGAACGTCACTCGTCGCGCTACGTAACTGCATACGGCTATCTTTGATTTCCGTAGCGCTCGCGCTGGCTGCTGACTGCACGCTGACCAAGATCACGCGTTCACAGCAATATGTTCCAATAACGAAACGGAACTCTGTAAATATTGAGAATAGGACCCATGTTTATATGACATTTTTTGCTCAGAATGTCTTCGGAAATAAGCTCCGTAAAGGACAGTAAATCCTCGTGAATCACTCTGTATATTTTCATCTTTACACATGGAAGACAATCTGCGCCTTCTGATGAAAATCGAACCTGATATGCTAAATTTGCATTGAATACACTACCACCACCACTATGACCGATGACGATGGTAATAATAATAATAATAATAATAATAATAATAATAATAATAAAAATGAAGGAATGATGTAAGAGTAATGGAACGGAGAAAAATTCTCTCCGGCGCCGGGATTTGAACCCGGATTTTCAGCTCTACGTGCTGATGCTTTATCCACTAAGCCACACCGGATTCACCCCGGCGTCGGACAGAATCGTCTCAGATTAAGCTCCAACTCTTGGGTTCCCTCTAGTGGCCGCCCTCTGCACTACGTCATAGATGTCTATGAACGTAGGACCGAAGTCCACACATGTGCTGAGGTGCACTCGTTATGAGTGACTAGTTGGCCGGGATCCGACGGAATAAGCGCCATCTTAAATCACAAAGTGATTTACGCATATCATATATATTATTTTAATGTACCGAACTACATATGATATTTCCATGCATCCGGTGGTATCCGGTGTGGCTTAGTGGATAAAGCATCAGCACGTAGAGCTGAAAACCTGGGTTCAAATCCCGGCGCCGGAGAGAATTTTTCTCCGTTCCATTACTCTTACATCGTATGATGACGCAGAATATCTGCATGGAAATATCATATGTACTTCAGTACATTAAAATAATATATAAAATGAAGGAAGGTCACCGTTTGAAGCAATAGAGGAAGCAGGACAAAGAACATAATTTCAGTCCTTATAGGCCTACAAGGAAGATAATAATCACTTTTCTCCTGAAAATCGAATCCGATTTGCTAAATTTACATTGCTGCTTGTTGGCATCAGTCGCGAATGGCAATCGGAGGCATTGTCATAGTGATCCGAGTAGGTATATATTAACATATCTATAACGTTTAATAACGTTAAAATCCACAAACGATTAGGGAAAACATGGAAATTTTACTTGAAGCAAGTAAAGCGATAGGTTTGGAAGTAAATCCCGAAAAGACAAAGTATATGATTATGTCTCGTGACCAGAATATTGTACGAAATGCAAACATAAAAATTAGAGATCTATCCCTCGAAGAGGTGGAAAAATTCAGATATATTGGAGCAACAGTAACAAATATAAATGATACTCGGGAAGAAATTAAACGCAGAATAAATATGGGACATGCCTGTTATTATTCGGTTGAGAAGCTTTTGTTATCTAGTCTGCTTCAAAAAATCTGAAAGTTAGAATTTATAAAACAGTTACATTACCTGTTATTCTGTATGGTTGTGAAACTTGGACTCTCACTTTGAGACAGGAACAGAGATAAAGGGTATATGAGAATAAGGTTCTTAGGAAAATATAGGGTAAATTAGGGTCTGTTGGACAGTCGGGCATGTTGGACACTTTGTACTTTAACGTATTACCTCGACACTCGTGGCTACTTCCGTCATTGACTTCTAGCAGAATGTGGTGCCCACAAGTGGCGAGGTAACACGTTAAAGTACAAAGTGTCCAACATGCCCGACTGTCCAACAGATCCTATTTTACCCTATGGGGCTAAGAGAGATGAAGTTACAGGAGAATGGAGAAAGTTACACAACGCAAAACTGCACGCATTGTATTCTTCACCTGACATAATTAGGAACATTAAATCCAGACGTTTGAGATGGGCAGGGCATGCAGCACGTATGGGCGAATCTAGAAATTTAGAGTATTAGTTGGGAGACCGGAGGGAAAAAGACCTTTGGGGAGGCCGAGGCGTACATGGGAGGATAATATTAAAATGGATTTGAGGGAGATGTGATATGATGATAGAGACTAGATTAATCTTGCAGGATAGGGACCGATGGCGGGCTTATGTGAGGGCGGCAATGAACCTGCGGGTTCCTTAAAAGCCATTTATAAGTAAGTATGTAGGTATAACGTTTAATAAAATATTTTGAATTCTGGTCCAGAAATTAATAGAGGGAACACTAACAAACCTGTGACGATTTTATAAATATTTTGTTTCTTCTTAAATGAAAAAATTGATTGCATTGTTATCTGTATTTATTTAAATGCACCGTCGAATTTCGTTGTCACTGTTTTAGAATAACTTCAACTTTACCAAAGTAATTTCTTGTTTTCTCATGCTTTTCCTCCTTCTTTCCTACCGTCGTCGTCGTTATCATCATCATCATCATCATCATCATCATCATCATCATCATCATCATCATCATCATCATCATCATCATCATCATCATCATCATCATCATTTTTTACGGAATGGGTTCTTCTTCTCGATTCGTAACTTATTTCATTCCGTTCATTAGACACACTTAACGTTACAGGAAATTGTATTTATTTATACTATAGCTCTATTGATAAATTGTTTGTGTTTGTAATTTGAAGTAGTTTGCATGATATGTATTATCAATTTCTTCACAACTGATTGAATTGTTTGTGCCTTAAATTTAATTAACTTACTTATTTTGTATTATACACATAGCTCAACTGATGAATGATCGTTTGTGTTTGTAAATTTAATAATCTGATTGGCTAGTAGAGCCATCGATGTAGCTCAGTCGGCAGACTCGCTGGGCTGCTGCTTCGGAGCTGCGTTCGGGCTTGGGTTGGATCCCCCTTTGGTCTCAAAGAATGGTTTCTTCCGAGGTTTTTCTCCAGCAGTGGGACTGAAGCCGGATGGTCTATGGCGAATCCTCGGCATCAACCCCTTTGATTTGATTACCTGGTTGGGTTTTTCCGAGGTTTTCCCCAACCAAAAGGCAAATGCCGGGTAATCTTTTGGCGAATCCTCGGACCTCACCTCATCTCACTACATCTCGCCAAAATATTATAAAAAATTGCACAAAATTGTAAAAATTGTAGAAAATTATTAAATTGTAAAACTGTAAAAATTTGTAAAAATTGTAATTGTAATATTGTAAAATTTTGACTTGTTCCACATCTTAAAGCTTCATTGCTCATGTAAGATCTATGGAATAAAATGAATGAATGAATGAATGAATGAATGAATGAATAAATGAACGAATAACCTAATTTCTGTTGCACACAATCATATGGAATTCCTGAAATATCCTGTCGCTTTTCTTTGCGGGATTTCCCCCAAACTACGTATAAGGCGAATGCCAAGAAATCACATGACTTACCCTCGCCCTCATGTCTCGCTATCATCAAGTTTACCAATGTTACATAATCGTGCAGTTGGCTCAGCGTTCTTAAATAACAATGAACAACAAATTTTTACTTCTTGTCTTGCTCCGAAATGAAAATAGGTGAATATTACTAATATGTGTGCCCTAAAACTGAATTTAAAACCCAAATTGTCCGATCACGTATCATTTTCCGGAGAAAATGAATTGAATTTTTTATTGAAAAAACTTCTCGTTTCTATTTTTCACTGCTACTGGTAAAATTGCAACACACTAGGGATTCGAAATGCCTCATAATACTTGAAAAATGTGTACTGGATACAAAAATGATGTTACATAGTTTAGAACACAACAACAATAAAAATATATCATGCGTATAATGGGAAAAATCTCGAAATTTGAACTTCAATTTAAAAGAATTTTCTGGATGACTGCTGTTTATAACTAGACTCGGGACTGTCTTTTACAAGGAACCAACAATAGTCTGCAAGCATGCTGGATGATATTTCTTTATATCGCCTTTCCATTTCAGATATTTCTTGTTGAAATCTTTCCCCTATGCTCGTCGCTTACCGCTCCAAAATTAGGGGGAAATAAATCCAAATGAGAATGTAAA
Organism: Periplaneta americana; assembly: GCF_040183065.1. NCBI lineage: Eukaryota > Metazoa > Arthropoda > Insecta > Blattodea > Blattidae > Periplaneta > Periplaneta americana. The sequence continues at coordinate 62,031,153 of NC_091122.1, forward strand.
AAGTGTATTTTGAGAGACATATTACACCCCATTTTCTCATATGCACTTGATATGGTTTCCACAACAAGTTCTATGTAGTTGTCTGCTCTAGAATTTCCAAGGAAATTTGAGCAAACATTTTTGAAAGTGCGCCATGCCATTTTTTCTGTAACGGAAAGTTTTCCCTCGAACAAAGAGTCAGCCATAACTTGTGAATTTGTGGATCGATGAAAATAGCCTCTTTTAATTTACTTTCACTCAAAATAGTAAACTTTTCTTTTAAATACTGAAAACCACACCCTTGTTTGTTCATTACGTATACTTCACTTTGAACTGTTATGGAATTTACTGAATAGAAGGGACCAATTTCTGTTTATTTATTAGAAGTACAAAATAACATGCCAACAATCATAAGAACCCGGAAATATGTCGTAAACTCATAAAATGCATTAACTTTTGTTTTGGTTTGCAATCCCCAACCTGCGCCAGATGTTTCCTTGGGAAGCGCTTATCGAAAAGTGAAATCATAGTTTATCTTAAAAACCTTCCTACGTAGTATAAAGAAAAGAGATGCATTTTCGGATTCAGCGCACATCAAACCATAAGGGACACATTGTTTTAAGTCGGGGCAAAATTCTTGTTGTTCAGTGTAATCGATTAAAGTACCTACAAGAGCGGAAAATATTAATTTTCTACCTAGAACTGAAATCTTGTTCACTGGATTTCTGGCACTTGAGCTTCAAGCTTATTTTCTTGTTCATTACAAATTTATTAAAGTGAATGAATATAAACTGGATTCAGAATTGTCTGTGACCATTTGCTATAGACCTAATTATGACTAGAGCTCGGATTTCATTACTCTCTTCGCTACTGTTAATTGCGCAGCAAGTATATTTAAACTTGGAATAAATTATAAATAGAACACATTTGTAACCAGTTTCTGAATCACTTCTCGTTTCCTACAGATACGGTCAGGCGAGAAATATTATAGGGCAATTAAATACAGTAGAATACAAAATAGTACATAAATTAAATATACTTCTAGAGGTCTATACAGGGCGATTCTAAAGTTTTTACCTATTTCGGAGGTCGATAGAACAGTAACCATGACAGATATAACGAAAATGCTTATAGCAATGGATAGGTTATCTCTAAAAGTTTCGTACATACCTTACAGGTGTTTCATATGTCCACCGTTGGTGACGCGGAAGCCATCAACCCTGTAGTCAACCTCCTGCCACATTTCCCAACATTTGACGATCGATACTAGCGACTACATGCGTGATTTCCTCTCGCAGCTGTGCTAAATCACGTGGCAATGGGGAACGAACACATGATCTTTGACATAACCCCATAAGAAAAAATCACATGGGGTAGGTCAGGTGGCCGTGGGGGCCACGGAAGAAGAGGAGTATCATCTCGAGAAGCACGTCCATTCCAACGACGTGGAATTTCAGCACCGAGGTAATGACGGTCGGTATGACGAAAATGATGTGGAGAGATGTTCTATCCACTGATACAAGCATTTCCGCTATGTCTGTAATGTTACTGTTCTATCGACCTCCAAAACCAGGTAAAGACTTTAGAATCGCCCTGTACAAGAAAAGTCACTGGTTCACGGATCTGCATTAAAATAATAAATAAAAAAAACAATACGGTATACATTCTGAATGGATGAAACGAGTAAACAAGTGTGAAGACTGTTGTTTCAAACGATATTTTAGTTTAACGTGTCCGCTCAGAGCTCGTTACGACAAACTCCGGCTACACTATAGCATTAACATATTTCCATATTTCCACTGTTTGGTGAATGAAATCCGATTTACAGTTAATACGATTTAAATCAATAAGTGGTCATGTCTACCTTGGAGCTGATGGCGGTGGAACTTTCACTTCTCTTGTTAATCTTCCTTCCTTTTGAAGAATTGCTTCTATGATATAATCATTTTGCTTTCTCATTTCTCGATATTTTTGTAGAATGTCATCCAGTGTGGCATCAGGATTTAGGAGAATGCTTTCCTGAAATGAGACGATGTGGTAATTATAAGTATAGGCACTGCGCGTCGGTACCTTTGATGTAGCAGTTCCTTATTTCAGTGACCTTCAAATCAGCTCTACCTGCATCAACGGGAGGTTCTACCTTTTTCCTTAGAGTTGGCGCTGATATCGCACCAGCAGTCGACAGCAGAAATACCGGTACTTTTCAGCAGATTTGTCAGCGAATCAGGGTTGCTGTTCCACCGTTCACGGGTGCTCGATCGACCTCTAGAGTTCGGAAGTGGAATTATACTCTAACTGAGCGCATGCGCTCAGAAAAACAGACCAGGGAAATTGAAGCGTTGAGATCAGTAACTATTTAAGCAAGTTTCGAGAAAAATGCAAAAAAAAAAACTTTTTTTTATTTCTTTCCTAATTATTATTTTTTGCACGTTATATTTCTGGTTGTTTTAGTGATCAAGACAAAGTAGTATACCAACTTTTAAAGTCGTAACACTTGTGAAAATATCCAAAATTTAATTTCAAATTTTCAAAAAATGAATGACTAGAAGTGGACTTGAATAGTTATTGATGATTGCTTGTTTACTATGTCCCATCCAATTTATTTCTACTCGTCATTTAAATATTAAAACCACATTTCAACAAAGCCCTATTAAGAATTATGGAATGCACAAACTATACGAACTGTATAGCCTAGTGATTATTTATTTATATACTGTTAAATTAGTGACGTCATTCATTGTGTTCATTTTGAATTGAAATTAATAGTGACTTTCAAGGTTCATTACTTAAATGCTATAAATTTATGTTTCCGTAGGTGATAGCCCTGCCAAGACTCTGGAATTCGCTACCTGCTAGCATCAGGGACTGTCGAAATAAAATTGAATTCAAACGCAAACTTACTAGGCACTTGGTCAGTAATTGATTTCTTGTAAATAGTTTCCTTAATCTGTAACAAAATATTTCAATATCCAGTAATTTCATCACTATACAATTTTGTTATTCTAGGTTTAATTTGTAATTCAGTAAATATACAATATTCTTTGTTTTTCTATGATAAATTATCTAGCTTTAATTAGTGAGGTAATCTTTTCGTACTTTGATTTTTATTGTAATTGTAATTGTAAATTTAATACTAATTGTAATTTTATTTGTAACTGTAAATTTAATACTAATTGTAATTTTATTCTTCATATTATAGGTGGAATCTCCTGGTAGAGGGGTAGAGAAGGCCTGACAGCTTTATATCTACCAGGTTAAATAAATAAATACTAATAAATGCTAATACTAATACTAATGATAGGAGTAAAGTTTTCGAAAATTTAAAGCAGGTTAGGTGCAAAGAAATCTCAAAGAAACTACCGACAGGAAATCTAGGATAATTGTAAACCTTGTAACGAGATAACGCATTATAAATAAAATGAATTTATTACAATCTTTTTTTGAAAATTACATGCCGCCACTGATGAACCTTGGCACGGGCAGAGAATGTAAACAACTCCATGCGAAATTCGATTATCCCCAATAGAAGTGGAGTGAGGCTGACGTCATATTTCCCCTACTTACGGATTCTGCAGGCCTGTACTAGGCATTTCCTACTGTCAGCTTTGTGACGTCACACGTCTTTGCTCTCGCGTTCCTTGAGAGGGGAAGCATAGCTATAACAGCAAAGTAGCGGGCGTGGCAGTGGAAGGGATGGAGATGTTTAAATAGCGGTGACACAACATTACCCTCCCTCACGTGCTCTTCAGCTCTGCTCCAAGAAGGGAAACGCGCTTCGACGTCACAGGTTTTCCAGTTGGAAATGACTATTTAACATGATAATGCAAGTAAATAAGAGTATTTCATTTCTTTCTAACGCATGTCAGTGCTAGTTGCTCTGTATTTTATTCTTGCGCTGTGACTAAATAAGGCAGTGTTAAAAGTGCCATAAATTTAGGACAATGAATATTATTATTATTGTTATTATTATTATTATTATTATTATTATTAATTTAATGCTCCAGACTATTAGAACTCAGTCATTAGTCTTCTAGCCTCCCAATATATTTGTCCATTCGTCTCGTTCCTGAATTTGTGAAGTGTAGTACTTTTCCTAAGATGGTCGCAGTTCATGGTGCCATTTCCTCTGCACAGCATATAGTTTGGTGAATCCAGAATGTTGAAGCGATAGAAGTGTTCTGCCAAGCAATCGTGTCCTGTAATTAGGCGGAATGTTGCTACAGCTTCTATATTATTTTTTTTTATTATTTTTTTATTTTTTATTTTATTTTTTATTTTATTTTATTTTTTATTTTAAATAATATATATGATATGCGTAAATCACTTCGTGATTTAAGACGGCGCTTATTCCGTCGGATCCCGGCCAACTAGTCACTCATTACGAGTGCATCTCAGCACATGTGTGGACTTCGGTCCTAGGTTCATAGATATCTATAACGTAGTGTAGAGGGCGGCCACTAGAGGGAACCCAAGAGTTGGAACTTAAAACTGAGACGATTCTTCCGACGCCGGGGTGGAATCCGGTGTGGCTTAGTGGATAAAGCGTCAGCACGTAGAGCTGAAAACCCGGGTTCAAATCCCGGCGCCGGAGAGAATTTTTCTCCGTTCCATTACTCTTTCATCGTATGTTACAGCTTCACTTCGGGAAGTTTCCAGAATGATATTTTTTCCGTTACCAACTGAAGGGTTCAGAGCCATAGTGGGCCAAGCGCCCTTTATGAAAAACGGAGAAAGCAAGGCTTAAAGTTAAGTGAATATCATAATTTAATGAAGATTGACATATCATTTAGTTTTAATGTGCATACTTTATATTACTTGCTATATGTTTCATTGAATTATGGTACTCAATTTTAAGCCTTGTTTCCTACGTTTGGCGCTTGGCCCACTATGGCTCTGAACCCTACAATTTCGCTCACATCTTGCCTTAGCTAATTTATCTCAGTTTGTCGGATCTTTCCTTTATAAACTGGAAATGATGATTGATTTTGCTGAAAAAAATAGAGTTGTTTCCTGTGGAGGGTCAACTATTTTTGTGCTTTTTTTAAAAATCTTCCTGAAGAAGCGTAGAAATTGAAGAGTGTGCCGCACACTCCAGCGTCTACACAACCTCCTTCTTCCATCAGTGAACCATCGGTATGGATGTGTAGGTATTCATCCTCAGGAATATACAGTATTATCACAGACTAGTATATATACCAGTCACGAAGCTCAATACGTGGGGAATATGCATCCATAGATAGTTGCTAACCACTAGGATCGCCACTATCGCCTCATCACAGACAATGCGAAATAATACCGGCACAGTCTGTTGTTCCTAGTACCCTCAAGAACTCAAACTTCGTGGGTGTATATAGTAGACTGTGGTATTATAATCTTTTAGAGAGGGAGATAGGTTTGGAAGTAGACATCGAAAAAACATGATTATGTGTCATGACCAGAACATAGTACAAAATGTAAAAATAAAAATTGGAAATTTGAAAAGGTGAAAAAGGAAAAACAGAGCAGATTCGTGCACAAGAAATTCGTTCTCGTATAAACTTAATCTCTCACGGAATCAACCGAAGTTTGCCGAAGGGGACTGAGTATAATATACCAATGGGTAACCGTCTATTTTTTTTTCTTAGATTATACACGGAAGGACCAGACGAAAGAAATGGGAAGATTCCTGGTACCCGGTACTCGGTATATTATAAGCTGTTAAGTCAGCCAGTGTTGTATAAGCATAAAAGATGTATATTTCCCTGGACCAAAAATATAATTACAATCTGACTAGAATCACATCTAGTAAAAAACTATGGAACAGATGCATTATAGGACCCACCCCGAGTATTCCATAGTATCGATTATATATTGTATATTTTCGATATTATATCAAGTATGCCATCTTAACAAAACTAAATACATAGTACTATAAACATGTATAATTTAATAAAACCAACAACAATGAAATTAAGCTCATATTAGTCACCTTTGTTATACAATATATGAAATTTTATTCAAAATAAAGTTAAAGAAACAAACCAAAGCTAAACTTAAAACACAGTAACATTAAACTTTCAATCAATACAGCATTGGTATTAATACAACAATAAAATTAAGTTTATATTAGTCATCTTAATAATATGTTATAAAATACTAATTCTACTCCATTTATACTGCATTTTTTGTCTGGGGAAAATACTAGTCTTTCACAAAAACACATTTTTACTAGTATTTTTCCTGGGCCAAAGAATTAAAAACAAAATTGGTGTAAAATTAGCATTTTACCATGGACCTCACTGGAGATGTTCCGTTTCATCTTCTCCGTTATCCGAGTGATTTCACAAAGTGCTACGATACGGCGTTCCTGTGTCTATCATTTAATACCTTGCAATTTCCAATGACATCTCCACAGAAGTTCATCTCGTTTACTTTAAAATTTCTTCAGTCTCATCTCAGGATTACATGTTTCGCAAAACATTTCACTCCTAAGTAAACCACATTCACATAAAAAAAAAACCATAAACATAGCCTACATGTCTTTATTCATGGATCAAGCAACTAAAAAGTTTACAACTTATTTATAATTTCATAATTTCCATTTCGAGGCCTACATTTTAAATCAAGAGGGAGAATTCGATCCACTTCTTTTTTATATTTAACTATAGCATTCGAAATTGCCGCCATGATTATGATCAAACTAATTTACAACAATATTGATTAGTTGGCAACATAATGAACACAATATATATCGATCATTTAATTGATCGAAACGGAACTTCTGTTGACCTTTTTTTTTGTGGCTTAGCATATTTTTATATTTAGGGTGGGTCCTATAATGCATCTGTTCCCAAACTATTAAAATTCTTTTCAGAAAGGAGCCACTGTGTAAACAGAAAAGCGACCTATGTAACGAGTATCGGATACTAGGAAACTACCAAGAAATGCTGACAAATTTTGAAGGTTAATTTTTTTTAACAAACTGGACGTCTTTATCTTATCGGATTGTTGAATTATGGCCGAAACAAAAAAGTCTACCCACAGCAGAATAATGTTTCGCATCTAACAGTCACTCACACATGACGTACATATTATGTGAAATGCAATGGATAGTGAGTGGGGTTATTTAAACGTTACATTCACAGTGAGACAGCTTCATACATTATTGTTACCTTCTCAAATAGGTCATCATTATTTTCCTCGCGTTTAGAATTGTCTTCATTTCTCCTTTGATTTTGATCCCGTCTCATAGCATGTGCAGTATCACTTTCTGGCGTCGTTTTTAATCTTTCTGTATCTCCTGCTGGATTCCCGTCTTGTTCCTCTGTTTCAGACATTTCCGGCCAGCTTACTCGCTGAAATTTTCATCCATAACAAACTGTTAATATTTATGCAAAGAAATATGTAAAAAAAATGCCATCTCGTAACAATGTGCAAAACACAATTAAATATTAATAATATTCGTTATAATTTATTTTAACCATAATAAGTGGATATGAAGTATGGTTATCAGTGAAAAGGAAATAATTGAATAATAGGTAAGAAAGGTAGATAAAAAAGTTTTCAGAGACTGTACAAAAATGAGCAATTAGAATAAAGTAAACTACTAGTTCAGTTCTTAATCTTCTATTTTATAAAAAATAGCAATATTTTGTCTGTATTTACCTCTATTTCTTTAATACACTACAAACAATTTTATTTCATAATAAACTTTCAACCACTGCCCACTAAATATTAAATAACTGACGCTTGGGCCAGTGTTGCCAACTCGATTCTTAAAAATCAGCTGTGTAGCCGTGCAGAAACCGCTAAATTGCTATATTGTCAATGTAAAATTATATTATTTTGCCGCTGTGAGTGCTAAAAATACCCGCTAAACTCCTATATCAGCAATACAAATTCCATAAATTTTACCCGCTAAACTAACGCCGAAAAACGCTAGATCTAGCGGGAAAACCGCTGAATTGGCAATACTGGCTTGGGCTATGTAATAAAATCACAGTCTAGTATATACAGTCACGAAGCTTGAGTTGTTGAGGGTATTAGGAACAATAGACTGTGCCGGTACTATTTCGCATTGTCTGTGATGAGGCGATAGTAGCGATCCTAGTGGTTAGCAACTATCTATGGATGCATATTCCCTACGTATTGAGCTTCGTGACTGTATATACTAGACTGCGATAAACTACACGGAAGTGATAAGGAGATTTGCACCAATAAAATAAGTTGGCTTTGCTTGTAAGAATTATCGCTAGGTTCGTATTTAGCCATCAGTTACTTCAGTCGCGGTTATTTAGTAAGTCTATGAGTTCAGTCCCCAGCACCGCCTGCTACAACGCATCTGATGGTTGCTTATACTGCCTGCCAGAGCCTTCTTCAGTTACAAGCCGGAGCCATACGTCGGTAACACTGTAATTAACTGTCACCCGGAGGCCTACTATCCAGAACACGTGTTTGTGCTAATGTCGATTTTCAGTGTAAATTAATGTTACAATATAAGTGTGTGTCGACGGAATTACGTTCGCGGTCGTACCAAACGTTAATTGTTGATGTATTATAAACTAAGTGCGTGTTGGCGATAAAAACAAAACAATAAATGAAAATATGGCTGCAGTATTTGGCAATTTTTACGGTTATTATTAATGACAAAATGATTGACAATTCTTCTAAATATTAAAATTGTATAAACTACATTTTTATAGTCTTACTTGTGGTTTGTGGTGTATCAGAATTCTAGCCAAATTGTTGGGTCTCGCCTGCTATATCAATAAAGTTCCGCCGTTGATTTTCAAGTTCATTGTAAACAGGTGTTTTGTGATGTTACAGTTTTGTTGAAGGTTCGGAATGCCTGCTATACGTCAGAACTGTCTATATTTGTAGATGCATACACTCACTTTGTAGGTTTTCAAGGTTTATTTTTTAATATTATTTCTTTTGTAATAAATTAGTTATAAACATGTTTCTTTTCAGTTCGTATTTACAGGATTTAAAGTTCACTGAGTTTACGCTAATTGACACATACTTAATAGATAATGGTGTGTTTTGTTACGTATTATGTTGAAGGTATGTTTCTTAATTTTTTCATAGATTTTTATACTTGGCCTTGGCCTATTTAAAATTATATTTTAGAAAATTTGTAACAAATAATTTAGGATAACAGTATTGTTATGGTGACTGGAGAGGTTCAAACTAAACGTGGCTTCCTGGGCATCTGAAATACTTATAGAAAAGAATGACAGATAATCACATGAAATTAAAATGTATATGATATCCTAGACCTTTCACGTCAGAGATGAAACAACATACAGCGGTAAAACAGTGTCAATTTACTACCCACATAATGGTTAATTGATTGGAATAGGGTATTGCGAAAGTACATTGTTATTTGATTTATTTTTGGTACAAGTAACATTTCTTTAAATGTTTATTTATTTTCCCTTGTACCATCAATCAAAAAAACGTATGCTTTTAATTTTTTAAAAGTTATAAGTGGCTGTATGCAAGTACTTACGGGGTATTCTGAAATTCAAATAAAATATCATGTCGGATTCCGGAATAAATTACGTACATGAATACAGTGAATCTTGATCATATGCACTTAGTTTTGTATCAATTAATGTCGAAAATGTTTTGTGACAACGAAATCAAAGCACTAAAACGTCAAACGTCATGCCTTTATTTCGCCTCCGTCCGCCTCCACTAAGCGTTGCCAAACCTACCCATGCTCCGGCTTGTAACTGAAGATGGCTCTGTGCCTGCTCATAAGACCATTCTAACAATGCTTTCGCTGAAATGGTAGGTGGCAGCAGACTTCTCGTAAAGAGGGAGAACATCAACTTTGTTTTTAAGTTGACTTAGGATATTTGAATCGAGTTATTTTTTGACATAGAAAGGGCCTACGTCTTACCTCGCAGTCGTGCCGTTTCGTGAAGAAATAAAAAGTGATAGGATTTCAAATGCTTACTTAAAAGAATTATTAGCCACAGCCAAATGCTAATGTTATCAATAGTTAGGTCATGAACAAATATAATTTGTTTGGTCACACCCAAGGATGCCATCTCCCCTCGCTACGAGCATGAGGGCGCCGAATTTGCGTATACAATTAGCTGTGCCGCGCTGACTCTCTCAGTAATATCTCGGCAACGAGAGCGCCTGCAGATCTGTGCGACCATTCATTTGATTTGTAATAGCGAGTTCTGTAATATTAAAGTAATAATAGACAGTACGATGGACTTTGACTTAATTTGTTGTGAGCTGGAACTAATTTCGGAAACTCGCTTCATATTAAAGGAAAATATATTACATGCCCACCATTAATTACTTCTCGATATCTTAGTTGCCTCATGAGTAGAGGTCTGCGTTTGGTTACTTTGAATACAAGTTTGCTGTACATCGATCATACTAGCCTCGCTTGCTGCGGAGAGCAGCAAGTTGCGAGTCAACAGTTCAGAAGTCTTCCCACACGCTCAGCTACTTTGTGTTTAATCTGTTTATTTGTGTTCCTGTGTATATAAGTCGATGAACAACAGAAATAGTACTTATGTACAAAATACAACGTGGATTTAATAACAACAATAACAAAGTATTTATTCAAATGCAGTTTATATGCAATGAAATATAATTTTTACTACGGATAGACAAAAAAAAAAAAATCAGCAGTCAGTTCCTTTGTTTTCAGAAGCCACCATATTTTGTTCACACATGCAATGAGAAAATAAATGTTTAATTATTATGATGTATCGAAGTACGTATGATATTTCCGTGCAGGAATTCTGCATTACCATATGATGAAGGATGGGTGGAGCTGAAAAATTTTCTCTCCGGCACCGGGACTCGAACCCGGGTTTTCAGCTCTACGTGCTGAATAAGAGGTGAAACTTAAACTGAGAGGCTTAAATCCGGCATCGGAACTGGAATCCGGTGTGGCTTAGTGGATAAAGCGTCAGCACGTAGAGATGAAAAGTCGGGTTCGAATCCCGAAGTCGGAGAGAATTTTTCTCCGCTCCACTCATTCTTCATCATAAATGTTTAGGTTTTGAGTTTTTACAAATATTTTACCTCGTTACTTCACTGACAAAGAAAGGGTAATCATGGGTGTATTTTCAACGTGTTCTCGACTAATACAACAGATGACACGCACGGACCACGAATGTCTTTTAAGCGTGTTCCCGAGTAGTGCAATAGATGGGGGTCACGGAGCACTTTTGTGTTGACGCAGTACTTATTGATTTTTTGCAGGGCTTTGATTTGGAAATTTTAACTCAAAGCAATATACATTAAAACATAGGAAATTAATTCAATTTATTAGAGTATTAAAATTAACAGGAACAGAATTTACATATGTGTTGTTGATTGTGCAGTTTGAGCCTGCCATTTTGGATTGCTCTTTCAAGACTTGTGGATTGTTGCGCATACGATAGGGTTCCCAGACATATTGGAAAAAAATACGGGACATTTATCAGTTTTCACTGAGTAAGTTTAGTATGCGCACCCATCAAATATGCCAATCTTTCATAATGTGTGTGTAGTAAAGTTTAGTAAACAAACACTTTACTAACTAAGGGAAAGTAAACAAATAGTAAACAAAATTGTTAGGGAGCATATTTGCATTAATTTTAAGCTTATTTATGTAAGTTGCCTTCAAATTGTTTTTACAAGTTATTACAGAAATAGCTACAAAACACACTTCTCACGTGACAGTATTCTTATAAATCAATCCGCCTTGGCCTTGTAATACTTCTCTAAAGAATGAATTTCACTTAACAATTGTTTATTTTGAAGAATCATGTATGAAAATCAACACAGTCCTCACTGAAGAATGATTTTACAACAAGCATTGATTTTTACAGACAATTTATTTTTCTCATCAGTCCATAGAGCGTTCATGCGAGAAAATAATCTTTCGACACACGCATTTGTTCCAGGGATACACATAATGAACTCCACTACCCTCTTCAAATTTGAGAGTGCTCCTTCAGTACTTCTAAAAAGATCCACCCAGACTTCATCTAAACGTTTGGTGTTACCATCACTCGCCTTGAGAAATTAATAACTCACAATAATATTGTTTCATAATAGTCCATCTATAGTCACCTGCAATGATGAAGTGCGATGTTTGTAATTTGTAATATGGAATAGAGATTGTAATTTTTCTCTTTTTCTCAGTTCAGAACTCTAAAATACGAGACGGAAAGCTGTCCCGAAGACTTTTCTCGGGACAACGGGACGCATTAGCGAAAAACGGAACGATCCCGTATTTTACGGGACGTCTGGGAACCCTACTGTACGATTAATCAATATCGCATATTCTTAATTGGAAATCGATAGTTGCAATGTCATAATGAATAAGATAAAGATAAAGATAAAGATAGCCTATTGTGTCCCATGAAGGGCAAAGACTTCCTTAAATAAGGACCTATTTGTCTAACGTGATGAGCTAGTTTCACGTAGACGTGATATTTAAGTCTAAGAACTTGAATTTCCTTAACAATGATTCTCTCACTGCCTTTCACAACTTCCTGTCCATGTATAAATGTCTCTCGAGTAGTTTCCACTTTCTTCTGTCTCTCGCCTCTCTGGACCATTGTTGACCTGCCTGTTCTCTGAAGAAGTCTGCCCATCTGCGCCGAGGTCTGCCCTGAAGTCTCCTTCCTATACGGGGGTCCCACATGGTAGCTCGGTATGTCCATCTGTCGCCTCATAATGAATAGCAGTACTTTAATGTATGTCATTAAGATACTGTTACGTCACATGTAATTAGCGTATTATAGTATGGTCGAATATAAAGTATGTTAAATGGTACACATAATCTGTATAGATGGTTCATTTTAACTAAACATGCATAAAAAATTAGATTACAATAACACAGTATTTTGTAATTTGTATTTGAATAACTTTACTTGACTAGAATATTGTACATGAAATTGCTTCTAAGAAGAAATAATGGAAGCATATTACTGTTTTAGAGCTTCTCTTGAAATGAGAACTAGCAGAGGTTGGCAGTCATGCCTTGGGATAATTGACCATTAACTCACTGATATTCCAGCTGTACATCCCGTGATATTCATTATCAGACATCTGTTCACACGAGTTCAGAGTCCTCCACTCGGTTATTGCTCAACGTGCACAGCGCGTGTTGTGGGAAGTCATAACCTCAGTTACATTATCCAATTTAAAGGTAGGTAAGATTACAATGTGATACAGAGTGGTTTGTTACATTTAATGCTTGGTAGTATATTGATCCCAAGTGAATGCTGAATAAATGTGATTTCTTTAATCCCAAAGTATAGTTTGCTTAAAGCGAAAGAAAAATTAACTCAGATAAGGATATCATGTCTGGATAATATTACATGACATTAACAATATTAAAAGTTTTGTTATTTGTTTAAAAAAAGCTCTTAGGTAAGATTGAAGCTCTAACACTTGTGATTACAAATTCAGACGATCCATGATGAAATTCTCGGCAGGGCATTAGAGATTTTTCGGGTCTACTTGACTATAGGATATCGATAGTGAGTTTATGAGAACTTATTTATTTATTTTTTATTTGGTTATTTAATGACGCTGTATCAACTACGAGGTTATTTAGAGTCGATGGAATTGGTGATAGCGATATATTTGGAGAGATGAGGCCCAGGATTTGCGATTACCTGACATTTGCCTTACGGTTGGGGAAAACCTCGGAAAAACCCAACCAGGTAATCAGCCCAAGCGGGAATCGAATCCGCTCCCAAGCCCAACTCCGAATCGGCAGGTAAGCGCCTTAACCGTCCGAGCTATGCCGGTGGCTATGAGAATTTATATTGGCTAGTTTAGAGAAGGGATGATGTCATAAGATTGACGTCATCAGTTACTGTAACAAGTTTTTAAGTTTCCCGGGATGTATTGAGAGTTACAACGATGGTTGGTGTATTATACCTGTTTCTTTTTTTAAAGATGGAACATGACATTAGCGCTGCGATCGGAAAAACAACTGAATGTCACATAGCGTGTTAGGTCTATTGCCATGGTAACAACGGTTGAGTGGTTGGGTACCGACTGCGCGCGAAAGAGTCAATTTTTGTCCAACTGCGCGCGAACGACTGAATTGTAAACAGCTCAACTGCGCGCTACATTATTAAAACAACTTCTTTCATATATTCTGATTCTGCGTTTGTTCCAGAAATTTGGACTTCTGACACTATCACATCAGAAAGAAGAATCAATACTTGTGAGGTATCCCACAGGGCTTTCGGAGTTAACTTTAACGGTGCACATCCACTACATAAAACTTTTTTGACGCTATAATTCAAATGCAGACATCAAAATGAATGACACAGGTACTTACAAATCTAAATCTGCCTGCGAAAAGCGTAGGTAGTACATAGGGGAATTAGTTTTAAAATAAAGGCAAGGAATTATCTCACTATTGCGTTTCCTAAAGAGTATTTGTTATTATTACAAGAAAACTTGATAATTTAAATCAGCGACCAAACTCGAGCTGCAGTGATTACATGCGACAGACAGCCAGTAAGGAGACTGAGGAAATGTACTTGGCATGAGAACTACAACCAGTGATGGTTCCTGTACTAACATCTTGATCAATCCCGCGGATAAAAATCTAAAGCTTTGCTGTATCAGTAATGTCACTGCTGTCATCGAGAGCCAGTGAATAATAAACGATTTTTCTTGCTTCTTTTTTTAACCTTCCTCTTGAATATAATCACGAATTTTCTACATTCTTCTCCCGATACTTGGTCGAGAAATTCGTAGCTTTTCAAAATGAAAAACTTCTTATGGACAAGTTATTTAAGCTATTTCAATCATTACTCTTTTGAGAAATTATGTTCTATTAAAAGGCTTCAGAGCACGAGATATTTGAGTGTGTTAGATAGGGGAAAAGCTAATGACAGGAGGCTTAGGACAATGTTAGAGTTGGTAAGTGACAGGAGATCGATGACTATGACAAGGTTAGAGAGTTGAGGATCAGGGGATAGGTCAGTGACGTAAGATCGAGGAATGTGGCAAGGCTAGAGTGAGTTACATGAGGGGATAGATAAGTGACAGGAGACCTAGGATTGTGACAAGGTCAGAGTGGGTTAAATAAGGGGATATCTAAGTGATATGAGGCCGAGAAATATGGTGAAGTTAGTGGATTAGGTGAGGATATAGCTGCTAAGTGGTAGGAAACCTAGGACTGTGACAAAATTAGAGTTGGTTAGATGAGGGGATAGATAAGTGACAAGAAACAGGATCGTGACAAGATTAGTATATGTTAAATGAGAGGTTATAAGTGACATGAGTCCGAGGACAGTGACAAGAATAGAGTTGGTTAGATGAGGGGATAGTTAAGTGACAGGAGACAGGACTGTGACAAGATTACTATGTGTTAAATGAGGTTATGAGTAACATGAGTCTGAGGACTGTGACAAGATTACAATTGGTTAGGTGAGGGGATAGATAAGTGACAGGAGACAGGATCGTGACAAGATTAATGTGTGTTAAGTGAGAGGTTATAAGTGACATGAGTCCGAGGACTGTGACATGGTTAGAGTGGGTTAGATGAGGGGATAGATAAGTGACAGGAGACGGATCGTGACAAGATTAGTGTGTGTTAAATGAGAGGTTATAAGTGACATGAGTCCGACGACTGTGACAAGATTACAGTTGGTTAGATGAGGGGATACATAAGTGACAGGAGACAGGATCGTGACAAGATTAGTGTGTGTTAAATGAAAGGTTATAAGTGACATGAGTCCGAGGACTGTCACAAGATTACAGTTGGTTAGATGAGGGGATAGATAAGTGACAGGAGACAGGATCGTGACAAGATTAGTGTGTGTTAAGTGAGAGGTTATAAGTGACATGAGTCCGAGGACTGTGACATGGTTAGAGTGGGTTAGATGAGGGGATAGATAAGTGACAGGAGACGGATCGTCACAAGATTAGTGTGTGTTAAATGAGAGGTTATAAGTGACATGAGTCCGACGACAGTGACAAGATTACAGTTGGTTAGATGAGGGGATACATAAGTGACAGGAGACAGGATCGTGATAAGATTAGTGTGTGTTAAATGAGAGGTTATAAGTGACATGAGTCCGAGGACTGTCACAAGATTACAGTTGGTTAGATGAGGGGATAGATAAGTGACAGGAGACAGGATCGTGACAAGATTAGTGTGGTTTAATTAGAGGTTATAAGTGACATGAGAGTCCGAGGACTGTGACAAGATTCGAGTTGGTTAGATGAGGGGATAGATAAGTGACAGGAGACAGGATCGTGACAAGATTAGTGTGTGTTAAATGAGAGGTTATAAGTGACATGAGTCCGAGGACAGTGACAAGATTAGAGTTGGTTAGATGAGGGGATAGTTAAGTGACAGGAGAGAGGACTGTGACAAGATTACTATGTGTTAAATGAGGTTATAAGTAACATGGGTCCGAGGACTGTGACAAGATTACAGTTGGTTAGGTGAGGGGATAGATAAGTGACAGGAGACACGATCGTGACAAGATTAGTGTGTGTTAAGTGAGAGGTTATATGTGACATGAGTCCGAGGACTGTGACATGGTTAGAATGGGTTAGATTAGGGGATAGATAAGTGACAGGAGACGGATCGTGACAAGATTAGTGTGTGTTAAATGAGAGGTTATAAGTGACATGAGTCCGAGGACTGTCACAAGATTACAGTTGGTTAGATGAGGGGGATAGATAAGTGACAGAAGACAGGATCGTGACAAGATTAGTGTGTGTTAAATGAGAGGTTATAAGTGACATGAGAGTCCGACGACTGTGACAAGATTAGAGTTGGTTAGATGAGGGGATAGATAAGTGATAGGAGACAGGATCGTGACAAGATTAGTGTGTGTTAAATGAGAGCTTATAAGTGACATGAGTCCGAGGACTGTGACAAGGTTAGAGTGGGTTAGATGAGGGGATAGATAAGTGACAGGAGACAGGATCGTGAGAAAATTAGTGTGTGTTAAATGAGAGGTTATAAGTGACATGAGTCCGAGGACTGTGACAAGGTTAGAGTGGGTTAGATGAGGGGATAGATAAGTGACAGGAGACAGGATCGTGACAAAATTAGTGTGTGTTAAATGAGAGCTTATAAGTGACATGAGTCCGAGGACTGTGACAAGATTAGAGTTGGTTAGATGAGAGGATAGATAAGTGACAGGATACAGGATCGTGAGAAAATTAGTGTGTGTTAAATGAGAGGTTATAAGTGACACGAGTCCGAGGACAGTGACAAGGTTAGAGTGTGTTAGATGAGGGGATGGATAAGTGACAGGATTCAGGATCGTGATAAAATTTGTGTGTGTTAAATGAGAGGTTATAAGTGACATGAGTCCGAGGACAGTGACAAGGTTAGAGTGGGTTAGATGAGGGGATAGATAAGTGATAGAGGACAGGATCGTGAGAAAATTAGTGTGTGTTAAATGAGAGGTTATAAGTGACATGAGTCCGAGGATAGTGACAAGGTTAGTGTGTGTTAGATGAGGGGATGGATAAGTGACAGGAGATAGGATCGTGACAAGATTAGTGTGTGTTAAATGAGAGGTTATAAGTGACATGAGTCCGAGGACTGTGACAAGATTAAAGTTGGTTAGATGAGGGGATAGATAAGTGACAGGAGACAGGATCGTGACAAGATTAGTGTGTGTTAAATGAGAGGTTGTAAGTGACATAAGTCCGAGGACAGTGACAAGGTTAGAGTGGGTTAGATGAGGGGATAGATAAGTGACAGGGTGCAGGATCGTGACAAAATAAGTGTGTGTTAAATGAGAGGTTATAAGTGACATGAGTCCGAGGACTGTGACAAGATTAGAGTTGGTTAGTTGAGAGGATAGATAAGTGACAGGAGACAGGATCGTGACAAGATTAGTGTGTGTTAAATGAGAGGTCATAAGTGACATGAGTCCGAGGACTGTGACAAGGTTAGAGTGGGTTAGATGAAGGGATAGATAAGTGACATGAGACAGGATAGTGACAAAATTAGTGTGTGTTAAATGATAGGTTATATGTGATACGAGTCCGAGGACTGTGACAAGGTTAGAGTTGGTTAGATGAGAGGATAGATAAGTGACAGGAGGCAGGATCATGACAAAACTAGTGTGTGTTAAGTGAGAGGTTATAAGTGACATGAGTCCGAGGACAGTGACAAGGTTAGAGTGGGTTAGATGAGGGGATAGATAAGTGACAGGAGACAGGATCATGACAAAATTAGCGTGTGTTAAATGAGAGGTTATAAGTGACATGAGACCGAGGACAGTGACAAGGTTAGAGTGGGTTAGATGAGGGGATAGATAAGTGATAGAAGACAGGATCGTGAGAAAATTAGTGTGTGTTAAATGTGAGGTTATAAGTGACATCAGTCCGAGGACAGTGACAAGGTTAGAGTGTGTTAGATGAGGGGATAGATAAGTGACAGGAGACAGGATCGTGAGAATATTAGTATGTGTTAAATGAGAGGTTATAAGTGACATGAGTCCGAGGACAGTGACAAGGTTGGAGTGGGTTAGATGAGGGGAAAGATAAGTGACAGGAGATAGGATCGTGACAAGATTAGTGTGTTAAATGAGGGGTTATAAGTGACATGAGTCCGAGGACTGTGACAAGAATAAAGTAGGTTAGATGAGGGGATAGATAAATGACAGGAGACAGGATCGTGACAAAATTAGTGTGTGTTAAATGAGAGGTTATAAGTGACATGAGTCCGAGGATTGTGACAAGATTAGAGTTGGTTAGATGAGGGAATAGATAAGTGACAGGAGACAGGATCGTGACAAGATTAGTGTGTGTTAAATGAGAGGTTATAAGTGACATGAGTCCGAGGACTGTGACAAGATTAGAGTTGGTTAGATGAGGGAATAGATAAGTAACGGGAGAAAGGATCGTGACAAAATTAGTGTGTGTTAAATGAGAGGTTATAAGTGACATGAGTCCGAGGACTGTGACATGTTTAGAGTGGGTTAGATGAGGGTATAGATAAGTGACAGGAGACAGGATAGTGACAAAATTAGTGTGTGTTAAATGAGAGGTTATATGTGACATGAGTCCGAGGACTGTGACAAGATTAGAGTTGGTTAGATGAGAGGATAGATAAGTGACAAGAGGCAGGATCATGACAAATTTAGTGTGTGTTAAGTGAGAGGTTATAAGTGACATGAGTCCGAGGACAGTGACAAGGTTAGAGTGGGTTAGATGAGGGGATAGATAAGTGACAGGAGACAGGATCATGACAAAATTAGCGTGTGTTAAATGAGAGGTTATAAGTGACATGAGTCCTAGGACAGTGACAAGGTTAGAGTGGGTTAGATGAGGGGAAAGATAAGTGATAGGAGATAGGATCGTGACAAGATTAGTGTGTTAAATGAGGGGTTATAAGTGACATGAGTCCGAGGACTGTGACAAGAATAAATTTGGTTAGATGAGGGGATAGATAAGTGACAGGGGACAGGACGGTGACAAAATTAGTGTGTTAAATGAGAGGTTATAAGTGACATGAGTCGGAGGACTGTGACAAGATTAGAGTTGGTTAGATGAGGGAATAGATAAGTGACAGGAGACAGGATCGTGACAAGATTAGTGTGTGTTAAATGAGAGGTTATATGTGACATGAGTCCGAGGACTGTGACAAGATTAGAGTTGGTTAGATGAGAGGATAGATAAGTGACAAGAGGCAGGATCATGACAAATTTAGTGTGTGTAAAGTGAGAGGTTATAAGTGACATGAGTCCGAGGACAGTGACAAGGTTAGAGTGGGTTAGATGAGGGGATAGATAAGTGACAGGAGACAGGATCATGACAAAATTAGCGTGTGTTAAATGAGAGGTTATAAGTGACATGAGTCCGAGGACAGTGACAAGGTTAGATTGTGTTAGATGAGGGGATAGATAAGTGACAGGAGACAGGATCGTGAGAAAATTAGTATGTGTTAAATGAGAGGTTATAAGTGACATGAGTCCTAGGACAGTGACAAGGTTAGAGTGGGTTAGATGAGGGGAAAGATAAGTGATAGGAGATAGGATCGTGACAAGATTAGTGTGTTAAATGAGGGGTTATAAGTGACATGAGTCCGAGGACTGTGACAAGAATAAAGTTGGTTAGATGAGGGGATAGATAAGTGACAGGGGACAGGATGGTGACAAAATTAGTGTGTGTTAAATGAGAGGTTATAAGTGACATGAGTCCGAGAACTGTGACAAGATTAGAGTTAGTTAGATGAGGGAATAGATAAGTGACAGGAGACAGGATCGTGACAAGATTAGTGTGTGTTAAATGAGATGTTATAAGTGACATGAGTCCGAGGACTGTGACAAGATTAGAGTTGGTTAGATGAGAGAATAGATAAGTAACAGGAGAAAGGATCGTATCAAAATTAGTGTGTGTTAAATGAGAGGTTATAAGTGACATGAGTCCGAGGACTGTGACAAGGTTAGAGTGGGTTAGATAAGAGAATAGCTTAGTAATAAGAGGTTACCCTATGTGACGCTAATATAAACAATAATAATAATAATAAAATAATAATAATCATCATCATCATCATCATCAAATGGGTAATATATCGAACATTTTCCGCAGTAAACAAGTAAACAAATAATAATAATTATAACATGTAGGCCTGCTGTTCTCAACAGAGCGGAAAAGTGCATTGAACTGCTGAAGTACATTGATAGTGTAAATAAGCAATAAATAATGTAATTATTAAATCATTTGAATCGCTATTTGTTAAGAGGGCAGATGTCACATTTTTTTTCACAATCCATTTTTTATTGAAATGTGTTCTTATACCACAGACGCATCAATTTATGTTAAAAAGACTTAAAAAACAGTAGAAACGGTTAAAATGGAACATAACATTTTATAGCTTATGTTAAAAGGGCGGATGTCCTGGACAGTTTTTTGTCTCTCCTGAGAAATGTGTATTTTCTTACTTCTTCCCTTTTAACAAACAGCGATTCATTTGTCTTTTCTTCTTGCTGCTTGTAGCGGTTGTTATGCGTAACACTGAAACAGCTCTATCTCCACACCATTGAAAATTGGACACATGTTTATACAGAATGGATCTAAATCAAATACTCGAACTTCTAGAGATGATACAAGAGACCGAAACATGTTTTTTGTTAAGTGACCATGAGTCGGAAACTAATATTATCGAATGACAAAACTGTAAGGAATAAATAGTACAGTTGTAACGTAGAACTAGATTATATATATATATATATATATATATATATATATATATATATATATATATATTAAACACACTGTGTACAATATAAAATATGAATGTTAACTGGAAGTTCTCATCATTTGCGTAAAAGTTCATTGAGTAAGTTCTTGTGGGGCAAGCAATTAGGTGATATTGTGGGCAGTGCTGACCGCACGGCCTGCATGAACACTGGGTCGATATCTGGTGATATCCTCTTTGGTCACAAACTCTATGATGAAAGCCATGTGCCGCGGTCCTCGTGAAGACATGCCTGAGTTCAAAGTTTGGTCCTTTCCAGTCCTCTGCGTGCATTGCTGGCGTCCGGAAGAAGTCTGGGTCAATTGCAGATGCCTTTTGCTTCCTGTCTTCGATGTGGGCTTCGTACGCTGTTGTGCTGCCTAGGTTGTTGTTTGCCCTCAATTCCCTGATGAAGAAGTCGGTGTCGGCTGGTACGTACACAAGTCTTGTCCGCGCGGTTTTTGTTAGTCGTAGTGCTCTTTTTATGTACGTAGTCTTTACAGCTTCCAGCCTTTAGATTTTTTAAATAGCACCTCACAAACGTGGAAAAAAAGATATATATTATATATATAATAAAATAAAATTTCGCTGTCTAGTTTGAAATAAACAAAAACAGGTAAACCGTCGAAATAAGTTGTTTTTAGGCACTTTGAAATAGCATTTTTAAGCAGAAATGTTCACGAATCGTGTAAATACCAAGTCCCAAAGCTATACGTTATCACTAGAAAAAGTTTTTTTCCTAAGATCCGCAATCTGCATGAGTATGATTGATAGGTGTTGGTTCGGAATCCTTGTGAAAGTGAAGAAGAATCGATTTACGGGCCGCAGTTTTTGAAGTAGATTTGAATCATGATCATGATGGTGTCGACGATGGCTCTGGCTCAGAACGCACTTCTTAATAATGGCTATCTACTATTTACGGAACTTTCATTTTCACTGTCTTACTCAATCATTTTCTAATTTAGTGTCTTAGTATTAAGGAATTAGTGTTAAATGTGAAAGAGAGAAATACATAGTACGAGCACTAATTTCTTTTGTCCTAGTTGAGCAAGATGTTACGCCGGGAAACTGCTGCCATCTTCAGCTGCATCTGCTTTACGATTGTGATTGCGGGACCCATTGTGTTGGTCCACGTTAATCAGCAGTCTGCTGCAAATCTCAAACACTTTTGGGAAAGTACTGGACTATGGTACGTACCCCAAAGCGTTCTTTCATCAATTACTGAACGCATCACAGAAGGTGCACCTCAAGGATCAGTTCTTAGACCAATATTATATAAAGTCTCTATAGAGCAAATATTCCAAAATCGCTTTTGTATTCTCCTGCTATATTTGCGGATGATATACTTTACGATGAGCACAGGAATCAATATTGTGCTATGTACACACTTAAAAGACATGTTACTATGGTAGAAAAAAGATTCAAAATGTGGCTGATTACTATACACCGACGTAATGTATTCAGTTCTTAGACTAAATATTAAACATTTATATATTGTTAAATACGTAGACATAATTAAATAGCCGCCCGGTACAAGGTTATAACCCTCATGTCTCAGAAGTAACTTTTTCGTGAATAATGGTTGTTAATGGTGTGTAATTCTTGTACTCGTATTAAAATCAACACACATGTCTGATTGTCAACCTTGCTCTAAAAATTGAAAGTATGTATAGTACAATGTTTTTTCCCCCCATTTTTAAAAAGAATTTCGCATTTGCTGGTGACAACCTTGTTCTGGGCGGCTATTCAATTGTCGATCGCAAACTAATATGGAGACAATATTTGATGAATATGTCAACTGATAAAGTAATTATACGGAATGTGGTTTTTATCACGCCACCTCATTCTAGTGTCGAGATCAAGAAAGCTGAGAACTCTACCGCCAAGCCTCCATTCATCTTAATAACGTATGTAGGGGTTACCTTTATATTTACCTTTAAAGCAACTGTATCCGCTATTTAAATCACCTTTTATTAATCTGCAAAAAAATATAACTCTCTATAATTACACTGATTATATGACCACATCTGCTATATACTGGGTGATTCAAAAGGAATAGTAAATATTCTGGGTGGTAGTATGGACTATTCCGGGTAAAAATGTTTCTATATATGTGTGACTTTCAATGGTTGTGGAAATACAATTGTTTGAATGTTACTCATAACAAGCCTTACAAGTGGTTTGAAGGAACGATAAATTACTAAGTACTATTAAAATAAATTACTAAGTACTATTAATTACGTACAAAGGAATAGTACGTGTCTCTTTCCTGAGATCGTCTGTGAGTAGCACTGTTTATAATGTGTGTAGAGAAACAACTATTTGTAATTCCATTGACTATATGGATAAGCATAGGCTATTCTTCCAGCATGACTGAGCCCTTGTACATTTTCGCCATGAGGTGACACATAATTTAAATCTCACATTCTAGGAACGATGGATTGGAAGCGGTGGTCACTTGCCTTGGCCACCATCAAGGTCCCCAGACCTTACGTCTGTCGATTTTTCGCTATGGGAGTGTGTGGAAGGAGAAGTGTACAAAAGCAAACACCAGAGACGAGTTAGTCACTCGTATTATGAATAGTGCTGCCCTCATAAAATAATGACAAGAACAACCGCAGAAGAACAACACTTACTGTTGTCTACAGAGCGGAAAATCGCATTGAACCATCTAAATAAGCATTATATGTAATTATAATCATTAAGTCATTTGTATCCTCTGATTGAGGTTCTGTCTGATATGTAGGGGAGAGTCGGGTAGTATCGGACATCGGGTAATATCGGACAGTGAGTTTCTTTCATCTACCACACGATGATAGTACCTGATTGACATGGTTACGTTTCTGTGATGTCGCATAGAGAAACGTAACCATGTCATTCAGGTATTACCATATGGCGGTAGATGAAGGAAACGCACTGTCCGATATTACCCGATGTCCGATACTACCCGACTTTTCCCTATATCTATTTTCAGGCGGTATAGCTCACTTGACGATATGTGTCAGAGGAAGAACAATTATTTGTATTGTATATGTAGCTCTTCGGTGATGTGTGCAATGGAGGGGGAAAGGAACTGACCACCCTACCCCATTATCTCCTGGTCTAGTTGCCTCATCCCAGGCCACTTGTCGGACTTGGGCAATCTATAGGGCCATAGTATGCCAAAGTGTTTGGAGCCGTTCAGCCCTCGTAAAGCGAATCCAAGCCAAAAAAATGTAAATACGAGAGACGACACGCCTAAAACCACTCTTTTGGAGCCTAGAATGCTGAAAAAACATATTTCCGTGAACATTTCGGAATATGTTATTTGCAACGTTGCAGTAACTTCTCATTACACGAAGGGAAAAAATAGTGTTAATGTAATTATTTTATACAAAACGTCATAAACTAAATTACCATGGGAATGGTAATTATAATTTATGAAAATATCCTTGACAGTGAGGAAAACAAAATAAATAAAGACCTTAAACCAGTAAACGACAGGCAGATAGGCAGACGGAGATAACTGCATCTTTATGTATGGACCTCGCTTTGTCAAAGAACGCATAATGAATGAAATCACAGCGCAGTTAACACAACATTGTAATACTGTAAAATGCAACCGTGATGCTGCGACAATACCTTCACAGAAATGCGAGCATTATTTGTTTATTTTTCGCAGAGATGTAATAAAAGGGTTTAATATAGAGCAAACAGTAAAGCCACCTGCACCATATAAATAAAACAATATTAGCTAAATAGGACAGCATTTTAGACCACGTCCAACGCCTGTTGCAAGCAATTGCCTGTTGCCTAGTGCAGCTGCATAACGAATTAGCCAAGCTTAAAACTCTATGTTACGAAATTAAGCAGCTTTGTGATTGATTTTATGGACTACAGGATGATTCGTTTGGGTATAGACAAAATGAAATCTATTTGAAAATCATATTGTAAGTAAAACAGAAATGATTTCAGTGGCATGTGGTTTTTAAACACGAGATATTTGCATCGTGGTGCTCACTGTAAACTTGTGGTATGATAATTGAGAAAATAAACTAGCGAAACATAAAAATGATTATTTTGGAAGCAATTGACAAAATAAGTCGTGCGTTTCGGTATGGCATAGTTGCGCCCCGCGGTCAATTGAGAGGCCTAGGCATGGCATAATTGCGCCCCGAAGAAATCCGGTAGCAGAAGGGACATGGCATAGTTGCGCCCCGAAGAAATCAGGTAGCAGAAGGGAAATGGCATAGTTGCGCCCCGAAGATATCAGGTAGCAGAAGGGACATGGCATAGTTGCGCCCCGAAGAAATCAGGTAGCAGAATGGACATGGCATAGTTGCGCCCCGATGAGTATAGTACACACGAAAGTGATTGTCATAATATAAGCAAATTACTTAAAACTATTACAGTGATAACTGCATTGAAATCAGGAAGGCCTAGCATGTGATCAATTTTGCTATTTAAAATAACACTTTTTTTTTTATCGATAACACAATATAATGAACTGCATTTTTTGTTTATACATCGATATCTTAACTTGCGGTACAGGGTTTCGAATATTGAAACTTAGAACCATTGTGAATTATTAACTCTTTACCCTTTTCACTAAACTTAACATTCATTTTAAATTATTCTCACTATACGCCACACACGATGTGAAAATCACTAATAAAATGCCAACGGCTCACTCATTTGAATATGTCAATTAATAAAATACTGCCAACTTTATGGTGTTCATTTTAACGGTAGGCTATTGATAATCACTGCATAAACAGTAGAAAAACAGTTAATAAAGTACTGCCAACTTCATGGTGTTCATTTTTACGGTATCGATAATAAATATTAAATCGAATAAGAAATCAATATGGTTGGTTGATTACGAGGCTCGAGTTTCCGTAATGTCTTTTTCTCTACCTATTTCATTGGGGCGCAACTATGCCATGTCCCTTCCGCTACCTGATTTCTTCGGGACGCAACTATGCCCACAAAACAGGGACCCTTTTTTATCTGCTGCATTTTATCTGACCGTGGGGCGCAACTATGCCCTGCCCGTGCGTTTTGCTGAGTGTGGAAGTGCTAGAGCTAAACCACACTGCACGAAACAAAACAGTTTCAGGCTGATTGAAACTGACTCAGACGGTTTTGAAAACCAGGGGCAGATATTTATGGAGATTAATTTTATCATTTATTTTTTTTAATATTGGTATCGGCGGAGATTGTTGGAGATTGATTTATACTCTTGGCGGAGATTAATGAAAATTTTAGAAAATACAATTGTTTTGGAATTGGAGTATTAATTCAGTATGAATATTACTTTTCAAGTAATTAACATTAAAGGTTCGTTAGATTCTGGTAAAGATGCGGTATGGCCAATAGACAATATTTCAATTTGTTGGATTGAGACGCTCCTTGTGTAAATAGGAGAATCACAGGAACTGTGTGTTTGATAACAACTTATTTGTTGCAGTGTGTATTGAAGACTTTTAAACAGCAACCACCATTTTGTTTCGAGCAGCCTGAAACTGTTTGTCGCAGTATGGGCCTACCCTAAGGACCTGCAACAGTTGGGGTTGCTAGGTCTTACGTTTTCCCTAAAACTGTTACGTTTTTTTAGTATATTTTACATCTTACATAGATAAGAGGTAGTGCCTCATTATTTTCAGTCCACCTGAACCACGTTCTTCAGCTCCGGAATTCCTGCTGTCCAAGGATGAGCGTTTCAACTTGGCCCTAATAGGGTCTCTACCTCATCGCGCCATCTCGCAGGTCCGGATTCATTGGCTTCTGGACCTCATCTCTGCCAGGTGAGAATTTGGGTGCTTGTATGATTCAAGCTAATGCATGATGATATATTTGATAATGCTAACTATTGACTTGTACACTTTTATGCCTGTCTGTATGCTAGTTTAGGATATATGATATGATATAGAGCATACCTGCACAAACAGCGCTCAACGAGGATATGATATAGAGCATACCTGCACAAACAGCGCTCAACGAGTGGAATGCAGTGTGTAGGTCTATTCTCAGTAACTGTTTCACGTTGCTTACCTACTGCTACAGTACAGTATGGAAGAATCTAAAAGACGGAACGTAACATTTAACATTTAACGATTTACCGCTCGAACTTATTGATCTTCAATGTGACCTAAGGGCTAAAGATCGTTTGAATAATACTACTAACCTGGTTGAGTTTTACAAGACTAAACATTAGCAATAATATCCACGACTACACAGGCTGGCTGTGAAATTGATTGCTATGTTTGGCTCAAGATATTTTATATTTGTGAGCAACTGTTTTCTATAATCAACTTTAATAAAGGCAGACATCGAACATCTGTAACTGATGTTTCATTACGATCAGTAGGCTACTGTTCCTTTCAGCTGCCAACAGCATAAAACCTCGTTTTGATGTACTGATACATAAAAATATAACAAAATGATATTGTACATTTAAGTAGCTATAGAATTTCTATTATTTGTGTAAAACAAATATTTCTTTATTAATTAATAATAGTCCAAGATAGTTTTGCAAACACTGAACGGGAATTCATTTCATAAACACTCTTACTTGTACTGTATTTCCTTTTGTGTATATTTTGTACGAGATCACCCCTTCTTCCAGTCCACCCTTACTCAGAGCGCAGCTAATATCTGCATTCCGCTCATGAGCTGTGAGCCGGCTCGGAGAGCGCAAACCTTGTGCAGGCCTGATATAGAGAGTGGTTGGATTTAATCATAGATGAGGGAGGTGAAACCTACCAAGTAGGACTTGTTTTGTAAAGCACGTACTGTCAGAAGACTCGTGCATTGGATTTAATAGCAAATTCTGATAATATAGTACATCTGTATGTGTAATATATCTGAATAAATACATCTATCTACCTACTTACTGATTTGATTCTTAAATTCAGAATTTTAATTATTGTGAGATTAAATATCGTATATAACGGCAGAACAAATGAAATCAGAAACATTACATTGGTCGAACCTAATCATGTTAATCAGAATGTGTTTTCCCGCTACAACATCTGTTTAACCGAGGGAGGACGGCATTTCCAGCATCTTCTATAAGGTACGATTTTATACACGTTTTAAGTAGCGGGGTTACAGCTGTCGCCAGCGTTTTTGGCGTGTATCCTAGAGTATAGTGTCCAGGTTGTGAGCATGTTGCTAGTGCAGCTGAGAATGGTAACACTTCCTGTACACGTCACACCAGCCATTTGCCAAACACAATTGTCAGATTCACTACGGTAAAGATATGACACTAGCACTCAACGTTCCCATTACTTATTTCACACGCCAAAAACGGTGACGCGAACTTTAACGCACGAGTGCGGCCGGCTGCGAAAGCCCAGCCGCCGGGAAGCAAAACACCGCGCTAGCGGTCAGTTCATTTAATACGGGGATATCATTTTATTTTTACTTCAATTTTTATTGTACCTGAGATTTTTAATGTACTTCACTCCTACCCCTTCTACTAATGAAGTTCCAACCGTCCTCCACACAGAACCAAGACCGCATATGCAGTCAAAGTCGCCTTACGGTCATAGTAAACAGTATTGCGTTAGTGAGTATAGTACGTTCCAGAAATATTGTCGTGTTTTGCAGTGAAGAAAAAGCTATCAATATTGAATCATATTTTCGCACAGATACTGTGCATCCGTTTGCTTACGTCGCATCTCGTTTTCCCACACACGTTTCTGCTCGGCCCTCTGTAAAGGCTAGTGGTGGGCTGTCTTAGCTCTTTTCTGAAAACATTTTCTGTTAAGAAGGAATTGGACGTCTACGTAATATTATACAACTGTTTAAAATAACTTAAATAAAAGGACCTCGTTAAGTAATTAACTGTCATGTGATTTCCCCCCTTTCTACGATACTGCGACATAACCATTAAAACGGACAGTAGATAGCCTTTCTGAGTAATTTTATCTTTTCGGATTGGGCAGAAGTGAAGATTGAATTTACAACAGTACGTATGATACTCTGTTATAGAGTAGACACAGAATCATTTCAACATGAGTTACTGGTACGAAGGACGAAACTGGTAATTGGAATTAGAAGTAATAGTCTTCAGTGCGGTAATATGCACAAAAGAACTGAAGCCTCTATCGAAATGAACGATGACCATTTTCAAAAATGTGTTTAAATATCCATGTTATGAATATTTTTCAATTTTAATGTACTCTCCACATTGTACGCTAATGTGCTGTAGACAGTATAATATAGGCCTACACTGCATAATGAATACGTCCACATGGATAGCTCAATTCGTGAGTTAAAACACTTATTATTAATACTGTACTGTATTTTGATTAAAGAAAAATCTAATGAAAATTATGAAACTCA
Source organism: Periplaneta americana (assembly GCF_040183065.1). Classification (NCBI taxonomy): domain Eukaryota; kingdom Metazoa; phylum Arthropoda; class Insecta; order Blattodea; family Blattidae; genus Periplaneta; species Periplaneta americana. The sequence goes on from NC_091122.1 coordinate 62,060,656, forward strand.
AAATCGTCATATTTCCTAGTTTACGTAAATGGATGAACTACTTTTCTTCCCTCCTATACCTAGTAAAGTGATTTGTTTGTATTTCACGTCAGTATCATCAAACGCCGGTCGTCGATTTTTTTTTATTTAAGTAGGTTATTTTACAACGCTGTATCAACATCTCAGGTTATTTAGCGTCTGAATGAGGTGAAGGTGATAATGCCGGTAAAATGAGTCCAGGGTCCAGCACCGAAAGTTACCCAGCATTTGCTCAAATTGAGTTGAGGGAAATCCTCGGAGAAAACCTCAACCAGGTAACTTGTCCTGACCGGGATTCGAACCCGGGCCACCTGGTTTCGCGGCCAGACGCGTTAACCGTTACTCCACGGTGTGGACCCGGTCGTGGAAGGTGGTAGCAAACCAGGTTAATATTATAAATGTTAGTAAAAATAAGATGATATCTTGGTAGAAGCCTTGTACTTAGCTTTTACTGCTACCTTTCCATACCCCTGGTGATGATGCTATCCTATCAAGTTTATGTACTGTACATATTTCTATATCCTTACGATCTTACTAATAAACCGTGTATAGTTGTTATACGAGACTTATGCAGAGTTGAGACAGAAAACGTTACTAATAAACCATGCATAAGCGATGGATGTATAAACAATCTGTAACTATACAATGGGAATTGCTTTGCAGTAGTTATATATACGAAACCCCTTGTTTAAGCGTTGTATATAGAGAAAGAAATGGCCGCCCCTATAACAGCTGTTCATATCGACTGTCATTTTATGATGATGGATGCCTTGTAACCACAGAAGAACACACCAAAGAGCACAGAATAAGTAGAATAATATTGCTGTAGCTTGTACTCTTTGGCCAAAATATAGTGTGTAATCGATTAGAGCTAGTTACACTATCGATATTTCACACTCCACAGTAGAGCACTCTACCGGATGCAATGGAGAACCTCAGATATTCTATTACCTTTCGTAACGAAGTAATGACGAAACTATGACGTAGCTGCGTTAACAGTTATACTGTTATACACGACGTATGTAGTGATTATTAGTAAGGAATTTACACACGACTTATAAACGAGCTACTTATTGTATAAGTATAAGACAGTTAAACATCTGTATATAGAGTTTTTATTAGTAAGACCGTTAGTATTTGTTCAGCGAAAGAATTATTGAAAGATAGGAAGTAAATGAGATTACTGCTACATCAGCGATGTTGTACCGGTTCTTCAGATTGAGCTCTTAGCTGAGTGGAGGAAATGGTCTATAAATGAGCATCATTATGCATTTCTTACGACTAAACGATATGAAAAAAATTGAACTAAATATATTAATATTGGCAGTTCTGTGGACGCACCGCACTTCAACTTCACCTCCCTAGATGAACTGCTGGATTGGATGCAGCTGTTCAGACTGGAGCCTGGCTTCGAGCTGATGGGCAACCCGTCGAAACTCTTCAGCGACTTTGGTAACGACACCCAAGTGGGTCTGTGGCGGCGCCTGGTGAGGGAGCTAGCTGGAAGATATATTGGTGGGTTGTACTCCAATCCTTTTGTTTACTGATAGGATCTTGCCAAGTCTTGTCTCTTTGTTCCAGAAAAAAAAGTAAACGCACTTTGATCATCACCACACTCGTTACCACTATTACTACCACTATCACTACCATAATCATCATCATCATCATCATCATCATCATCATCATCATCATTATCATCATCGTATTTCTGTCATCACCACAACCATCGTAACAACATCATACTCATTGCTATAAGTAGTCTCCGTATTTCAGCTACCTATAAACTGGAAAGAAGTTCCCCGATTCGAAGTACAGTATATGTGACGTCACAGCGCAGGTACAGGTACGTTCGTATACAAAATAGTTACGCATCCTCTGCCCTCTTCCTCTAGAAAGTCAAAACCGGGACGCAGTCATAGTGAGTAGTCTTATCGATCACTGCTCTTACTAGTCGTATTATTTAAATAACTACATCTTTGTGGCTGATTGAAAGTTCATTGCAGAGGTAAAATGCCTTAGGTAAGACGCTCAAGCGTGTAATATTGCAGGGCATAGTTGAGGATATTTGAACTAATATTTTCACGGTCAATATAGACAACATTACATATAAATTGTGTAAAATAAACGTAAAAGCGACAAAACAGTGCACTGAAAGACACTGCATTACCAAAAGGCACACAAAGTGTGTTGAACGTAAACAAAAGAACCAGTACCATCAAAATCTGAAAATTATGAAGATAATAACTCGACGTTTAGCATGGATTTGTGCAGCCTACCATGATGTTCAATGTCAACATTCCAATTAATAAATTAAATAATATACATTTTAGGGAATTTCTATAGAAGTACATAGAAAATTAGTGGATTTTCAGTAATGAGCGACATGCAATATCCTAATGAAAAAAAAAATATCAGACAATAGGAGTACGATAATTCAACCATAATTTAATTTTTTTTCAAGAACCTCATTTTCATTCTAAGTGTTCATAATTGCAACTGACTCGAAATAATGCCTCTTGCCGGAAGACCGTATCGTTTTGGTGTGTAGCAAAGTTATCTGAAGATAAAAGTCGCGCATCGCATTGATCGTACGATACAAAAATCGTATCATCCTGGTGTGCAGCCCACCTTAGATCACGACTTCATGGTGCGGGATCACATGTGGGCTTACGTATTAAGCTATATATTATTCAATATACACGGTGATTAACGAGGATTTACCGTCTCTTACGGAGCTTATTTCTGAAGACATTCTGAGCAAAAAATGTCATATAAACATTTTCATGTTCTCAATATTTTCAGAATTACACTAATTTGAAATTGCTTATAAAATACCATTATTCTTGAGTTTTAAGGGTAAAAGAATATTATAGACAAAGAATGAACTATTCAGGAGTATCAATTTTTTAATTAACTAGTACACTGAAGTTAAAAATGTGTTGTGAATTCCATAGTTGCTTCGTACAGATTTTTTTTTTCGATTTTTAACTACAAAATTGCATTTTTATTACGCATTTATCACAACAATTGTTACAAATCACGCCACTCTTGTCAGTTCTTTAAGACTGTACATTAGAATGCATAATTAAACTGTAAAGAATCAAGTTCCTAAAATCATATGGTTTGAAGACATTATTACAAGAACAACCCTTGTCAAAATTTCTATTTTTTCAGGAGAACAATAAAAATAAATAGAACATATGTCAACTGTTTCCATACAACTGGTGTTTATCCTTGTGGCTATTGCACTGACATGTGTCATTTTTGGAGTCTATAAACATTTGAAATGGTAGCAAATGTGTCCTTAACTCAATTTCATTAAAAATGAGTAGGGCTGTTTTTGTAATAATGTCTTCATCTGTAACAATTTTTGTGATGAGTGCGTAAGAATGATGTCTTTTTAGTAGTTAAAAGTTGAAAAATAAAATCTGTACAAAGCAATTAACAACACATGTTTAGCTTCAGAACACTAGCGAATTAAAGGAATGACATATTTGTAATATCTTTTTACCCGTAAAACTAAAGAAAAAAGGTATTTTACTAACAACTTCAGATTAATGTAACTTTGAAAATATTGCGATTAGGACAAATATTTATATGACATTTTTTGCTTAGAATGTCTTCGGAAATAAGCTCCGTAAGTGACGGTAAATCCTCGTGAATCACCCTGTATACGTAGGCCTATATGTATGTATTTGTGTGTGTGTGAGCGCTTCATGCAATCTGAAATATAGCAACAACAGCTGTTAAATATAAATTTTACAACCTGGTAAGCATTGTTTGTGAATACTGCTGTTGCATTAAAACTTAATTTCTTTGTATCTGAAGCCCCTGCGCGCTAATGCCGTTTTTCAGCAATGAATATTTTAAATTAACCATAGGATTATTTTACACTGCACCTAATTTTTGAGTCTATGAACAATCAATTTAAACATTCATAGTGAGTTTTTGATAATTTCGGAGTTATTGGTACTGCGTTATTTTAGTTTGGATATGGGCACTGAACAAATTAATATTTATTTTGATGTGTGGTTGCTCGCTTAGTGCTATTCACAGAGTGTTCTTGTAGCTCCTGGCTCCCTGAAGAATTGCAGTTTTTGAGCGTATTGATGTATGTAAGCAAACATTATGTACGTATAAAAGCACGAAATGTGGGACTTCTGTGATTTTACTGTGACAACTGTAATGTGTTGACAAAACCCGTGTTGTCAGTACATTTCCTCTCGCCATTGTGTTTTTGATGTATCGAGTGTTTGAATAACATCGTAATAAAATTTCTGTTTTAGAAGCGAATAATAAAATATGTGCTGCACTATTGCCCGAGTTATGAATTACTATTTGCTTATGGATTAAATATTACTGCAGCTTTTAAAATTAATGTCCAGATTTATTGTTAGAATTACAATTTACTATGATTGAAATCGTTGAGTTGTGATTGTTTTGTTTTCTTACTTGGTTATTTAACGACGCTGTATCAACTACGAGGTTATTTAGCGTCGATGAAATTGGTGATAGCGAAATGGTATTTGGCGAGATGAGGCCGAGGATTCGCCATAGATTACCTGGCATTCACCTTACGGTTGAGGAAAACCTGGGAAAAAACCCAACCAGGTAATTAGCCCAAGCAGGGATCGAACCCGCGCCTGAGCGTAACTTCAGACCGGCAGGCAAGCGCCTTAACTGACTGAGCTACGCCGGTGGCTTGTTTTGTTTTAAAAGTGGTAGCTGTTAAAAATGAAATCTTCAAATCTTGTATAAGATAAATTTCTGTTATAATGAATACTTTTTATATATTTTTTATTAATATTGTCATTACTCGTTTTCGTCATTTTTACTATCACAATGAATTTTCATAAACTTTGTCATAGGAACACTTTTCTGATTCATTGCTTGTTTGATTTGCCAATTTTAGAAATACGAATAGCTTATATTTTTGTCTATTATTTGTACACTTTCAACCCATGAAATTTATATTACTTATACATACATACATACATACATACATACATACATACATACATACATACATACATACATACATACATACATACATACATACATACATACATACATACATACATACATACATACATACATACATATCTGTTCTGCCCATGGGCAGGTTTATCACTGCCAACCCAGCATTCTTCAATCTTCACTATTTTTTACCTTCCTCTTAGTCTCCGCATATGATCCATATATCTTGATGTCGTCTATCATCTGATATCTTCTTCTGCCCCGAACTCTTCTCCCGTTCAGGGGTGCAGCCATTTACGTATTGCATAATTTTTTTATGCTTTCGAGCGTTGCAGAGCATTGAAACTTGCTCAATATATTAAACATAAGATATTGCTGATTCATTTTTACAAGAAAACGAAAATGCGATTTTTGACTGAAAATTATCAAAATTTCACCTATGACTCCCCCTTAAGTGAAATTAAATTATAGGAGTTACGGTTGAGCTAAGTGCATATAAAATGGTAAAATTTATTGAGTAATTGTTTGGAAAACATATAAAACTTTCCTTTTTTGTGTGTTTAGAACCTGTAAAATCGCTTTTCCTGTCTTGCTGAATTTGAACCTACAGTTTGTGACTTCTACAGGGTTGTTTCCGATCTCTGATAACGAATTTGAATGACATCATGTGCTTCAGGAGTCACACGACAGCTGAACTGTGGCGCGAGGTGACAGACCAATAGTGGAGTGATCTCATAGTCAGAGTGCACGGCGACTCACAGCAGAGATCCCCAAGAAAATCGAGCCTTTTTGGGGGGGTACATTACGACCTTTCCAATGCCAAGTACAGTTAAATGAAAATAAAAGAAGCGTGCAATAAACGAGGTTTTGTTATTTTCAAGAAAGGCATCTTCTGTGTACTTAATAAGGTTGATAAAGCTCGAATGGAATTAATTTGTATCATCTCGTGGGGTGCGGCGACTTGTGACGGGGGTGGATTTGCTTGCTTTTTCCACTCTGAAATTAATCTCATCCGAGCTTTGCTAGTCTTATTAGATACACAGAAGATGCCTTTCTTGGAAATAACGAAACCACGTGTTTTGCAGGCTCCTATGATTTTCACGTAACTGTACTTGGCATCGGAAAGGTTTGTTATGTACCCCTCCTAAAAAGGCTCGATTTTCTTGGGCATTGCTACTGTGATACACCGTGCACTCTGATTATGAAATCACTCACTACTGGCCTGTCACCTCTCGCCGCAATTCAGCTGTTGCTCTCAGTGTGATTTCTGACGCACATGACGTCATTCAAATTCGTTATCAGAGATCGGAAACAACCCTGTATACTTACTCGTTCCAGATAAATAGCAATATAGCGAACGCCAGTAGGGGAAGTTATCCCCACCCACATGAAACGTGCATTCGACACAACACTCGCCTATCTCGTAGAGTGTCTGGTGAGCTAGTAGGGGAAAAGTGGAAGGGGTCGTGGGCGGAGCTTCTACGTTCGCTATATTGCGATTTCCCCTCGTTCCTAACAGCCTGACACGGTAGAATACCCCATAGTCTATTTCTGACCCCATTCACTATGAAAGCTTAACAATTTCATTATTCACTACTACCTTTGCGGTTCTGTTGGCAATTGGTTCATGCCCCGTGAAATTGCTCAGATAAATTTTTCAGTCCTACACTTTTACAGAAAAATAGGACCTGGAAAACTATTTCTTCTGGGAAAAACGTTACAGAACAAAAAAATATCAGATGATTACTAAGTGAACTGTGTTTTATAAATATGGCCGTTTATCGTTTATTGGGTACTCTGTGCAATATTGTTATTAAGATTTATGCTTATTTTTACCAATTTAATAAAAACATTTCGTAACTTACGTATACTTGCAGACCGATACGGGATGGAGACTGTATCACAGTGGCAATTTGAGACTTGGAACGAGCCGGATCTGAAGAGCTACAACACGTTCAACTTTACCTTAGACAGTGAGTTTTATTTTTATTTGAACACAGGATACGCATTTCTGTAGAATATTTCTCCACAGTCTAGTATATACAGTCGCGAAGCTCAATACGTAGTAAATATGCATCCATAGATAGTTGCTAACCACTAGGATCGCTACTATCTTCTCATTACAGACAATGCGAAATAATACCGGCACAGTCTATTGTTCCTAGCAACCTCACAACTCTAGCTTCGTGACTGTATATACTAGACTGTGATTCCACCTCAGATTAAAATAACTAACAAAATACCAACATTTAAAAACACGATGCAAATGTATGTCCGGCGAGACATGATTCATTGACGTCGCATGTGGTTATACTCGTATAAGTCGATATTGTTCCGCCATCTCTGCATGTGTGGAATGCATGTGATCTGTGCCTTATTTACACGAAGTTATGCAATCCTGCATATTCACTGTCATCATCATCATCATCGGCATTCTCCACAGTACAGATGTTCACAGTCGTACCCACAGAAGGCACTTTTTCTAATAAATGGAAAGTGTTGATGAAGGATTGATGTGGACACTTTTTTACCGAACTAATGTTGGCCTGCAAGAGTAGGTACGCAGCTGTGCGTTCATTATGCATCTTGAAATGAAACTGAAAAGCTGAGAATGGAATTACTGGCAGAACCTTGGCAAAAATATATAAATATATCGTTGTTGTTCCTGCAATAACTCCTATGTGACATATTTATCGATTTTCAGATTTTTGCTCTATTAAAGAACTTAAATAGTGATACAGCATATAATACAATCTCCTGTATGTAATTATATTTCTTTGTTTCGAAAATGTAAGAATTCATAGTCTTCTATGCACAGCTGCCATAGGATGAATAAATGTGTGTTTTCTTCCTACTGAAAAATTTTTTATTTTGCACGTACGAGTTATTGCAGGAACAACGACGATATATTTACAACCTTTGCAAATACCTCCTCTCGCCAAGAAACCAACTGCTTGCCAGGTCGGTAATCTTCCATTCATGATAACTCTAATTAGCCCTACAGTAAAGTTCAGTTCTAAAATATGCAGACCTATATTAAGATGTATAATAGTAGATTTATTTACAGTAGTGATGGCGGTCGTGATGGTGTTGGCGGTGGTGGTAGTAGTAGGTGAAGGTGCAAGAGCATTTCGTCACGTGAATGCAAGAACTAGGTAACTCGAAAATTTGCGTTTTTTAGTTACCTCTTTTATAGCATAGCAAAAATCGCACAAAATGTAATCCAGGATCTAGGTAACTGATCAAACGATACCAGCGACATCTATTTTCCAATATAACAAATAAGTAAAAGAAAACGAGACATATTCCTTAGTGCAATAAATAAGTAAACAGGCAATGTCACAAAATATGAAACATCAAGTTACCTAGTTCTTGCATTCAGGCGACGATTTTATTTAATGACGATTTAAACTGAAGAGGGTAATCATTGTCGAAATTGAACGTGGGCGAGAAATAAGCCAGCACATGTTACCCTGAGCCCTCTCGTAGGTACCGTAGATAGTTCTTTGATGTACCATAAATATAAGAAACAGATGTCTTAACATTAATTTCATCCCGAAGGAAGCCATGCTAAGAATTTTTTCGTCCTTTAAAAATCTAACGCCCTCAATCGGATTTGAACCGGGAACCTAGGATTAGATTGGTATCTGCTAGACTACTGCCTACTTCTGGAAGGAAATGTGCTGAGTTTCCCTTTATTGAGCACAGCGAAGAAGAGTCGCAACATGTACAGATGCGTCAAACTATAGCAAGCTGCCTCGTTCGCGCAGGCGCATAGAGCACTTCTCCCCTACCACTGTCCGCCTACATCTGTGCACTGTGGACTAGAACGATACAACTCAGTTCTGATAACAGTTGAGAAGGCCGTATTCTGTATGAGAACGTGGCTATGTGTGACTGTCGTTTGTGATCTGTGTGTATTTCTTCTACTATGATGAGCAGTACATTATCGGGCAAAGTTCTACATAGTCAAACTCTCGAGATGATTTATAATGTGACGGAATTCAAGAAAAAAGAAAGCGAAGCCGGGATATTTCTCAAGGATGTTAAGAAGATGCGGGAAAGAGTGGCAGCAGCAATAGGAATTTCTAAGATGACGTTAACTAGGATTGTTGCAAACAACATTCAAAATGGATGACGTCATAGCACTGACAAGGGGGGGGGAAATGAAACCACGTATGATCTTTGAAGAAGAAATGTGAAAAATCCATGAAATATGGGAAGGAATATGTGAAGCAGATTCCTCTAATAGAACAAGCCGTGGACAGTTGCATTAATCATTTTTGTGGGGAGTCTAGAGAAGAAGAAGAAGAAGAAATTAAACAAATTTTTATTAGATTTATAGTTGGGTTTATATATTTAACATTTTTCAATCTAATTTATTCACTCTCAATTTTATTTTTCTTTGTATTGCAATCCCCTCCTGAGCACGAGTCTTATTCATTCAGGAGTGGGCTAGTTTATCTTGCATTCTATTAACTTGTATTCATTTCAAACTTACTAGCAATAAATATATATATAATATATATAAACTAAATAAATAAATAAAAGAAGTGAGCAGCGATTCAGATGGAGATTTATCGGGAGTAAAGGAGAGCCCTTTGGAATGGCTAAATAGAAACTCAATTGTGTCTTCCTTTTATTGATTTGTTTATATTGTGTTTTCCTTGATTTAAAGTGAAAAATTGAAGTTTAATGACAACGCTATAATCTACAATTTGGGTACATATAACTAAAAGAATGATGAAACATTTAAGTCAATCATATATTGTATTATACTAATGAATATATCTTTGCAATTAGAAAATAAATCATAAACATCAATAACATTAAACGAAATATTATGTACTAAAATACTAATCAATATATTATAGGGAGGGTGCATTTTGAATACATTGTCAAGAGGTCAACTTTTCAGGTAATATGACTATACTTGGATATCGGAGCGTAGGTGGGCCCCCTCCGTTAGCTGTACTACTTCCCCTCTCCAGGCAACTCCTAGTTTGAGGCATCTGTACAGTTTATTTACATAACGCTAACCATTATTATTGGTGTTTTGAAAGAATATTGGACGAATAGTTTCTTGGATACTGAGAGCACGTAATGTGCAGCATTATCCAAATTAAAGCCTTGTAAAATCGTAGCCTTGACTTTCGCATGTCGCCTGTGGTACTCTACAGGTGTTTACTCGACTGTCACTCTCACAGTGCAAGGGTTTGGATCCCTTCTCTTGCGGGGACTACGGCGCCCCCTCTTCCCACTCGCTGCCCGGCTTTTAACACCTTCGGCGATCCTACCCCGTTGTTCTGTCGTTCTTCGTTTTCCTCCCATTCTATTATATGTCCAACTTCGATTTTCTCCCTTCAAAGTTACATAAACTTAATGCTCCTGGATATGAAACTGCAAAAATCGGAGTGAGACAAGTAGTCAGTAGGTTTGGAGATCACTTAGACACTTCCTCTTAGTTTCAAGTTTTCTTGCTAGGATGCACAGTGACGTGAACCTAATAACTAGAAAATTACTAGATTTAAGCTGTTGATCAAGTAATGGGAGAAAACAGTTGAAGTTGTATTTTAGTAAGCCTACCTCAAGCCGACTATAGTTATCAATCAACTAACCGAGTCTATCCTTGTTGCAAACCTTGGCCTCATGTCTCATAGGCAGAAGAGCATTACATATTGCAGTACTTCTAATCCAGGGGCCCGCGAACCTCTTGATGGCCGAAGAGCAGATAATGGATGTCCGCAAACAAAATATTAATAATAATAATAATAATAATAATAATAATAATAATAATAATAATAATAATAATAATAATAATAATAATAACAACAATAATAATAACAATAATAATAATAATAACAATAATAATAATAATAATAATAATAATAAAACAATAATACTTATTAACTTATGTCTCTTAGCTCATTTCGTATTATGGTAATGGTGAGAATGAAATATGAAGAAATGATGGCGATGCGAGTCAAAATCCAAAGCCGGATGTTACTCTGTAATATTCAGCTTCAGTTAATTGAGAGAAAGAGAAGTCATTTACTTACAAAAGCGTTTCAGAGAACCCGGAGGTTCATTGCCGCCCTCACACAAGCCTGCTATCGGTCCCAATCCTGAGCAAGATTAATCCAACACCTACCAACATGTCCCACATCCCTCAAATCCATTTTAATATTATTCTCCAATCTACGTCTCGGCCTCACCAAAGATCTTTTTACCTCTGGCCTCCCAACTAACACTTTATATGCATTTCTGGATTCACTCATTCGTGATACATAGCCTGCCAATCTCAAACGTCTGGATTTAATGTTCCTAATTATGTCGGATGAAGAATACAATGCGTGCAGATCTGCGTTGTATAACTTTCTCCATTCTCCTGTAACTTCGTTCCTCTTAGCCTAAAATATTTTTCTAAGCACCTTAATCTCAAAGAGCCTTAGCCTCTGTTCCTCTCTCAAAGTGAGAGTCCAAGATTTACAATGTTACAGAACATATCGTCGCCTGAATGCAAGCACTAGGTAACTTAATGTTTAATATTTTGTGGCACTGCCTATTTACTTATTTATTGCACTAAGGAATATGTCTCGTTTTCTTTTACCTATTTGTTATATTGGAAAATAGATGTCGCTAGTATCGTTCGATCAGTTACCTAGATCCTGGATTACATTTTGTGCGATTTTTGCTATGCTATAAAAGAGGTAACTAAAAAACGCAAATTTCGAGTTCCCTAGTTCTTGCATTCAGGCGGCGATATTATTAACTCTACGTATATTTATTAGTAATATTTTGCAGCTAGGATAGATAGATATCTGGGACTTACGCAATTTGGAAAATGTAACTGAAAGAGGTTGTGATCTACAAAATTATAAATTTAATAGAAGTGACAATTTGGTAAACATTAAGGGCCGTATTCATAGACATGTTTAGCGCGGGCTTCTGGTGGATGATCAGCGTTTTTCGTATTCATAAACCAGTGTTAGCGATAGGATATGATTTGAATTCTGTACTAGTAACCAGTGGATAGCCGGGGCTAGCTTAGTACGCTCGTAGCGCGTGCTGCGAAATGTCTATGAATAGCACCCATACAGTCCAAAAATTCCTACTAAACTGGTTTTCAATTTTGTATTGGACTTTTAAAAATAATCTAATTTTTGTTATTACCATACAATTCTATAATAAACATTCATACTTCCCTCGATAATAATGTTCAATCTCTTGTAGTTGTAAAGGGTCGTAATGCTCATAAGTATGGGATTTTGTGTATCCTTATCAAGTATTTATGGGTGATTTTTTAAAATTATATGAACCTTTATTACATAGACTAATTAAAGTAGGTACAGGGATATTTTTAATAAAGGAATTCAGTACAATATGACAATTAATCTTAAGCTGATTGACGGTTTATTTATCAGAAATTTTAAGCAAAGGAAAGATACATGTCACATTTTTCGGCTCTTAGTCTAGTTGCTTTCACATAGGAATGATTTAACAAATTAAATGTTAAAATACCAAATAATTTTAGGTTATGTCTTCATTACAATTAATTTACTACATGAAATTCAAATGGATGAAACTCAGCGTTGGGCAGCTTAATCGGTAAATGAAGTAATCATTTATGCAATTCTGGGTCATCTTGGATTACAACCCTGGTGAGTATGTTATGATTGCTGCTGGTAGCGGCAGCCATGAGAACTGCAGCCATAGTGGCACCCCAGAGAAGGACCAGAAACAGTACTGCTACTGTGAGAAACGTTTCGTACTTCGTCCATCGGCTGTGAACAAGAGGAATATACAAAATTCGTACACTCTGAACTGATAAAGAAAATCGAAAGTCTACCCCTACCGACAATAATTCCATGATGGATACAAAGCAACAAAATTAGTTCTGTTAGTGCTTAGTGTGACTGACTAGAGGGTGGAAGAGCCTAGGACTTCCCCGAAAAGTCTTAATTTCCATAACTAGTTCAGGGTCTGTTCCGAGTCCTATTAAACGAGTAATTGGATTAAAAATCGGAGAGAATGTGGCACTGAACACAACTCGTTATCATGCGAGTTCCTGAAGGAGCCTTCACCTATGTCACTGAATTATTGCTGTGACATTATACAGTATAAAGAATCGCGCACGTTTAATAAAGATTGCAATAAATGTTGAAGTTTTGTGTCAGACGACGTATTTGCAGTTGTACTCACCTTTCATCCGCATCGCTGGATCTTTCAATGTGGAAGTTGATGCATTTGATTTTATTTCTGACTAGCCTGATTGTTACAACCATATTAAATATTTCTGTTAATCTGGAAGCTGTACTGAATACGAATTTATAATAAATTCTAACAGAGCTGTACGTCGCGAGGCAAAATGCTTTCATTATTACATATTCTTTGTTACTTTTCATTTGTTAAATAGAGATGTCCAAGTGCAGTGAAATAATAGGTCGGGAGATTCTTGACTTGGTTTATTTTACGACGCTTCATCAACTGTCTTGTTTATCTAATATCTGAGTGAAATGCTAGAGAAATGAGGCCATGGTACAGATTCGAATGTTGTTGAGCATTTGCTTTTGATGGGTTGAGGGAAAACTCCGGAAAAATCCTCAAGTAGGTAACATGTCCCAAGCAGGACTTGAATTCCGGCGCTATACTGGAGAATTACCACGGTAGCTTTGAACCGTGCCGTTACGTTTACCACCAAATTTAACTACACACACAATGTTGCCAACATAACCTACTTTAAGATCTTACTACATAAGCATTTTCTCTTAGTGCATTCAAAACATCGTCGTTGTACTGCATAAATCTTGCACTTGACTAATAGAATGATTTATTTAAGAATATAGTCGCGAATTTTACTACCACCATTTCGATTGTCTTCTGTTTGACATCTCGATTAGTTGTCGGACATGGTAACTGTTACTCCACTACTGTGGTGAATAATAATAATAATAATAATAATAATAAAATAAAAAAAAAATAATAATAATTTCTAAAAACAGCTTTTTCTCAAATTAAACATTCTACTATTATTACACCTGAATTGAAACGTAATCAATTTGTTTTCCTTTTAAATTGACACCACACTTCGCATTACTGTGTTCTATATTCTACCCTACAACCACCACAGTGTGCTAGTAGCTATAACGCTGGACTTAACAATTCTGTAGATCCAGGTTCTATCTCTGGCGTATCCCCGATGTAAAAATTTGTTGGCTAAGTCCAAGGTTCAAGTAACTTAGGGCTTTTCTCCGGAATCTCCGGTTTCCCACTGGCATTCCAGCAAATCTCCATCATATTATCTCTCATCTCACACTATCGCGGGTGTAGAGAAGACCAGCCTTCTATGTCGCACACTGGGCAACGACTTTTTCGGTAAGGTGGTCTACACAACTGGCTTCATATGTGTGAATGACGAACAGTCAAGTACCCACAATTAGTAAAAAATAAAAGGGCGATACTTTCTACTCTACACATTACAAGGTAGCTGCACAAAAATTATGTTATGCCAATTAGGGTTGAGAGTTTTTCGGAATGCCAATAATGGATAGTCTCTAAATATTTAAAGTGTATATAGGAAATATGGCAGGTTTCTAAGATAGAGAGAAATCCATGCAGACTATCTTAGCATGTAACAACAGAGTAAAGCAAACATACCATTGTCTTCTACCATTTCTTCACGGAAGAGGTGTACAAAGGCTTAAACAGCAGCCTGAGGCTTATTGTGCTTACTACTCCTGTTCTGTAAACGTATGTTGCTGAACAGTTCTGTGGTGTTCGGGTAAAGGGGTATAAGTAATTTTTTTGTCCAGGTGGAATTTTGTTCCCCAGATGAACACACAAGTTAAATTATACAAGTGGGTGTGCAAAAATCAAAGAATACTAGCAGTTGATGTGTTTTATTTGTGTATAAAATTATTTGTAATAAAGGTTCCAAGTTTAATTTTCATTTATCTCCGAACTCATTTTTATGACTTATCTCCCTTTACCCAAACACCACAGAGTTGTGCTCTTGTACGAATAGAACACGCCACACCATGAACTCGTATTATGGTAATGGTGAGAATGAAATAGAAAGAAATGATGGCGATATGAGTCAAAAAGGTCCAAAGCAGGTTGTTACTCTGCAATTCAGCTTCAGTTGATTGAGAGAAAACAAAAAAAGTCATATTATAACTATATTTATTTACTTACAAAGCGTTTCAGAGAACCCAGAGGTTCATTGCTGCCCTCACATAAGCCCGCCATCGGTCCCTATCCTGAGCAAATGAATCCAGTCCCTACCATCATGTCCCACATCCTTCAAATTCATTTTAATATTATCCTCCCATCTACGTCTCGGCCTCACCAAAGGTATTTTTCCCTCCAGACTCCCAACTAACACTCTATAGTATATGCATTGCTGGATTCGCCCATTCGTGCTACATAGCCTGCTAATCTCAAACGTCTGGATTTAATGTTCCTAATTATGTCGGATGAAGAATACAATGCGTGCTGTTCTGCGTTGTGTAACTTTCTCCATTCTTCTGTAACTTCGTTCCTCTTAGCCTCAAATATTTTTCTAAGCACCTTAATCTCAAACAGCATTAGTCTCTGTTCCTCTCTCAAAGTGAGAGTCCAAGTTTCATAATCTTACAGAACATATTACTAACTATACGTATATTTATTAGTAGATCTCGGGTTTCTAGGCACTTAAAAACCAACTTTTAGGCACCTAAAATAGGTCCTGAATTTATCAAAATGGGCACTAAAACATAGATTTAGGCACCTAAAAAACAATTTCACCCATCTAAAAATGTTATTTTTATCGACACAAAGTCCAGTAACTAGAAAAATGCAACTAACTAGTGAGTATTAAGCATTACGGTATACTTATAGTGACGAAAACAGTAAAAATATATTGCTGTTAGAAACTTTACTTTTGTTAAGTCTTAAATTATAAATACCGGTACGTAATTTTTAATGGTTTCATCTGCCCAATTACTCTAAGGCTACTAATATATAAGTGCTCATATTACAATTAAATTAATTAATTTACCAATGAATTTACGATTAACACATTATTCATACATACATAACGTTTTTTTTCTAATTTTCTATTGTGAAAGTTTGCCTTTTCTTAGACAGAACCAATTTATAAGCGAAAAAAATTCTTCCCAATGATATCGAATGCATATTTAACTCTAGCAATATTTGTCATGCTGATTTCTTTAGGGAGAACTACATCCATCCGATTCATCACATTCCTACTATCTGCTCAAGCACTCAACAAAACCAGACACTTTCCAGGAATTTCTTCATTCTACATTCAGATGTTTA
This sequence comes from Periplaneta americana, assembly GCF_040183065.1. NCBI lineage: Eukaryota > Metazoa > Arthropoda > Insecta > Blattodea > Blattidae > Periplaneta > Periplaneta americana. Next base: position 62,076,970 of record NC_091122.1, read on the forward strand.
CAGGATATTTGAACCAAACCCACATCATGACATTAAAAACTTTCTGTTTCACTGCTACACGAAAATTAAAAAATATATATATATATACGTAACAAATATAAATAGGCAATTTTAGGCTTTAAAATAAAAAAAATAGGTCTCAATGGGCAAAATAGACATTTTTAGGCACCATAAAATCGCTTTCAAACGTTCATATTTTATGTAAAATGTGAATATATTTAACTAGTTTTAGTTTATCCCTACAGAAAAGAATATGCATTTAACCTAAAATCCGAGATCTATTTATTAATAATATTTAGCAACTGGGATATATAGATATCTGGATCTCAAGGAATTTCGAAAATGTAACTGAAAAAGATTGTGTTGTAGAAAAATTATTAAACACAATAGAAGAAATGACAATTTGGTAAACATATACAGCCCACTAATTAATATTACTAAACTAGTTTTCATTTTTAAATTGAACTTTTAAAAATAATATATTTTTTTATGCTCGACCATGCCGAAATGTAGTAATTATACACCTCGTAGCAGTCCTTTAATGCATGTTATTAAAGTACACATATTCATTAAAGTTCAGGTTTTCGATTATTCTCGGATATGCAATCGAAAGACGAGGGAAACGTCACGGAGGCTGGAAATCCAATACTGTCGCAGAAGGTTATGTTCTGTTACTATAATAATTAGCGTTAATTGTAAATAATATTCAAATAAATTCAATTTGTCATCTCGTTTTTCAATTCTAAATCAATTTACAGGTTATACATTCTCTGCATTACATCAAGGTCAATGACATTATTGTTCCTCGGAAAAAATCAATACTTTCGCGTCTGCGCACATCTCACAATTCACGAGCTATGAACAAGGCCACTTCCGATCTTTTGTCAGATACAAATAAAATTAATATTTCTGAATAATTTCAAGTTAGAAATATGGTAATTAAGACGCTCGTATGAAAATTATGAAACTCGCTTGCGCTCGTTTCATAAACAAACGTACTTGCGTCGTAATTACTATCATTATAGGCTCGTTGCATAATGCACTATTATAACATACAAATCTGTGATGGACATTCGTAATTGCCTCGATAATAGGCTAATGTTCAAACTCTTGTAGTTGTAAAGTGTCATAATGACCATAAGTATGGGATTTTGTGTATCCTTGTAGAGTACTTAAGGATCACTATTTTAATTGTATGAATTTTTATTACATAGGCTAACTAAGTACAGAAATATTTTTAAAACAAAATGACAATAATTAATCTTAAGCTGATTGACGATTTATTTATCACATTTTTAGCAAAGGAAGGACACACGCCACATTTTTCGGCTCTTACTATGTTTACCTTAACACAAGAAACTGTAGTCTGTAACGTGGAAAACAATAATCTTATAGCAGTACAGTGAGCGCGCAATACTTCCTACAGAAACACTGTTGTAGAAGATAGGAAATAAATTAAATGTTACCTTAATATTCGGTGCGGTACTTTATTCACACAAAAAAACTTTCACATAGCAAATTAACAAATTAAGTGTAATAAAATACCAAATAATTTTAGGTTATGTCTTCATTACAATTAATTTTCTACATGAAATTCAATGGATGAAACTCCGCGTTGGGCAGCATAATCGCAAATGAAGTAATCATTCATGGAATTCTGGGACATCTTGGATTACAACTCCGGTACGTATGTTATGCTTCCTGCTGGTAACGCCAGCCATGAGAACTGCAGCCAAAGTGGCACCCCAGAGAAGGACCAGAACCAGTGATGCTACTGTGAAAAACGTTTCGTAATTCGTCCATCGGCTGTGAACAAGAGGAATATACAAAATTCGTACACTCTGAATTGATAAAGAAAAACGAAAGTCTACCCCTATCGACAATAATTCCATGATGGATTCAATGCAACAAAATTAGCTCTGTTAGTGCTTAATGTGACTGACTAGAGGATGGAAGAGCCTAGGACTCCCCCAAAAAGTCTTAATTTCCATAACTAGTTCAGGGTCTGTTCCGAGTCCTATAAAACGAGTAATGGGATTAAAAATCGGAGAGAATGTGGCACTGAACACAACTCGTTATCATGCAAGTTCCTGAAGGAGCCTTCACCTATGTCACTGAATTATAGCCGTGGCATTATACAGTATAAAGAATTGCGCACGTTAAATAAAGATTGCAATAAATGTTGAAGTTTTTTGTCAGACGACGTATTTGTAGTTGTACTCACCTTTCATCCGCAACGCTGGATCTTTCAATGTGGAAGTTGATGCGTTTGACGTTATTTCTGACTAGCCTGACTCTTACAACCATATTCAACATTTCTGTTAATCTGGAAGCTGTACTGAATACGAATTTATAATAAATTCTAACAGAGCTGTACGTTGCCAGGCAAAATGCTTTCATTATTATATATTCTTTGTTACTTTTCATTTGTTAAATAGAGATATCCAAGTGCAGTGAAACAATACGTCGGAAGATTCTTGACTTGGTTTATTTTACGACGCTTCGTCAACTGTCATGTTTATCTAGGATCTGTGTGAAATGCCAGCGAAATGAGGCATGCTACAGAGTCGAATGTTGCTGAGCATTTGCTTTTAAAGGGTGGAAAAATTCAAATATCTTAGAGCAACAGTAACAAATATAAATGGCACTCGGGAGGAAATTAAACGCAGAATAATTATGGGAAATGCGTGTTATTATTCGGTTGAGAAGCTTTTGTCATCTAGTCTGCTGTCAAAAGATCTGAAAACAAGTTATATTACCGGTTGTTCTTTATGGTTGTGAAACTTGGACTCTCACTCTGAGAGAGGAGCAGAGATTAGGGGTGTTTGAGAATAAGGTTCTTAGGAAAATATTTGGGGTTAAGAGGGATGAAGTTACAGGAAAATGGAGAAAGTTACACAACGCAGAACTGCACGGATTGTATTTTTCACCTGACATAATTAGGAACATTAAATCCAGACGTTTGAGATGGGCAGGGCATGTAGCACGTATAGGCGAATGCAGAAATGCATATAGAGTGTTAGTTTGGAGACCGGAGGGAAAAAGACCTTTGGGGAGGCGAGACGTAGATGGTGGGATAATATTAAAATGGATTTGACGGAGGTGGGATGTGATGATAGAGACTGGATTAATCTTGCACAGGATAGGGACCGATGGCGGTCTTATGTGAAGGCGGCAATGAACCTGCGGATTCCTTAAAAGCCATTTGTAAGTAAGTAAGTAAGTATAGCCATGCTACACGGGGGAAATTACAATTAAATATCTCAATAAACAGAAGACTACAATAATATATGGAGAGAACACGTAGAATGAATAGAACTACCTAGAATAACATATAAACTGATTCATTACAAACGAGTTAAAAGGAGAAACATAGGACGCCCAAGAAAACGTTGATCAGACAAATATTAAACCACTTTGAAACCGGAACAATCTTGACTTAATCCGTGCTGTAAATTATGATGATGTTGATGATATTTCTACTTGTTTGTTGACATATGTTCCAGACCAAGCCACATAATCGCTGCCCTGAGTGAAGACTGTCTCATTGTAATATGATTCTGGTCCCTTGTCATAATACATTTGTAAGACGTGAGTGATCCAACATTATGAGTGTTGTCACGGGTCTTTTTGAACGAAAATACAATTTATTTCTGGAGCTAATATTCAAAACACATATCAAAGTAAAATAATTTTAATATGTAGCAAAATAAAAAGACGAACTATCCTTCTCTAGATTCCAAGTAAAATTTTAAGGTTTAATTCGATATGTAGGCCCTAATAATTTTTGCAGTATCATGATTGATCCAAAAAGAGACTTCGGGAACCTAAACGGCTGCAAGTATCCGATATATGAATGACGAAGAATATGAAATATCAATACAATATGTTATATATTGTTATAACATATAGCTATACTTTATATTATTTCTGATGTTGTTTTATTATTTATGAAAATTGGTTTCAAACGTTGTCAACGCTCCCATAACAGATATATTCTATAGGATCAAAAATTAATCTTCACGTAGATTCTTCGCCCAACAGTACATATTACTGTCGAATCCCGGTCACCAAGTCACTTAATTGAGTGCGCTCCTTGTATAATGGCAGTTGACTTAATATATGTCGAACTTGGAGTCAGGCCACAAAGGGAAAAACACTAGAAGATCCGGGTTCGATACCCGGCGCCGGAACGAATTTTTCTCCTCTAATAATTATTGTTACCATAGCAGATATATTCTGTAGGACCAAAAATTAATCTTTGCGTATGTAATTAATCTTAAGCTTTGTCAGAACCAGCAAAGAAAAGGCACACGCCACAATTTTCGGCTTTTAGTCTGTTTCCCATAACACAACAAACTGTAGTCCCTCACGTGTCAAACGACAATCCTATACCACGAGAGTGAGTGCGCAATACATCCTAGAGAAAACAGTATTATAGAAGATAGGAAATAAATTAAATCTTACGTTATCTTACTTTATTTGCAAAATAAATTGCTGTTATATAGCACAGACGAATCTCTCGGAAGAGCGGATATAATGGCAACAAACAGGCAACAACAAAAGGCTATTATCATATATATATATATATATATAATTATATACTCATGGAGAGAGATCTCAACCAAGCTCATCAGGTTAATCATGAGCCATTTATGAGCCTTGTATTCCCTACCTTAGTGCCAAGTATAACATCTCTCTCTTCATTTGGTCAGTGACAGATTTTTTGGTGCTCGGGGTTCTTTACCAAAATCTACATAGCCTATATTTTAAAACAAATATGAATACCATCTTTTGAAATTAAAAAAAAAATCATCTTCCAAATTCTTAAAGATTCCCTGCAGATTATACAATTTCATTTAAACCACTCAGAACGTCTTACTTAAGGATATGTTAATTTTAAATAAAATCTTTTATTTATAAGTATAATTTTAAGGTCATTCTCTAAGATTTAAATCTCTCTCCCTCTCTCTTAAGAAATAAGTTACAACAAAATGCCAAAGGCTTTTTATTTATTACATACTTTTATTACAATCAATATTCTATAATTTTGAACACGAAACTAAAATTAATAAAACTCCGTGTTAGATAGCTTAATGTTAGCGAAGAGATGACCCGTAGAATGTTGAGACACCGTCGATTGCATTGGGCTCGGGCAGCCGACAGGTTATGCCAGTGATGTCAACTGATGCCCATAGGAGCAAGCTCGCGCTTTAGAGCTCAGGAGAGCCTGAGCGCTTTACAGCTGAAAGGAAAGAGACAGACGAGTGAGGTAGTATATGCCGCTTGGTCGAGCTATATACAGGGATGGCCAGCACTGATTTAATGGATAAAGGGAAGGGAACTTATTAAAACTGTATCCGTGTTAATTTTTAAATATGTCTGAGAAGTATAATTGCATTATAAGAATGCAAGTTTGTAAGTTTTAATTTTAATGCTCATTTTTCACAAGTTTGATTTTTTATTCAAAAGGAATATTTTTGCAATTTTTTATAGAAAAGTGAAATTTTCAGATATAGGCCTATTTATTTAGTAGCTAGCCTTACATGTACTGAATTAATGTTGTCGTAAATCTAATATACCGTATATACGTATTACTGAAGATAGTGTATTACAAATTTGAAAATATTCGCATGGAAAATTAATGCTTGTAAGAAAATGAATTAACAAACAACTACTCTTACGTCATAAGCAAAAGATACGTGCCCATGTGTTGTAAAAATGTCAGCTCTATAGCTTCAGCAGGTTTCGAGAAAATAATTTAATATTCTGATGATAGGAAGTTGCTCACCAATGTCACCTTAAAAGCATACTGCGATAAGAGTTTTGTTATGTAATATTAGTTACATTTAAAACATATACAGTACCTAAGTAACTTTGCTTTGTACTATAATATTGTTTTGATTAGTTCATTTATTACTTTTATAAGGCTAGAGATACCACCAAAATCAATTCCAACTTATCATGGTATACTCAGTCTCTTTTTTTGGGATATCACTTTCTTTATGAATTATATGTTTCATTCACTTAGTACAGTGTAGTTGTTGGTACTATGGAATTTATGTGAATATTCCTTCTTAACTCTTTACTATGTTATTAACGTTTAAAACACAACTGCAATATGAAGAAGTTGATGTAAATACTTTTATTTTGCAGACAATATAGATAATATCAAATAGAAAGGAACCTTATAAAAATAACGACATAAAATTTCACGTTCCATTTGAAATTTGTGCACCACTGTTTTCTTAATCCAAACAGGCTGCTTATTCCTCCTTCCGTAAGTAGCGCTTGATGCCCGCGCACTACGTCAAGATCAGAAAAATGCGCTTGCTTTGACGTCACTGGGTTATGCAGTGCTTCTAGACTTTTAAACTGTACCGATCTATAGAATTTTCAAAAATGATATTCTTGTATAAACCAATAATTGTCATAAGGAATTTAGGAAGGACCTCGGAATTAAAATGAATTGAAAATATTTTATCACCGTAGTCAGAAATCTAATCTAATCTAATCTAATCTAATCTAATCTAATCTAATCTAATCTAATCTAATTTGTGAGGTTTATGATACAAAAAACTTAATTTTGTTGCATTTGTGAAGTTTATTTCAGAAGTAATATCGAACCTTACCTTGACATAACTAAAATTATGTGTGCTTGCAGCTTACCTGCAGTATTTCACAGCGTGTTCATCGGGATTGCAAGACGCTGGGCGCGGACAGTTGCATCTTGGGGGTCCCGCGGGTTTGTTTAAAGCCCGCGAGAAACATCCCCTGTGTTGGGGACTGCTGGAGCACTGTGCTGACCAGACCACCTGCCCTCTGGATTTCATATCTTTCCACAAGAAAGGTGACGGCTCTGGGACTGCCATCGTGGATCAAGGACTCCAGCTCGCACGCAATATCAGCGAAATGTTTCCCGCCCTACGAGGAATTGCATTAGCCAACGAGTAAGTGTAGCAGTGTTGAAATGGCTCATTATTTATTAGAGTAGACACTGTGACGTGGAGAATATGAGTTATTGGTATTTAGAAAAACTACGTGGCCGAGGGGATCATCACTGCCACAAGAGAAGCCGTACGCGGTATTTCCGCCAATAACTTTCAGCGGTGTGTCCAGCAGCTGCATACATGCATAGCGACCAACGGCGACTAATTCAAGAGATGATGTGGAAATTTTATAATATGGTGCGACAGAACAACAGTCCACGTACTTAATAACTGTACCTCGTATGTAGATTAAATTTGGACGTGGTACTGTACTAGATATGTGGCCAGTTTCCTAACCACAATCAAGAAAACTTTAGGAATGTAAAATTTTAAACACTTTCCGTAAGGATCACATTCATTTCATTATTATTCGTTATTCTTCATATCTTGTCCAATGGATGATGAACTGTGAAGATGGATTTTCGGTCCTTCATATCAGTTGTCAGTTGTGAAATTATTGAAGAACATTTACATAGTTGGCATCTTGAACATATCGTGTGAATGTAAGAAGTATTTCTCTATCATATTATCACAGTATAGTATATAGTCATGAAGCTCAATACGTATACTGTTTTCGCTGTAAGAAAAATCCTGATGTAAACACAAGCGCGTTGCTATCATATCCGTGATTGGCTCCCAGTCGAAACACTCACACAATGCAGAAAATATAGTTCGTATTTGGAAACCATAATCTTTTATTATTTGAATATAAAAAATTGAATTCTAGTTGTTAAATACGATGAAATATATAACTTCACTCATATATAAAACGCTATGTAAAAAAAAAGTACTTTTATATGAACGCGGATGAATACCAACAGTAATACCGAGGTAGTCTGTTCTTGTAACAAGCTGGCGTCACTTAAGCTCGTAGTTGTTCACGTAAGGGCCTGGTACTGAAGCATGGCTTCTACATCCTCGGTCTGTGAGGTTATTAAACATAAAACTGGAAACCCTCTCAAAAGCGGAGAAAAACAAATAGTCTTAAATGTATATAATAAATTAAGTAAGTTTTAATTACAGTAATTATAAAGTAAATGTTTCCTAAGCAAACGAATGCATAGTAGTGAGGTTAGGCCTACTTGACGAGTAACGGGATATGTTTAACATGAAACAGAATGTACAACAGTGGGCGGGAACATGTACTGAGAATATATGGCGCCAAAGAGCGGCCAATGAAGCCTCACTTCAGTCACGTGCTATTGTTTATATTAGGATTTTTCTTACAGCGAAAATATTATAGTAAATATGCATCCATAGATAGTTGTTAACCACTAGGATCGCTAATATCGCCTCATTACAGACAATGCGAAATAGTACCTGCACAGTCTATTGTTCCTAGTACCCTCATAAACCGAAGCTTCGTGACTATATAATTACTAGACTGTGGTATTATCCTACCTATGAAGGGAATAACAACAGCGTTTCTTACAGTGAGGCAGATCCTCTGACTGGATGGTCCAAAAGCGAACCCTGGAGAGCCGACGTCAGGTACGCCTCATTGGTGGCATCAGTAATAGCGCAGCATCAGCTGGTGATGGTACGCCAGCATGGCTTTCCCTTGAAGTTGCTCAGCAATGACAATGCCTTCCTCAACTATCACCCGTACTACTTTTCGCAGCGCACTCTGCTGACCAGGTAATTCTGAGCTCAAATTACTATATTTTTTGTAGTTCTTACGCAGTAATACAGTGCCTCTCTACATTTTACTTTCTTGTTACACGTGTTGTTGCAAGGAACCTACTGCAGCTACTGAGGGTATTCAATGACGAAACTGAACATGCGCGAGAAATCTTCGACAAATTTGCCTGGAATCCTACAATCACGCTATCATTACTGAAACCTTTTTTATTGACCGTTTGAACATATAATAATAATAATAATAATAATAATAATAATAATAATAATAATAATAATAATGTTTTAATTATTCTGGGAGAGTTAAGGTCGTGAGGGCTTCTCTTTCACTCAACCAGAGGATAAAAAGGAAATACATGATAATATAATGTTAATACAAAAGAAAATTATAGGTAAACCTAAAACAAAATCGAAACCGAAAAAATTCTGTGTTGTTTGGGTAAAGGGACATAAGTCATAAAAATCAGTTTTGGGATAAATGAAAATTAAACTTCGGATGCTTATTGCAAATAAGTTTCTATACACAAAACACAACAACTGCTAGTATTTTTTTTTTATTTTTTGCACACTTGCTTGTATAATTTAACTTGTGTGTTCATCTGGGGAACAAAATTCCATTTGCACAAAAAAAAAAAAAAAGACTTATCCCCCTTTATCCGAAAACCACAGAAATATGCTTACGCCAGAGGATTATCGAACTTATATAATCCTCACTTAAACTAGATGACAAATTAAATTACAAGATTACTTTATAAACTAGTTACAGTTGTGAATTTTAATACAGTATATACCCTAAGACACTGCGCGTTCTACAGAGTGAACCATAAGTAATGTCATTAATTTCAGGGGGTTATTCTTTGAGATATTTCAAACAAAAACGTTACATGCAATTTTGCTCGTTTTTGCTTCCTTTTCGAGATCAAAATTACTTTATATGAAACATTTCATAGAGTAAAATAAAAAAATATATATATTTTTTGGAATCTATGTTTCCTTTTTCTTTGTTTCTTTCTTGCTTTATTTCTTTACTTTCTTTCTTTCTTTCTATATTTCTTTATTTTTTCTTTCTTTCTTGCTTTACTTCTTTACTTTCTTTCTTGCTCACTTCCTTTCTTTCTTTTTCTTTCTTTCTTCTTTCTTTCTATATTTCTATCTTTTTTCTTTCTTTCTTTATTTCTTTACTTTCTTTCTTACTCACTTTCTTTCCTTCCTTTCTTTATTTATCGTTTCTATCCTTCTTTTTTCTATCTTTCTTTTTTCATTCTTTATTTCTTACTTTCTTTCTTTATTTTCTTTCTTTCTTTATTTCTATATTTTTTCTTTTTCCTTTCTTTCTCCCTTGCTTTCTTTCTTTCTTTCTTTTTTCTTCCTTTCTTGCTTTATTTCTTTATTTTCTTCCTTTCTTACTTCTTTCTTTCTTTTTTCTATCTTTCTTTCTTTTTCTATCTTTCTTCCTTTTTCTATCTTTCTTTCTTTTTTCTTTCTTTCTTGCTTTATTTCTTTATTATCTTTCTTTCTTACTCTCTTTCTTTCTTTTTCCTTTTTTTCTTTCTTGTTTTATTTCTTTCTTTCTTACTGTCTTTCTTTCTTTCTTTCTTTTTTCTTTCTTTCTTTTTCCTTTCTTTCTTTCTTTCTTTTTCCTTTCTTTCTTTACTTTCTTTCCTACTCCCTTTCTTTCTTTCTGTATTTCTTTCTTTTTCTTTCTTTTTACTTTCTTTCTTTACTTTCTTTCTTACTCTCTTTCTATATTTCTTTCTTTTCTCTTTCTTTCTTACTCTCTTTCTTTCTTTCTATATTTCTTTCTTTCTTGGTTTATTTCTTTACTTACTTTCTTTCGTACTCTCTTTCTTTCTGTATTTATTTCTTTTTCCTTTCTTTCTTCAATTTCTTTCTTACTCTCTTTCTTCTTTTCTGTATTTATTTCTTTCTTTTTCATTTCTTTCTTTCTTCACTTTCTTTCTTACTCTCTTTCTTTCTTTCTATATTTCTTTCTTTCTTGGTTTATTTCTTTACTTTCTTCCTTACTATTTCTTTCTTTCTGCATTTCTTTCTTTCTTTCTTTCTTACTCTCTCTTTCTTTCTTTCTTTCTGTATTTCTTTCATTTTATCTCTTTCTTTTCCTTTCTTTCTTTACTTTCTTTTTTTACTCTCTTTCTTTCTTTTTTCTTTCTTTCTTTCTTTCTTACTCTCTTTCTTTCTTTCTGTATTTCTTTCTTTTTTATTTCTTTCTTTTCCTTTCCTTCTTTCTTTACTTTCTTTCTTACTCTCTTTCTTTCATGTTTTTCTTTCTATATTTCTTTCTTTCTTAGTTTATTTCTTTACTTTCTTTCTTACTCACTTTCTTTCTTTCTTTCTTTATTGAAATACTTATAAGTTAGGATTACTTTTTCTTAAAGTAGTCGTTATTATAGCATAGTTTTTATTTATAGGCTAGTTCTAGGTTTATTGTATTCATTTATTTATAGTTAGAATTAAATTTATGTCTATTTTATTTTTTTCTATTGCTGTAATTATTGTAATGTTATTATTGTATAGTCTATATCACTGCCACCGGGTGTAGGCTATACCCAATTGTAGTGTTAATAAATAAATACATACATATATATGTATGTATATATATGTATGTATATACATATATATATATATATATATATATATATATAATTTTTCTCTGCTGCTACAGTCGAATGCTTTGTTGAATCTACGAATGCCAAATTTGTCTCTAGAATAATAAGTTTCCTTCACTATATCCTGCACTTAATAATTCTTGATATTATACCTAAAGGAAGATGAAGGGCGGGCAGTGCGGAATGAAATAGGAATTTCCTGACTTGGTTTCCGCTGTGCGTGCAGCTAACGATGTGACTGCCACACATTTCATTTATTAAAAGCTGAGGTCTGGATATGTCCGTGGTCTTCCATACGTCCTGATTAGTAGCGTCCGAATTTCATTAATGCTCTTACAATTATTTACGCCCACGCGTATTGATCACGCGTCCACTGGAATATAGGCTTCAGCAACGCGTGTGGATTCAGCACGAATTTACGTAATTAGATAGATGGGCACGCAGTTATTTAACGTACTTCCCAAACGTGGGAAATTACTCAGGATTCTTTTGTGGTGAAGATGAAGAATGAAATGGAGGTAGTGACGATGAAGGTTACTGTAAGAAAGCGGTAGTAATTATGGCAAAGAAGAAAAAAATTATGAAGATGGTGGTTATTATGATTAGAAGATCTTGGTGTTCTTAAAGAAGATAACGACGACTGAATTGACGTTTATATGCTGGAGTTGTTGGTAATAATAATAATAATAATAATAATAATAATAATAATAATAACAATAATAATAATATATAATTTTTTCTTAGCTATAGAATATGCCATTAGGAAAGTCCAGGAAAACAGAGAGGGTTTGGAATTGAACGGGTTACAAGAGCTGCTTGTTTATGCGGATGATGTGAATATGTTAGAAAAAATACACAAACGATTAGGAAAAAAACGGGAATTTTACTTGAAGCAAATAAGGGGATAGGTTTGGAAAAAAAAATCTCGAAGAAAATTAAGTACGGTTTATATGATTACGTCTCGTGATCAGACACAGTACGAAATGGCAATAAAAAAATTGGAAATTTATCTTTTGAAAAGGTGGAAAAATTCGAATACTTTGAAGCAACAGTAACAGATATAAATGACCCTCGAAAGGAAATGAAACGCAGTATAAATATGGGAAATGTTTGCTATTATTCGAATGAGAAGCTTTTGTCATGTAGTGTGCTGTCAAAAAATCTGAAAGTTAGAATTATGCAGTACTCGGGAAAAGTGACATAAATCAGTTTCCACAAACCTTTTTTGATAATGTATTGACAGCTTACGGAACATCTGCTCGCTTGGAAAAAGAGACATAAGTATTTCTCCCATTACAATAATTCATACAGAAAAAAATCAAATCGATATAAACCAGTGTAAGTTGTCAATAAAGTATCAAAAAATGTTTGTGGAAAATGACTTATGTCACTTTTCCCAAGCACTGCAGAATTTATAAAACAGTTATATTACCGGTTGTTCTGTATGGCTGTGAAACTTGGACTCTCACTTTGAGAGATGAACAGAGATTAAGTGTGTTTGGAATAAGGTTCTTAGGAAAATATTTGGGGCTAAGAGGGATGACGTTACAGGAGAATGGAGAAAGTTATACAACGCAGAACTGCAAGCATTGTATTCTTCACCTGACATAATTAGAAACATTAAATTCAGACGTTTGAGATGGGCAGGGCATGTAGCATGTATGGACGAATCCAGAAATGCATATAGACTGAGACCTGAGGGAAAAAGAACTTTGATAAGGCCGAGACGTAGGTGGGGGGATAATATTAAAATGGATTTGAGGAAGGTGGGATATGATGGTAAAGACTGGATTAATCTTGCTCAGGATAGGGATCGATTGCGGATGTGAGGGCGACAATGAACCTCTGGGTTCTTAAAAGGAGTTTGTAAGTAGCTTAAATATCAATATAGCCTATAGAGACCAATAATTATGTTTGTTTTACAAAATAGCTGAACGGCAAAACAAGCATATCATACAAAATCGAGAAAAGAATTTGGACGGTCTTGATTGTCTTGTAAGTTGTTCTGGTATAGCTACTTAATGCTTTTTGTCATCCAGTAGCAGATGTTCCTTTGTTAAAAGTATTGATAGAATGTTACATGATGATGAAATTTCATTTGTTATTTGAATTTACTGAAAGAGCAGTTAATCTTTTAGTACTTTGATTTTTATTGTATCTGTAAATTTAATATTAATTGTAATTATAATTGTAATTGTATTCTTAATATTGTAGTTGTAATTCCTCGTAGAAGGGAAGAGAAGGCCTTATGGCCTTATCTCTACCAGGTTAAATAAATAAATAAATAAATAAATAAATAAATAAATAAATAAATAAATAAATAAATAAATAAATAAATAAATAAATGTCGAATTTCTCCTAGTGTTCCCTTTGTTGTTTTGTGTTCCCCTTTTTTATAGTATATTTTCCCTTGTTCCCCTTGTGTTCCCCTTCGTGTATGACAATAAGTTTTTGTCTGTTCTTACATTATCTTGTATTCTCAGAAAAATAATAAAAGTTATGTGATTTTCCAGATTTCAAATGAATCACACCAACCCTCCACATGTACAGTTCTTCAAGAAGCCGGTATATGTAACCATGGCGCTGCTGTCGCTGCTCGGCACGAGACAACTGGATGTAGAAATATTGACGCCAGATGACAGGCACGTGATAATTCGTTATTTAAAGTGATATCACAGTCTAGTATATACAGACACGAAGTTTGAGTTTATGAGGATACTAGGAACAATAGACTGTGCAGGTACTATTTCGCATTGTCTGTAATGTTGTCTGTAATGAGGCGATAGTAGCGATCCTAGTGGTTAGCAACTATCTATGGATGCATATTTACTACGTATTGAGCTTCGTGACTGTATATACTAGGCTGTGGTGATATCGTAGCCGTCAAGTACGAAACTTGCCTGGTTCTGCGTGTATATTTTTGCATTAATTCGCAATTTGAACTTTTCGCTGTTGTCTACTTACGAAATAATTTTATTTACTATCATAACAAAAAGTAATTAGGAATTTCTGAACAGTTTTGAATATGAAAAGTAAGCCGCTTCTGAACACTGTGAAATAAAGTCGCTTGTGCAAAAAACGTTCCACATTAGACACAAGTTATACAAATAACTATTAATTAATAGTAAATGAGACTTGAGTAATAAAATTGTTTTGTTGATAATAAAATTCATAGAACGTCATGTGAAATTATTCGGACTATGACACTTTTACTACGTCATTCTACTTTTGACAAATAAAACGGTACGAAAGGACGTGTTTCAACCAATCATGGCTATTTATCGCTACAATTTTATCACTTCCCTAGCATTTGTTTCTTTGTTTGCCAACATTTCAAAATGCAAATTCTTTACGGTACTATAAAACATGCTTTGCGAACGTCCTTTGTTTCCCGCATAGATAATCAACTGAAAATAGCGGCTCCGTTCAAACGTTTTGGTGAAGCTAACATTAGTGAAATAGAATTTTAGTACATAAGTCAATTAATACCTATTTTATTGTATTAGAGTGCTTTATTTCTTCTAATCTTTATATACTTTCTTCTGTTTTTATCATCTCCTTACCATTTGTTTGTTTGTTTGCCAACATTTAAAACAGCAAATTCTTTATGGTACTATAAAACATGCTTTGCGATCGTCATTTGTTTCCCGCATAGATAGTCAACTGAAAATTGTGTCTCCGTTCAAACGTTTTGGTGAAGCTAACATTAATTAAATAGAATTTTAGTAAGTCAATTAATATTTTATTTAGTTCTTCTAATCTTTATATACTTTCTTCTAATCGTGTAATAGTCAATTAAATCCCATTCGAGTTTTGATTTTTCTCTAGACAAATCAAAACCTCTCGTGTTGTTTTATAATTTTATAAACAGCTTTCCCAATGACGGGACTGCCTCATTGGACAAAGCATAATAAACATATTGAGTGAAAAAAAGACCACAAAAGAGAAATGAGGGGAACGAACAAAAGGGAAAATTAAGTACAGGAAAGATAATTCTCCCTTTTTGATAAATAAAAATAATAATATATAGGCCTACTATATTTTTGTATGCAGAATAGAACAGATGAAGTGAGGTCAGAGTCCGGAAACTGACTGAGATTAGTATCGGTATGTAGCCTATAAGTTTCGGTACCAACAATATGGTGAATATTAAAAAATGTGGAGGTTTCGAACAAGAACAGTCATTTCCAAAATAGTATTATTTTCAGGAAGTAGAAAAAACTGTTTCGAGCCTACACCTTACTCCAAAGTGAACAATTTTATGTGTCGTGCATGTTACGTCCGTTGTTCTAATGGTGTCTATAATCATGATTTTAGTCATTTTCTGTGCATTTTATAGACAACAATATTTTGGAAATGTGCGGTTTTGTTTGCTGCTTCTATTTGCTGCTAAATTCTTCCAATTTCTAATTTTACTAATTCTAATACCCTGCAAGACATCATCTTCCCATCTTAATTTCGGTCTTCCAACTTTTCTTGTTTGTAATGGTTGTGTCATATGGATCTTTTTGACAGTTTTATTATTGTCCATACGTATCGATATCCAGCCCAGGCCAATCTATTAATTTTAATATACTTCACTAAGTCAGGTTTCTTATATAATTCATACAATTCACAATTTCTTCTTCTTCTCCAAGTATCACCTTCTTTCTTAGCCCCAAAAATAGTTCTTAGTATCTTTCTTTCAAAAGTAGCCAGAGATTACTCATCTGACTTTAATAGACTCCAAGTTTCTGTTGCATATGTAATCACTGGTCTTATAAGAGCTTTATAAATCAGTAGTTTAGTTTTCTTTGTTATTAAATGTGATCTAACATGTTTTCTAAATCCAAAGAAACATCTATTTGTAGCTATTATGCATTTTTGAATTTCTATTGGCTGTCATTCTCACAGGTGATTTCTGAGCCCAAATATTTAAATGGAACAGTCTGGAATTTGTATGAACCTATTACAATATGCGATGGATAATATGTACATTCCTTACTGGAAGATGGTATATATTTATTCTTACATTGATTAGTTTACAAATTCATTTTTCTAGCAGCACTCTCAAATCTTACAAAGGCTTCCTTCATTGCAGACTGCGTTCTTCCAATTATGTCAATGTCATCTGCATAGGCAAGAATTTGCACAGATTTATAGAATATTATGCCTCTTATGTTCAGTTCAGCATCTCTGATAATAATCAACAATACAACAATTTCAAAAGTCCCTTGCCCTTAATAAAACACCTTTACTTCCTTCCTCATCAAGTCTACCTCTTTTCATGTTATTGTACACAGACTATCAGTACTGGCTGCAGGATCTAGCGGGCAGAATCCTTGGTCTGGGGCGGTGCTACTGGTGTTCAACAACGACACGGAATCTGATCCCCAACAGAGTGTCAACGTGAGACTCAGGGTGCACAACATACGTGGTTCTTCGCCTCGTTTTGTTATGTACTTATTAAACAACTATCTCACCAATCCTGCGCAGGTGTGGCAGCAGCATGGTTCTATCTACTTCCCAGACTTCACACTGAGATCATTGATTAGGGCTGCTGAGGTGAGTACAATCAACAGTTCCTGTTAAATGCAGTGGTGGTGCGTCAAGCACAAGAGCACGTGAACACCTTGTTTCCATAAATGCACGACTAGTTTTATTATTTAATACCGTATTGACGCAGTGGAAATGTATAATATCACAATCGAGTATTTTAAACTTCTCGCATCTTGCATAAACTTCTTATGTAAACTTGGCAACATCCGTTCACGTACAAGCCGTGCTCTTTTCAAGAAGGTTACAGGAATTTCACGCATGCGCGAGAGAAAATTGTGTTTCGCTAGCCGCTTATGACTCGTCAAGAGCACAAAGCGTTAAGTGAACAGTGAATGTATCCTACAGATGTCAGTTGTATCGATGCCTATCGTTCACTTGCTATATCTCGAGGAGGAAATTTAATAGTCTGTATTTTAGCCTGTAGGTGTCAGCATTTCTCACTGTCGGAACGTTTACTTTATGTGGATGTGTGTACAGTGCTGCTACGAGAGTGTAGTTTGTGAATTACTACACTTCAGTGTCAGCATAATAGCATAGTTGGCTTTCAAACACGTGCTGGCTGAATGTGATGGTGGTATGAATTTAAATATCTGTATGCTTGTGTATATTATTTAAGAATAATATTTACTGGGATGTATTTATAGTAATCAATCTATGCGAATGGGATTACAGTACTGGTATAGGCTATACTGTATCAGTGTGTTGTGAATCAAAATATATTACTGAACACACGCGTTTATAAATAACGGCATTGTGGTATGTACAATATTAATTTTTAACAAACGTAAACAAGAACTCTGTTCAAGTAATTTCGAACAGTAAAGAACTGGGTAAACTGGATTACGAGGAAAAATTGGAAATAAAAAGACTGGACTTAATCATCATCATTATTATTATTATTATTATTATTATTATTATTATTATTATTACATGTTGTTTTGAATTTATATACGGTTTTTTCGGTAGTGAAACATTGGAATCATGACATTTCATATTAGGCTAAACGTACGATTTCAAACTCTCTTCGATTTTGGAACAAAAAATTGTGAACACACATAATATTTTATCACGAGCCGCTACTGGTTAAATGCATTAACCATGAATGCAGCACAGATTATAAAAATGGACTGTACTATTACAATAGCGCTACAAATGGAACCTTCAATATTAATGGATATTTCACTCAAACTTGGACCACGCAAGGAGCTTCTTTGTACCGATTTGAGCTCGTGAAGGTTAAACTCTATCATACACACGCTGCAGTACTCTGGCTCAGTCATTCAATCGTTGTAATAATATTGTATGCAGAGTGCAGAATTCAAGATGTCATGGTATAACATTGTCATCGTCAAATACCAGGTGAAAAGCTTTCAATGTTAAACGTCATGTTAACACAAATAAACATCAAGAGACTTATAAAGAGGAATTTAGTGATGGAATTACGCATTCATTTTACTGTATGAAGAAATATGTGATAATTTATTTTCGCTGACGTTCGCTCACTAGATTAACTAATACCAAACCGCTCTCATTTCTAGAAAAATATATACATAGAATACATAGACATATTCCAGATGAGCCAACCTTGCGAAAAGTGTGTCAGAAACATTTAGAACCAGTTAGAACCGTTCAGAACCATTATCTGATGCATGTAACCTATAAGATAAAACATTGTAATAAATATAAATAGATCATTTTCTTAATTAATAACAGTGTATATCTCCAATAAATGAGTTCTTAGCATCGCCACAGATACACTTGATTGTACTTGTCACTAGAGAGTTCTTGAAATTTATATTTTCCCCGCCATTCATAAAATATTTTGATATGATACCTCTTGTACAAAAGGGGAGATCTATAACTGAAACTTGATTAATATATTTAAGTATTATTTGTATTTATCCTGGTAATAATGAACAGTTTGACTCGTAGACATTTTGTTTTTCAGCATTAACTTCCCATGATTGTATGAGAAGATGCGAAGAGAACGGCAGTTACGTAGACCTTCGGCTCCCCCCCTACTACCAATAATACATAATACAATGTCAATACGGCGGTTGCTGTCGTCTGCGATGCAACGAACTTTCCTGTTGATTTTCGAGTTCATTTTTTTCCTGGTTATTATATGCTTATTTAAGTTGTGTTAACTCTTGCTAAGTGGTTTTATATTTTATTTTATCCGTCCTAGTATTTATTTTGTTATAGTAAATATTTTTGTTTTATTATTATTATTATTATTATTATTATTATTATTATTATTATTATTATTATTATTATTATTATTATTTCTATCATCAGCATTATCACTGATCTCTGTAAAATTTATGTACAGTATATTATTGGACTGTACCCGAGCACGAGCATATGCTCATTTCGGGTATCTATTTCATATGAATCATTTCAAATGTTAAATTGTGAATAAATTTGAAAATTTGAAATTTGAAATTTATGACACTATATAAAATTGGGGACCGGTATATTAGAAATAAATTACAAAATGAGAAAATCTGGGTTTACATAGACGTGTTACCATTCACAGTAACGTATTCTCTTTTCATGATCCGCGTCTTTCAATTTTTGCAACGCTGTTACTTTGTACGGGAACAATTTCAATGTTTTCCGAACAACTTTATGCGCTGTTGGAAGCCAGGTATCTTCCTCTTGTGCAAACTTACGCCATGATTTTGATAGGCTCCGCAGCATAGAGTAAAAAATGTTCGTAAACTTCTCTTCGTTTAGTTTGGGTGGTCTTCTAATTCGTTCGCCATCTAACACTAAGCCTGTCTCGTGAAATTTCCGAATAAGTCGACGAACTGCATTGTGATGAGGTACAGTCACTGTTGCCAACATATCGATCTACAATCTCGCTAACTTTTCAACAAAAAGTAGCTAAATCTCTCCAAAGTTTGTTAAAAAATCCCCAGGAATGTCGCTAAAAATTAAGAATTAATATCACTAAATAAAAATAAGAGAAATATACATAAGCGGAATAAAATATAATTTCCTCGTCGTCACCCTCTTCTGCGGAGTCTGGTTGTATTGTTGACGGCTGTGATGTAGAGGTAGAAGGTGTGGGAACAGCTGATTGTGAATACACTGCACTCGATCCAATCATTGACACTACACTTTCTGGCAAATTGTAAGTGTGGAAATTTTCACCTTTGCGTTTGACCACAATATTGTTTTTGTGATTATAACATTTTTTTAAATCTTATATATTAAAATATATTAAAACCAGCAAAAACTACAGTCTTATTTGCTTCACATGAACTGTCGGCACAAAATTCCAAAACTCAACTGCTTCGGGTCGGTTCGGAGTGGAAAATCTCCGCGTTGAGGGAAAGAACCAAGAATTAGCTGAAGTTCGCGACTCGTCACGTGACAATCGAAGTTGCCACCGTTTATCGGTGTTGGAGCAGTAGCATTGAGAGGGAGACCTAACCCGTGAGCATCTTTCACCCCTGATCACTGATCCCAAATATATGAGACCAGGGCTTTCACGTATGTACCATCAGACGACTCAGTCATGCACACATGCCTCTTCTAAAACTAAGAAGTGCATGACTTCAGTTCAATGTTTTAACTTAAAAGAAAGGAAAAAGTGGAAGAATATAAAAATCAGCAGAAAAGTCGCTAATCGTATTTTACAAAATTTGTCGCCGAGACTGATTTAAAATTCCCTAGATTTAGCGACTTATCGCTAAATATGGCAACACTGGGTACAGTTGAGCCGTTCAGAGCAAAAGCGGTGTAAGTCAAAATTGGATAATGAGGTTTAAAGTAAAAATTCTGTAAAATACAGCGCAAAGTAGCAATTAATATGTCGTTCTTGCTATCCACTGACTACTAATCGTTTAAATAAAGTGAATATTAATTGCTACTTTGCGCCGTATTTTACAGATTGTTTACTTCAACCTTCATTACCCATTCTTGACTTACACCACTTCTGCTCTGAACGGCTCAGTTGTATCTGGAAATTTTTCAGCAAATGCTTCCTGTACGGAATCTGTGTATTTATTGCATTGTCGAAAGACGTGTTCAAGAAGAAAAGCACGTTCCTCAATGGAAATAACCACAATTAAAACTTAACTGAACGACTAAACACTACACCAGTATCACTTTTTCAATAGCTGTTTACCAACTGAACTAAAACAGTGAAATGTCACGCGACAGTGTAACAATTGAATACAGAAGAAGTCACACAACAATGAACAATTAGTTCTACCAATTGAGGTGTTCACAGCTAAAGTGGATCAAGTTACAAATTTTCATAAATTGAGTTTAATTCATTTTGTGATTATCTGAAGTTGGATCTTTTCCGAGCAGTAATGGATCAAGTCTTAATTCCAAGCATTCGCCGGTAGGTGACACCAGTCACTTTTGGCTCATTATTTTTGTTCACAATGTTCTGAGCAATAGTGGATCAAGTCACCAACGCGTTGCATCAATTAACATCACAATTGATGAGTTCAGAGCCATAGTGGGCCAAGCGCCATTTATTAAAAGTGGAGAAAGCAAGGATTAAAGTTAAGTGATTACCATAGTTTAATGAAGATTGACATATCATTTAGTTTTAATGTGCATACTTTATATATTATTTGCTATGTGTTTAATGAAATTGCGGTATTCACTTAATTTTAACCCTTGTTTTCTACGTTTTTACTATATGGCGCTTGGCCCACTATGGCTCCGAATCCTTCAATTGTTTATATTTTATAGCCTAAATCTAGTATTTGAGAATGGAGGGATAAAATTATTGCCAGAGAAGTTAAATAATCCACTAGAGCAGTGGTGATATTCAACAAGTTTAACTACCAGTTCTCTCATGTGTACCTATGTTAGAGCAAGTTAACTTTAAGTCCTATTATCTCAAAGCTATGTCTCATGGATTTGATCCACTTCAGCTCTGAACGCCTCATATCTTATATTACAGTGATGTCAAAGCGAGCGCATTTTTCTGACCTTGACGTCGTGCGCGGGCATCAAGCGCTAGGTATGCTAGGAGGAATAAGCAGCCTGTTGGTTAAAAAAAAAACAGTGGTGGACAAACTTCAAACGGAACGTGAAATTTTATGTCGTTATTTTTATATAGCTTCTTTCTGTTTGTTATTTTCTATATTGTCTGTAAAACAAAAGTACTAACACCTATTTCTTAGCCTAATATTGCAGTTGTGTTTTAAACGTTAATAACATAATAAAGAGTAAAGAAGGAATATTCACATAAATTCCATAATAACTACAACTGTACTGTACTAAGTGAATTTAACACATCATTCATAAAGAAAGTATTATCCCAAAGAAAGACATTGAATATGACATGATAAGTTGAAATTGATATTGATAGTATCTTTAGCCTTATAAAAGTAATCAAAACAATATTATAGTAAAAAGCAAAGTTGTCTAGGTATATGTTTTAACTGTAACTAATATTACATAATAAAACTCTTACCGCATTATGCTTTTAGGTGATATTGGTGCGCAACTTTCTGTTATCAGAATATTAAATTATCTCGAAATCTGCTGAAGCTATAGAGATGACATTTTACCAACACATAGGCACATATCTTTTGTTTGTGATGTAACAGTATTTGCTTTGTTAATTCATTTCCTTACAAACATTTTTCATGCGAATATTTTCAAACATTTTAATACACTGTCTTCAGTAATACGTATTTACGATATATTAGATTTACGAAAACATTGTTTTAGTACCTGTAAGGCTACTAAACAAACATATATCCGAAAATTCCCTTTTCTGTAAAAAGGTTAAGAAAATATTCCTTTTGAATTAAAAAGCAAACTTGTGAAAAATGAACATTAAAATTAAAACTTACATTCTTATAATGCACTTATACTTCTCAGACAAATCTAAAAATTAACATGCATACAGTTTTAATAAGTTCTCTTCCCTTTATCCATTGAATCAGTGCTGGCCATCCCCGAATATAGCTCGACCAAGTGGTATATACTACCTCTTTCGTCTGTCTCTTTCCTTTCCGCTGTAAAGCGCTCAGATTCTCCTGGGCTCTAAAGCGCGCGCTTGCTCCTATGGGCATGAGTTGACATCGCTGTTGTATTATTATGTAGAAAAACCTTAGTTTGATTCGAACTTACAACCTAATTACATCCGTACTACATTTTCCGAATGCATGATATTTTATACAACTTGAGTGTAATTTACTAATCTTAATTTCTATACTTTATCGCTTTCAAAGCTTATAGTACTGAATAAATATAATCAAAATCTGATATTTGGTGTATTAAGTTATAGTCGATTGTTATTTTTGATCCTTTATCATTCTCGAATTAATTGTATTGAAGAAAATGAGAAGGGGAGAAAACAATTTGAAAGAAGAGAAGGATGGAAGGGAAACGAGGATGTTGAGGGAGGAGAAGAAAGGATAAAAAGAAGTGATCGAAAATGGATAAGTGGAATTACATAGTTTGTAACTTTAATAATGGCAACTATATATTTATTACGAATATACAAGTGATACATCTGTGAAACTTCTACAGTCCTTCAATGTAGTAACCTGCATTGTCAACAACTCGTTGCCAGCGATGTGGAAGTCGTAGTATCTCTGTAGCAGTTCCTGTTCTGTTGATGTTTCTGATGGACCGCCCTACTGCCTGCAGAATATCGGGAACAATCCGGAATCGAACGTCACGTAGTGGTTCCTTCATCTTTGAGATTAAGTAATAATCATAGGAGCTTAAGTCCGGTGAATGTGGTGGATGGAAAAGCACTTCCCACCCCCAGCGACAGTACAAATCAGCTACAGGCTGTGCCGTGTGCGCCCCTTCGTTATCCTGAAAAATGATGGGAGGGTTCTGCAAAACGTGTGGCGCTTTCTTCGCAACGCTGGTTTCAGATTATGCTAAAAAATGACGGAAATACTGTGCATTAACATTCAGACAAAATCGCTGTTCCTGCTTTGTAAACATGTCGAAACACAACCGCTTAGAGCTGTAACTAACAGGAGACTAACTTCAACTCTCCACAGCGCATGCGCTGTGAGTCGGACAGAAGAGTCCTTTTAGGGGGGAGGAGGGCAGACATAGACTAACATGTGGTAGAAGTGACAACAATTCACTCCGTCTCGTTTCCCTTCTACAGCAGTGTTGCCACTATTAAAGTTACACCCCACGAACATTTCATACTGAAGCTGGACAAGAAATATTTGTAATGAATAATTGTGTAGTCAGGGTTAAGCTTATGATTTTGTGAATGTTTAAACAAGGCCTTATCTTGAATTTCTTTATGCTCCTATTTGGAGTAGATCCTTCTTCTCTTGTTATATTATCCCTTTAAAGGAGTTTAAAATCTGCTGCGCTCTGTACTCTATAAATCTCTGTATTGCAATCTCTGTTAGCGACACACACACAGACACACAAGCATTTGTATGGTCATGCACAAACTCTTGGCTCTGGCCTTTAGCCAAATCCGGTTTATAAATCGAACAGTTCCTCCAATAAATTAAGTTAGAAGTCCCGTTTAGAGAGAGAATAAGAGATTCATAGGCGGACTTCCTTGGGGCTCTTACCTGTTGTGCAGAAAATATAACCGAAGCAGATCATAGATCGCGCGCGTAACTCGTTGTTTCCCACCTCCCTCAGCAGTCACGCTGTTTGTATATCCTGGACTTGTCTAGCAACCGACATAATATATTGAAACTCTTTATCAACACATATTATCGCCGGCCATTTCGCTGCCCGCCCATCGAGCCCTGTTTGTTAGAAAAGTCCAACTTTGGCTTACAGAAAGAAAATACGCTTTTGTATTACTGATGTTGATAATATTTTTGTGCGAGATCGTGCGTATTTGCTTGGTTTCCGCACAAAACCAATCCGCGGTAAGTCTAAAATTCCACATTCAGTATTCCCAACCGAACACACATAACAATTTTCCTCTTCTTACCGCTTAAGTGACATATTGATTTTACTGCTTTAGGCTTTTAACATATTATTTTTAGAGACGTTCAATATAGTAATAATTATAAATTGGAAACTTACCACTGCAATTTCACCTAAATTGCAATGTTAATTATTGTTTTTAAATATTTGCAAAAAATTAAGTAAACTCTACAACTCCACTAAAGTTACTGAATTTCGTGATGCATGTAACATTAAGGAAGCCGTTTGTTTTAAGTTCGCATTTTTAGACTGGGGGGAAAAAAGACAGACGTATATCACGGCCTGCTGGAGTATAGTAAACACAGAAAACATTTTAAAGCAACAATGTTGAAGATAGATATTTTTGTTTTCCAAAATTGCCGTCATTGGACAGAAACCAAGATAGAGATTTCACTGCAACTAATTAGAAATTCCTCTTTCAGGTATGTAATAAACGATCTTCGCACAAAATAATGTACGATACACGAGCGGTATGTTTTCTTTCAATTCTCGGAAAATAAAAAAGCTCAACTACGTTTCGCTTTTTCAAACTCTTCCTCGAACATGAAAACTTCAACATACCGCTCTTGTAACGCACATTACTATTGAATGCTAGTTAATGGTGTGAAACGAAGTACAGGAAAACCAACTTATACAGGGGCATAATTTTATTTTTACTTCAATTTTTATTGTACCTGAGTTTTTTTAATGTACTTCACTCCCCCCCCCCCACTAGTAAACTTCCAACCGTTCTCTACACAGAACCAAGCGTATACAGTCAAATCGCCTTACGGTCATAGTAAACGCAAACAATACTGAGTTAGTGAGTATAGTACGTTCCAGAAATATGTTCGCTTTCAATATTGAATCATATTCTCTCACAGCTACTTTCGCCCTTTTGCCTATGTCGCATCCCGGTTTTACCCACCCGCTTTTGCTCGTCTCTCTGTAAAAGCTAGTTGCTGGGCTGTCTTAGATCTTTTCTGAAAACATTAATTTCTGTTAGAAATTGTACGTCTACAACTGTTTAAATAACTTAAATAAAAGGGCCTCGATAATTAATTAACTGTTACGTCATTTCTCCTTTCTACGACCCTCCTACAAAACCACTTGGACGGACAGTAGATAGCATGTCTGAGTAATTTTATCTTTTCGGATCGGACAGAAGTGAAGATTGAATTTACAGTACGTAAGGTATTCTTTTATAGAGTAGGTATAGAATTATTTCAACATGAGTTACTAGTACGAAGGACGAAACTGGTAATTGGAATTAGGTACAATGGTCTATAGTGCGATAATATGCACAAAAGAACTGAAGCCTGTATCGAAATGAACCGCCATCATTTTCAAAAATGTGTTTAAATATCCATATTATGATTATTTTTCAATTTAACTTCATTTTCTATATTGTACGCTAATATGTTGTGGACAGTATAATGTACACTGCATAATGAATACGTCCGAATGGATAGCTCAGTTCGTGAGTAAAAACACTCATTGTTAATACAGTACTGTATTTTGATTAAAGAAAAACCTAATCAAAAATATCAAACTCAAAATCGCGATATTTCCTAGTTTACGTAAATGAATGAACTAGCTGGCGAATAAAAGCTGATGGGGGAAACCGGGATATGACGTAGGCAAATGGACGACAGTACCTGTGCGAAAATGATGTAATATTGAAAGCTGTTTCGTCACTGGAAAACGCGAGCATATTTTTGGAACGTACTGTTTACTATGACCGTAAGGCTGCTATGACTGTATATGCGGTCTTGGATCTGTGTGGAAGACTGTTGAACTTCATTAGTAGAAGGGGTGGGAGTGAAATACATTAAAAAACTCAGGTACAATAAAAATTGAAGTAAAAATAAAATGATGTCCCTGTAGAATGTGAAAACGAATTAGGATCCGAAGAAAAAATGAACATATGTGAGAGAGATTAAGGAAGAAAGAGATAAGATAAAGAAGGAAACAAGCAAGGTGATATGCAAGAAAAGAAATAAGAATAAAAACAAGCGAAGCAAAGAAGTAAGAAAGGGAAAATAAGGACAAATCGGTAGGAAGCAATACAAAATGTATTTATAGCACTTATTCTTAATGTGATAGGACTGTACTCTTACACTGACATAATCGATGAGGCGTTATTAAAACGGCAAGTAAAGAACAAAGTAGGTACTACTGCGAGAGACTCGAATGTCATTCTTGAATGGGGCGGATCCGCCGTTAGACCACGCATCATTAATACGAAATCCAAGGCTGAAAGAGAACGAAAGAAGAAAGGAAATCAGGCTCTTCCGCAGAGAGAATTCAATTGGAAATGCCTTCCAGGGACAGGGAATAATTCAGGTATCGGAGAGACTGCAGCCATGCTAACTATATTGCCCACCGGACTAACGATACTACCGAATTACTAGAACAAAGTTGCAACTCCCCTCAGCAGTAACAAAGTTTCCCTCGGTTAAATGTCTACAGATCCGGTTTCAATGTGTTCAGGATGTCTGCAGTGCTGCAGAGTTTCATTTAAACACATACAGACTGATTAAAGCGCGAGTTTTTCCTCCACGACGGAAATTACGAAAGTAAACGTGGTTGTTATTAAGACCAACTACATCCGTCAGGCATTCGCCTCTTAGGAATAATAAGTAATTGGTTATCCGACTCAGCTGTGTGAAGTTCATATCGACAAAATATATTCTCAGTCGGTTTCATCAACCATAATCAATACTCTAGACGAATTTTAAATGTTTAATTCTTTAAAATAATTTTTGCTCTACCATACTATAATATGCTCATTATATATTTCTTTATGCTCGACCATGCCGAAATGTAGTAATTATACACCTGGTAGCAGCCCTTTAATGGACCTCATTAAAGTACACCTATTCATTAAAATTCAGGTTTTTCACCAATCAGAAAGCAATATGAAAGCGCAAGTAATCGATTATTCTCGGATATGCAATCGAAAGACAACTAGCGAAACGTCACGGAGGCTGGAAATCCAATACTGTCGCAGAAGGTTATGTTCTGTTACTATAATAATTAGCGTTAATTGTAAATCATATTCAAATAAATTCAATTTGTCATCTCGTTTTTCAATGTTTAAATAATTTCCAGGTTATATCAAGATTAATGTTCATTTTACTCTCTAGATTATATCAAGGTCAATGACATTTGTTCCTCGGAAAAAATCAATACTTTCGCGTCTGCTCACATCTCACAATTTACGAGATACTGCACAAGGTCACTTCCGCTCTTCAGCCAGATAAGAATAATATGAATACTTATGAATAATTTCAAGTTAGAAATATGGTCGAGCATAAAAAGTCGTATGAAACTTGCCTAATGGTAATTAAGACGCTCGTATGAAAGTTATGAAACTCGCTTGCGCTCGTTTTATAAACATACTCGCGTCTTAATTACTACCATTATAGGCTCGTTGCATAATGTACTATTATTTTATTGCTATTAAGGGGAGGCAGAGGTGAATATTTCAAAATCCACAAAATTTATCCGATTTGTTTGAAATTGATCATAGATACTAAGTATGTTATTAGTAATGGACATATCAAGTTTCAACTTATTAAGTACAATAGTTCTGTCAATATTAATAATTTTATAAAACTTTATATCGTTTGATACAAAATGCTCCATGCACCATATTGTAAGAAAT
The DNA here is from genome assembly GCF_040183065.1 of Periplaneta americana. Taxonomy (NCBI): domain Eukaryota; kingdom Metazoa; phylum Arthropoda; class Insecta; order Blattodea; family Blattidae; genus Periplaneta; species Periplaneta americana. The sequence goes on from NC_091122.1 coordinate 62,105,325, forward strand.
TTTCAATATTTCTTTTTATTTATATGTTCAGAGAAGGTATATAAATAATGATAAGTATTAGTTTATTATGGGAATAATATAGTAATACAGTTATCTTGGTTTTAATTTCATACTTAATTATTATATTATATAATTCCATTGCCGCTGTAATTATATTTTAGTTCCTATTTTATTTTACTTATTTATTTATATTATTATTATTTTTTATTTCAATATCATATCTGAACTGCGACCGAGCACGAGCGCTGCTCATTCGGTCTCAAATTTTGTTAATACTACTGTATCTTCTTTCTATATTGCTTGTATTATCTTAGTTGTTTTGTTTTATAATTATATTTCTTTATTATGTATATTTTGTAATTATATTTATTTATTCTGTATATTTGAATTTAAATAAATAAATAAATTTAAATAAATAAATTTAAATTAAATACTTTTAAGGGCACAAAATCAAAAACTAACATCGGAATATCAAAATAAAGATAATATAAAAGGAAAAAAATCAATTTTCATTTTTTCTTCAGTTTTGTTCGAAAATTTCACCTCCGCCTCCCCTTAAGTGTGAAATAAATACAAGTTAATACAATGTAAGATAAACTAGCCCACTCCAGAATGAGTAAGACTCGTGCTCAGGAGGGGTTTCCAATACAGACAAAAATAAAATTAAAATTGAGAGTGAATACAGATTAAAAAGTGTTTAATATATTTAAACCCGAACTATAAATCCAATTACTTACTTACTTACTGGCTTTTAAGGAACCCGGAGGTTCATTGCCGCCCTCACATAAGCCCGCCATTGGTCTCTATCCTGAGCAAGATTAATCCAGTCTCTACCATCATATCGCACCTGCCTTAACTCCATTTTAATATTATCTTCCCATCTATGTCTCGGCCTCCCCAAAGATATTTTTCCCTCCTGCCTCCCAACTAACACTCTATATGCATTTCTGGATTCTCTCATAAGTGCTACATGCCCTGCCCATCTCAAACGTCTGGATTTAATGTTCCTAATTATGTCTGGTGAAAAATACAATGCTTGCAGTTCTGTGTTGTGTAACTTTCTCCATTCTCCTGTAACTTCATCCCTCTTAGCGCCAAATATTTTCCTAAGCACCTTATTCTCAAACACCTTTAACCTGTGTTCCTCTCTCAAAGTGAGAGTCCAAGTTTCACAACCATAAAGAACAACCGGTAATATAACTGTTTTATAAATTCTAACTTTCACATTTTTTGACAGCAGATACAAATATTTTTATTTTTTCATTAATTTGGAGAGGATTCATGGTTAAAATAATATTAGAATAAAATTTGTTTAATAATCTGGGACCTTGACTCATGCTATGATAAAAAGCTGCATTGTTTTTATATTTAGGTTCAGACAAACGCAGAGAATTCATATTTTTAGTTCTATATTTATGTATATACCTTTCAAAGTTACTAAGATTTCTGTGAAAATATTTTAAGAAAATAAAATAATCCATTTCATTATCACTAAAGTAACAAGGAAAGATATTTATAAAAACTCAAAAGTTACGCTCGTTTCACAAATATGTTCGCGTCTTATTTACTAACATTATAGGCTCGTTGCATAATATACTATTATGCCTAAAGAACAATAGAACACGAATTATTTCGGATCACGAGGCTTGGAGTTTCTCAGAATTTTATGCTTCTTGTTCTAGTTTAAGAGTAAATGATTTTGCATCAGTAATAAAAAAAAAGTTAAAGTTCCAAAATTTTAACAATTATTAAAAAAAATCCCTACATCCTTTTCAATGTGAAAAATCTCTACGCCGACGGATAAATCCCAACACATGGCAACACTGCACATAAATATTTCTTATATCTATTCAAAATTCTGAAAATGGTCAATTTAAATTTAGATTCAAAGATGTATATATTTTGTAAGCATTATACTCATAATAATTACATTGTATGACGAAAATTTCGTAATGGTTACATTGTCGTTTCTTATCTGTTTCGGTTGTTCAAGTTAGGAATACGGACTGCAGGTAATTTTATTTATTGTGTTGTTATTTAACATTGTGGCAACACTGATTATGATGGCTGAAATATTTCAACCACCGGGGGCAAACTTTGGAATTCCAATAAAAAAGTCTTTTTTAGAAATATTTGTTTATTATTATTGTAAGACATAGATAAGGCTCTGAAATTAAATATTATGTTTCATTTTCAAAAGGAAAATATTTTACAAGTTTTATGGGTATTGAATCTAAGTGGCCTTGGCTAGGTAACAGGTACTGTTTTGTTTCCCTAAAACTTGCAACATAGTCTAGTATATACAGTCACGAAGCTCGAGTTGGCTTCTGCCCCTATAATAATAATAATAATAATAATAATAATAATAATAATAATAATAATAGTAATAATAATGATTTATTAGTGAGGCCCTTCGCAACATCCGTCACCATGCTGTCCGTTCTATGCTGGCCGAGGCGCTGAAGGAAGTAGGGTTTACAGTCCACCAAGAGGTGCAGGGACTAGCCACACAAGGAAGTGTTCGGCGAATTGATATCATTGCCATTAAGAACAATTCGGCATACATTCTCGATCCCACCAACAGATTTGAGACACATTCAGATCACTCGCATGAGGTGGACAGTGAAAAGAAACGGATCTATGAATCAACAATCCCGTCCTATAAAGATAAATATAGCTTGTCCCACATTGATGTGATAGGTCTGATGGTGGGAGCACGAGGTACCATACCCTCCTTCTTTGCCAACAAATGTAAAAACCTGGTCCTAACACAGAGCATTGTGAAGGAAATAGCCATTAGTGCCCTCAAAGGATCGGTTCAGATATTGAGAAATCGTTTATGTGGGAGAGATAATGGAAATTTCAAGTTATCTTAACCGAGGGCTGTTGATTGGTTTATATATCTATGCCAATCAATCCGTACTATTATTTTTCTCGCGGTATATGGCATTCAAATCATTCTAAACCTATCTGATGATATTCCCCCCCCCCCTTTCTTAACTGTAAATGAGCACAAACGCTACTTAGGTGTAAATTTTTCTGACATTTTGCATATTCGATTCCCTAACCTATTCAAATGTATATCATTTTACCTTTTAGGTGTGTTTCCAAATTATATGTAATACGCTTTGTCAAATCTGGCAACCTTTTCATAAGGGAAGCTAAATTTATTATATATATATATATATATATATATATATATATATATATATATATATATATATATATATATATAGACTGTGCCGGTACTATTTCGCATTGTCTGTGATGAGGCGATAGTAGCGATCCTAGTGGTTAGCAACTATCTATGGATGCATGTTCTCTACATATTGACATTCTTGACTGTATATACTAGACTTTGCTTGCAGCATTTACTCATAGGGAGATCAGCTGTTAATATATGTTTTTAAAAGAGATATTGTTGAAGAAATATTTTGAGAATCTGCGCTGTTAATTTCAGAGCTCCAGAATGAAGAAACTTTCTACTCTGTACTATATTCTTTCTGCCATTTATTTTCAGTACTTTGGGCTAATACAATTAATCTTACAGTTCAAGTGAATATTTTGACTTAGAAATGTCACAGTTGTTTTGAAACTGTAAAATTGAAGGACATTAACTCATATGTAACATCCGTGACAAAATGTAACATCCGTGACATGGAAGAAAAAGCTATAAAATATTAATCAATTATGTTTTTGTGAACTAACTGGATGCCATGAGATTTGCATAATTTTCACATGGACACTATGATAATGAATCTGTTTGCTTGAGGCAGACCTGAGTTTTACACTTTTTTTTTTTTAAATAAGGTATAAAGTGAGTTCACAAATCTTGTAACATCCGTGACGAAACCTTTTCTCTATTTTCTGCAATAATAATACATTTTATTTAACAATTTTTTCTGTAAAATGATACTGATCTTCTAAATTGATTCTAATAATAAAAGTTGACAAAAGCCACTTCATTTTCAGTATATAGAGTTTGAAATCAGTAAAAATTTAACATCCGTGACAACTGGGATGGCTGTACAGCAAGAAACCAGTGCATTTGGATAATTGTCCGTTACAGTGTATTCACACAATTTAAATAGCTAACATTTTACGAATTGTTGTTTTGTCACAGGGCCCTTACCGCGCCAAGGGTCCATCTCCTGTGCCTCGTTCTGGCAATCTGCGCAGGATTGTGCCTCTCTCATTGCCTTCCGTTGGCTTAGTACACATCTGCACAAAACCACGTCTCAAACCTGGACAGGTGAGTGATGAAATAAAAGAAGAGAATTTTGAAGCAAATATTCTCAACTTTTATGACCAGTGCATTTCATATTTCGAACTACAGAAGAGAATTTTTTAATGTGTTACAGAGTGTTTTAGTGTTGTTTCACTTCTATGTTACACCCATTCAGTATTTAAATTTACTTATGAATCACTTGTTTATGCGTGGTTAGTGCAAATACGAGTGAAATTTAATATTTAATTTAAATATTTGTAGTTGTATAGCAGGCCTGCACAAGGTTTGCGCTCTCCGAGCCGGCTCACAGCTCATGATCGGAGGCAGATATTGACTGCGCTCTGTATAAGGGTTGACTGGAAGAAGGGATGATCTCGTACAAAATGTACACGAAAGAAAGTACTATTACGAGTGTTTATGAAATGAATTCCCGTTCAGTGTTTGCAAAACTATCTTGGACTATTATTAATTAATAAAGAAATATTTATTTTACAGAAATAATATAAATTCTATAGCTACTTAAATGTACAATATAATTTTGTTATATTTTTATTTATCAGTACATAAAAACGAGGTTTTATGCTGTTGGCAGCTGAAAGGAACAGTAGCTTACTGATCGTAATGAAACATCAGTTACAGATGTTCGATATCTGCCTTTATTAAAGTTGATCATAGAAAACAGTTGCTCACAAATATAAATGTTGAGCCAAACATAGCAATCATTTTCACAGCCAGCCTGTGCAGTCGTGGATATTATTGCTAATGTTTAGTCTTGTAAAACCCAACCAGGCTAGTAGTATTATTCAAGCGATCTTTAGCCCTTAGGTCACATTGAAGATCAATAAGTTCGAGCTGTAAATCGTTAAATGTTTAATGTTATGTTTCGTCGTTTAGATTCCTCCATACTGTACTGTAGCAGTAGATAAGCAACGTGAAACAGTTACTGAGAATAGGCCTACACACTGCACTCCACTAGATAACTGAGTGGTCGTTTCCCTCTCCTCTACCTATAGCAAGTCTATGTCATTCTGACGTATCTTCCTCTCCGTTTCGGCGAGCGGTAAACACGGCTCTCCCGCTCCGAAGAAGCGCGCGCGCTCGTTGAGCGCTGTTTGTGCAGGTATGTTGTATAGTCTATTCATATTCTGAACTTGACTTACGAGCATTTGGTGTTTTGAAATGTAAGTGCGTTTAAAAATACGATTTCATGGCTCAAAATTATTTCAATGTCCTACTTTTTACCTAATGATGAAGAAATGTGTGATAGCTTTCTAAATTAATCTCTTGGTATTTAATAATTAGATATTTAACAGTAGAAAGATGCTAAGTGCCAAAATTAAAAAAAGTGTGATATTTCACTAGAATGGTGCAAATTGCTAAGAGGCATTACATAATTAATCGGGCTAGGTCCACAGAATATTGTAGAGTGTTATTAAGACCACCAAAAGATGGCAGTGGTGCAAAGTTACCAGCAGAGTCCGTGGTCCACGGACTCTGGTTACCAGTGCTCTAATAATATGCTATTCGTTTTGATTTCCCTCCGTTATTTATTTGTCGTGTTAAAAGTGAATTTGATTACATACCGTGGTGCTTTCTATAAACAGGAAGATCAGCGTAGGTAAATCTTATGTACAACAAAATACGTAGATAGATAATGCAGAGCTATGAATCAAATAGAAACTTAATGTATTACCTCTAGATGACACAGCTGGTTTGTTTTAAACTTTTCAATTCCTAGTGTTAAACATTCAGAAAATGAGGGAAATATCACTAAATTAGCATGCTGTTCTTTATTGTAAGCGACATGAAAATGCAGAATAAAATGCAGTGAACTGACACACAAGTAAACATAGCTTTATTTTCTAATTCTATGACCAAGATTATTCAGCACTATCAAAATTTCTGTTGGGTCTCTTTACTGTCATACCAGTACAGCGATGTCAACATAGAACTTATGATAATCATGATGAAAGTCACCGACATTCAGTTCCAAGTAATGAGGGTGATTTGCTTCCAGTCTGCAAAACAACTTTAATGGAAATATTTGCAGAAATTAACAGATCTGTGGATAATAAATGAATCATAGTACCTACGAAATTTTTAAGGGACTTATCACCTTTCATAAATTATGAAGTTTTCTGTCTCTCAGTGCGTTAATTTGAGTGGTATCATCAATAGGCTTAAGGACCTTACTAATAGACGGTAATTATACACAGTAGTTAAAGGGTGTAAATGATATGTTGTTATTGAAGTGCTGTATCAGTGAAGAATTATGTTGTGTCAGTGAAGTGTGTTGTATCAGTGAAGAAGTATGTCGTGTCAGTGAAGTGTGCTGTGTAAGTGAAACGTGTTCCTGTCAGTGAAGCTTTATAGTTTATAGTGGCAGTGCAAAGTATTTGAACAGTGAAATGTTTTTGAAGTGTTAGTGAAATCAGGATAGAATCAGTGAAATGTGTCGTAGTTCCAGTGCAGTGAGTGAGTTGACAGCGAAATGAGTGTAATGTTGATAGGTACTTGTGCAGATATGAACATATACTCGTGGTTTTAGTTCGATCTTAGTTTTAAGATACAAATTAGAATATTTCAAATGTTATTTTAAGTGATCGTTTCATTTAATTTAGTATATTCCCTGTTGTTATTATTATTATTATTATTAGTATTAATTATTAGTATTATTATTAATTGTATTTTTAATTAATAAGTTTATTATTGCCATTATTGAGTGTAATTAGTTACCACTGCCACCGGGTATATACCCATTGCAGTGTGAATAAATGAATACATACATACATACATACATACATACATACATACATACATACATACATACATACATACATACATACATGCAATCTATTGATAAAGGTTAGTCAAAAAGTTGTCGTAAGTACTATCAATTCAATTCTAAAAAATATATTATTAAAATTGTTCAAGAGCGAAAGTTATTTATTTATTAGTAAAATACTGTTCATAAATTTGGCACTTTGCACCTTTCTAGTGTTAAGTATCCAATTTACTTTAACTGCAAAATGCTCGACTTAATTTTCTGCTACAGGTGACGCGACTTTTGGCCTGCAATGTCACCTTCAATGAAGTTCTGCTGTTTTGGAGTGACGCTGCAGTGAACTCAAGGTATCTGTACAGATTTCACAATTAGCTTTACAATTCCTGTGGTATATTTTGATCATATTTTCGATATTGTGAAGGTGTTTGCTATGTAGGATATCTTAATATTTCAGTTAAAACATTGAAGTATTCTAAGAAGTAGAGTATGGAATTTAATCTACCGTAATCGCACATCTTAATTCTTCCTGCCTACACATCTGGATAGTATATAAATATTTCTGAGTAGTGCATTACATTTGAAATGTCAAAATGAATCTTCTAGTTCCAAAACCGGCCATTTGCACTTTGTAAAATTTTTCATTATAGACGAAAAACTGTTCCTGATTGTATTACGTACACTAAGAAATAACTATCCTATTAAAATAGTTAAAAAATAATATTTTTCATGGACATTATTGTTAATAATCATATACAATTTCTTCTTGGCTTATTTAAATGTTAAATTAATACATGACCGGTTTTGGAACTAACCATTGGAAGTTGGTCTGTTTTGGAACTAATCCAAGTGGAGATGAGTTGTTTTTCTCACAGCTAAATAAGATATAGTGCTCAAAGTGTTCAGAATATTTTAATATCACATAAGTGAGAGCTACAAGTAAACAATTGTCAGCATAGCTGCTTTGCAGAAAAATACATTGTAGTCCTATACAGTGCAGTGTTCTCTACCGTCATTTCTAAGGTGACCAGATTCACATCGATAAAAAAGAGGACACAGAGTTTAAAAAACGTGGATATTGTTCGAAAGAAGAGAACAGAAAATATGTACTTAGATTTAGGCTTACTTTAAATTACGTCAATATCTATTTTATTACAAAATATTACAGTACATACAAAATATTTACAGTATACATTTAGGCTTATATCATATTGAAAGTATGTTGATATCTATTTTATTAAAAAATAATTATGAAAAACTTAATAATAATGATTTTACAGTTAGCTACATATGAAACTCATGGGAACTATAATAAAATTATTAAACAGAACAGAAAATATCTATTTAGATTTACATTCGCACCTCGATTTACTAGCTACTTCTGAGCAACGACCATAACAAGGAGGAGCAAAGCAAGTTATGATCGTTGGCAAAGAGTATATTCTGTCGATGCTGCTGTCACCTACAGGAAATTATTTGAAAAGACGTCAAAGCAGGTAATTTCAAAATATCAGGCATACAAGTTATGAAAAGAAGGCCAATTCTTGATTTTTTTAAAAGTCGGCCCGGACTCCGGACAAAGGCCTAAAAAGAAGAACATGTCCGGACAAAAGAGGACGTCTGGCCACCCTAGTCATCTGACAATAATATTCATTATCATTACCATAAATATCTAGTTAAGAACACTATAGAATACAAGGGATTTGATGCTTTTCCAGTCAGCCCCAGAATGTTGGTCTAACAACTTGTCGACATCCCTAAGTTTTAATAGATCAACATCAATAATAATAATAATAATAATAATAATAACAACAACAACAACAAACACTTTTCAAACATTTGTCTCTCTTGAATACACTTCTATCGACTCCAAAATCTGATTTGTAATGTCATTCCACCGAAGCTGAATGCCAGTTTTGACCTTATTTCTCCTAGGTGAAAACTGCTTTGAAGGAACAATCTTAAAATGCCATTATCCTGCTGGTTTTTGACATTTCTAGTCATCTATTTCCAGTCATCAATTGTACCCTTTGTCCGCAGATGAATAAAATTTCCATGTCCAGAATAGATTTCAACAAATTTGAGTAATTCATGCAAGCAAATTACTTTCTTGATTGTATCAAAAGCTCTATCCAAGGAGAGGAACTAGTGACCTACCTCAATTCACTTAGCTCTACTATTGTGTCTATTCTCATAATGGAGGATCTGTAGTGTGTACAGTGACCTGTAGAGTAGGCGACTTCTTTGGTCTTCTATCTGTCCTGATAATGGAATCTGTATATACTCGTAGTTCAGAAACATTGGAAATGTCAAGTTCTAGTACACTGTGGAATACCCATAAGGCCAATTCTGATCACATTCACCGTGAAAGTCTAAAAATGCGAGTATAGTAGTTTTAACAATATGATGTGTTAGCCTAAACGAATGTGTATAATGTCACAGGTGCATCAAGACATACAAGGTGCAGTTTTCTCCGGATGGCTTGAAATCTTTTCGCCGCATCAACCCGGTGGATTCCATCTTTCTGTCATTCCAGTACGCTCTGCCTCACGGTCAGTATATCTTATTTGTAGTACAAGGAAGAGTGTTGACGTTAGGTGGTGCTGTGATGGATGTGAAATGAAGTCAAAAGTCTTAAACCATCCTTTAAGGTGTAACCTAAATTTACAGTATTCTGTCTACCCAGAGAATTGATTTCATTTTCAGTTCCAAATATTAATTTGCTGTCAAATTACAAGGGGTGCTTAACATTAAATGACCATGATTTTTTGTGACATCATACCTTTATTTATCTTCAAAATGTTGATAGTCTTTCTCAAAGTACTCCCCATTGGTTGCAATCCACTTGTCGTGGCGTCTGTGCCACAGTTCAAGACGTGCTGGATACCATATTTTCATATTATATCTATCACAGTAGCCTCAGCAGCCTTCATCACTTGTTCTGAAGACTCAAAATGCATTGTACGAAGGTGTTTCTTCAACTTTGGAATCAGAAAAAAATCACAAGTTCCAACTCCGGACTGTAAGGAGGATGGAGTGTCTATTTTTGTGAGATACGAATGACTGCATTTGCGATGTGGTGTCGTGTATTATCGTGATGCAGCATGGGGAAGATGCTTATTTCTTTGTAGTTTCACATTCTTCCAAGAGAGAACGCCACTCGTATGTCTTCATGATCACTGAGACAGTTGAATGTCTGTAGAGTGGAAGCTAACTCATTTTGCCATGTGTTCTTGTTGTGAGAAGAAGAAAAGTAAGAAAACAGCTCATTTTTCTGCTATAAAATAACTGCAAAGGTATCTTTAAATTTTAATACATCCTTGAATTCGTAATAACTGTCAAACCTTTGTAATGGATATTGTAGTAAACGTTGGTTGTCAACAACCAACGACCTCGTTCCGCCATCTTAGATTGCGTCACAGCACTAGGCATCTTACCCCGATACTTGGGGAAGATGATCACTTTTTCGGGGTAAGATGGCAACTTGTTGCAAGAGTTTTATTTTTTGTTTTATTGGAGGGAATGTGTAAACATTACGTAAGATCCTCTGATAGAAGTCAGTGGATTGAGGACAGTCTTCAACTTGCGATGGAACATGTTATAACAGGGTATGAACTGTTTTAGAGCATCGCAAGTATACGGGATTCCTTGCCGTACCCTCAAATGCCGTCAAAAAAGAAGACTGATGACAAAAAAATGTACTGAATTGAATTCATTGTGTGCAAGAAGTGATTTCATAAGTCTTGCACACGGCAATAAAATATGTGCAATGACTGCGTTGCTAATTAGTAATAAACGAGTGAAAAAGTGTCCATGAGTTTTAGATTAAGTCAATTTTGTTATATGCATGTATGAAACCAAGTTCAGGTAAAATACATAAATCAGTAAATGTGTTAATTGCATTTGCCATCTCACCCGACTATCGGGAAAAGATGCCTACAGTGCAGGCAAGAAGAAAACCTGTATCTATAAAGAAGGTAATTAATGTTTTCTGTTTTGTACCAAAAATATAGCTTCAAAGTACCTTCCAGACTTTGATATTTCAATATGAAATTAAAAACTAAATGAACAGTACCTTAATTTTTCAATCAAAGAAAAAGTCATGCATCTTCCCCCGATCCACTCTATTGTTTCGTCACAATATGTTGTGTATGCTGGTACAACATGCTGATAAACCATTCCTCGAATGTCAAAAAATAAGATGACCGTGATATTTCTTGTAGATGCCATCACTTTAGCTTCCTTTGGTGTTGGTGATGATGGATATCCCACACAGAACTTGGTTGCTTGCTGTCAGGATAAAAATGATGCAGCTAAGTCTCATCTACAGTTATGACCTTCGATATAAACCCTTCACATTCCTCCTAAAATGTCCTTTTGAGCTCCGCACAAACCTGTACTCGAACCTCCAGTTGTTCTGGAGTAAGCAGACTTCAAATCCACTGCACACTAACACAATGTCATGTGCAGTTTTCATATTACCAATGCATGAGCGACGCCTAATGACTGTTCAGGATCTCTGGCAGCTTTCTTAATGTTATTCATCTACCTTCCTCACAATTGCAGAAGAAGTTTTGGTATTTACGCTCGTAAAAAGTTGTAATTTGAGCCACGGGACTAGTGGCTAGTGTCTTTTGATAATTATTGCCTTCTATCTTTGAATTGTCTTTACCTCCTACGAGCAGTAGGTCTGCTCTAGGATAAAACAGATTCTGTGCAAGCCTGCTGTAACATTTCACAGCCTCAGATCACGATTTTTTTTAACATAAAGAAAATTTTCAGAGCATTACATATTACTTCCCTACTTCAGAAGAGAATTATTTGTTTGTAAGGAATATCAGTCTCTATATTTCCTAATATATGCTGAACAATCAGTAATGTTTGTTTTGGCGCATATTGTATTTCTAGAGTAAATAGATAATAATAATAATAATAATAATAATAATAATAATAATAATAATAATAATAATAATAACCAAATAGATCACATCTTGATAGATAAATGGAGACATACTAGTATAATAGACATTCGAACTTTCAGGGGTGCAGACTGTAATTCTGACCATTATTTGGTAATTGGAGAATTAAGAGAAAGACTATCAGTAGCCAAGCGAATAGAGCAACAAGCTAATATTAGATTCAGTATTCTGAAATTAAAGGACGAGGAAACTAAGCAACGTTATCAGGTTGAAATTTCAAATAGGTTTGCTGCTTTAGCAACTTCTGACGAAGCTGAGAAAGACTTAGATGTTAATAGCGTGTGACAATATCCGAGATAACATCAAAATTGCAGCTGAGCAGAGCATAGGTTATTATGAATCTAAGAAAAAGAAACCATGGCTTGATGAAGATTGTTCCATTGCAGTAGATAAAAGGAAACAGGCAAAACTGAAATTCTTACAGGATCCAATTGAGGAGAATAGAGATAATTATTTCAATGAAAGACGGGAAGCAAGTCATACACTTAGGAATAAAAAGAGAGATTACTTGAAGGAAAAACTGAATGAGGTAGAAACAAATAGTAAGAATAAAAACATTCGAGATTAATATAAGGGTATAAAGGAATTTAAGAACGGATATCAGCCAAGGGTAAACGTGATCAAGGATGAGAATGGTGACTTGTTGCAGACTCTCATTCAATCCTTAACAGGTGGAAAAACTATTTTGCGCAACTACTAAATATACATAGGCCAAGTAGAAATGATCGGGATGAAATTGAAATACAAACTGCTGAGCCATTTATACCCGAACCCACACTTTCTGAAGTCGAAATTGCGATAGAAAATCTGAAAAAGTACAAGTCACCAGGTATCGATCAAATTCCAGCAGAATTAATACAAGAGGGTGGAAGTGCATTATATAGCGAAATTTATCAACTTGTACTTGCTATTTGGGAAAAGGAAATTGTACCAGAACAATGGAAGGAGTCCATAATCGTACCTATCTTTAAGAAGGGGGACAAGACTAACTGTAGTAACTTTCGAGGAATATCACTTTTGTTGACGTTGTACAAAATTTTGTCGAATATTCTTTTGAGAAGATTAGCTAACTCCGTACGTAGATGAAATTATTGGGGATCATCAGTGCGGTTTTAGGCGTAATAGATCGACTATTGATCAGATTTTTTGTATTCGACAGATAATGGAGAAAAAATGGGAGTATAAGGATACAGTACATCAGTTATTCATAGATTTCAAAAAGGCATATGACTCGGTTAAGAGGGAAGTATTATATGATATTCTTATTGAATTTGGTATTCCCAAGAAACTAGTTCGATTAATTAAAATGTGTCTCAGTGAAACATACAGCAGAGTCCGTATAGGTCAGTTTCAATCTGATGCTTTTCCAATTCATTGTGGGCTAAAGCAGGGAGATGCACTATCACCTTTACTTTTTAACTTCGCTTTAGAATATGCCATTAGGAAAGTTCAGGATAACAGGCAGGGTTTGGAATTGAACGGGTTACATCAGCTTCTTGTCTATGCGGATGACGTGAATATGTTAGGAGAAAATCCACACACGATTAGGGAAAACACGGGAATTTTACTTGAAGCAAGTAAAGCGATCGGTTTGGAAGTAAATCCCGAAAAGACAAAGTATATGATTATGTCTCATGACCAGAATATTGTACGAAATGGAAATATAAAAATTGGAGATTTATCCTTCGAAGGGGTGGAAAAATTCAAATATCTTGGAGCAACAGTAACAAATATAAATGGCACTCGGGAGGAAATTAAACGCAGAATAAATATGGGAAATGCGTGTTATTATTCGGTTGAGAAGTCTTTATCATCTAGTCTGCTGTCAAAAAATCTTAAAGCTAGAATTTATAAAACAGTTATATTACCGGTTGTTCTGTATGGTTGTGAAACTTTTACTCTCACTCTGAGAGAGGAACATAGGTTAAGGGTGTTTGAGAATAAGGTGCTTAGGAAAATATTTGGGGCTAAGCGGGATGAAGTTACAGGAGAATGGAGAAAGTTACACAACGCAGAGCTGCACGCATTGTATTCTTCACCTGACATAATTAGGAACATTAAATCCAGACGTTTGAGATGGGCAGGGCATGTAGCATGTATGGGCGAATCCAGAAATGCATATAGAGTGTTAGTTGGGAGACCGGAGGGAAAAAGACCTTTAGGGAGGCCGAAACGTAGATGGGAGGATAATATTAAAATGGATTTGAGGGAGGTGGGATGTGATGATAGAGACTGGATTAATCTTGCTCAGGATAGGGACCAATGGCGGGCTTATGTGAGGGCGGCAATGAACTTTCGGGTTCCTTAAAAGCCATTTGTAAGTAAGTAAGTAATAATAATAATAACAATAATAATAATAATAATAATAATAATAATAATAATAATAATAATAATGTCTTTGTCTAATGGCGGGTAGTATTTGAGTGTTAGTCATTCGCCCATTTGCAACCAGTTACGTAGACCAATTTACCGACAGAGTCGTTACCCAGGGTGCGCCAAGGAGGTTGGTTATGATGATGATGATGATGATGATGATGATGATGAAGTGAAGCTTTTGGAGAAAACCTCTGCGTTACCTCGGCCAAGGGCTTGCCCTATAGAAGTTATAAACCCCCACACAGGGGATCGTACCCGGGTCTACAGGGTTATGAGTCGAGATCTGCAGTCTTGGCGGCTAATAATAATAATAATAATACTAATAATAATAACTGTGAAAACCGTAATATTTAATTTCAATTGAAATAAAATTATGTCTGTGGATGGAATTTTGAAATTTCACTTTCTCGCGTATGCTAATATGCATAAATTCTTATTGAAGTTGGATCATTTTGTTTTGTACGCAGAATGTTATAATTAGAATAATGAAATGAGTTTTGTTGTACAATTTACGTTTCTCTAAATCGTGAACACATTTTGCCTTAATTTCCGACTGATGTCCCTTTGATTGTGATGAATGTTTGACGAATACTTAGGGAACATGTTTGTGATGTACAAACAAATTACGGAATATAATGGGAATGTGACGACGCTCTTTCACGTATTTTATCCAGATGATTCTGAACTGAAAGTTCAAAGTTCAGTTTGTTTTGTATGAAACTTGTGCTACTTGAACAGCGAGTCTCCCTGGAAAATATGACTGTGTTTAGGTCTATTCCATATTTTAATTTTAGTTGGCAATATTTTTGTTTTCTCTCGCCGAGTGACAACTCTGGTTGCCAATAGACGCGATGACGCACACCTCGTAGTTCAAATCCAACCAAAAAAGATGAAAATTTATTATTTATTTAATCTGACAGGATTAAGACCATAAAGCCTTCTCTTCCATCCTACCAGATAGCACATATAAATATAAAAAAGAAATACAAACACTGATGAAAATAATACAAACTAAATTAAAGACTTATATAGTGTCAACAGGGTCAAAAGAACACTATAGAGTGTCAATGATTGAATTATCTAGTGTTACAAACGAAACGAAGGCAGATATTGTGAACACGCTGTAGTCTGTGGGCAAGATCAGTATTTAGATTCGTGAACAGAGAATCGCAATAATCGAAATGGGGCTTCACTAAAGTTTGGATCAGGTTCTTTTTTAGGTAAAACGTTGGTTAAGTGTCTGAGGAAATGAATTATGGATAAAGCTTTCTTACATGTCACTTGACTTTGAAAATTTAAATTTGAATATAAATATGCTCCTAAATTTTTTACTGTCTTACTATATGTAATTGTAGTATTACTTATTTTTGTATTTGATACAGTGGCTACATATTTAGGAAAGGGTTAAGATTTGAGGCGCTCAGATTAATAACGGCAGATCCCAACCGACCTCGAAATTTGAGATACATGTACGACTGTGTACGCCTGCCATTTACCTTTGATATGGTGAAGTATCATATTAATTGGGATATGCCAAAACTCTCATATTCCACATTGAAAATTAGTCCTTAGTGAAAAAGAATGCTTTCTCAGTGAATAAATGGCATATCTCAACTGTGTGGGCTTTTGTTTGCGTCCACTATAAGTTCATTGGGTTGTAATGAATATGATGGCATCCACTAATACGTTTACTGCTCATTCATATTGTTCCTCTTTGGATTTACTTGGTAGAAATTAAATTTTTCGATTCAATAATCATTTTGGTTTGTAGGAATATAATTGCTGTAAAAACTTAAAGTCGAGATAGACAGACAGACAGACAAACAGATAGATAGATAGATAGATAGATAGATAGATAGATAGATAGATAGATAGATAGATAGATAGATAGATAGATAGATAGATAGATAGATAGATAGATAGATAGATAGATAAATAAATGAAAGGATGGAGTCGTGGACGGGCGGACGGATACTAAACACATACTCAACATTAGATTGAAGCTCACGATAACACTTCCTCCTCAGTGCTGAAATTGCGTTTTGAATGTTACGTAAATAGCTGCAGACACAAAGGCTTAAGTACTTCTTGAAACCGGCCCGTAGACATGCACTGGGCATTAATTCATCATTGTTAATGATGCTACATCTATCTTGCCCGTATTCGGCGCTCGTGTTATGAAGAAGCTTGTGACTGTGGAGGGAATTATCTTATGAATAAACAATTTATGAACACGAGGCAATTTAAAATTCGGCGCTGCGGTATCTCGGCATGACAAGTACAGCCATAAAATATAATGCAACCGCCTGAGTGACATCCAAGACAGGAGCATTGAAACGCAAATTAAAGCCATTATTGTGCAGGTCTTGCCAGCGTCATTCCACGACAGATTTGTATAATGAAGCTGTCTCACAGCGTGTGTCGTGCATTTCGATGCCCGATACGAGGCATGCAATAGCATCTTAGACTTGGAAGACTAAACTCACTACAAGGACATATGAAAATGGAGTTACATAAAGTTTATTTAGATTTACCATTGATAACAATTTTTTCTTACCGTATCACTGATTCTGCACTACCTCGTTATAAGATCATGGTCTAGTATATACAGTCACGAAGCTCAATATGTAGTAAATATGCAACCATAGGTAGTTGCTAACCACTAGGATCGCTACTATCGCCTCATTACAGACAATGCGAAATAGTACCGACACAGTCTATTGTTCCTAGCACCCTCACAACTCAAGCTTCGTGACTGTATATACTAGACTGTGATAAGATGGTATTGGGGATGCTAAAACTCCGTAGATAGCACGGCATATCTTCTGCGTATTATTAACAACTTTGTCCACAACTTCCAACCATAGGCGGAGAGAGAACCGTTTCCTTGGGGTGGGGGGGGGCAAAGCAAAATCATAGAATCTCCATATAACGGGGTTACGGGGGACATTATTTACCTCCTCCCCCCTCCTATAAGGTGACCGTGGTACAGTATATCGGAATATGATCATTTAATAAAGATATTTTCGGAGGGTATGTTTCTTACAGTGTTACATTCATATCCACGATGTTTCGGACCGAGTTGTATAGGGCTTGAACTGTAGGTCTACTACAAATTATAATAGGGAATAATTTTAAAAAATCTTCCTCTTTTTTTTTTTCTTGTACAGAAACACATATGAAATATGTAAAGCCTGAAATCCCATAAGGGCAACTGCCTCCTACAGGAGTGTAGGGTGAACAGTAAGTCTACTACACTTATTCATCAATAGAACTACGTAACAGTGTTAACAGAAACTTTTTTATATTAAGCTTTCCTGAAGATATCATATGAAATGTAAACTCTAATTGTTTTATTTAATTTCATCTTTAAGTTTACACATTATACTGGAATCACGTTTTTTCTTTCTGCATTGTTGTGTAGTATGTTATTCATATTTCTCCAAATGACGACCTGAACATCTACAGACTTCTAACACATGAGTACAGGCTGTTACAAAAGAAACATTACAGTGCTTCCATTCCTTAAATGAGGAAATTCTTACAGGCTACATTAAAAAATTTAAAATAAATATTATAGTCCAGACACATTAATTTGTCAATTTAAGCGCAGAAACTTGATTATAAACTAAAGCAAAAAAGATTTTTTGAATTCAAGATTTTCTAACGACAATAAAAAAGAAATGAATTCAGACAAGTTTAGGGGGGCAGTATCCCCCCATCCCCCCCATAACTCCGCCTATGCTTCCAACGAAATGAGATTCTTGAGGAAAACGGCGTGATACACACTTTGGGATACAAAACGAAATACAGAAATTTTGGAAGAAATGAACGTCCAATCCTATATTAAATTTTCTTCAAATATATAACAGCTAATTGGAAGCAGCATGTCGAGAGAATGCCAACAGAAAACTGACCAAAGTCAGTGCTACATTACCGCCCTTCTGGACAACGATCTGTTGGAAGACCATTAAAAAGATGGCATGAGACCACTGAGACAGCAACAGACCGTTAGGTCTAGTGCTTGAATTAGATGATGATGATAATGATGATGTCCACAACAAATATCTTTACGATATAAATTCGGATACTCTGCGTAAAATGACTTACAAGCGTTTTACTACCTAAGAATCACGTACAGACCGATTATTTAATCCTGACAGCTCGGCGACGCGAAAGAGGGAAAGTAATAGGAGTAGTGGGGAGAGCTCCGGAGTAGGGTTAAGGGCGAGCGTTCAGTAAAGAAATGCAGTACAGCTAAACTGTACTGGAAACACACTGCTCTACCGCACACGTGACATCCGATCGCTCTGAATGCAAGCGACTGACTAACCCGAACACCCCTGGCGTAACTTAATGGACTCACCTGACCCAGGCGCACATTGTCGGCGACTGTCAGGACTAAATAATCGTACTGTACAGTACTTAAGTGAACTTAGGATGTATGATTTCTTTACCAGTAACACTTATGTGTTAAGATGTAGCATAGTAGCCTACTTCAAAACAGCATACATCCAAAAAGACCCGATTCGACAAGTTCCTCCATTATGATCACTGCTATCGCAAATAATCACTACAATCACAACTGATAACACCATAGTTACCACTGATAACATCACTACTAACAACATCGTTAATATCAGTAATTATTCCATCTGCGCTAACGTCACAATTATCCGAACTACATGACAAAGATCTACCACCACGTATAATCGAATCGGCTGTTTGAGAAATCCCATGTCACGAAAGTACGATTATTTAGTCCTGACAGTCGCCAGCGATGTGCTTCTGGGTCAGGCGAGTCCATTTAGGCTAGTTACGCCAAGGGGTGTTTGTGTTAGTCACTCGCTTGCCTTCGGAGCGACCGAATCTCATGCGTGCAGTAGAGGGGTATGTTTCTAGCATAGTTAAGCTATACTGCATTTCTTTACTGACCGCTCCTTATCTCTAATCCGGAGCTCTCCCCACTACTCCTATTACTTCCTCTCTTTCGCGTCGATGAGCTGTCAGGACTAAATAATCGGTCTGCATATAGTTTTGGGGAAACACAAAAACTGTTTGAAAAAAAATACATGAGTTAAGAAGTGAAATATTTGAAATGGAATATGTTGGTAAAAATATAACGAAAATTTCTGTCTGAAAAAGAATATTTTTTTAAATAGAATATGACTCAAGTTTGAAAATGTTTGATTTATTTTTATTTACTTATACTGGCAAAGTTAAGGCCTTAGGGCTTCTCTTATATTTATGGAGCTTCTCAAAATCTGGTAAAGATTTAACAAAACAATCTCTTTATTTAATGAACTAGCCGTACCCGTGCGCTCCGCTGCACCTGTTAGAAATAAATATAAAGTAATTACATAATTAAAATAGGACGTTTGATCCAGGGAACAACTTTTACAACAGCGCAAGATAATCTGCTTCGCTCATTACCCAATTTGTTTTGCATTACATTTATTGCATATATATTTTATGTATTTTAACACGATTCAATTGAGCATAGTTAAAATTTGAATTATAAAATAATGGATTGCTAAGCTAACGTACTATTACTGGATACTAAATCAATACACTCTCGTTGTTCGTTAATTCTCTGAGATTAAAATGAGTGTACATAAATATTATTTTAAGAAATACAGAAAACGAATGTACAAAATAGCCTATCAAATTTTCTGTGCATAAGAAGCTATTTTAATCTTACCTGTCCTCGATTTACTCAGACGTTACTGTAATAACATTATAACATTATGTCCATCTAGAGAAACTACACTTTCCAATGGTGAAATAATAATTAATTATACAAATCGGTTAATTTAGCTTCTGATATTACTTCATACAAACACAGAAACATTTTCTGTAGCTATGTTTAATAGCTTTCGATTGTTGATGTCCAAGGCCCCTGTTTCGATCGTTGTTGTCCAAGGCCCCTTACAGACGAAGTCATTTGTTCTTAATTCATTGCACCGTCTTAGATGGCGTTATTTTAATTTTAAAACTCATTTATCTCATTAAATATCAGTCCTATCAAAATGTTGTAAAGAATAAAACTTATCGGAAATCATTTTAAAAGAAACTTTTGTTATGTAACATTTTTCACAAAAATCAATAATAAGCGAGATATTTCGATTTATCTAATTCAGGCCCCCTTATAACCCCCCTTCGAAATAAAGTATTTTGAATGCCATATAGCCTAAAATCTAAGTTACAACGAACTTAATTTATATTCCAATTTTCATATAAATCGGTTCAGCCATTATCGCGTGAAAAGGTAACAAACATACAGACAGACATACAAACAAAAATTTCAAAAATGCGATTTTCGGTTTCAGGGTGGTTAATTATATATGTTAGGACCAATTATTTTTGGAAAAACGAAAATTACCAGAAAAATTTCGGCTACAGATTTATTATTAGTATAGATTACTGGTAACTGAAAATTTGGTTAAAAAATAAAACGAATTTGATTCTCAAAACCAATAGATATTTAGAAGCTGACTTCATAATTTTTGCTTCATGTGAACAAATTTTACTCTAATCTGTATGAAATGTCACTAAGGACATAATTAACAGCAAAATAAGCAAAATATATGAGAAAATAATGCCATTTACGTGAAACCGTTTATTTGGTGTGTTTTAGGTACAAACGGCACTGAAGAAGTGAGAGGATGGTATAAGGTTCGCGCTGTGGACTATTGGGACAGACATGGGCCCTTCTCAGCGTCTTTTCAGTACCCTTCAGGAAACGTCTCCTGTCCGTAGACCTCAAACATAGGTCTCTAGAATCAGTAAAGACGCCAGTAAAAGTGGAAAAGGACACTGTAAGATAAAGAAAGTGTTGTTTGCTTGTTTCAGTGTACCGAGATACTCGAGATAACCATCCTGACTTCATCCTCTGTTCTCCAGCTCAGTAAACAGACTTTATCATGACCTTCATGACCTCAAAGGCGAGAATGTCGAGTTCTGGGAATAAGTAGCAGAAAACAGTTTTATAAGAGTGAATGAAACACCCGATCAATTAATCCTAATGTAACTGCAGACCGATTTAATTTTATATCTGAAAACTGTTAAAGATTCTACTGTACTCCAACCAGAAGAAAGTCTCAGGGGAATGAGACGCAGCGGGGTAATGCTGTGAAGGAATGTTGATGTCATAACGTCTCACACACACACACACACACACACACACACACACACACACACACACACACACACACACACACACACTTGGGTACACGTATCTCCATTGGCTAACTCTCACAGCACAAACGATAACATTGATACATACTTATACTACCCTAGTTACAAAATTAGATCACTGTTAATCTCCTGGTCTTTTATCTCTCCATTCAGGAAATAACATATGCAGGAGAGCGCATGTTTTTTAAACTGACGTTATAACGGTAATATGATCTATCTACTTCGCTCCAATAGATGACGCAATAGTAAGCACATTCCTTTCACGGTTAGTCTCCTGGTTGGAGAACAGTATTACATAACAAAATGTAGCCCAATGAATTGTATAGCCTGTGGAAACCTATCTTTATAAATAAGACAATTAGTAGCCTAGTTAATATACATAATACGTTAATATCTTATATTAGATGGAAAAATTACTTTTCTTGCAATTTTGGCTTCGTGGACGATTTTATATAACATATTTGATTGCACAAATAAATGTATTTGCTATTAAAAATATAATATGTTCAACAAATTTGGCAACGAGGTTAATTGGCACTCAATTTATTACGTTACTAGTATGTAAAATGTGGCTTGTTCTAGTGCTCATGCATATTTCAGTGCGTTATGTAACATGGGGCTCAATGCACTATTGCCATTAATTTTTGCACATGCATCCATGTTGTATCAGATGTTTCTTGTCTCTAATTTTCACTGGATAACTTTGCACCTTCATCTTACTACATAAAAAGTAAATAAGGAAGTTCAGATTTAAGATCGTAAGCCTAATTAACACGGCCACATTTTACATTGAAATTGGGAAAATAATTATGTGATCAGTCCCCAATTATTTCACATAATAAGATGGTTGACAACCCTTGAAATATTATGTTACCAGGTAGAGTACACGCATTTTATTAGCCTCCGTAGCTTTCAGTGTACAAGCCATTCTTATTAACATGTAACTGACTATACCAGTATTATGGCTCTCTTATTTTCATTGTAAATAATTAGTTTATTTAATAATAACATATTATAAAACATAAAACGTTATATGAAGGTGCTCCGAAAAAGCAAAGATCGTGTTCAGCGACAGTTCCGTTTTGATAAAATAACAGGAGTAAGTATTGCACAAATTATACATAATTCATAAAAAATAACTCTGTTGTTTTTAAACTAAAATTTTAATTCGAATGCCAGAGTATTATATATAATTCATAAAATATTTCTGTTGTTTTAAAACTAAAATTTATAATTCTAATATAAAATAGGCCTACTACACAAATTATACATATTAAGAAAATATCTCTGTTGTTTTTAAATTGAGATTTATAATTCTAATAGGCTATCAGTTATCAAAAGTACAACATTCCCCCATAAGGATATACATAAATATACTTGGACTTCTCCAGATGGATTGATACACAACCAAATAGATCACATCTTGATAGATAAACGGAGACATACCAGTTTAGTAGATATTCGAACTTTCAGGGGTGCAGACTGTAATTCTGACCATTATTTGGTGATTGGAGAATTAAGAGAAAGATTATCAGTAGCCAAGCGAGTAGAGCAACAAGTTATTATTACTAAATTCAATATTTTGAAATTAAAGGACGAGGAAGCTAAGCAAAATTATCAGGTCGAAATTTCGAATAGGTTTGCCACTTTAGAAAGTTCCGACGAAGTTGAGAAACAATTAGATGTTAATAGCGTGTGGGAAAATATCAGAGATAGTATCAAAATTGCAGCTGAGCAGAGCATAGGTTATTATGAAACTAAGAAAAAGAAACCGTGGTTTGATGAAGATTGTTGCATGGTAGTAGAAAGAAGGAAACAGGCAAAATTGAAATTCTTACAGGATCCAGTTGAGGAGAAGAGAGATAATTATTTCAATGAAAGACGGGAAGCAAGTCGTACACTTAGGAATAAAAACAGAGGTTACTTGAAGGAAAAACTGAGTGAGGTAGAAACAAATATTAAGAATAAAAACATTCGAGATTTATATAAGGGTATAAAGGAAATTAAGAACGGATATCAGCCAAGGGTAAACGTGATCAAGGATGAGAATAGTGACTTACTTGCAGACTCTCCATCAATCCTAAACAGATGGAAAAACTATTTTGCGCAACTACTAAATGTACATAGGCCAAATAGAAATGATCGGGACGAAATTGAAATACAAACTGCTGAGCCAATTATACCCGAACCCACGCTTTCAGAAGTCGAAATTGCGATAGAAAATCTGAAAAAGTACAAGTCTCCAGGTATCGATCAAATTCCAGCAGAATTAATAGAAGAGGGTGGAAGTGCATTATATAGCGAAATTTATCAACTTGTACTTGCTATTTGAGAAAAGGAAATTGTACCAGAACAATGGAAGGAGTCCATAATTGTACCTATTTTTAAAAAGGGGGACAAAACCAACTGTGGTAACATTCGAGGAATATCACTTTTGTTGACGTTGTACAAAATTTTGTACAATATTCTTTTGAGAAGATTAGCTAACTCCGTACGTAGATGAAATTATTGGGAATCATCAGTGCGGTTTTCGGCGTAATAGATCAACTATTGATCAGATTTTTTGTATTCGACAGATAATGGAGAAAAAATGGGAGTATAAGGGTACAGTACATCAGTTATTCATAGATTTCAAAAAGGCATATGACTCGGTTAAGAGGGAAGTATTATATGATATTCTTATTGAATTTGGTATTCCCAAGAAACTAGTTCGATTAATTAAAATGTGTCTCAGTGAAACATACAGCAGAGTCCGTATAGGTCAGTTTCTATCTGATGCTTTTCCAATTCACTGCGGGCTAAAGCAGGGAGATGCACTATCACCTTTACTTTTTAACTTCGCTCTAGAATATGCGATTAGGAAAGTTCAGGATAACAGGCAGGGTTTGGAATTGAACGGGTTACATCAGCTTCTTGTCTATGCAGATGACGTGAATATGTTAGGAGAAAATACACAAACGGTTAGGGAAAACAGGAAATTTTACTTGAAGCAAGTAAAGCGATCGGTTTGGAAGTAAATCCCGAAAAGACAAAGTATATGATTATGTCTCGTGACTAGAATATTGTACGAAATGTAAATATAAAAATTGGAGATTTATCCTTCGAAGGGGAGGAAAAATTCAAATATCTTGGAGCAACACTAACAAATATAAATGACACTCGGGAGGAAATTAAACGCAGAATAAATATGGGAAATGCGTGTTATTATTCGGTTGAGAAGCCTTTATCATCTAGTCTGCTGTCAAAAAATCTGAAAGTTAGAATTTATAAAACAGTTATATTACCGGTTGTTCTGTATGGTTGTGAAAGATGGACTCTCACTCTGAGAGAGGAACATAGATTAAGGGTGTTTGAGAATAAGGTGCTTAGGAAAATATTTGGGGCTAAGCGGGATGAAGTTACAGGAGAATGGAGACAGTTACACAACACAGAACTACACGCACTGTATTCTACACCTGACACAATTAGGAACATTAAATCCAGACGTTTGAGATGGGCAGGGCATGTAGCACGTATGGGCGAATCCAGAAATGCATATAGAGTGTTAGTTGGGAGACCGGAGGGAAAAAAATCTTTAGGGAGGCCGAGTCGTAGATGGGAGGATAATATTAAAATGGATTTGAGGGAGGTGGGATGTGATGATAGAGACTGGATTAATCTTGCACAGGATAGGGACCAATGGCGGGCCTATGGGAGGGCGGCAATGAACCTTCGGGTTCCTTAAAAGCCATTTGTAAGTAAGTAAGTAAGTAAATAAGTAATATCAGAGTACTACACAAATTTTACATAATTCATAAAAGTATCTCTGTTGCTTTTAAATTAAAATTTATAATTCTAATATCAGAGTATTATACAAATTTTACATAATTCATAAAATATCTCTGTTGTTTTTAAACTAAAATTTATAATTCTAATATCAGAGTACTATACAAATTAAATACAATTAAGAAAATATCTCTGTTCTTTCTAAGCTAAAATTTATAATTCTAATATCAGAGTACTGCAGAAATTAAACATAATTAAGAAAATATCTCTGTTGTTTTTAAATTAAAACTTATCATTCTAATATCAGAGAACTACACAAATTATACATAATTCATAAAAATATCTGTTGTTTTTAAATTAAAATTTATGGGTGCTATTCATAGACATTTTGCTAGCCCGCTCTACGAGCGTGCTAAACTAGCCCCGGCTATTGACTGGTTACTTGTACGGGATTCATATCATAACATATCGCTAACACTGGTTTATGAATGCGAAAAACGTTAGTTCGCTGATCATCTACCTGAAGCCCGCGCTAAGAATGTCTATGAATACTGCCCAAAAATTCTAATATCAGAGTACTACAGAAATTATACATAATTCATAAAAAATATCTCTGTTGTTTTTAAATTAAAATTTATAATTCTAATATCACAGTACTACACAAATTATACATAATTCATAAAAATATTCCTATTGTTTTTAAATTAAAATTTATAATTCTAATATCAGAGTACTACACATAATATATGCCTACATCATTTACAAAATACGTGTGGAATTAGAGTGCCTCGCCACTGATGATGTATACCGCAGCTATAGACGAAGCGTATGGTTTTAACATCTCCAGTAGACCACGTCCTATTAGCCCGGATAACTCTCACCGCATTGACGCCGGCAGTGAAAGCCTGCATTTCTGTACTACCCAATTTCACTACGATTTATTTTCTTAAGTTATAAATGGAGACAAATTACACAAATCATATTGAATACTCTGATTATTTCACAAACAGCTTAGAAAGCCAGTCTAAAATAGGTTCCTAGTGATCAAGTTGTTAGCAAGGCAGCTATATATAGTACTCTTACATAAGAAAGGTAGTCGAGAGACATTTATTTATTGTTTCAGGACCACAATTATAAATTAGCTTGAATTACTTCCAGCGGTGCAACTATCTCCCGTTGAGAAGCCCTTGGTCGAGACTTTCCTTTCTTAGCAAGCTCTAAATTTGGATACATATTGTCTGCCTGCCGTCTTCTTCTTGGCAGACCAACGTGTGAGGGACACTGCAAGCTGCATGGCTGTCTGGTGATATCATCTTCTTTATTTCGTTACTATCCCTGAACTTCAACACATTGTTCCTTGCTCGTTTCACTCTTTTTTTTTTTACAGACCAACGTATTGTAGTACGCAAAGAGAAATATATTATTACGTTCTTGCAATATCAGCATCCTTTGCTGTAATTTAAATGGTAACGTTCCTGGCTGTAACTTCAATAGACACAGGTTCAATTCCCGCAAATGTAGATTTATCTCCAGTAATGTGGAGCGTGATTCTGAACTCTGGTCCAGTGATGGGCTACAGTCCATAATACTATCGACAGTTATGACTTAAACTATCGAAATTATCGATAGTTATGGTAAATTATCGAAACTATCGATAGTCAAATTATTTCCAATACTATCGGTAGGTCAGGCGATTACTGATACAGCAGTATCGAAAAAAAGATAACATTATTCATAATATTATACGAGTTTTATATTGAAGTCAGGCAACACGATTCTTTTTTAGGAGTCGATTACAACGATTCAATCAGACATTACGACTCTTCTCTTTGCAACCGATTGTAGAATAAAAATATTCTACATCTCTCGCGTAGATGAAAGAATAGGCCCAGGAAGGATAGAGTCCTTTTACAACGAGAGTTGCGACATTGGATGGTCTCTTTCTGATTAGCTGGAACCAGTTTTCATGACCTCCATTAATCTACAAAATTATGCAAGATTGTGTCCTTAATTATAATTTATTAACTCAACTTTATTATCAAGTGCATAACTCCTATGTGACATATTTATCGATTTTCAGATTTTTGCTCTATTAAATAACTTAAATAGTGATACAGCAAATAATAAAATCTCCTATATGTAATTATATTTCTTTCTTTAGGAAATGTAAGAATTCACAATCCCCTATGTACGGCTGCCATAGGATGAATAAATGTGTTTTTTCCTCCTACTGAAAAATTGTATATTTTGCACATAGGAGTTATTGCAGGAACGACAACGATATTTTGCATTACATCCCTATTTAACTACTACACATATTTCAGGCACGTACTCATTTTTCACACGTAAATAAACAAATCAAATATTTTGTTTCCATTAATCAGTTTCTTTTATCACACTTCATTCACCCACAACTGAGTAATTTCACCGAGAAATATGTGTTCATTGAGATCTTCAGTTTCCTCAGAAATACTGTTCTCCAAAACTAGAAACTTAATCAAAGAAAGGTGAAACTATTTGCATCCGAACAAAGTGCTGGCCTCACGTCCACCCACATACCTCAGCAGAGGTGAACGATCATCCAATTAGTACAGAGGAACCGCCTGATCAGCACGATGTCCTCCAGCCGGTATAGCTGGTTTTCGTAAACGAATTTCACTACCTAGTGTAGCTCTCCAAATTTATCACGATGTTGAGTGAGCATAGACCCCATACACTGGCCGAAATTTCATGAGATCCAGCGATCATTCTGCTCATGATACCTTAGACCAGGACGTTACGGTGCGGGATATAAAATATCTGTATTGAAAGAAAAAATAGAATGAATTATAAACTCACCTTAAAAAAAAAAAAAAAACAGTGCTGGAAACAGAAAAATACCAAAAATAAATATCGATTTTAGTTCAGATAATTCCAGTTTCCTTCTTTCTTTCTTTAGTTTTTCTATCTTTATTTCGTTGTTTGTTTGTTTCTCTCTTTCTATCTTTCTTCCGTTCTTTCGTTCATTCTTCCTATTTTTATTTCTTCCATTCTTTCGTTCATTCTTCCTATCTTTCTTTCTTAATTTTTTTCTTTCGTTCGTTCGTTCTTTCTTTCTTCCTATCTTTCTTTCTACTTTTCTTTCGTTCTTTCTTTTATTCTACCTATCTTTCTTTTCTATCTTTCTTTCGTTCTTTCCTTCTTTATTTAGCTCTTTCTATCTTTATTTCGTTCTTTTTTCTTTGTTTTTTTCTTTCTTTCTCTTCTTTTCTTTCTTCCTTTAGTTTCTTCTATCTTTATTTCGTTGTTTCTTTGTTTCTCTCTTTCTATCTTTCTTCCGTTCATTCGTTCATTCTTCCTATCTTTCTTTCTTTGCTTTTTCTTTTTCTTTCTTTCTTTCTTTCTTTCTTTCTTTCTTTCTTTCTTTCGTTCTTTCCATCTTTATTTAGTCTTTCTATCTTTTTTTCGTTCTTTTTTCTTTGTTTTTCTTTCTTTCTCTTCCTTTCTTTAGTTTTTTCTATCTTTATTTCATTGTTTCTTTGTTTCTCTATTTCTATCTTTCTTCCGTTCTTTCGTTCATTCTTCCTATCTTTCTTTCGTTCTTTCTTTCTTTATTTTTCTTTCTTTCTTTCGTTCGTTTTTTCTTCCTATCTTTCTTTGTACTTTTCCTTTCGTTCTTTCCTTTGTTCTATCTATCTTTCTTTCTTTCCATCTTCATTTAGTTCTTTCTATCTTTCTATCGTTCTTTTTTCTTCCTTTCGTTGTTTATTTCTTTCTTTCCTTTTTTTTTACTCTACGAAGTGAAAATTTCCCACTTCGTTTCGAAGTTACATCTAACGAACAGTGTTGAAGAAAAAATATAAATGAATTTTATTTTTTAGTTCCATATAATGTAGCCATTTTCAATCTAATTCAACTCGTGATTAGTAGTTACAAAGTAGAACAGATTTCTATTGTTGCTCCCCTAACCTTCACACTTCTTGGCCCCGTCTGTAAATCATCATGTTCCATTCACAGTTACATGGAGACTACAATTATCTCGAATTAGCATCATTGAAGACTCACTTGTTTCCTAGCATCACGCCAGACGAAAATAAGTGTGAGGAATTATGAGACGCAGTACTAGTAACACACAGTTCAGCTCATCGTATTGACATCAACCCTGAACCCAGCACTTCGTCACTCACTTTCATTAAAAAACAGACCACCAGCCTACAAATGATGTAGGATAGGTCGGCATAATGTGGTCCATTCAGTAACAAGACACACTAATAAGCACTGTGTAAAGTAATATGGTTATATGTACCCTATTTTATGGACATACATAAACTAACTTGGCCATTTTTTCACTGTATCCACAAATACAATACAATTAGGCCCGATTGTATAAACCATTTAATCTTAGATCAGAGGTTAAATTGATCCTTGTTTCAGCTAAACTTGGAATTTTGTGTTGTATAAAGTCTAATCTGAGATTAATTTGTCTCAAACTAAAGTCAACTTTGACTGAAGAAATTTCTCCGATTAAGTTAGATAATCCAAGTTCAGTTATTTCTTTTCTGTTTGAAATATACGAGTGACAGATTGTGCAAATAAAATATCCATTATTATTAATATTAATAGATATGATAGATACATTTATATATATTTCTTTCAATTTCTTGCCTTAATACACAAACAATCTTATATTTTATAAGGCTCTATCGTGTTCAGCAGTATCAAATAACATAACCTATAATTATATTATGTTTATAACAACCATTAATTATTAATGGATATGATAGGTACATTCATAAATTTTCAATTAACTGTATTACTAAACGAAAATTGTCGTTTTATAAAGCTTTATTATGTTTAGCAGTATCAAACACCATAACATGATAACAACTCGGAGAACAGTCAACCTTCTTCTTATTGTCCGCCATTATTTACATTGCACAAAAAACCAGTGTCTCCAACAGAGTGTACGGAAAGTCGCCAAAAAGTAGTTGTAAAGTCGCTAGATTTCTCATTATCAACAAAGAAAGATTAAATTTTGTCACTATGGGGTGCTAAAAAGGTCACTAAATCCCTATGTAAGCAATATAAAAGTTAAAAGAAATTGTTGTTGAAAAAGAGTTAAAGTCGCTAGATTGGCAACACTGAACAAATCTGTCCGCGCATCACGTATTTCACCTGTTTATGCGATGTTGCCAAATCCTTTTCACGTGAACTTAGATTGTATTTGAACCAAGGTAATTTGATCGCAGAAAAGTTTTATACAATAGAAGAAGTGTCTGAACTCGGTTCACTTTCCGATCTTCGATCAAAGTTGATCTTTAGTCAGGGAGTTTTATACAATTGGGCCTTAGTAATACATTTGGGGCACCAAATTCCAAAATCCGTCTTATCTACTTTTGGACGAAATTGTGGTAGCAGTAGTTTCTGAACCTACTTCATTTTGTTTCAAATTATATTGGAACATGATGTTCAAAACTACGTTTTATTCAGTGCTGTCATAGTAATTATTTTTCTTTGCCATACGCCCCATCCCTTGTTTTTTCCCTTGAAATAACTTATATTTAACTCTCCTCTCTCTATCTCTCCAACTGTCATTTAATGATTTTTTTAATATTAAAGAAGTAAAGAAATTGTTTTGCTTTAAATTTTAATTGTACAACAAGCTTGATTTAAAGAATACACCATGTAGCCCCACAGTAGATGCACACTTGTCTCGATGAATCTTGGAGTGTGTATTTGCGGCACTTCTTATTTTTCAACCATTATTTTATATAATTCTGGATTCCAGTGCTGCAGAGGTGGACAATTTTTGTGTATGAACATCAAACTACATTAGGAACAGCAAGAGATGATCTAAGATCTGTACAGATCTCCGTGTACAAAACTTAGGCACCCATATGGCGGATGGCTTCGTACAGACAAAACTTTCTTTTCCTCGTACGATTAATTAAAAAAAATTGTAGGTTCCCATACGATGTATGGCCCCGTATGGCCTTCATGACAGCACTCCTTTTATTTCCTTCATTTAAAACGTTAAAAATCTACAACTGTTCCAAAAAAAGTCCAATTTACTAGTGTATGTTCCAAAACCAATCTTGTTGATGTTGTTTCCATTAACCGCCTCATCCTCATACAATCATAATTATTATTGTATTTAGATGATGATGATGATGATGATGATTTCATAATGTTTTTTTTATCCATTTATATCTTCTTTAAGAGAAGAATTTGGTTGGTATTTAAAAGTTTATGAACATAGTCCGAAAATGAAATACGAGTAAACCAGTATGGAATATATTTTATTTTATAGCTAGTCAGCACTACAACAGTTACAACATAGAGCTTAGGTTGTTTGTTACGCAAGGTTATGCCTGCCTTTCATAGGAAGTGTTTTTGGTGAATCATTGTAGTTTAATAATTCAAATTTTAAAAACCACCTTCACCAATTTCTTATTTTATATTTATATTTTACATTTAGCACTTTACATTCAGCTGAAGAGACATTTCTTCTCATTTAATTTATTTTTCTGTTTTCACCATCAGATTAATGACTTTTGATAACATATTATTTGGTTAATGATTTTGAAATAATGAAATGTCATTACTTCTTTAGTAATGTAATTAATTTCTTTTCAGCTTAATATTTTATAAGATTCAGGAAGGAACAGACATCAAAGTAGCATCTTTTTAAGAGAGAAGGCCATCAATTTGTTTTGCTTGCAAATACCCTCAAATTCCTGAATCCACATTGTTCAGTGTACGGTTTCAATCACTATCTTGTCCAAACTATTATACCATACTTTATTATCATCCTTAAAGTTTGAACTCAGCGTTGACACCATCCTTGAAAATATTAACGAAGCGTAATGATGCTCTCTCTAGGTATTCAGTTTTAACTTCAACTCTTCCCAGGTCCTTTTACTCACTTTTGATGACAACAGATTGAGAGACTCCCAGGTGCTTTGTATTCAGCGTAGACTTTGCGGTACACATCTAGTCGAAAATGTCTTCCTGTGATTGATCATAAACGCGTTCTTTAAGCGGGCACCGACAATCAGTTCTATCAAATCCTTTGCGACCTGTGGTTGAAAGGTGAGAACGTTGGTATGAATCCTAAGAATTTCTCAAAACTCTCTTACCTCACCTGGAAGGTTTTTCCCAGGGATGTGGTGGTTAGATTTGAGTTTATTATAAGATTATCCTAAATTACGATTCCAATTATGCTTTTCACGATCAGATCCTTCTTTCAGCCTTTTCTTCCTTAAAAATCTCTTCAGGAATACTGTCCATTTCAGTGGAAATAATACCCTAGATCATATATGTAACAGATAACTCATCGCTATGTTAAAATCGGCAGCACTTTGAAGAGAACAACCTCCAGGATCGCCACCCGTCCGCCGTAAACGAACACGAGATGGCAGTACAGTCGCTAATGCAATTCAAATAGGAATTATGACGTGACTCCTTATGTAACAACTAGATGGCAGCGTAGTAAACCTGACAAAAGTTGTTAACCTCAAAGCCTATAAGGCCGACCTATCTGGATATATATGATCTAGGATAATACCAGACAATATGACGAACTACTAAAGTAAACGCACAAAGACAATGTGATAATGAAGAACACAAACAAATTCTGTCAATAAGTTTGCCAAGTTAACAGGAAGATAAAAAAAAAAACAGATTGTGCAACTGAACACGGCACTTGAAACGGTTTGACATTCTAGTTAATCTTTGTACCACTTCTACTCATCTTCTTTCATACTTCGTCTAGTATTCTTTTACCCCATATCTAATAAAATAAGCTCTCTCATCTCATCTCATCTCATCTCATCTCATCTCATCTCATCTCATCTCATCTCATCTCATCTCATCTCATCTCATCTCATCTCATCTCATCTCATCTCATCTCATCTCATCTCATCTCATCTCATCTCATCAAATGTGCAATTACATCATACCTGATGTAATCTCTCACCTCAAAGCTCATCTTACCTCACTCATGCCTCATCTGACCTCGACCGACCCCAGTTCCCCAGTCTAATTCTCCATGCTCACCTCAACTCACCTCGCCTACATTTTTGTGTCTATAATGAAGCATAACTGAGTTACATTCGGGACGTGAGGCAAGGCTGCAGTGACCCATTCTCCGCCTCATTGTCATGCAGGCGGCGTGCCGCCCGATGATTGTTTAATGTGCGCCACGTTCCTGCGTCGTTCACCGCGATTTCGCTCGCACGTACACAATCCTCATAATCTGGAACGCTACATTCCAAGTCACTGGCTAAGTTGAATCACACGGCCACGACTATTTGCTGTAATGGGATGCGTTCTAGATGGGAGTTCCGTCGTCTGTGCGGAAAGGGATTCGCTCAGATAACCGTGAGCCAATACTATGATCATAGGACTACCTAGTTCCGATTTTTCCTTGCGTTTATTATTGAGAGGGGAAGTTATGTACCTAAAAACAAGTAATTTAATTTACTGGTAGATACAGAAACAAAATAGTAATGTACGTTACAAGAGCGGTATGTTGACGTTTTCATGGTCGAGGAAAAGATTGAAAAAGCGAAACGTAGTTGAGCTTTTTTAATTTCCGAGAACATGAAAACAAACATACCGCTCTGTGTATCGTACATTATTTTGTGCGAAGATCGTTTATTACATACCTGAAAGACGAATTTCTAATTAGTTGCAATGAAATATCCATGTTGGTTTCTGTTTAATGACGGCAACTTCGGAAAACAAAAATATCTTTCTTCAACATTGTTGCTATAAAATATTTTCTGTGTTTACTCCAGCAGGCCGTGATATACGTCTGTCTTTTTTTCCCAGTCTATAAATGCGAACTTAAAACAAACGGTAAGGTTATGTAATGATTTATTTTTCATTTTAATATTTTAAAAATATTATTCATATAACATATTGCAGTAATAACATCGGCATCTCAAATCTTGTTGATTTTTTCACGGCTTCCTTAATGTTACTTGTATCAGGAATGCAATAAGTTTCGTGGTGTAGTAGACTTTACTTAATTTTTGCAAATATTTAAAAACAATAATTAACATTGCAATTTAGGTGAAATTGCAGTGGTAAGTTTCCAATTTATAATTATTACTATGCTAAACGCCTCTAAAAATAATATGTTAAAAGCCTAAAGCAGTAAAATTAATGTCGCGCTTAAGCGGTAAGAAGAGGGAAATTGTTATGTGTGTAAATTTGGGAATACTGAATATGGTATTTCACACTTACCGCGTATTGGTTCTGTGCGGAAAACAAGCAAATACGCACGATCTCGCACAAAATTCATTATACGTACTTTCTTGTTATGCTAAGTAGAGAGGAATTATTGTAGAGGAAGTGTTGCAAATATGAAATAGACAACAAAAATATGAAATAGTGCAGTGGTTCTCAACGGGTGTGCCGCGGCACACTACTGTGCCTCAAGATTAGCTAGGTGTGCCGTGGAACTTCCAAGACTTTGTGATATTGTTGGTAAAAGTAATTAATATAGTTTGATTCAATATTTCTTTTTTTTAAAGAGAACAAGAGAATAATATTCTAGCACTTAAAGCAGCTGTGACGAATCTGGAGCTGCAGTGCTTACATGCGACAGACAGCTTATGAAGTAAGGAGACGGAGGAAAGGTACTTGGCATGAAAACTACAACCAGTGGTGGTTCCTGTACTAACATCTTGATCAATCCCGCCGATAAAAATCTCAAGCTTTGCTGTATCAGTAATGTCACTGCTATCATCAAGAGCGAGTGAATAATATACGATTTTTCTTGCTTCTTTTTTTAACCTTCCTCTTGAATATAATGAGGAATGTCCTAAATTCTTCTCTCGATACTTGGTTTAGAAATTCGTAGTTTTTAAAAATCAAAAACTTCTTATGGACAAGTTATTTAAGCTATTTTAATCATTACTCTTTTGAGAAATTCTGTTCTATTAAAAGGCTTAGAGCACAAGATATTTCAAACCCTATTAGGTAGCTGACTTCCTTACATTTATTTATGCCATCATTCTCTTCCTGGCTATGATTTAAGACATGTCAATTCCTGGCGTTTAACAGTTCGTTGGCACATAATATTGAATCAGTTTTTTTACAATGCTATTATTAAATGAATAACTAATAAATAGTTACCCTCATCTAAAGATTAAGAAGATTAAAATTGAGATAAAACCTAATAATTTTATCCTTCTAGGGAGAAGATCTAAAAATATCAAGATTCATGCACGTATAGAAGAATTATAGAAACACATACTTAGTGGTCAGTAATAATAATAATAATAATAATAATAATAATAATAATACATTATTCAGCGTGATAATTAATGTTTCTATATAATCCTAATTGAATCGTTGAGCAAAATAACATATTACATTTTGTCCGACAGAACAACAAAAAATTCTCCTTCTCATTCTTTACGAACCCACCTCTTACTGCTTGTAGAGGCAGAGTTTGTAAAGCGACATGATACCGCCACTGATTGCCTTCAGTACGTGAATGAAACACACAGAAATGTACAGGAAACTCCTCGTACCCGTTTAATGATGTAATCACGACACTCGCTTTGGTCACCGCTGAAAACTTATTTTACAGAGTATTGACTTACGCCATACAGCAAAAGAAATGAGTTACTAATGATAATCTTGAGTTTGTCGTTTCTTACACTAAAGTTCAATTCGTGGTGGAATGAAGGCATTCGCATTTCTTGTTCAAGTTTCGCTCGCGTTTCTTGTTTTTTCATGTTTGTGAGTGTCTTAAGCCCAGTCCATTTTGTTCCAAGATGCTAAATATGGAATTAGATACACTTGCTTCAGTTGACGTTGAGGGTAATTCCGTACATTCTCGTCAACAAATGTGATGTAACTCAGTAATTGACATTTCATAATAAAATTATATCAGTTGACTCATCGAGCTGTAGTGAATAAATAAATTTCTAAATTATAGATATCAGCTCAAAGAATTTTGAGTGACCACAAGGGTCCTGAATACAATAAACATGTACAATATAATGTGATGTGATACATTAAAGAAAAAAGAAAGTTAATTGTTGAAGGCAAATATAAGTTGATTAATTGAAATAGAGATGATGATGTAATATCTGAAGAGAATCCTTGATAATATTTATAAGAATAGACATTACATAATCAAAAGGAATGTGATGTTCCTTAAGATAATTCCATGTGAATTTTGTGATTGAACCTCTACTGCCAAACAGCAAACCAATGACGGACCATTGTTTAAGAGGGACGTTGTACTTTTGAGAAAGATACGGCAGACAAGGTTCATATATGGACTTCTTCTCAATATAACTTCGGTGGCCTGATTTAGTAGAGTCAAGAACAAGAGCCCGTTTTAAGCGTCCGTTGATAGCAATAATGTCTGCCCGTCTAAAAGAACCATCTGATGATACACAATGTACTTCCTCATGAATCTCCCAATTTAAAGTTTTTAACGATATCGCCAAAGCATGTCGTACACGATGATGTCTAGCATTGATCAGCAGCTCGCCTTTGGGGCATTGTCCAAGCACGTGTCCAAGTGTTTCAAGCTCACTACAGTCTGGATGACGGCAGCGGGTTGTGCTTAGAGTTCTGCCCGGTATTGCGCGAACCGCCGAAATATTGCTTGACATTTTTAAAGCATTGGTCCATTCTGAGGAAGATAGGCCCTTTTGATTGCTTACCCATGAGTTAGCCTTGGGGAGATCACTATAAACAATAACCCCTTTACCACGCAAGGTATGGTTTGTCCAAGTTTGGAATGCGTCATTTCTTAAGTGTTTGCGAATTTTACGACCTGACCACCATCGCTTAGCTTTTCATATACATGGCAATGGATACCTGAAGACGTGTCATCAATCCATCGGGAAACAGTATCGTTGAACAATGGAACCAAGGATATTTCCTTCTCTGTGCCGTCACCTGACATCGATTTTACTATTTCCTTGCAGGCAGGTAAAATTACGTCCCCTGCGCTAGTGTGGGGCTGAATTTTTCGCTACTATTTCA
Organism: Periplaneta americana; assembly: GCF_040183065.1. Taxonomy (NCBI): domain Eukaryota; kingdom Metazoa; phylum Arthropoda; class Insecta; order Blattodea; family Blattidae; genus Periplaneta; species Periplaneta americana. The sequence goes on from NC_091122.1 coordinate 62,142,652, forward strand.
GCAACTATAGAACTGGCCACTTATGCTTTTTCAAAAATAGTTTCTCTCCGTACCATAACTTTTCCTTGCTTTTCTTTCGATGACAACAATCGGATAAAATAGTTCTTATCTTTCCCAGATAAATTAATATGTTTTGATATTCAAATATATTTGTGCGAGATCGTGCGTATTTGCTTGTTTCCCGCACAGAACCAATACGCGGTAAGTGTGAAATACCACATTCAGTATTCCCAACGTAACACACATAACAATTTCCCTCTTCTTACCGCTTAAGCGCGACATTCATTTTAGTGCTTTAGGTTTTTAACATATTATTTTTAGAGACGTTTAACATAGTAATAATAATAAATTGGAAACTTACCACTGCAATTTCACCTAAATTGCAATGTTTATTACTGAAATATGAAATTTATGATTATAGAATGTGAATATTAATACATATAACTCATGTTACATTTTTTGTTAGATGTCACTTATTGTATATATAAAATTGTTACAATTGATATAATTATTCGTAATTTATTTATTACATGGAGGAGTCCCCCTGGATTAAGTTAATGTCTCGCTTATGTTGTGTATTCTGCAGCCAGGTAGTACCACTCGAAACTTCTGTCCAGCAGCCAGATCTTGGGGTCCTCTCGTTTTAGATCGGATTCGCACTCGCTCTTGTCCATGTACACCAGACACACCTTTCCGATGCCTTGGCAAGCGTCCAGTTCGAAGATCTTGCACTTGACGCCGAAGTTGGGGCGCTGCCTGGGGTCGTCCTGCTCGCTGCTGATCTCGATGTCCAGCAGCGTGGGGCATTCCGCATCGCCCATGCTCTTGACGCCGGCCAGCCGTCGTAGCTCAGACATAGAGTTGATCTTCATGTAACCGATGGGGAGCACCTCGCCTTGTGGATATTCTCGACCATGGCTTCATTAAAGATCGGACATCCTCTCTCCTTTCTTCGTGGAAGTTTTGTTCTTGTGAACTTTCTACCCGTGCTCAAGCAGGTACGCTACACATTAAATGAGAAAGATCTCTTCTAACGAAACAGAGTTAGGAAATGATCCCAGGATGGAGACAGCATTCCCTCGCTGAACCGCTATTCCAATGCGTTGACGAAGGAAATTGATGCATCTAGGATCGCCGGTACGGGACAGTAGGCGTGTACCAATTTGGGTGAGTAGATCTTTAGCGTCTCTACACCACGGACCAAAGGTCTCAACTGCAAAAGCGACGAAGATGTAATTTGATGTTAAATGTTCATATTTGCGTCGTTTAGCATGATAAGCGGATTCAGCAGCAGATCCGGCACAATTGACAGAAGATTTTAAATGGGAAAGGGCTAATGTATCTACACATGTAAAATCCCAGATGAGTGATTTACCTTTGGACCAAGGAATTAATGTCAAGCCGTCAGGTCGTTTACCATCCGACCGGCTAATACCAGATGGTTCAAGAAGAGTTGGAATGTCACAGGAGGTTAAAGATCTACTAATGATGTTATTAATAGCAGAATGCCTAGGAATGCGACCTTTACTTCTGGCACAGCTTAAGGCATGATGTCCAAACGAATCCACAGTCTCTCCGCATATACATTGGTGTACATGGCAAATTTTGCAGCCCAGACGCAATGCAGTAGCGATTTGGAAAGATTTACCGTCCATCAAGGTACCAACATAGGAGGAAGGCAGAGCATGGAGCCAAGATCCAGATTCCTTCTCTTGGAGAGCTTTAATACGAGCGATGTCCTTGTCAGATGTGAAAGAGGATATAAGAGAATCAAGTATTTGACCTGCAATAATCTCATCCCAGGCTTTTTGAATGGCTGGATTCTGGGGAGGAGCAAAGTTATTCGTTTTTTCGTACCACTTATTTAAAGCTTCAGGAACATAGCAAATGTCGACAGCATCACTGTAAATAGGGAAAATAAATTTGATGAAGTCAATAACGCCAAAGACTGAAGATAAAAATGCTGGTATACAAATATCAGTAAGTGTACGAATACCGAGGCCTCCTAATTTAATTGGGAGAGAAGCCTGTACCCAACTGTCGTTGTCAAAAGAAGTATTTAAAATAGATTGTAAAGACTGCTTTAATAAATCATCTGCCTGCTGTAGAAAAGTAGGAAAAAGAAATAAGGGTGTAGTTCTTAAAAAATAAGTGAATTTAGGGATTAATAGGCAATTTTTGACAATGAAATAAGAGACTTGGGGGTGAAAATGTTCAAGACGACCAAACAGAGTTTTCAGGAGCTCCAATTTTTGAGTAGCTATTTCATCAACAGAATCTAAAAAGATGGGAGAACCCAGGACGGACAGATTTGACTTTGTGACAGTTTTAATGCCAGGAGCAATATTCTGGAAAGAAGATAAAATATTTGGGTTAATAGCAGAACAAAAATAAATTTCACATTTATTAGGATTAATCTCAAGACCAAGTTCGGACCCAAGATAAATGATTTTCTGTAGATCACAAAGAACATCATGGGAATCTCCAGCTAAAGTCCCATCATCCAAATAAAAGAGATTTAAGTCACTAGTTAATTTTTGGATGAGGGAGTGGACTGTAAGACTGAAGAGTAAAGGCCCTAAAGGGTCTCCCTGCTGACAGCCTGTTTGTGATAAAATAATTTTGGAATTAAAAAATAGATTGGACGGATATCTATAAGACTGCCAAACAAAAGGGTAAAAGCTGGGGAATTTTTCTAAAAAAGAATTTAACATGATATCACGTTCAATGCTGTTAAATGCGTTCTTAAAATCTATCTTCAATAGAATTTTATCTGAGTTATCATAAGTATGTAAGAAGGATCGTACAGAGTGTATAACAGATTCACAACCTTTAGGAGAACCAAATCCTAGTTGATGAGGTCGAAAAATATGACCACTTTCAATCTTAATAGCGTGACAAATAATTTTAGAAACAAGGCGCCTGAAAGTATTACCTATTGCGATTGGGCGTATGCCACCGCCAGGTTTATTAACTGCAAGCAAAGAGGCACCAAAAAAATTTGTACATACATTATCATTTAATTTACCTTGAGACAAAAAATTGCAGAGATTAGTTATGGATGAAAGGAGCTTTTTACCAGAGTCACCAGCGGAAATGGACACTAAATCAACTAGATGCTGAGGTCGCAGACCATCGATACCAGAAGCAGATCCTTGAGGGAAACTTTTAATGGCGTGTAGGACATCAGATTCAGAAAAAGATGGGTGATTAGCAGTAATAACAGGAGCATCAGGAAAAGTAGATGGTCGAGAAGGAGGCGGGTGTTTTGATAATAATTCTTCGTAAGTAAGTTGATTGCATTCAGCTATCCCCATATCGGATGATAATATACGAACAGCGTTGCGAATGTCTCCGTCAGCAATTTTCCTCTCTATACGTTGCGCCAGGGAAATATGTGGTGACTTCTTCTTAGTACGAACAGACTCGGTGAAAGAAGGATTTTGAAAATTGTTTATGTTTTCCTTAATCTTGGAGATTAGTGATTTATTAGTAGACTTTTCAGGAACACGAAGAGCAATGTAAGCGTAAAGCATTAAATTGACCCAATGGGCCTCGGAATTAAATGATATACAAAGGTCAATCAGATGTCGAAGTCGGTCCGCTGCCAATGGGCGAGCTCCCTTGGGGATTCTGCGTATGACAGCAACAGATTTCTTGCACTGTATGAGTATGGAGTGAAGCTCTTCGTGGCTGATATTTGAGGATGGAATTGCATCTTGAATGTCAGAATGCACACGTGAGTGATGAATGCGCAGACCACGAGTACCTCTAAAAAGTCTAGTATCACCTGATGGACAATGTGGGCACGGAATATATTCATCAGGTTCAGTGGTAGCACTAATATGTGTAGAAATATCAGAAGAACTTCCTGCTGCGGATGGGGTAATATCCAGCGAAGAATCTTCTGATGTATGACATCTCGAAACGTGGGTATTGATGCCTCGATGAGTAAAAGATTTACCACATAAATTACAAGTCACAGAAGAAATGTTAGTAGATTCAGAAGGAGTACACAGAGGGATGTTGGTTGACATCACTGATGAATTAAAGTAAAACGCGTAAATAAACTAGACGAAGACGAAAACTGAATGAAATTAATTAGTTAATTAATAATTGTAAGCACTGTTGCTATGTAAAATCAACAAGTCTGTAAAGTCACTAGAAAACACGCTGAATTTCTTGAATATTCACATGACGAAAAACATTCCTATTGTTTTTAAATATTTGCAAAAATTAAGTAAAGTCTACTACTCCACGAAAGCTATTGTATTCCTGATACAAGTAACATTAAGGAAGCCGTGAAAAAATCAACAAGATTCCAGATGCCGATGTTATTACTGCAATATGTTATATGAATAATATTGTTAAAATATTAAAATGAAAAATAAATTACATAACCTTACCGTTTGTTTTAAGTTCGCATTTATAGACTGGGGAAAAAAAAGACAGACGTATATCACGGCCTGCTGAAGTAAACACAGAAAATATTTTATAGCAACAATGTTAAAGAAAGATATTTTTGTTTTCCGAAGTTGCAGTCATTAAACAGAAACCGACATGGAGATTTCATTGCAACTAATTAGAAATTCGTCTTTTAGGTATGTAATAAACGATCTTCGCACAAAATAATGTACTTTACACGAGCGGTATGTTTGTTTTCATGTTCTCGGAAATTAAAAAAGCTCAACTACGTTTCGCTTTTTCAATCCTTTCCTCGACCATGAAAACGTCAACATACCGCTCTTGTAACGTATATTACTATTTCAATTTAATAGGGACTGTGGATTCGTTGCTTAGTTTTTCTCCACACATGACACATTCTGGTGTAGGACGGTTTTCAAGTCCACTGAATATAAATCCAAAGTTTAAATAACTATCTTGGTACTTACGGACTGTTCCAGTAGGTTCTACATTTCTGTGTACTGCTTTAACGACACTTAGGTTCACACTTGGACTTAGTTCATTCTCACTTTTGTTACTGCTAAATTAATGTCACTGACTCATCTTCAATACTTTTCTTCTTTTAATCAAAAACTTGCCCATACTGAAGTTAGATTAACAGAATACACAAAAATAACACGCGTGAAACTAAAAATCAACCTCAAAATATACCAGAACACGAACAAAATGGCGTTACGACTGCAAGCCTACAAACAACTGCCTAATGAAGGCAAACTGTGAGCTTGCATTGTTACCAACTCGTACGTTAGTCTCCTCTCGCATTGTTACCAACTCGTACGTTAGTATGCCGCGGGAACTCGCTACATAGGATAGTATCACAGTCTAGTACATACAGTCACGAAGCTCAATATGTAGTAAATATGCAAACATTAGATAGTTGCTCACCACTAGGATCGCTAATATCGCCTCATTACAGGCAATGCAAAATAATACCGTCACAGTCTATTGTTTCTAGCACCCTCAAAACTCAAGCTTCGTGACTGCATATACTAGACTGTGATAGTATGCCGTGAACGAAAAAAGGTTGAGAACCAATGAAATAATGTAATACATGACCTGAGACATGTTGTATTCTAGCGGATGCCTTGCAAATTACTACGCACTGATAATCTCTTTTGCGGGAATGTGTTACTTTACTGTTACAAGTTGAACTGTTGAAACGTTTATCATTAGGCCTATTGCGTTTTGGAGTAAAGTGAAAATTTTGGCGTTAAGTTCTTTTCTTGAATATACATAATTTATATTAACAATTTTTTTCCTTGAGATTATCAAATTAGCTTTACAGAGAGCTATACCTGAAAAGCCATATTTATGTAATACCCGTTACTGTTCGTTAACAGAAAACCACAAATTTAAGTCACACAGTAAGCGTGCACTCAATGCTTGGCTCTGACGTTCTGTCAACCCACTTGAGGTATGGGGATATAAGGGGAAAATTGAGCCGGGGTCTAATATAGTTCCTGGACAGCTGAGTTGGTAGTGCGTTGGCGTGCTCCGCCAAAGATTCAGGGTTCGATACCTGGCCCTGGAACAATTTTTTCCTTGAAATTATTAAGCATATTTAATTCTTTAAATTTCATTACTCCCTCCGGTCTCCCAACTAACATTCTATATGCCTTTCTGGATCCGTCCATATGTGCTACATGCACTGCCCATCTCAAAGGTCTGGATTTAATGTTCCTAATTTTGTCAGGTGAAGAATACAATGCGTGCGGTTCTGCGTTGTGTAACTTTCTCCATTCTCCTGTAACTTCATCCCTTTTAGCCCCAAATATTTACCTAAGAACCTTATTCTCAAACACTCTTAATCTCTGTTCCTCTCTCAAAGTGAGAGTCCAAGTTTCACAACCATACAAAATAACCGGTAATATAACTGTTAAGATATATGAATTTTTCCACCTCTTCGAAGGATAAATCTCCAATTTTTATATTTCCATTTCGTACAATATTCTGGTCATGAGACATAATAATATACTTTGTCTTTTCGGGACTTACTTCCAAACCTATCGCTTTATTTGCTTCAAGTAAAATTTACATGTTTACCTTAATCGTTCGTGAATTTTCTCCTAACATATTCACGTCATCCGCATAGACAAGAAGCTGATGTAATCCGTTCAATTCCAAACCCTGTCTGTTATTCTGAACTTTCCTAATGTCATATTCTAGAGCGAAGTTAAAAAGTAAAGGTGATAGAGCATCTCCCTGCTTTAGCCCGCAGTGAATTGGAACAGTGGAAGATAGAAACTGACCTATACGGACTCTGCTGTAAGTTTTACTGAGACACATTTTAATTAATCGAACTAGTTTCTTGAGAATACCAAATTCAATAAGAATATTATATAAAACTTCTCTATTAATCGGCTCATGTGCCTTTGTGAAATCTATGAATAACTGATGTACTGTACTCTTATACTTCCATTACTTGAAAGGGCTATGTGTGAATATTACGACCACATGAAAAACTGTATTTGAGAAAAAAGAAGTGGCTTGTGAGGTTTCTGCAATTTCCGATACAGTTTTAGTTACTAATTCATGACAGATGGACGTCATAACTCATAATTTACGACATTATAGTTCCGAAGGGCAGAATTTCGGATTTGAAGTTGTCTTACTGTCACATTGCAGCGATGAAAAAAATCAGCTTCAACTAATGTAGCGCCATTAAATAATGAAGTAACATAAATGTTTCCCAAATCATATCTTGCATTAATACTTTGTCAATATATTCGATATTTTTTGTCTGCCATCCTATACATCGAATGTGACGTCAATTCTTATAATTTCAATTGGAATTTTGTACAGCCCTTGTTATTTCTTGAAAGACTTTAGGAAAGTACTTTTTAATGAAAAATTCTAACGAAATGCAAGTTCTTTTTTATTACTCGCTTTGTCGTCTCCAGATCTCCTTAAACGTTCAACTTTAATGATTCCAGTTACGATGTCGTATAATTTAAGTGCAGGGGCGCTGAAATCGGAACCGTTAGGCGAGAAACTGAAAGTTTCTGTACTCGCGATGACTGTTACGAAACATTAAAGTTTCATTACAATAAAATACTACCACTTCTATTTTTCCAAGGTTACACAACGCATACTTTGTCATTAAAGACATTACGTAGCAATAAGTAACCAGTATTTGAAGTGAAAGTTCCTTAAATTATTCAGGATCACATTCATTCAGTTTACTCTAATTTATTGGAATTTCACATTACTACAGAAAGTATTCTCCATATAGTAAGATCCAATCCCAGACAGCTACAGAAAAACACCATGCTTTACCCATACTTGCTGATCGAGAAATATAAAGTAGTGAAACATATTCTGTACTAAATGTCATGTAACTACTACGTAAAACAAATATTGTCCTCGTCAAGCAGTTCTGGAGATGTACCCTGACTTGACTTTTCGAGAGCTAGACCAGGAACGGGTCCTTGTACTTACAAGAAAACATTCTCGTGGGGGCAGATAAAAAAGTTAAATTTTTTTCTTCCACCATGTTAGTAATGTGAAAACAAGTGTTTATACAAGTTTTGGCCACTCCACCGCAATTGCGAGGCCGTCCAGAAAGTGTTTTCCCTGGGGCCGTTTACAGAAAGAAAGCACAATTGCATGGAAAGATTTGTTTAAACAGATACAGCAATTGTTGCGCCCTTTGTCAGCATATCCCCTACTGGAATTGAGACATTTGTCATACCATGGGATCAATATTTGTATCCTTGTGTCGTGTTGTGCACCTTTCTGTTGATACCACGGTATGGGAAATGTCTCAATTCTGGTGGGTATATTGAAAAATAGCGCAACAATTGCTGTATCTGTTCCAATAAATCTTTGCATGAAATTGTGCTTTTTTCTGTAAATGGCCCCAGGGAAAATCACTTCCTGGACGGCCTCGTAATTGCGGTGGAGTGGCCAAAATTTGTGTAAGAACTTATTTTGACATTATTATGATGATGAAAAATAAAATTAACTTTTTCATCTGCTCCTATGACAATATTTGCTTATTAGTCATGCTTTGGCTCAATGTGCGTCCTATACAGGATGACTCATGAGGATTTACTGTCACTTACGGAGCTTATTTCCGAAGACATTCTGAGCAAAAAATGTCGTATAAACATTTGTCCTATTCTCAATATTTTCAGAGTTACACTAATTTGAAATTGTTAGTAAATTAACCTTTTTCTTTAATTTTAAGGCTAAAAAAAATATTACAAATAGGGAATGAACTATTCAGAAGTGTCATTTATTTAATTGGCTATTGTTCTGAAGCTAAAAATGTGTTCTTAATTGCTCTGTACAGATTTTATTTTTCAATTTTTAACTAAAAGTGACATCATTCTTACGTAGTTATCATACAAATTGTTGCAAATCATACGACTTTAGGAACTTGATTTTTTACAGTTTAATTGTGCATCCTAATGTACAGTGATTTGTAACAATTGTTGTCATAAATGCGTAAGAAAATGTAATTTTGTAGTTAAAAATCGAGAAAAAATTCTTTACATGGCAACTAAGGAATTCACAACACATTTTTTGTTGAATTTCTGCAGCGTGGAAAAGTGATCAATGCTAAACATTATACAGCTACTCCGGTAATCTCAGACAAGACATCAAAGATAATACTCAAGCCACTATGCCACAAGCCACTAGACACTATGCACACACTCTCTGTAATCTTAGACAAAACGTCAAAGATAATCACTCAGGCCTTTTTACATTATGCAGGCACTTTCGGTAATCTTGGATAAAACAACAAATATAAATACTCAGGCCTTTTGACACTATACAGACACTTTCGATAATTTTAGATAAAACATCAAAGATAACACTCAGGCCTTTTGACACTATGCAGACACTCTCGTTAATCTTAGATAAAACAACAAAGATAAACATTCAGGCCTTTTGACACTATGCAGGCACTCTTTGTATTCTTAGATAAAACGTCAAAGATAACCACTAAGGCCTTTTGACACTATGCAGACACTCTCGTTAATCTTAGATAAAACAACAAAGATAAATATTCATGCCTTTTGACACTATGCAGACATTCTCGTTAATCTTAGATAGAACAACAAAGATAAACATTCAGGCCTTTTGACACTATGCAGACACTCTCGTTAATCTTAGATAAAACAACAAAGATAAATATTCATGCCTTTTGACACTATGCAGAAATTCTCGTTAATCTTAGATAAAACAACAAAGATAAACATTCAGGCCTTTTGACAGTATGCAGACACTCTTGGTAATTTTAGATAAAATAATCACTCAGGCCTTTTGACATTATGCAGACACTCTCGGTAACTTTAGATAAAACATCAAATATAACACTCGGACCTTTTGACACTATACAGACACTCTCTGTAATCTTAGATAAAACATCTAAGATAAACACTCAGGCCTTTTGACAAGGAAGAGTGATTTGACTCGCATTGCCTCACTAACGAGGGCCAGTAGCCAAGGTTTCGCTAGGAAACATTACCACTCTCCACTTGCATTCCAGACTTCATCTCCATGAGATTTACATATTTTTAGAGATTTAAAGTAGCGCTTGAAAGGTACCTCATTTCCATCAGATGAAGCTGTGCAGAGGCTGTTGAACATTGGTTCACATTCAGGTTATAAAACTTCTGTGAAGGCACTATTCTGTACCTAGTGTCATAGTATGGGAAGTGTGTTAACGACCGTGACGAGTATTTAGCAGTAACTTAAAATTTTAATTCTTTTTATTAGCGGTGGCCGGGTTTCATCTGAAGGACCTAATATATCCAGAGTTAAGTTAATATTGTAAATTTATTTAGTAACAACAATGTAATTTATTCGTCACAACAATAATTCCTTTCTACAATTCATCTTAAACGCTCTCGTCAACAATTGGATCTTCACTCAACACAGTATTCGTTATAGCACTCCACCGACGACAATGACAATTTACTTGGACTATTACGCAGAACATTGAACTGTTAATCTTAACTAATATTTACAAAGCACTATTTACAAATCAGAACTACCAGTTCTCAGTTCACAGTTCTTCTATCTCAGTCACTCGAGTTCACAGTATCTCGAACCACAGACCTTCAGAGACAGTTCACTGTACTCGAACTCGGGTCCCTCCAACTGCGGTCCACTGCACTCGAACTCAGGTCCCTCCAACTGCGGTCCACTGCACTCGAACTCAGGCCTTCGGCTGCTGACGCAGTTGCGGACGCACACTCGAGTCGAACTCCGGTACACAAGACTGGCTTCCTTGGTCTGGCTTTCTCACTGACTGAATAACTGAAAACTCTCGAGTTCGCTGGCGCTTCTTCTTTTATAGCAAAATCATAGTTGCGAGAAATTTCTACAGGTGTGTAGAGAATTATCTGGATATCTCCACTTCGACGGACTTCTCGAAGAGTCGGGAAGGTCCGTTCCCCATTCACTGCGTACGCAGCAGTTGCGCGCGCACTCTCGCTCCACTCTCTCGCCGAGTTGGCCCTTTCCCCTCTCCGCCGCGCGCCATTCCTCCGTGCTCAGCGCGATATGCTTTCTTGCGGGACGCTGGTCGTGAGTTCGAATCTCACGTCGCTGTCACATTGCCCCCTCCTTAGGGCTGCTCGTCCCGGGCAGTCCCTTGGTAGGCTGCTAATCGGTCCAGATGCACCACCATCATCTTCCCTCGAGGTTGTCGCTGGATGCGGTACACCACGTCGTTGATCCGGGTCACCACGCGGTATGGTCCATCCCAGGCACGCTGCAGCTTTGGTGATTTCCCTTTGGTCCTGGTAGGTCGATACAGCCACACCAGGTCGCCCTCCTGGAATCCTGCAGAGTTGGCTAATCTGTCGTAGCGCACCTTCATCCTGTCGCTGGCCATCTTGAGGTGCTCTCTGGCCAGTTGGTGAACTCCATTCAACTTCTCGGTGAGTTCTGCCACATAGTCAGTCGCTGGCTGGTCGGCGCTGGGTGGCGTGCCAAACAGCAGATCACAGGGCAGGCGCAGCTCTCTCCCGAAGACCATGTTTGCCGGTGTCATCCCTGTTGTATCGTGGACCGAAGCTCTGTAGGCCAAGAGGAACAGTGGGACTCTGGCATCCCAGTCTCGTTGATGGTTGGACACCACCTTCCGCAGATGCTCTTCCAAGGTTTTGATGTAGCGTTCCACCATACCATCGGACTGTGGGTGGAGGGGAGTGGTCCTGGTTTTATGCACCCCCAGACGCTCGAACAATTCTCCCATCAGTTTGGATTCGAAGTTGCGCCCCTGATCGCTATGCAATTCCCGGGGCACCCCGAATCGGCAGATGAAGTTGTCAAGCAGCGCGTCGGCCACCTTCGAAGCCTCTTGGCTGGGAATCGCGTACACTTCTGGCCATTTTGTGAAGTAATCCATGGCGACTAGCAGGTAGCGGTTCCCGCGATCCGTGACCGGGAATGGTCCAGCAACGTCGATGGCGATCCTCTCAAAAGGAGCTCCCACGTTATATTGCTGCATGGCTCCCCTGCTGCGGGTCCTTGGTCCGCGACTGGCTGCACAGGTGTCGCATCTTCGGCACCATTGTTCCGTGTCGGTTCTCTGATGCAACCAATAGAACCTCTGCCTTAACTTGTCCAGCGTCCTGTTGGCTCCCAGGTGGCCTCCAGTCACTCCAGCATGAGTCTCCTCCAGCACTTCCTTCACCTTGCTCCTGGGCAGGACAAGTTGTTCTATGTGGGTCCTTCCATCGGCTGACTCCCAAATCCTCTTCAGGATACCGTCCTTGACAGTGAAGGATTCCCACTGGGCCCAGTAGCTCTTGTAAGTGGTGCTACGGTTGGCGATATCGGCCCATACTGGTCTCTGGCCGGACTCCACATCACGTAGTAGCTGTCCAATGTTTGGGTCCTCCAGCTGCTCCCTCCTTATGGCGGCGTTATCCCATCCTGGGCTCGGCTGGGCGGCAATTGCTTGGACTGCGTGGGCGCCATCCCGCTCTTCTACTTTCAGGCAGTGTTTGCAGCCATCCGGGCACGGACGTCGTGATAGGGCATCAGCGTTGGAATGTTTCTTCCCTTGTCAGTGTTCAGAGGTGAAGTTGTACTCCTGCAGACGTTGAACATAACGGGCGGTCTGCCCCTCCAGATTCTTGAAGCCCAATAGCCAGGTGAGTGCAGAATGGTCTGTCCTCAGATGGAATTCCTGGCCATACAAATATTTGTGGAAGTGCTTCAGGGCTTCCAGAATGGCAAGAAGTTCTCTACGCGTCACACAGTAGTTTCTCTTAGCCTTGGATAGTGTTCGGCTGAAGTAGGCAATCACCCTCTCTTGCCCGTCCTGTTCCTGAGAGAGTACTCCGCCGATGCCTACGTTGCTAGCGTCCGTGTCGAGAGTGAACTTCCTTCCAGGGATGGGATATCCCAGTACAGGAGCAGTGCAGAGCGCCTCTTTCAGCGACTGGAAGGATGACTCCGCCTCGTCTGTCCACTGGACAGCTGGGTTAGAGGCTTAGCGATGTTGGCGTACCCAGCTACGAACCTTCTGTAATAAGTGCAGAGGCCGAGAAAGCGGCGCAGCTCCTGCTTGTCCCTCGGTCTCGGCCATCCTCTGACGGCTTGTAGCTTCTCCGGGTCCGTGGCCACTCCGTTGGTCCCTACTACGTGTCCCAAGTAGTTGACCTTCTTCTGGAATAGATGACATTTCTTCGGGTTCAACTTCAGTCTGGCTTGTCGCAGTCTCTCGAACACTTTCCTCAGGTTCAACTGCTGTTCGCCGAAAGTCTTGCCCACCACGATGACGTCATCAAGGTACAGCAAACAGGTGTCGTATGTCAGGCCTCTCATTACGGACTCCATTAGTCTCTGGAATGTAGCCGGGGCGTTGCAGAGGCCGAACGGCATAACGGTGAACTGCCATAGTCCCTGGCCTGTAGAGAATGCCGTTTTCTCCTTGTTCTCAGGATGTAGCGCCAGCTGCCAGTATCCTGACTTGAGATCCAACGTCGAGAACCACTCTGCTCCGGCCAGGGTGTCCAATGTGTCGTCAATTCGTGGAAGCGGAAAGCAGTCCTTCTTGGTGACGTCATTCAGTCTTCTGTAGTCCACGCAGAAACGCAGGTCCCCATTCTTCTTCTTCACCAGCACCACAGGTGATGACCAAGGGCTGTCGGATTCCTCGATGACCCCTCTTGCTTTCATGCCCTCCAGTTGGCTGTCAATCTCCCTCTGTTTAGCTAGAGGGACGCGTCGAGGATGTCTGATTGGGCGAGCATTTCCGGTGTCGATGCGGTGCTGAACTTTCTCCGTTTTCCCGTAGTCGTTTTCAGACAGACTGAATACGTCCTGAAATTCTGTCAGTAGATCGTGGACTTGTCTTCTTTCTCTTTTGCTTAAATTCGCCGGCAATTCTCGATCCAGCTCTTTCAGTGATGGGTCTAGATCTGGACGTGGTCGGTGACACTCCTCGTTTTCTGCCAGCGACGTCACAGACACCACCGGCTCGACGTTACCTAGTACAGTTCCGCTAGGCACCTCCTTGTCCCGATTGGTGACATTCAGGATCCTCACCGGTACCACCTTCTGATTCGGGAGTAGGGATCTGGCCACATAAACCCCATCTATCGGAGTTGTTTGCGAATTGAGGAGCAGCTTTCCCTTAGGTTGTCCGTCTTGCCGTCACCACCATCTTGCAGCCTGCCGGGATTGTCACATGATTCTCCAGGGTGAGTCTGCTGGCCATGGGTTGGTCTTCGACGTCCCTCAGGAACACTTCATCCTGACCAAAACGGAGGATACGGCGCCGGACGTCCACCGTTGCATCGAAGATCCGCATGGCGTCGAGTCCTAGGATGACGTCTTCAGTGATGTTGGCGACGAACAGCCACATCTCCAGTCTCCTCTTTCCCAATGTCAGATCCAGGAATACCTCTTTTTGGATGGGCAGGTTCTCGCCTGAGGCAGTACATAGTTCATACCGGCGCAGCGGTGTCCTCCCAGGTAGGCCACGCACGACTTCCGGTCTGGCGATGGTGAGCAACGCCCCGGTGTCTACCAGTACTCTGCATGGGCGGCCTCTTATCCATCCGTCAGCAATCAGCCCATCGTCGCATCTTCTGTTAACCGTCTTCAAGATCAGCCGAGGGGATGGTGATGACGGCGCCGACGTGCCCCTCATCGCATCGGCCCCTTGTAGTTTTCCTGTTAGTGACCAGATCGGTCACAGTCCCTCCTCAAGTGCCCAGGTTCGCCGCAGGACCAGCAGGTAGGCACTCCTCGTCTTCGTCGCTCGAGTGATTTCGGTTGACGTTCCTCGACGTCGGCCGCCGCGACGCTCCTAATCCGGTGCGACGTCGAGACGTTCGCCGCCAACTTTGCTGCCTCCATCCTGAGGGCCGCCGCCAGAGCTGCGTTGATGGTACGATGCTCTGTCAGGAGTGTCTATTGTCTGATTTCGGGGTCTCGAACCCCGCTGCCGAAAGTGTAGGCCGCCTCTCCAGCGATGAAGTCATTAGTTAGGCTCCTGAGGGCCTTATGGGCAAGTTGTTCCACCGCCATCGCGAATTCTTGTAGGGACTCTCCTGACTGTTGGACCCTCGTTTTTAGTTGGGTCCTAAATGCTGCAGCAAGTTGATGGTCACCATAACGTCCCTCCAGGGCCGCCATTATCTCAGCGGCTGTCCCATCTTCTGGAACGCTGTGAAGAATCTCCGACGCCTTTCTCTGAAGCGCGGCCAGCAGCTGAGTAGTTTTCTCTGCCGGCGTCCACCCATTGTGCTCTGCGATGGCCTCGAACTGGCGACGGAATATCGCCCAAGACGTCGTACCGTCGAACTTCGGCGTCTTGACGTTGTAATGCCTGGCTGAGGGCGATGGTTCCACATGGCCACTACATGAGGTCCTCAATTCTGTCGTCGATCTTTCCACGGCCCGTTGAACTTCCTCGGCAATTATCTGTTTCTGTTCTCTAGCCTGGCGATCCATCAACGCGAGGATGTGCTTGTTTTCTACAGCATGTTGGTCCATCAGCACACTCGTTTCCTCTTGACGACGTTCGAGAGCGCGGATTTTTCCGTCGAAATGGTCTACCTCCTGTCTCAATTCGGTTACTGTCTCGTTTATAGTTGTAAAATTCTTGTTTAGGTTGTTCAAATCGGCCTTAAGTTCGTCTTTCACGATGGCGACAATTCCATCTACGTGGGCCGAAACGCTTTCAATTTGCGTAGTGACGTCATCTTTCACTCCGCTTATGTCGCCTTTCACTCCGCTTATGTCGCCTTTCACTTCACTTATGTCACTTTTCATCTCCGTTTTCACTTCACTTATATCGTTCTTGACTGATGTGCTTGTTCATGTCGTTCATGTCGTCTTTCATTTCTGCTTTTACGTCACTTATGTCCTTTTTCATTTCAGCTTTTACGTCACTTATGTCCTTTTTCATTTCAGCTTTCATTTCCGCGATGGCTTGCAGGATCTGCTGTAGGTTCTCCATTGTCGATAATGTCCCGATTCTGACACCAATGTAAATTTATTTAGTAACAACAATGTAATTTATTCGTCACAACAATAATTCCTTTCTACAATTCACCTTAAACGCTCTCGTCAACAATTGGATCTTCACTCAACACAGTATTCGTTATAGCACTCCACCGACGACAATGACAATTTACTTGGACTATTACGCAGAACATTGAACTGTTAATCTTAACTAATATTTACAAAGCACTATTTACAAATCAGGACTACCAGTTCTCAGTTCACAGTTCTTCTATCTCAGTCACTCGAGTTCACAGTATCTCGAACCACAGACCTTCAGAGACAGTTCACTGTACTCGAACTCGGGTCCCTCCAACTGCGGTCCACTGCACTCGAACTCAGGTCCCTCCAACTGCGGTCCACTGCACTCGAACTCAGGCCTTCGGCTGCTGACGCAGTTGCGGACGCACACTCGAGTCGAACTCCGGTACACAAGACTGGCTTCCTTGCTCTGACTTTCTCACTGACTGAATAACTGAAACTCTCGAGTTTGCTGGCGCTTCTTCTTTTATAGCAAAATCATAGTTGCGAGAAATTTCTACAGGTGTGTAGAGAATTATCTGGATATCTCCACTTCGACGGACTTCTCGAAGAGTCAGGAAGGTCCGTTCCCCATTCAGTGCGTACGCAGCAGTTGCGCGCGCACTCTCGCTCCACTCTCTCGCCGCGTTGGCCCTTTCCCCTCTCCGCCGCGCGCCATTCCTCCGTGCTCCGCGCGATCTGCTTTCTTGCGGGACGCTGGTCGTGAGTTCGAATCTCATGTCGCTGTCACAATATTCTTAACGTCGACGAGTATTTTAATGAAAAAGGTTCAGTTGTAAGGTTTGCTTCATGGAAAGAGCTGCATTTTGTGAACGTGTCTGTTTAAATATTTAAAGTTGGTCTGGCAATGAATACATGATAGGTTTTCATTATGGAAGGTATTGAAAACCAATCTTTCGGTTTGAGACTTATGTATGTTTCATTTGATGAACAGATAGTAATACAGTATAGCGTGACTCAAGCGGCTTTATTGTTTTTACGTCCGTATAGTTTCATTTTCCTCTTTCCGCTGCTTTTGAGTGCGAGCGCCCATCAAACAAAGTAATTAATTTTTTGTGTTTTTGATCAAAACTCTCAATATGTAGAATGGTTGAATATCATTGCGAGCTGGAGTTAATTACTGGAGAGGTGACGTATATGGCTGCCGATCGACTATCCCTTGATAGAAAGAAACATGCCACAAATTTTGTCCCAGTAATTCATTAAAAATATAACTAGGTTTATATATAAATGTGAAATACTGTACTTCAAACTGTAGGTGAAATATTTGCTCGAATTTTGAAGACTTTCATATATTATTTGAAGGACTCTATGGAGGCAATGAGCAGAAGTCCTTTTGTGTTCCTACCAAACATTATAAAAAGAAACAGAGGACTCGAGATTCTAAAATTACAGCTGCATAAGTTCATGTAATGTAATTATACAGGGTGATTCACGAGGATTTACCGTCACTTACGGAGCTTATTTCCGAAGAAAT
Organism: Periplaneta americana; assembly: GCF_040183065.1. NCBI lineage: Eukaryota > Metazoa > Arthropoda > Insecta > Blattodea > Blattidae > Periplaneta > Periplaneta americana. Next base: position 62,160,116 of record NC_091122.1, read on the forward strand.
TCTGAGCAAAATATGTCATATAAACATTTGTCCTAATCTCAATATTTTCAGAGTTACACTAATTTGAAATTGTTTGTAAAATACCTTTTTTATTTAGTTTTAAGGGTAAAAAAATATTACAAATAGAAAATGAACTATTCAGAAGTGTCATTTCTTTAATTGGCTAGTGTTCTGAAGATAAAAATGTGTTGATAATTGCTTTGCACAGATTTTGTTTTCAATTTTTAACTAAAAATTGTCATCATTCTTAGTACACATCACAAAAATTGTTACAAATCATACGACTTTAGGAACCTGATTTTTTTACAGTTTAATAATCTTCATTCTAATGTATAGTCTTAAAGAATTTACAAGACTGGCGTGATTTGTAACAATTGTTGTGATAAGTGCGTAAGAAAAATGTAATTTTGTAGTTAAAATCGGAAAAAATTCTGTACGGAGCAACTATGGAATTCACAACACATCTTTAGCTTCAGAATACTAACTAATTAAAGAGATGATACTCCTGAAAAGTTCATTGTTTATCTGTGGTATTCTTTTACCCTTAACACTCAAGAATAATGGTATTTTACAAACAACTTCAAATATATTCTGAAAATATTGAGATTAGGACAAATGTTTATATGACTTTTTTGTTCAAAATGTCTTCGGAAATAAGCTCCGTAAAGGACGGTAAATCCTCGTGAATCTCACCGTATATACATACGTAGCTTACATATTGCGTTTTATTAACTGTTTACAGTGCCATTCTCGCATGTACTCGACACTTTATTTCGCGCCGACATAAATCTTGTCTGTAGATAACGTCACAGCGGAGTAAGTAATCCACAGGCTTCCTCGATATAACAAAGCTTTATTAACAAACTGTACCAAAAACTCTTAAATCATAGAAGTTAGCTAACGTCTGAATACAGATTTGGTAAGCTCATGTTAACTTAAGTATTGTGTACTAGATTCAACTCTTGTATTTTGGGAGTAGCAAGTGTTCGAAGATGCAAAATGAGCAAAAATTATTCCACGTGTTTCGTAATTCTGTAACATGACATTTTAATTTATTAGTAGGCATGTCTGTGAAACGAGGCCTTATGAACAAAATAAAATCATGTTTAACATTTGTGTCGTACACTAATTTTTTAGACAACCATTCGTTGTTGGTATAGAAGCAATTCTCACGATTTCTCCATTGCGCTCATTATAATAGTGAAACTTTATTATATCTTAACCAAGAGGTGTTGCCAGCGTTTTAACGGTCTGCCCAAGGATGCCTTATCCATAGGACGATAATTAAAAAATTGAAGTGGATTCTAGATCGAGGCATTCTGTTTACATGTGACTTCCAATTTTATTATTCGACCAAGGCCAGTGGAGTCCTGAAGCCCGGAGCGCCACTTGTACTTCTCCTGCGTTCGTATAGCGTCATCGCGATAGTTCACATTATGCCCGCGTCTCCACTCGCCTCGGCCGAGTTATACCTCTAAAAACAGTAGTTGTTAATATAATATAATGCCTTTTAATTGTTCTAAGCAGATGCATTATTATTTCATTAATAAATCATTTTTTAAGAAGATAGAGTGTTATTAACAAAAAGAAAACTACTATGAAGCTCAAATCCTTGTACAGTAGTGGCAAAAAAAACTGGACCGACCCTTGTAATTGATTTCAGAGCCTTGTTCACAGTGACAGCACGATAGACTGGTAACTAAGACTTCCATGGTTCGAATCCTGGCTGGGAAGGAAACTTTTTTGTTCCTTATTCAAATTTATTCCCAATACATTTCGATTGCAGCGATATTTTACTACTTAATTAACTTATTATTCCCAGAATATGAATTCTACTAGCTTATTCTCTAATGGATTTCGAAATGGGCTACGTCAGCAGTCGAAACTACAACAATTTCAATAGATTACTCGCTATCTTGTGAATGCGGGCGTGGCATGCGCAGTGGCTCATTTCGGGAACTTTGATCATTCCGTCGGTCCGGTTTTTTTTGCCACTACTGTACTTTCACGAAACATGTTGTCCTTGAAAGTACCCAATTGGACTGGATGAATGAATGAATCTATGAATAAATAAATGAATGAATGGATGAATCAATCAATCAATCAATCAATGAATCGATCAATCCATAGATGAATCAATCAATGAATCGATGTATGAACGAATCAATGAGTCGATGGATGGATGAATGGATGATGGATGGATCGATGGACGATTGACTGATTTATTGAATGTACTGAGAGAGGTAAACAATTAAATGGTAGGTCTAAACGATGATAAACGCGTCCTTGCAAGGGCTCTTGTAACTCCTGAATTGCTCAATGTGGTCTGCCTTTGCCGTCCACCCACAAAGAGTGACAAACAACTCGAATATTCGATAAACCGAACCTGAGACATTCCGCGACACGGGAGAGCTTTGCATACTGACTATAGCGCCAGGCGTTCAACAGCAATAGGCTATATAATTTCTATTTTTCGTAACCGGTTGTGCACGACTCTAGTCGAAATGTCGTCCATAGGTCAAGTGACCTGGAAACACTAAGACAACTAGTGGTGCACGGACCACATTTTGAAGGTTATTGCAGAAGTATAGGCCTAACGTGTGAGCAGTGTCGTTTGTGATTTTCCGGCCGAGAACAGAGTAATGCTTTATTAATAGTGAACGCGACGCAATTTGTTTCCCCTCGGAGTATGAGTATCGCAATGAAAAGCAGGAGCTGTTCCACTTCCTCCAACTTGGAAATGGATTTCGTGATATGCAGAAGCAAGGTTGGGCTCATAAATAGTAATCAACCGGGGGGCACGTTGTTGTATAACAATTACACAAAGTTCACAATGAGTTTGTATTTAGTGGACCCTCGTTGCAAATAATCGCCATGTTAAAGCCGAGCTTCTCTCTAAGTCACGGATTTTCGGTGTTCCGTGTCTGCGTCTGGAGCAACCAAAAGCGAAGTCATACTCGGTGGTGTACTGGCTTTCATAATCACCATTAATCCCGAGGTCCTGTGGTCAAACTCGGGAAACAGACAGCGTGGTGTCCTGAATAGGGAAAGTGAACGAGCAGATTAAAAATAAATAAATAAATAAATAAATAAATAAATAAATAAATAAATAAATAAATAAATAAATAAATAAATAAATAAATAAATAAATAAATAAATAAATAAATAAATAAATAAATAAATAAACAAATAACTAAATAAATACATAATAAATAAATAAATAAATAAATAAAAATAAATAAACAAACAAATAAACAAGTAAATAAATAAATAATTAAATAAGTAAATAAATAAATAAGTAAATAAATAAGTAAATAAATAAATAAGTAAGTAAATAAGTAACTAAATAAGTAATTAAATAAATAAATAAGTAAGTAAATAAATAAGTAAATAAATAAGTGAGTAAATGAATAAGTAAGTAAATGAATAAGTAAATAAATAAATAAGTAAATAAATAAGTAAATAAATAAATAAATAAATAAATAAATAAATAAATAAATAAATAAATAAATCATTGTATAGTAAAAGTGTAATAGAAGTAACTCTTTCTAAAGAAGTGCTTTTAGTAAATACTTTAAATTAATGTAAACTAATTTCCTTCAAGCTGTAAATAAAATAAGTATTATTCCGTAATTTAAGAAGCTGGGTAGTAATTAAGGGTGAAAAAAAAACGATTTTCTTAATTTTTTGTTTAATAAAGTAGAAAACTTGCTCTTTAAAACGATATAAATATTGCGGGAGTATTTGTGGACATAATACTTTATATGGTCTCTTTAAATATAGCTGCTTGTATATTTCTTACATCCGCATTCTTTAATTTCAGTTTTCCATAAGTTAAAATTTATCACGCTTAAGTGCATTTTTCTCTGAAACTACTAAATCAATATGCATCAAATTTTTACAGTGGTTTCTGCAGCCTGTGTTCTACAAAGTAGACCTGCGGGTGTAAGCGCTATTTTGCAGCTTTCTAGTACATACATAACATTATACAAATTTTAATTAACCTCATTCATTACTTCATGGTTTAAAGTTCAACTAATGGTGCCTTATCTGTCTGATTATACGTGAGTCGTTCAATAAGTAATACACCAAATGTTTTTTTCCCATTCAAAGTTTGGTATATTGCAATTGCAAATACAAGACTTACCTACCACTTTATTATTCAATTCACTGGCTACAATACCTATTTTTTCACTCCATGGCCTTACGCCATCTAACTAGACTGTAGAGCCTGTATGCCGTCACGGTACAACTCTTCTCAGTCTTCCACATCTTTATTTCGGTTACGACCGCCTGGTCATTGTCGTATCATTTCTCGCGGATTGCATCCTTCAGACGACAAAACGGAGGGTGGAAGATCCAGGCTGTAGGTTGGTTGAGAAAGGACAGTCCACCCGAGTTTTGTGATGACATGACGGTTGTGCAAGCTTGTGTGTGGTTTCGTATTGCCACGTTGAAGGAAAAAATCTTTTGACAACTTTATGGAGACAAACATGCATAAATCGACTCGCCAGCTTCTTTAGAGTCTCCACGTAAACTTAAGAGTTTATCTTTTCACCAGCAGCCCATTTGTCAATCAGAATTAGCCCTTCCGAGTCTCAGAAGACTGATGTCATGACCAGACCTTCTCTCCATAGTCATTTTTAATGGCCTTCCTTTTGCGCAAAAAGAAATTCAATATCTAAAAATTCTAAATTATGGTTTATTTAACGACACTCGCAACTTCAGAGTTTATATCGGCGTCTCCGGTATGCCGGAATTTTGTCCCGCATGACTTCTTTCACATGCCAGTAAATCTACTGACATGAGCCTGTCGCATTTAAACACACATAAATGCCATTGACCTGGGCCGGGATAGAACCCGCAACCTCGAGCAGAAAAGGCCAGCGCTATACCAACTACGCTACCGAGGGCGACGAAATTCAATATCAGTTCTCTGTTTTGCATATCCAGGTGCAGTCGTTATTTTGAACACTAAATGCGTCACTGCCATCTAATGGAAAATAAAACTATGTGGAGTTATGTAAGAAGGTTTCAATATTCTGTATATAGTGTGTTTTAAAAGTGATGGTCAATACAGATGAAAGATAGAAACTAAACCAAGTAAAAAAGCTCCAATAAACATTGGTCCGCAAATTAACTGTTCATACGATAATTGTTATCTGGGATCCACCACTTTACAAGCGTCTGGAGCAACTGCAAAGGTTTGTGATCACCTCCTGGTTTGTTCACGTGTGTGCATTAACTCTTCCTTCCCTCTTGCCGTACAGTACAGGAAAGGTCACGACACAATTGGCAAAAGAGAGACAACATGGATAATGTCCATTCTCTCGACAACGGTTAATTTGTGTTAGTTTAAAACTTATTATCTGTGAATTATTGACTATCACCCTAGATCATATATAAATACCCAGATTGTTCGGCTTTATACGCTTTAACGGTAACAACTTTTGTCAGGTTTACTATGCTGCCATATAGTTGTTACATAAGGAGTCACGTCATAACTCCCATTTGAATTGCATTAGCGACTGTACTGCCATCTCGTGTTCGTTTACGGAAGACGGGTGACGATCCTGGCGGTTGTTTTCTTCAAAGTGCAACCGATTTTAACATAGGGATGAGCAATCTGTTATATATGTACCTGGGCTATCACTTTTGAAACAGTCCACACCTGTGGAGTAACGATTAGCGAGTATGGCCGCGAAACCAGGTGACCCGGATTCGAATTTCGGTTGGAGCAAGTTACCAGGTTGAGGTTTTTTCCGGGGTTTTCCCTCAACCCAATTTGAGCAAATGCTGGGTAACTTTCGGGTGCTGGACCCCGTACTCATTTCACTGGCATTATCACCTCCATCTCATTCAAATGATAGATAACCTAAAATGTTGATACAGCGTCGTAAAAATAACTTACTTTTATTTTGAAACACTCTGTATAAAATTCTGTTCTCCAATGAAAAAGACCGAGAAAGCGTGGTGTATTACCTGTTGAGCTTTGCAATAATGTCCCGTAAAAAAGTAACATCTACAATTGAAGATTTATGAAAAAAAAAAAACCATAGTCCAAAAAAATTCAAATTTGAGATATTGAGCATGAGGTGAGCGTATTGTAGCGGCCATCTACTGAATTAGTTGTTAGTGAAAAAAACACCATAGGCGTTATAGGAGTGGAAACTTTCAGTGGTTTTCATAAAACAACTATAGTTCAAAGATGTTTTTGTGAAAACAGCTATTGTCCAGGACGATATGGTAGCATTTACAAATATTCCATTCATATCATATTGAAACATTTATTCATACAATTTTAAATTTGCAATTTCTTATGTAAGCCACCTCAGACAAAAAAACTTTACTACGTGAATTGTTGTATTAGTTATGGAGTCATCTTTAGATGCAGAAGTAATCCCATGGAAGAAACGTAAGCAACGAAAGAAGAAAAAACAGAATATAATAAAGAAAAAGAAGATTAAAGGAGAGGCACACTTCAGCCACAACAGAGTATTTTTTCTTAAAACAACCATTGTCCACAATTACTTACGTGCAGCATTTAAATGAGGCAATTTAAGTTATAAATGTACTTCAGTTTTTCCAAATTTCTACAACACCTTAAGAAATGGCGTGGTGAATTTTCATACTTGAAGTGCCAACAACAGCCATGGTAGATAGTTTTTTGTTTCTCCTGAAAATTTATGTTTTTGGACTATTATTGTTTTTCCAAAAACCCTTCAATTATAAACCGTTTATCCGTTCTATATGTAGGCTATGTTTACTACCGCAACCTTTGATTTTACAAACTATTTGTTATAAGGGGCCAACTCAACAAATAATTACAAAAATTCAGCCTTGTGAGAATTGTTTCATAACACATTATTTTCATTTCTCTGTTAAAAGAAAGACAGTACGGAATTTGTATGCAGGAGTTGATACCGACCATAAGCTCGGCTTACCACAGAGTTCCGTATAGAACGGCTTACATTGCATTGCATTGTGCAGTAATGGGGGAACATATCGTAAAGCTATGCAACGCCTACCCCTTCTAGCGAGGAACAAGTGCAAAACAAAGACAACAGTGCCGCTATTGAATAAGACCAGCATATGCGTCGCAGTGGCTTGTTGCGGAAGTTAAATTAAATCCATGAACAGAAGATGGCTATGACCTACTTCACGATTTCGCAAAATGCAGTTAGCTTGACTCACCCGTACGCATAATTGCAATTACCGCTGTAAAATAAACTGACCACTACTACGTGCTATTCCGAGGTATGAAAACCTACGTCATTCATATTACAGGGTTTGATGTAACCTGCAACTGCCCATACAGACGGAGAAACAGCATTGGTTAGCAAACTAGCTACAGTATAATCACCATCATCATTGTTATTATATTCATTAACGTCAATTACAAGGATTCATCTTGATTTAGTAGAGTGGAAGAAAATTGGAGGAAGAGTCTACTGCTTTCCGTGCAACCAACATTAGAGCTCTGCATTTTATTAATAACGACCGACCGAGAGTCATGATATACGCGCGGTAGGTCGCTCGGTCTGTACTATACGCAGCAGGCTAGCTGCCACGTGTCTTGACTCCGTAGAAAGCAAAACACCCAATGAAACATCATGGACGTCCGGTCGTCTCGATCGCTTGGAGGATATCATAGACTGAAAACTGTTTTCGATCAATATTTTTACAGTATGGGCTATGGACATGTTAAACTGCCTGATGCCTTATCCCCTGATCTGAAGATACCAGCAAATTGATTATCTCTATATCAGTCAGAAGCAAAAACATTGTTTGAGCCGTTCAGAGCAAAAGTGGTGTAAGTCAAAATTGAGTAATGAGGTTTAAAGTAAAAATTCTGTAAAATACAGTGCAAAGTAGCAATTTCGTATACTATTATTATTATTATTATTATTATTATTATTATTAGGTATACTACTATTGTTATTATTATTATTATTATTATTATTATTATTATTATATTACTTACTTACAAATGCCTTTTAGGGAACCCGGAGTTTCATTGCCGACCTTACATAAGCCCGCCATTGGCCCCTATCCTGAGCAAGAATAATCCAGTATCTATCATCATATCCTACCTCCCTCAAATCCATTTTAATATTGTCCTCCATCTAAGTCTCGGGCTCCCCAAATATATTTTTCCCCTCTGATCTCCCAACTAACATTCTATATGCATTTCAGGATTCGCCCATAAGTGCTACATGCCCTGCCCATCTCAAACATCTGGATTTAATGTTTCTAATTATGTCATGGGAAGAATAAAATGCGTGCAGTTCTACGTTGTGTAACTTTCTCCATTCTCCTGTAACTTCATCTCTCTTAGCCCCAAATATTTTTCTAAGCACCTTATTCTCAAACACCCTTAGCCTCTGTTCCTCTCTCAAAGTGAGAGTACAAGTTTAACAACCATACAGAACAACCGGTAATATAACTCTTATAAATTCTAACTTGCAGTTTTTTTGATAGCAGGCTGGATGACAATAGCTTCTCAACCGAATAATAACAGACATTTCCCATATTTATTCTGCATTTTATTTCCTTCCGAGATCATTTATATTTATTACTGTTGCTTCAAGATATTTAATTTTTTTCACCTTTTCAATTCCAATTTTGATATTTGCATTTGGTACTACAGTATGTTCTGGTCACGAGACATAATCATATACTTTGTATTTTCGGAATTTACTTCCAAATCTATCTCTTTACTTGCTTCAAGTAAAATTCCCGTTTTTTCCGTGGATTTTCTCTTAACACATCGACGTCGTCCGAATAAACAAGCAGCTAATGTAACCCGTTCAATTCCAAACCCTCTCTGTTATTCTAGACTTTCCTAATGGCATATTTTAGAGCAAAGTTAAAAAGTAAAGGTGATAGTGCATCTCCTTGGTTTAGGCCGCAGTGAATTGGAAAAGCATAAGACAGAAAGTGGTCTATACGGATTCTGCTGTAAGTTTCACTGAAACACATTTTAATTAATGGAACTAGTTTCTTGGGAATACCAAATTCAATAAAAATATCATATAAAACTTCTCTCTCTACCAAGTCATATGCCTTTTTGAAATCTATGAATAACTGATGTATTGTGCCCTTATACTCCCATTTCTCTCCAATATCTGTTGCATATAAAAATCTGATCAATAGTAGATTTATTACGCCTAAAACCACATTTATCATTCCCAATAATTTCATCCACATGTGGAGTTAACCTAATCATGCGCAGATCTAACTCACTGCTACGTTCTCTACGTACGCCTAGGGACGTAATGTCTTGTCTCTGTGTAGGGAACGGAAATCTGCTGTCTGCTCATGAGTAATAACACCCGTACATAGAATATAACTCCAAGGAAAGATGTATAGATAAAAGTTATGATTTGCCACATACGTTTAATATAATATACGTTATAGGGAGTTCAATATATAAACGTATATGCATATTATGTGGCCAAGGAAGCTTTTAAGACTGAGAAGTAAGAAGGGAGATAACTAATGGGAATAGGGTAGTTTTAACAAAGTACAGGCCTACTGCAAAAAAGTGTTACTTATAATGATTGTACCGTATACGTGAAAATGCGACGTCCATCATTACATGTAAGAAATGCTGTGAGGAAATATATATCATATCAATCTGAAGAGAACAGCACTATCTAAACCATATTTTTCTTTATATGAGTTCTGTGAACTTTTAGCCCCTTGATAAACTAACTTCAAAATCTATTGCATAATGATGTTTCTGATTCAAACATTAGTATTATAGCCGAAACGGATTGGTTTCCCTTTTATACGTTATTTCAAACCTTAACGGCCATAACAATAAATCATTTGTATGTTCTTCATCCTCTCTGTCTTCATCTGTTTCTTCATTCACATCTGTAGGGCACATGCAGACGATTCCGTTGACAACCCTAGATAAAGCTCTGTAAACATGATTTACATATAACTGTGTCAGAAGGTTATGTATTTTCCCGGTGTTACGAAAGCGCAACATTAAAGTTTGAAAACAAAAAGATGAATACTACTTGGGAATATTTCATAGCTGTTGCCTTAAATTTTCTAGAGAATCATCGCGCCCCAAAGTAAAGGAAGAGTGTGGACAATATCGTAATGACTAATCATGAAATAGGGTGCAATATGTTATTAACGATTCATTTTTTTCACTCTCATTTGGACTTTTCCCCGGAAAACTGTGGCGCAGTTTCTGATGAATATGGCGAGTGATTTCACCAAACAATTTCAATATTTGAAAGAAGATAATACCAGGGTAGAGTACATTCATGCTAGCGGACTGTTGTCGGTCAGTGATGAGTAGGCTTCGTATTCCAGCTATCTAAAGACTGAAGTTAAAGACACATTGAGTATATAGTACGTCGAACACAGGTAATGCAACGGATAAGGGTATAAACAAACAGGTCGTCGCTGCGTGTTCGTGAAGTACAGTCAACTCCCGACATAAACATGCTTGAGCAGTGATGTTCATTTTTGTCATGATCTTTGCAGTGAATAATAATGTGCATTCGTAAATTACGGAACTTGAAATGATATCATATTACAAGAAATTCTTTCAATGGTACAAGACGTTAGTGGTGCATTATTTAGTACAAGATATTCCTATTTTCTGATATATTTTCGTGTTTCGTCCACACCTGTGGAGTAACGGTCAGCGCGTCTGGCTGCGAAACCAGGTGCCCCGGGTTCGATTCCCGGTCGGGGCAAGTTACCTGGTTGAGGTTTTTTCCGGGGTTTTCCCTCAACCCAATACGAGCAAATGCTGGGTAACTTTAGGTGCTGGACCCCGGACTCATTTCACCGGCATTATCACCTTCATATCATTCAGACGCTAAATAACCTAGATGTTGATACAGCGTCGTAAAATAGCCCAATAAAATAGAAAAAAAAATTCGTGTTTCATTAGGATATTGCATGTCGCTCATCACTGAAAACCCACTAATTTTCTATCTACATCTCTAGAAATCCCATAAATTGTAGATTATTTAATTTATTAATTGGGTTGTTGGCACTGAACATCATGGTAGGCTACACAAATCCATGCTAAACGTAGAGTTATCTTCATAATTTTCAGATCGTGATGGTACTGGTTCTGTTTGATTACGTTCAATACACTTTTTGTGCCTTTTGGTATTGCAGTGTCTTTCAGTGCACTATATTTGTCACGTTTACGTTTATTTTACACAATTTATATGTAATGTTGTCTATATTGACAGTGAAAATATTAGTTCAAATATCCTCCTCTATTCCCTGGAATATTACACGCTTGAGCGTCTTACCCAAGGCATTTTACCTCTGCAATGAACCTTCAATCACCCACAAAGATGTAGCTATTTAAATAATACGACTAGGAAGAGCAGTGATCGATAAGACTACTCACTATGACTGCGTCCCGGTTTTGACTTTCTAGAGGATGAGGGCAGAGGACGCGTAACTATTTTGTATACGAACGTACCTGTACCTGCGCTGTGACGTCACATATACTTCGAATCAGGCAACTTCTTTCCAGTTTATAGTACTGGGTGTTCATTTCAAAGTGTGTCATGACGTCACTGTTGTTGGGTCACCGATTTGAAGCGAGTTTCAGCTTATATGTTAGAGAAGTTGCCTATTATTTAAGGCGTTCTTCAATCTGAACTTGAGAACGTGTACGGTATAACTTGAATGTCGTAGCAACAGATGGTGGTCTGTACGGTCTGTGTGCTACCATAACCTCTTTCGAACTGTGTTTTGCGCCGGCAAGTCGTACGCAGGGTATTTGTTATCATCGGTTGCGTACGGTAACATTCCACAACACAAATCAAATGCTCCGTGTCCATGTTGACCGTCGAAGTTAATGCCAACAAATACGTAAGTAATCGTCTTAACCCTCTCCCCATATCCCGACAGTACATATTTCCAAACAGTTCATATTCCTGCCACTACCGGCGTTACCGTACGTATCGGTACGTACTCTTTAGAATGAACGCCGTACTTGATAGGCAACTTCTCTGCCTCTTAGGTTATACATCTCTGCGGAAGTGTAGGAAGATTGAATTCTCTAGGCTCATCGGCTAGCCACATGACGGCATACAGCGAGCCATGACACATTTTGAACTGAACACCCAGTAGCTGGAATACGGAGCCTAGTGATGAGGGATGCATCCGAGGTCCACTACAGCAATCGAGCTAAAAGAAAAGACCTTTACCAGGTTTAGAAACAAAGATAGTAAAATTATCGTGATTATGTTTTAAAATGATGAGGAAATAAGACGATATCTGAAAATTTTATTATAATTTTCGCGTTCAACATAAAAAAAATACATAGAATTCCAGTGATTTTGTTTCCATAACAGGAAAAACTAACATTTGTATTCCGGTTTTGTGTGTTTGTTGGAGTTGATACTCGTATGATTTGTTCATGAATTAATAAGTATACTTCGTTCACGTCATTAGCTCCAGTTAATATATTTAATTATTTATTATAATATGTGCAGTTCAGACTGCGTAGGTTATTCTGCAATATTCATGAAACCTAAATACTACTGAATCATTGTGTTGTTAATGGAAACAAACTAGCACACTAATTAAGTCCCTTTGGGGATTACATCCTACTCTGGGCAAAATCCACTTCTATTGTGCAATGCATAATGTCCAGGGCGTGTTTCGTAATAATAATAATAATAATAATAATAATAATAACAGAAAAAGTAATTATCATTAGTTTTAATAATTTAATAAAAATATTGGACTTGTAAACAAAAAATAAGGAATACCTTTTAAAACTTTAGAGAAAAGATAATTATCTAATAATAAAGGTAAGAGGTAAAGGTATCCCCGTAACATGCCATGAAGGCACTTGGGGGGCATGGAGGTAGAGCCCCATGCTTTCCATGACCTCGGCACTAGAATGAGGTGGTGTGGTCGGCACCACGCTCTGACCGCCTTTTACCCCCGGGAAAGACCCGGTACTCAATTTTATGGGAGGCTGAGTGAACCTCGGGGCCGTTCTGAAAGTTTGGATACGAGAAAAAATCCTGTCACCAACTGGGATCGAACCCCGGACCTTCCAGTCCGTAGCCAGCTGCTTTACCAACTGAGCTACCCGGCCACCATCTAATAATAATAATAATAATAATAATAATAATAATAATAATAATAATAATAATAATAATAATAATAATAGAAAAGAGTAATGATCATTCGTCTTAATAATTCAATAAAAATAATTGTCTTGTAAACAAAAAATAAGGAATATCTTTTAAAACTTCAAGCAAAAGATAGTTAGGCCTATCTAATAATGATAACAACAACAATACTGATATTTACTTACTTACAAATGGCTTTTAAGGAACCCGCAGGTTCATTGTCTCCCTCACATAAGCCCGCCATCGGTCCCTATCCTGTGCAAGATTAATCCAATCTCTATCATCATATTCCACCTCCCTCGAATATATTTTAATATTATACTCCCATCTACGTCTCGGCCTCCCCAAAGGTCTTTTTCCCTCCGATCTCTCAACTAGCACACTATATGCATTTCTGGATTCGCCCATACGTGCTACATTCCCTGCCCATCTCAAACGTCTGGATTTAATGTTCCTAATTATGTCAGGTGAAGAATACAATGCGTGCAGTTCTGCGTTGTGTAACTTTCTCCATTGTCCTGTAATTTCATTCCACTTAGACCCAAATATTTTCCTAAGGACCTTATTCTCACACATCCTTAATCTCTGTTCCTCTCTCAAAGTGAGAGTAAAAGTTTCACAACCATACAGAACAACCGGTAATATAACTGTTTTATACATTCTAACTTTCAGATTTTTTGACAGCAGACAGACAGTCAGCGCGTCTTGCCGCAAAACCAGGTAGCCCCGGTTCGAATCCCGGTCGGGGCAAGTTACCTGGTTGAGATTTTTTCCGGGGTTTTCCCTCAACCCAATAAGAGCAAGTGCTGGGTAACTTTCGGTAGTGGACCCCGGACTCACTTCACCGGCATTATCACCTTCATATCATTCAGACGCTAATTAACCTAGATGTTGATACAGCGTCCTAAAATAACCCAATAAAAAATTGACAGCAGACTAGATGACAAAAGCTTCTCAACCGAATAATAACAGGCAATTCCCATATTTATTCTGCGTTTAATTTCCTCCCGAGTGTCATTTATATTTGTTACTGTTGCTCCAAAATATTTGAATTTTTCAACCTCTTCGAAGGATAAATCCCCAATTTTTATGTTTCCATTTCGTACGATATTCTGGTCACGAGACATAATCATATACTTTGTCTTTTCGGGATTTACTTCTAAACATGTCGCTTTATTTGCTTCAAGTAAAATTTCCGTGTTTTCCCTAATCGTTTGTGAATTTTCTTTTCATATATTCACATCATTCGCATTGACAAGAAGCTGATGTAGTAGGTTATTTTACGACGCTTTGTCAACATCTAAGGTTATTTAGCGTTTGGATGTGATGAAGGTGATAATGCCGGTGAAATGAGCCCCGGGTCCAGCACCGAAAGTTACCCAGCATTTGCTCATATTGGGTTGAGGGAAAACCCCGGAAAAAATCTCAACCTGGGGCCTGTTTCTCAAAAATACTAGTTTAGTAGTTCACCAGTTGCTAGTTACCAGAGTATATTTCACCAGCTCTAGTAGATTCTGTTTCTCAAACTATTTTACCAGTCTAGTAACTTGTGACAATTTTTCACTAGTCACATGATCTCTTTCACTAGTCAGCTGATTGAGTTCATTTGTTTATAGTCATTGGCAGGTATTGTTGAGGTTAGACAGATCAGTTTTTTGTGTTTTGGTTTTGCTTTCTCTTTTCGGTTAAAATTCCATCAATTGAAAGCAAATTAACTATACTCATTATGATTAATAAATCAAAGGATATAGGCTACTATTCGGTGCTTTTTCAAACACAATAAGAAAAAATTATAAAGTAAACGAATGGACAAAAAATATTGTAATGTGTGAGGCTTTGGAACTGATATCTCGGAACAAAGATTATGCATACGTTAGGGACACTTACTGGCCCAACATTAAGAAAGCAACTTTGATGAGTATCAATTCAAGTTCACAGTATCATCACAGTCTAGTATATACAGTCACGAAGCTTGAGTTGTGAGGGTGCTATGAACAATAGGCTGACCCGGTACTATTTCGCATTGTATGTAATGAGGCGATATTAGCGATCCTAGTGGTTAGCAACTATCTATGGATGCATATTTACTATGTATTGACCTTCGTGACTGTATATACTAGACAGTGGTATCATAATATAAACATATTATGTAGTTAGTGGGTCTACTGCCGACATGAATGCCACTTATAACTTAATGAAAAATTCGCTAATTTTTTTTTCAGTTTTACATTTGATCCATTCATAAATTAGTGTCGTTTTATATTTAATTTGTAGGCTAAAGTTGACAATGTCAGAAGAACTGGCAGTGGAGGAGGGAAACCAGCAAAATTCGCTGCAGTTGATGAATTGGAATTAGATTATTAGGAAAATATTCTGCATGTGTTGCTGGTCTAGGACAGAAAGACCTGATGACATTGGAAAATAATCAACATCCCAATTTGTAGAGTATCTGAAGCTTTGCTGATAATGCATGACTTCTATTATATGTATGTCTTGTTATGGCAGGTTCCACTATATTTAAAAACTCTCCAAGCTTTTCAAAACTCAAATTATGTTTATTTAACGATCCTCGCAACTGCAGAGGTTATATCAGTATCGCCTGTGTGCCGGAATTTTGTCCCGCAGAAGTTCTTTTACATGCCAGTAAATCTACTGACATGAGCCTGTCGCATTTAAACACATTTAAATGCCATCGACCTAGCTCGGGATCGAACCCACAACCTCGAGTATAGAAGGCCAGCGCTATACCAAGTATGCTACCGAGGCTGTCTCCAAGCTTTTCAGCACTTTACCTAAACTGTTCATTATATTTAAATAAATGCTCCCTTAAAGGAATAATAATTGTTCTTTCTCGATATAGTTTTAGCTCTTCTCACAAAACTTCATCACTTCAGTCGGAATCACTAAACCTCATGTATTAAAAAAATAAATACAATATTTTGTTTTGATTATCTGAGAAAGGTTGTCACTGGTAACTGATAATATAGAAATCACCAGTCTTTAGAGTCTTGTAGGAATATTCCTGTTGAATACTAGTATGAGTATAATCAACTAGATTATCATTTTGAGAAACAGAATCACTTATGAACTGGTGAAATCTACCAATATTACTAGTCTGTAAACTGGTAACTAGTACTTTACCCTTGTAGTTTCTAGAAACACAGACTTGTAAAATAAACTAATATTACTACTGTACAGACTAGTATTACTAGTTCATGAGTTTTGAGAAACAGGCCCCAGGTAACTTGCCCCGACCGGGAATCGGATCCGGGCCACCTGGTTTCGCGGCCAGACACGCTGACCGTTACTCCACAGGTGTGGACTAAGCTGATATAACCCATTCATTTCCAAACCCTGTTTGTTATCTTGAACTTTCTCAATGGCATATTCCATACAATAATAATAATAACAATAATAATAGAATAATATTAATATTAATAATTATAATAAGAACAGAAAAGTAATTATTATAAATTTTAATAATTAAATAAAAATATTCATCTTGTCAAGCAAAATAAGAAATATCTTTCAACACTGCAGAGAAAAGATAATTATCTGATAATAATAATAATAATAATAATAATAATAATAATAATAATAATAATAATAATAATAATACCGGCAGAGAAAGGGAGAAATATAATTGCTATTCAACCAATGGTAGAGGTCACATTCCACGCTAATCTTGAAGTTGGGCGGTCTGAAGTGTTCTACCGTTGCCCAACTTCAAGATAAGCCTGGAGTGTTTGGTTGAATAGCAATTATCCTTCTCTCTTCCTCTGCTAGCGATGTTGACGTCGCGTGTCAGACGTCATGGGAGGCATTATAGTATTGGACCGAACTTATAGACGTATTCACGTCAAAAGTGAAGAAATAAAAGACTGTTGGCAGTAAATGGGTAGGTTTTGCTTTTAATTTACAGACTCATGATGCAATTTGTGTGCGCATGCAACGTATATTTCAAAATTTCAACTCCATGCAGAATAAATGGAGAAATCGCTTGGGGTTAGAGAAAGCTGCAATATTAATAGCGTGCTATAAACCCTTTATTAGAATTGTCCACGGGAAATATTCACTGGTGGGTTTTAGCTGTTTGACTGTTAATATAATAATCTAGATGTCGAAAAGTCTTGTTTCCATTTTTTGAATAACGAATAAGTTACATTATTACACTGACTTGTTATCGTGTTTTTGTAGATCGTTTGTCTAAAATGGCTTCACTAGTTTGAAAGGGTATAAATAGTTATTCAGATTGAAGCGACAGAATATAGCAGAAGTAAAGTTTTTTCTCGTGTGGCTATGATTAGATGTGACTTCCATTGGTAATGCGGCATCGGATAAAAGGCAATGAGGCATATCTGAACTGCATAACGTTCGATGATGATAGTATGTTTCTTACCTCTATAGCAGCCGCGGCGAGAACGTGACTCGCGAGACATTGTGGCTCGCAGAGATAGCTGTGCATTTCGCTTGCTTCTATCCTCCGCCAACCCCCACCCTCTCACTCACTGGAGTCAAACTCCGTTCCATTTGTATTTGTCTCTGACCTGCGAGTGGCATATGTCTCTCTCGAAATCATGTACGAAAGTTCCAAGTAGGATGGGAGGAAGCATTTTTTTGCTGTCAATATAATGAGAATATTAAATGTATGATTTGTTGACAAGTATTACGAGGAAAACGGTTGTATAACGTAAAACGGCATTATACTACATGTTACTGATGAAACATAAAAGGGTTAAGTGTTGTTGTTATAATAATAATAATAATAATAATAATAATAATAATAATAATAATAATAATAATAATAATAATAATAATAATAATAATAATCATCATCATCATCATCATCATCTCTGTACGTCGACCCTTTTTCAGTAGATGTACGAATAATGCGGTTAGCTCTTCAATTTGAACTCACTGATTTACTATGTGATGTCAAATGAAAGCTAGATGTAAGGACTTGACAAATGTTGAACTTTTCAAATCTTTGCCAAAAAATAAATATCCGAAGCTTCGTTCTTTCGCTTGCTCTGTTGAAGTCATGTTCGCTACAACTTACGTTTGTGAAAAATTATTTTCAACAATTAAAATAGTAAAAACGAAATTTAGATCACGACTGACAGACAAATACCTTCGTGATCAACTACGACTGGCAGTAAGTGACATAATTTCTAATTTTGAAACTTTGTCGCAGAGACATTCTGAAGACTGTTAATTTTAGGTTGTGATATTGTTTATTTCTTTCTTCGTTACACGTACTAAACATTAGTTTGTAGCCTTGTACTGTATAAAATTATATTTAAGCGCTTGACGTAAAGAAAATGAAAATCCGTTAATAAGTCAGACAGTTGCTTCACTTCCCCTTCGGGTGTTCGCCTCCCTCCATAGGTGCTATGCACGTTGCAGTCTACACAGTGGCTCGGCGCACGATTACATTTTCGCCACCGCTGCTCTATAGGCATCCAACAAGGAGAACTCAGTGCGCAGAAACCAGCGGGCGTGACTGTTTCGCGCAGATGACGTATGCTCCCGTTCCCAGCATGCTCTCACGCCTACTGCAGGGGAGTAAGAGGGGTATAGCATGCGCGCCACGAGGAGTTCGAGCTGAATTTTGTTTGTCAGATATCTATAGTAAGTATAGATGGGATAAACTTTTCTTTTTAAGAAACAGTTTCGACTGTAACTGTTTCATGAACGACTCTGTTCCAAAATAACAGTTTCAAAGAAACAGTTTCATAAGAATATGTTTACAACATCAGTGCCAACTGTTCCAAGTGTTCCAATTGTTTCAACTTCTCATCTGCTTCAGGAACATGTCTTTAAATCAGCTGTTCAATGTATTATGACAACGAAAGATAGTTTTCGTAGGCTACTGTTAAGGGTACAGTAAATAACTACAATTCAAAATAAATCGATTTTAGTAAAAATAACGCATATAACCCTAGGAGAGTTTAATAACGATGACATTAGGCGATGATATTTTTCGCGGTATATTAATAATTAACACTATGTTAGGGGACCATGAACATAATCTCCATCAATGGACAGCTAATAATTATGAGATTTATTAGGGAATTTGATTCGTACAATTAAATTGCGCGATCCTACAGAGGCTACTGTTGCACGAAGGCAGTGTGGAACATGAATATTATATCTGCTTTCGATTGGAGGTCAATGATAGTCCTACACGTGACCTTTGCAGACAACAAAGAGGAGAAAACTATTTAGAAATTGAACTGTTTATCTGTTGGAACCATGTGGAACGTTGAAGTTATCACTGGAGCGGTGTAACACTTTGGAACAGTTGGAACAGGTTATATCAATTGTGAAACAGTTTCAAATAAAATGTTCCAGCTTTTCTTACCCATCTCTAATAATAAGGTTAACTCACAGAAATTCTTGATTTGGAGCAGCCAAAATTCAAGAGCCTTCCTGAAACATGTTCGTGTTAGCCCAAAGGTGGTATCATATAACATATGTCACCACCTACAGATATTATCTGGACATGCTCCGACAGTTCTTTATTCCACAATCAGACGAAGACGACCATGAGAGATACAGCCACTTCCAACAAGAGGGCGCAGTCGCACTAAGGCTAGTATTCATAGTCAACACTTTGGACTAAAGTGTCCTTTGGAGGACGCAAAGTGCTACTTTTCCGTTGCACAGTCGACACTTTGGTGCAAAGAAACACTTTGGATGAAAGTGTACTTCCGACCACACTTTGAGCCGAAAGTGTCACTGTAGCAAAATGGCGGACGTTTTGGAAGTTGTCGAGTTGTTAGAACGTGTGAAAGAAGTAGCACAATTAGTGGACAATGTACGAAAGCGCTACATTAGGCATAAAGACAATCCCATGGAATTTTATAACGATATGGAATTAAAAAGCGGTTCCTTTTTTTATAAAGAAACTGTTGTTGAGATTGCTCATCTTTTCGAGGACTGCTTGACAAAATTGAGTAATAGAGGTTTGCCAGTGCCTCCAATACTTAAAATACAGATTATATGCTACATGTATGTATAATATTCAAATCCATAATATTAAAGTTACCCCAAAACATCCTACTTAATATTCTGTTGATGCCTAACAAAATAAGGACGAAAAAATTTGTTAATTTAAAATATACATATTAATGAGAAGTTATTTGACGGAAAGTGTAATATACACATAACTGAATAATAAAAATTGTAATTATAACTTATCAAAATATCAAGATGAATATTAATATATTGGAATTTGTAATTATCGTGCGAAATAAAGAATATGCATATCCAAGCACTTCAGCACAAGCAGACTTTTTCTACTAAAGTTATGGGAAGAATTGCGTGTCGAGTGTGCTGCCCGACTAAATCGACTCCACCATCCACCAAAACACGCATTTCTCTCCAGCCAACAAGTGAAAATATTATATCTCTGGTAATGGTCTACCGTACCTCATAGATCCACCGCAAAAGTCCACACCTGTGGAGTAACGGTTAGCGCGTCTGGCCGTAAAACCAGGTGGCCAGGGTTCGATTCTCGGTCGGGGCAAGTTACTTGGTTGAGGTTTTTTCTAGGGGTTTCCCTCAACCCAATGTGAGAAAATGCTGGGTAACTATCGGTGCTGGACCCCGGGCTCATTTCACCGGCATTATCACCTTCATCTCATTCAGATGCTAAATAGCCTAAGATATTGATAAAACGTCGTAAAATAACTTATACAATAATAAATCCACCGCCCCGTCTTGGATGAAATCCCGGAGACTCTGATTCATCTCTGCACTTCGCTGAATTGTTTAGAAAATTAACACCACTGCCATCTACCAATCTTTGGACGAATCTCGAGAAACAAACACTACGATGGATGGCCGATTCGGTGTCGCACAAAGAAGTGTTGTCTTGTTATTTGAAACGGATGTCATAATGAAAGGGGACTTGTGAAGAGAGTAGGTGGAATGAGAAGGAATAACGGAAGGACCTCTAAATAAACCCTCACAACCTTTCCTTTTACCACATGAAACACAACTCGGTCATTGTCCGGGTTGGAGCTCGGATTTGCTGTCTTTGTGCACAAACGCTATGACAACTGATGTGACGAGGCATATAAAACAGACTGTACGAAAAGGAATCCATTATCTGATATTGTCCAATACATTAAGGCATAACTTTAATCATTGTTCAATAGTGTATAAGATTTTAAGTAATTTTATTAGATAAATGTGCTTTGTCATTTTGACAATTTTCGGTCTAAACTATTCTTATCTGGAGAGTGTTAAAATCACTACCCTCGGCGCTGATTGGAGTGATGGAGACCGGAGAATGCAAATTTCTCCGGTTCCCAATAACGTTGAAATTGTAATCGCGTTACTCTTCGATTCATTTTAGTCCTTCGCCTCATTTTATAAGATTGAATGCCATAAAAAATATAATTATATGATGCTACAAGAGCTTGCGTGCTGTTGAATAGTAATTATGAAAAATTTCCTGAAAAACTTCCTCGTAAGCATTTTTTTAAACTTTATTGATTTTGCTAAGATTTATTTGTACTGAACATTTTCTCCTAATTCAGAAATTTCTTTCATTTACAAATTTTGCTTAGTTTTATAATTTTACTGATATAAATATCAATTTTCATTAAAAATTTTCCTCTTTTAAGCAATTTTTTAGCTTACTGATTTTGCTTCTTATAATTTCATTTTTGTACTGATATACCTACTGCAATTATTTTAAATAGAAAAAAGGAGCATCTCCTGCGGACCTCTGGAGAAAGAACTAAGGAAGAGACTAGTGGAGTGCTTTGTGTGGGGTGTAGCATTGTATGGGGCAGAAACATGGACATTACGACGAAGTGAAGAGAAGCGACTAGAAGCACTTGAAATGTGAATATGGAGAAGGATGGAGCGAGTGAAATGGACAGACAGAATAAGAAACGAAGCTGTGTTGGAAAGAGTGGGTGAAGAAAGAATGATGCTGAAACTGATCAGGAAGAGAAAAAGGAATTGGCTGGGTGACTGGTTGAGAAGAAACTGCCTACTGAAGGATGCATGAAAGGAATGGTGAACGGGAGAAGAGTTCGAGGCAGAAGAAGGCAGAAGACAGGAAATACTGGAGAATGCTGGGTTTGTAGTGAAAGACCTGCCCTTGGGCAGAACACTACGAATGAATGAATATAGTAATTATATGAGATGAGTTTGCAAAGTTCGTGCCCTGACACATAGTTTTTTGTTGTTGTTTAGTCAACCTCCCGAAGACAGGTCTGAACCTCACAAGTGATACCAAGAAGGCACCACTTATGAGGAAACTAAGCCAGGAGATAATGGAATAGGGTGGCCAGTTCTTTTGCCCCCTCTATTGAATACTTCGCCGACTAGCTACATATTACGCTAGTCAGACTTCAGATGCATACAAACAATTTTTCTTTCTCTGACACATATCGTCAAGTGAGATGTATTGCCTGATAATAGATGTACATATCAGGCAGAACCTCAATCAGAGGATTGACACATAGAATTGAAAAGTAGTCAACAATGCCGCCATTGTTAACGACTACTTTACATTAGTTCAAGCACGAAAAATCATAATTTTCTGTTTACTACATTTTGTGAAGGTTAACTTTGAAGTTAGTGCGTCAAACAGCTTAGCGAAAATGGAAAAAAACCGAGCTTCGTGTTGTCATTAAATATTTCGTAAAAAGGGAATGAGCCCAATAGAAACTAAAACAGACATGGATGCTATACTGGAGGAATCCGCTTCAGTGCTTTCGACTCTAAAAAAATGGGTGGCACCATATAAACATGATCGAGAGAGTGTGGAAGATGACCCTCGCAGTGAAGAAATCGTATAAAAAGTTCATAATATCGTGTTGAATGACCGTTCGACAGAAAATGCATGAAATTAGCGAGGTTCTGCGTACCTCAATTGAAAGGGTGCACTACATCCGTTCCGGGCGGAAAGTAAAGCTGTGGGTCAGATGTCGTAGGTTTATGGGACGCAAAATAACCTTGTGCTTGATACAAGTTTCTAGGAAACATGTTTCAATCATTTCTCGCCCACGTTAAATTTCGACATTGAATAATAACCTCTGCAATTAAAATACTACAATATCACTATAAGAGACCTTCCGGCGTTCAGGGATTTAGGAAACTGCTTGAGGCATTTCTTTATTATCTTTGTGGCTAAGTATACACCTATAATATTTCTACTTATTCTACCCCTACCTACTGGAGTTTTATGCATAATGGAGAGTTTACTGCTAAAAACCACAAGGATTTTCGTCGTTGTTCGTACATATCCATATACAGTACACGATTAAAACCAGTTTATTGTCATACATAACTGGTTAACGCAGCACTACATTTTATTAAAAATTATGGAAAGCTTTTAGGCCTATTTTAAGTTTTCATTGTTACCGGTGCTGTAATAATTCCGAATATTTAACGGATGTAAATTCATTCCTCAGTTTGCTTGTTCGGGGCCTACATCATTGATCCATGTTGTGCGAATGCGTCTGTGGGAATTGCAGAATTTGTTGGCTCTCTGTGGCGCAATAGCCAAGCCTAATGGTTCATGGGCAACTCGGAATAGTTGACCCCTGTCACGAGCCAACAGGAGGCAACAATATGGACGAAGAGTTAATCTTAATTGTCACTTTTAATAGGCGGCGTAACCGAATTTCTAGCTGACATTCCGCATTACGTCATTGTCTGTTCATACAAATTGTCTGGCAGGCTGTAATTACATTTTATCATTTCAGTGAGAGACAGCATCTTCGCAGTATTTCAATTTCATAACAGCGTGTAGTTGAGGAGTGTTCCAGAAACAGTAACAATTTTAATAATAATAATAATAATAATAATAATAATAATAATAATAATTATTTTTAGATTATGGTTTATTTAACAACGCTCGCAACTGCAGTAATAATAATAATAATAATAATAATAATAATAATAATAATAATAATAATAATAATAACCTAGTGTGTGTGTCTAATTTCTTTTTCTTGTTAGGAGGGAGAGAGGGAACATCCCACGCACACGACCTTGAGGTCTATTGTACACCCCCTATATGGGATGAGTTGCGTGCCCACCGATCCTCTACGCGCACCGACCTAACCACTTAACCCCCTTAACGACCGGTCCGTACAGCCAACAGAGTCCATGTACCACTCCTGCTTCGGCAACCCCCCCAAGGCTCCCTTAACGGTCCGAGGCGGAAGTCCTCCCCCAAGAAGGTCTGCCTCGGGTTCCGTTGCAGGAGCTATTCATCATCATATGAATATAATCCACGGAGGCCGGTCGAGAGAGCCAGCAGCTTCGGAGGGCCGCCTGTAGAACGATCTGAAAACCAGAAGAAGTAACGGGATGATTAATGAAAGGATGAGAGAGGAGGAAAGGAAATGGCGAAGATGAGTGGGGTTCCAATCGCCTTACCTGTTATTCATCCATAGGAGTGAGGAAAAAACCTAGAAAAACCTCACCCAGGCAACTCGTCCCCACCGGGGATCGAACCCGGGCCCGCTGGGTTCGGAGTAAAACTCGCTAACTCCTCAGTCACAACGATGGACAGTGTGTAACTAATACTCACTTCACTTGCGTGATTCGGGTGCCCTTGTACTACGGATGGCATAATAATATTGTAAGAGAATAAAACTGTAAGAAAATATTAGCACTTTGCGGCAAGACAATGGTAACCCACAATTTACGTTTCTACTTCTATATGTGCTCTTGTAACAAGAGTAAACAAATTTGAATTTTGAATTCATTTTTTGTATTTGTTCCAATAAGTCCTATAATGATAATACAAACATGTGAAGTTTTGATATTTCAGTCTTTGACTTATTTATAGCAAAATATATCCACAAAGTCATATGTTGCTAATACATCTTAGTTAACGTTTTCGCCCCTTATTGTTGGCATCATCAGACTAATGTAAGGATATCTATATAGGTACTGTACAGAGCGTTCGCCTACGAGTGAGGCCAGGAAAGCGGCCTATACCGATACGCCGCTTTGTGCGCGCAGTTGTTGAGACACGCTCGACAATCAAGGACATCAAGGTCGACAAGTTATCAATTGTGAGCCAGATGTTGCAGTATTTAACACGTACAGTGCAGTTTCTTGACACAGTTGCTTAAATATTCAGCGTGTGTGTAAAATTTGTTAACAATGCAAAACGCAAAATTCACGCTTGAACAGAGAGTTTTTATGCATGATACATATGTGAAAACAGAGACATGTAGAGAGGTGCGTAGGCAATTTGAAGTGAAATATCCGGGTGCTCCAATTCAGGGTAGAGAAACTGTTAGACGTCTTGTTAACAAATTAAGATGAATAGGGTCGATAAATGCTACAATTCCTAAGCGAAAACAAAGAGTATTGACGGAAGAAAAAATTGATGAAATCGGTGCATCATTTACACGCTCTCCTAATAACTCTCTAAGACGTGTTTCACAGGAAGTTAGTGTTTCAAAAACATCAGTCTTTACTGCTGCTAAACTTTTAAAATTAAAACCCAACAGAGTATAGTATAGAAAGCGGAAGCTTACTGATAGACGATTCCCGCAAGCGACACCGCAGACAGGCCGCTTTCCTGGCCCCACCCGTAGGCGAACGCTCTGTATATGGTAACAAATCCGTATTACATATCAGATTACATCACCAGCTATTCCTGAACGGGCTAAATTTAAGGGGTTTCTTGAGTCGTGGGCACCAGGTGGAGCCGAGCTTGCCCCGCTCTTCTCCCATAAAAAAATAAAAAACGGCCCTCAGATTAAAAACAGTAAAGATTAAAAATAATTAACAAGGATTATATATACAATTTATTGAAAATATGCATATTTAATATTAAAATACTGAAATTGTCTATGAGATGGAAGATTTTACTATATAGCCTACATGCTTTTCTGTCTTCACTATGTTTGTTATGTGTGGATTGTTGAGTATGTACTTTACGCAGTGACTATTTGAATGTAGAACGAACTGTAAATAATCACTTGTTTATCCTGTTATTTAGTGATGTGGAACAAATAAGCGAGACAAACAAATTTACAAGACGTACAATGTTATTGAGATAACCGTTATTTTAGTACCATTCGAAGGCTGCAAAGTTAAAATTCCTAAATAAGCTGAAAATCGTGCTCAAAAAAGCTGACAAGAAACGCTGAAACTACAAATTAACGTTTTCTTAAGAAAAAGTACAGGAAATGAATTACCATACTAGTGACTTGTGCGGCAAATCCTACAAGCTAAGTTTATTAGATGTTCAAATAGAAATTATTCAGATTTATTTTTGACAAAGAATACAGACATTTTGAAAGTTATTTACTTCCATAATAATTATGATGTGACATTCAAAGCAACAAAATAGCTCAATGAAATGTTATGTTTTATTTAACGACGCTCACAACTGCAGAGGTTATATCAGCGTCGCCGGATGTACCGGAATTTTGTCCCGCAGGAGTTCTTTTACATGCCAGTAAATCTACTACATGAGCCTGTCGCATTTAAGCTCACTTAAATGCCATCGACCTGGCCCGGGATCGAACCCGCAAACTTGGGCATAGAAGGCCAGCGCTATACCAACTCGCCAACCAGGTCGACAGGTCGATGAATTGCCTTGAAATGTAGAGGACAATATCACTATTTTCCCTGCTAAAAATCTTGCTGAAGTGTTCGGAAGAATACAAAATGCTATAGATTTCATATTTTATCAGTAAGAAAAACCTTTTGATTTTTACTAAGAACAAGCAACAAAATAACTGTAGAAGACAGTACCAATATTTTTCCTGCTAAAAAAATCTTACTGAAATGTTCGAGAGAATGCAAAATGCTATAGATCTCTTATTTTATCAGTAAGAAAAACCTTTTGATTTTTCCTCAGAAATTTTAACCTTTGCGCTTTCTCCCGGCAATATTGGTCCCATTTGTCATGTTCCTCTGCAGCTTCTCAGATCGATTGCTTCTGTTCACAATTCACGTGCTTAAATCTGCCGTATTACTAACCAAAATATTTTTTCCTATAAAATCATGATTATTGACAGGATTAGAACAACGGACATAACATGCGTGACACATAAAATTGTTCACTTTGGGGTAAAGTGAAGGCTCGATACGGTTTTCTCTACTTCCTGAAAAGAATACTATTTTGGAAATGACTTTTTACAAAATGTACAAAAGTCTCCAAAAAAATTCTGTGATTACATATTTAGAAAACCAATGACAGAGAGAACATATAAATAAAATCTTTTGAATAATGTACTAAAGATGAAGAGAAAATCATAGTATAGGGTGGAATTGAATAACGTGTAACAGATTGTTTTTAATCTGAAGGTCGTTTTTTAAATTTTTAAAAATTTTTAAACTTTTGCAATATGTAATATGGATAATATGGATTTGTTACCATATAAGATATCCTTACATTAGTCTGATGATGCCCACAATAGGGGGCGAAAACGTTAACTAAGGTGTATTAGCAAAATTTAGCTTTGTGGATATATTTTGCTATAAATAAGTCAAAGACTGAAATATCAAAACTTCACATTTTTCTATTGTCAATAAGAGTAAACAAGCTTAATGTTCAGGAATTGTGTGAACTGATAAATAAAATCCAGGAGATTATATCAATTATTATTATTATTATTATTATTATTATTATTATTATTATTATTATTATTATCATCATTATTAAGTTTATTTATGAGTAAGGACAACGTAAGGTTATACTGAATATCAATTGTGGAGGTTTCGAATAAAACCGGTCATTTCCAAAATAGTATTCTTTTCAGGAAGTAGAGAAAACCGTATCGAGCCTTCACTTTACCCCAAAGTGAACAATTTTATGTGTCACGCATGTTATGTCCGTTGTTCTAATCCTGTCAATAATCATGATTTTATAGGAAAAAATATTTTGGTTAGTAATACGGCAGATTTAAGCACGTGAATTGTGAACAGAAGCAATCGATTTGAGAAGCTGCAGAGGAACATGACAAATGGGACCAATATTGCCGGGAGAAAGCGCAAAGGTTAAAATTTCTGAGGAAAAATCAAAAGGTTTTTCTTACTGATAAAATAAGAGATCTATAGCATTTTGCATTCTCTCGAACACTTCAGCAAGATTTTTTTAGCAGGGAAAATATTGATACTGTCTTCTACAGTTATTTTGTTGCTTTTTCTGAGTAAAAATCAAAAGGTTTTTCTTACTGATAAAATATGAAATCTATAGCATTTTGTATTCTTCCGAACACTTCAGCAAGATTTTTAGCAGGGAAAATAGTGATATTGTCCTCTACATTTCAAGGCAATTCATTGACCTGTCGACCTGGTTGGCGAGTTGGTATAGCGCTGGCCTTCTATGCCCAAGGTTGCGGGTTCGATCCCGGGCCAGGTCGATGGCATTTAAGTGAGCTTAAATGCGACAGGCTCATGTAGTAGATTTACTGGCATGTAAAAGAACTCCTGCGGGACAAAATTCCGGTACATCCGGCGACGCTGATATAACCTCTGCAGTTGTGAGCGTCGTTAAATAAAACATAACATTTCATTGAGCTATTTTGTTGCTTTGAATGTCACATCATAATTATTATGGAAGTAAATAACTTTCAAAATGTCTGTATTCTTTGTCAAAAATAAATCTGAATAATTTCTATTTGAACATCTAATAAATTTAGCTTGTAGCATTTGCCGCACAAGTCACTAGTATGGTAATGCATTTCTTGTACTTTTTCTTAAGAAAACGTTAATTTGTAGTTTCAGCGTTTCTTGTCAGCTTTTTTGAGCACGATTTTCAGCTTATTTAGGAATTTTAACTTTGCAGCCTTCGAATGGTACTAAAATAACGGTTATCTCAATAACATTGTACGTCTTGTAAATTTGTTTGTCTCGCTTATTTGTTTCTGTCACTCATTTGTTAGTGGTAGTGTTAATTCGTAGTCATTGCATTCTTCTTAATGATAGAATGGAAGCAATTCTGCAAATTGTGGCTTCATGTGGAGATTTAGAAGGTTTAGAAAACATTTTAATGCATGTGCTTGGAGAAGAAAGTTACCCCAGTATCACTGATAATATTAAATCTACCGAGAAACCATCGTTTCATCACAGCGTTAAGATTCGCTATATCTGCTAGAGTTCCACTTATTACAATAGTGAATGGATCTCGATTCTGATTGGCTCTGTGACTAATGACGTCATGATAAAGTTAACGAATTACGAAAGTTCTCTATTATTGCCGTCCTCAGGGATAACACAGGCCTCGTCATCGGTTATCTTGATTCCTGTCATATCATTAGATGGCAGCTCTTGTGGTAATGAGTTTGTTACATATCTTTTAAATTAAATTGCACCATCTTGCTTATTTTCACTCGTGATGCATATGGCGTTTTGTTATATTATACTATTTTATCATATTCGATATCTATTCTGATGACTTTCTTTCTTTTTTCTTTTCATTAATATAATTTTGTCTTGGAACCCACAAACGATCTCTGTTCCCTTTTTTATATGAACGGGTCGGCGAACTAATATAGAGCAAATGGCTTACGAGTGTAAATTATGTTTGTCCACGGTATATATCTATCTATGAGTATGAATATTGTGTCGTTTGGTTGTAAAAGAACCAATATCAGTTTTTTGTATTACGGAGAAAATACTTTATTCCAATAAACAATTTTCAAAAGATATATCGGTATATCTAAACAATTGTCGATGTACTTACATACACTTTCGAACTTATTTCGGTCTGTTCTTCCATATACTAAAAGGGTCAATGTCTATTGCAGTTAATGTGAAAGGTAGATGGGAAAAGTAGTTATTTTCTTGTAACAGGACGCACATACTTCCCTGTATGTCATGTGATGCAGTATGGTGTCATAGTGAGCCGAGATGTGAATTCGTGGAGAAGAAGTATTTTCTAATGCCAAATTGAATTCGTAGATCGGGTTTGCTCCAAGCAGCAAGTTTAATGTAATTTTAAATTATTTGTAAATTTTATTGATCACGAAATCGAAGTGGATCCCAATCTATACTAATAATAAATATGTAGCCGAAATTTTTCTGGTAATTTTCGATTTTACAAAAATAATTGGTCCTAACATATATAACCCTGAAACCGAAAATCGCTTTTTTGAAATGTTTGTTTCTCTGTCTGTCTGTCTGTATGTTTGTTACCTTTTCACGCGATAATGGCTGAACGGATTTCGATGAAAATTGGAATATAAATTAAGTTCGTTGTAACTTAGATTTTAGGCTATATGGCATTCAAAATACATTATTTAAAAGGGAGGTTATAAGGGGGCCTGAATTAAATAAATCGAAATATCTCGCTTATTATTGATTTTTTTTGTGAAAAATGTTACATAACAAAAGTTTCTTTAAAAATAATTTGCGATAAGTTTTATTCCCCGAAAAATTTTGATAGGACTGGTATTTAATGAGATAAATGAGTTTTAAAATTGAAATAACTGCCATATAAGGCCGTGTAATGAATTAAAAAACAAATGACTTCGTCTATAAGGGGCCTTGGACAGCAACAATCGAAAGCTATGAAAGATAGTCTACAGAGAATGTTTCTGTGTTTGTATGAAGTAATATCGGAAATTAACCGATTTGTATAATTAATTATTATTTCACCATTGGAAAGTGTAGTTTCTCTAGATGGACATAATGCTATAATGTTATTACAGTAACTTCTGATATAATATAATATAATATAATATAATATAATATAATATAATATAATATAATATAATATAATATAATATAATATAATATAATATAATATAATATAATATAATATAATTTAAGTTATTTGAAGGGTTCACAACCATAGTGGGCCAAGCGCCATTTACTGAATACGTAGAAAACAAGGGTTAAAATTAAGTTATTACCATAATTCAATGGAAACCTATAACAAGTAAAATAAAATATGAGTTACACATTAAATCTAAATGATGTCAATCTTCATTAAACTATGGTTGCATGTAACAAAAATTAAGAAACAGGTTAAAGGAATTGTCATTGCACCAAATGAGTGTCTCTGGACCAAAATGATCGCATTTTAATTATTTGGATGCAATTTAAATTAAGTAACATATTAAACGATTTATCCTTCTATCAAACACGAATGTTCCCTGGATCAAACGTCCTATTTTAATTATGTAATTACTTTATATTTATTTCTAACGGGTGAAGCGGAGCGCACGGGTACGGCTAGTTCTTAAATAAATCACTTCAATAGTCAAGTACAAGGTTTATGTAGTACAACGGCGGTGTTTTGAAAGCATTACAAGAAAATGCAGATGTAGTAAGATCTTAAAGTAGGTTATCACAACGAAATGAAGAGGAAAGATGGTGTGTTTCATGGAATATCATTCAAATGACGGAAAGTAAATTTCCGATTAATGTTCGCCAAAGCGTTAAGTACGTAATTATGACCGCGTTGCCATTTTATTTGTAGCCAAAGAAATTTTAGGGGCCATGAAAATATTAACCGCTTTCATTATATTATTGTTTATGCTCGGCCATGCCGAAATGTAGTAATTATACACCTGGTAGCAGCCCTTTAATGGACCTCATTAAAGTACACCTATTCATTAAAGTTCAGGTGTTCCACCAATCAGAAAATACCATTGTAGCAATATGAAAGCGCAAGTATGGATTATTCTCGGATATGCAATCGAAAGACAACTAGTTCTGTTACTATAATAATTAGCGTTAATTGTAAATAATATTCAAAAAAATAAGTTCAAGTAAGGATTACGCTCCCACTGCATGAGAGGTCCGCGCATGCGCTACAGCAAAATTGTTTCTGTCCCGAGCCTCTCATCTAAGCCACATAATCTACACTCAATATTTACGCAAATACACCTTGTCGCTAACAGTGGTGCTATCTCTCAGTAATGTTCAGAACGAAGGAGGTAGAGAGAGAGAGAGAGAAACAAATTTCTTCTTCTAACGACGCCACACACCACGTCATGTTCTTATGTTGGCGACATTGTGTATTTAGTTAAACTTGGTGGTAAACGTAACGGCACGGTTCAAAGCTACTGTGCTAATTGTCCAGTATAGCGGTTTAATTTCAAGAACTGGTAATGAAACTAAGCATGTAAAATATTTGTAAATAAAACATAACCTATATACTCGTATTTTCATCTCCCTTGATAAAATTCACAATATAGTTACTATACTCCAATACAGGCATTATGTTAACAATTGTTTAATAGAATCCTATACTCAGTAACATTACTTTCAAGATAATGTGTACATTTTTTTAAAGAAGCTCTTCATATCTTTAGTCTACTATTTATCTTTCACTTTAGATTCCAACATTTCTTTCAGTGCGACGAAAGGATTCAAAATTCTGCTTTCAAACATCCTTAATCTCTGTTCCTCTCGCAAAGTGAGAGTCAAAGTTTCACAACCATACAGAACAACCGGTAATATAACTGTTCAGATTTCTTGACAGCAGTCTAGATGACAAAAGCTTCTCAACCGAATAATAACAGGCATTTCCAATATTTATTCTGCGTTTAATTTCCTCCCGAGTGTCATTTATATTTGTTACTGTTGCTCTAAGATATTTTAATTTTTCCACGTCTTCGAAGGATAGATCTCCAATTTTTATATTTCGATTTCATACAACATTCTGGTCACGAGACATAATCATATACTTTGTCCTTTCGGGATTTACTTCCATATCTATCGCTTTACTTGCTTCAAGTAAAATTTTCGCGTTTTCCCTAATCGTTTGTTGATTTTCTCCTAACATATTCACGTCATCCGCATAGACAAGAAGCTGATGTAACCCGTTCAATTCCAAACGCTCTCTGTTATCCTGACCTTTTCTAATGGCATATTCCAGAGAGACGTTAAAAACTGAAGGTGACAGTGCATCTCGTTGCTTTAGCCCGCAGTGAATTTTAAAAGCATCAGAAACTGATCTATACTGACTCTGGTGTAAGTGTCACTAAGATTCATTTAGCGTCGTTAAATAACCAATAATAATAATAATAATAATAATAATAATAATAATAATAATAATAATAATAATAATAGAAGGGAGTTTGTTTGTTTGTGTACTTGTTTACCTTTTTTCTTACTCTGTTATCTTTCATAATCTATTTGTTCTTGTATTGTTTTGTATGCTTTGTCTAATGGCAACCTCTAATTTGAGGAAGCTCTGGTAAATAAATAAAATAGCTAATAAGTAGAAGAATAGTATATTATTTTTGTTTTTCGGTGACGGTACACCTCTGCAATGTCATTCACTGTATTACCAGAGGAGATGCCCACTCCAGTCTTCTCTCTGCTTTACTGGTGTGCGGGTTGCATTTCTATTACGTCACAATTTCGAACTGGTCTACACATTGAATCATTCTTCACCGTTCGTATAAGAGCAATATTGTCCCTTGTAGCCCTGGCAGAGATTTGTTTGTCATATTACCTTTACCGTAATCTCCATGGTCATCATGAATAAGTAAAACATATTATTAAATTGTCTATGAATTTGACATATTCCATGCATCCCGTTTCAGACGTCACAACATGAGTACTTATTCTTCTTTCGTTGTTTGGCCATTCATTATTTCATTATATTAAAGGGAGAAATGAATGTTTCTGCCGCACGTATAAAAGCCATCAATGTGGTCATTTGTCCCTTCCTGTATGTATTTTATTTGTGAGTAACCATTAATTTTCTTCCTTTGACAGCAATTGTTTTTTTTTTTTTTCAAGTTTGTGTATTAATTCCAATCCACTTTCATCAACGTTGTACGAGTACAGTATTTGAAAGGAATACGATCTCGGTGACAATTTGGTACAATCTATCATAAAATGACTTCACTTCGTCTTCTTGAGGGGAGACGCCATTGAAAATAATGAAAATTTTTCGAAAACATTGTGGAGGCTATTTCACGTTTTTAGAATACGCTTATCATATATTTTCATACCCCCAAATGGATTTAGTTCAATTCTGATTACAAATACGTTTATTCTTTTAAATTAATGTTGAAAGGGAGCGTGGCATTTAAAGAGCTGTCAAAATTATTTTTTCATCAATTTTATAATTACAAATCTAGTAACTTTCTGTTAAAAAGTTGACTCCCTGAAGTTACTAGATGAATGTAACGGTGGATAATTCCAAATAGGTATGTGTTACATAAATATTCGTTTTATTTTTAAATCTATTTTTCAGTTAGTTTATTTTTCTTGATTCAACACCAACTTTTTTTTATGCCAAATATTAATCAATCTAGATTAAATTTTTACTGCAATATTTATGAGCTAGCTGAATGTTTCTATGTATTTACTTTGTAAAGATATGCAGCTAGTTTATTTTATTAATATTTTTATCCATGAATTATACAAAAAATAACATAGGAAATTCAAAATTAAAAAAAATCTTTAGTATGAATAAATTAGATATTTCATAAAATGAATGCGTAGATATGTATCTTTATGTCTTGGGAATGTAACAAAAAAAAAGGAAAAGCTTAAAGATTAAGATTTTCTAATAAAAATTTGGGTTTGAAAATATTTCTAAAAAAAGAGAGAAAAAAAATCAAAATCAAAAGCTAAAAACATTTGAGAGTTCAAAATTTGGATTTTGTTAGTTCTTCAATTGTAAATAGGCCTATGCTTTCAAAATTTGGGAAAGTATTGTATGTAATATGTCTGTGTTTCATATATTGTGTATCTATTTCTATGTATTATATCTATTTTATCTCATATCTATATATAACTGTGATTTTTATTATGCCATACACATTTAATGTAATATGTGTATTTGATGTCATAATTATGTATATAATTTATGAAAGTTTTTGTACAGGGCTATAATATGAATGATTTAATTACAGCCCTAATATACCTTCGGATGACATTGGGTTCTATAAACTTGGAAATTCAATAATAATAATAATAATAATAATAATAATAATAATAATAATAATAATAATAATAATAATTATTATTATTATTATTATTATTATTATCAGGCTTCGGCCTAGGCTAGGGACAAAGAGTAACCAGTATGAGGTTTAGAGTACACGGAGTAAAAATGACGTTATTTATCCGTATGGGGGATGACTGCAACAGCACAGGTGGGTCCGTAATGTGCATTGCCTTGTGTGTAGGCCTATTGCTGCTTGGCTGCAGTACGTGTAACAGGCTTCGGCGTAGGGGCACCTGATTGAAGGTTACAACTCACGTTAATATTTTAATGGTAGACACAAGAAAGAAAGAGCACTGAATCGCACTGCAATGGAAACAGTCAGGAAAAAATAGTAACATGCGTTACAAGAGCGGCATGTTGAAGTTTTCATGTTCGAGGAAAAGTTTGAAAAAGCGAAACGTAGTTGAGCTTTTTTAATTTCCGAGAATTGAAAGAAAACATACCGCTCGTGTATCGTACAT
Source organism: Periplaneta americana (assembly GCF_040183065.1). Lineage (NCBI taxonomy): Eukaryota > Metazoa > Arthropoda > Insecta > Blattodea > Blattidae > Periplaneta > Periplaneta americana. The sequence goes on from NC_091122.1 coordinate 62,195,647, forward strand.
TATTTTATGCGAAGATCGCTTATTACATACTTGAAAGAGGAATTTCTAATTAGTTGCAATGAAATCTCCATCTTGGTTTCTGTTCAATGACGGCAAATTTGCAAAACAAAAATATCTATCTTCAACATTGTTGCTTTAAAATGTTTTCTGTGTTTACTATACTCCAGCAGGCCGTGATGTACGTCTGTCTTTTTTTTCCCCCCAGTCTATGATGAGTCTGGAATCTTGTTGATTTTTTCACGGCTTCCTTAATGTTACTTGCATCACGAACTCAGTAACTTTAGTGGAGTTGTAGAGTTTACTTAATTTTTGCAAATATTTAAAAATAATAATTAACAGTGCAATTTAGGTGAAATTGCAGTGGTAAGTTTCTAATTTATAATTATTACTATACTGAACGTCTTTAAAAATAATATGTTAAAAGCCTAAAGCAGTAAAATCAATATGCCACTTAAGCGGTGAGAAGAGGGAAATTGTTATGTGTGTTAGGTTGGGAATACTGAATGTGGAATTTTAGACTTTCCGCGGATTGGTTTTGTGCGGAAACCAAGCAAATACGCACGATCTCGCACAAAAGGATTTATGAAGAAATGGAACAACATTTTACTACTCATCAGCTTGCTACATCACAAACTGATGATTTAACATGAAGCAGACAATATCTTGTTTAGTTACAACATAAGTGAATAAAGCACATAAAATAATAATAATAATAATAATAATAATAATAATAATAGGCCTAATAATAATAACATATGTTTATCTAATAATATTAGAATTTCAAAACTTCATGGACGATGAGGTTCGCCCCGCAGCTGTCCGATTGAGCTGAAAATTTGCACAGATCGTTTTTTTTATTGATTGGAACAAGACAGAGAGGTGGGAGCTAACTTTTAGAAAGTTGAATATATATATATATATATATATATATATATATATATATATATATATATATACTAGCTGAAAGAACCCGGCGTTGCCCGAGTTGTCCTTTTGGCATTTTTTAAATTAAACTGGTTGTTAGAGTTTTCGGAAATCTTAGAAACTCAACTATAGACAACCAAAACGAATTGCCTTTAATAAGCTTTCCTCCTCGTCCATAAAGATTAATCTTTACATAGCATCACTTATTTGAATTAATGAACTTCTTAGGCAAATGCCTGAAAGGATTAATTTACTTCAAAACAAATACAGATACATTTTATCACATGCCTTAGTTTCAAGTGTGTTTTAATTTGTATGTATATATATATATATATATATATACACATTGTATATTTTATTGTATACACTAGGAATGTACTGTATATAATGCATCTGTACAGGAAGAAATATATTTTGTGCCATATTGTGACGAACTGTTTACATGTTGAGACGAAGTAACGGTGCGCTCCATCTCCCACTCCACTCGATCAACACAACACTATCGTCCGTGCGTTCTGAACTTCATGCTTTTCTGTGCCCAGGACCGAAGCCTGATAATAATAATAATAATAATAATAATAATAATAATAATAATAATAATAATAATAACAATAAAAATAGTTGAACAGCATTAGCAATTGTAGAATATGATCATGCGGTCAATTCTCGCTTGGACAAGTAAACAATATTCGAATTATGCCTAAACATAGAGGTGGACACTCTATTTTCTTATGATTTTCTGATCGTTTTTATTAATTTTGTAAATTATTTCCTTGCGTAAAAATATGGGACACAACGATGTAAGTATTATAAATTCTGTACAAATACGTAGTTATTTATTAATTTATATTAATGGTTTAAATAGTTTTATTTAGCCCTTTTGGTAAGACTGAGTCCTAAGTCCGCAATTTCTTTAATCCCGTGCAGGAAAGTAGTGGTGGGAAATTCTTAAGACAATCCAGGTGGATGTAGGAACCGCTGCCTCTCCCACGAGACTCGATCGTTGAGGTGGCTTTCAACTGCGGCGGCATTTTATTCTTGTTTCCTCTGTCTGTTTATCGACGTCGCTCAGTTGCTCATTGTGTGACGGCGACTTGCTTCTGCTCGAGCGAAAATAAGTAAACTGCAGACAGAGCGCTGTCGGAATTCGAACACCAGCTAAGTAGGACACAATTCATTAGCGTACAGAGAGGTAACAGCTTCTATCGCTTCTATCGATAGACCTGCATACTGTGCTTCTTAAAGCGATATCTTATGACTCGACATAGTTAAATAGAATGAAATTTGTAGCTCAGCCACATGATCATAATACAAGACGAAATGAAATTCTTAATTTAGATGAACCTCAATGTTTCACATCTGCTGCTTTACTACACAGTACAAATTACGGTCCACGTCTACAGTGGCTCAAAAAAGTATTCACCTATATACTATTTTCAAGTGTAGTAATACAAAACTAGCAGAAAATGAAACAGCATAGTGACACTTGTATACAAATTTATTGTTTATCAGATGTGGCAAATAAACACAAAACAGATATAACTTTATCTCTTTTCAAAACAATAATATATGAAAACAAAACAAAATGTGTCATTTCACTTCAAATAAATAATCAACTACAAAAATAAAATTAATTCATTGTCCTTTATCAATTCTTAATACCGGTGAGCCCTCCTTTCCTCTTGATAATTTCTAGTATTCTTCTTGGGATTAATTTGACAAGCTGTTCATTTTTTTCTCTAGTGATTTTCCCCCCTTATTTCAACAATGCTTCCTTTAGGTCGTCTTTGCTTGAGATGATGTGATTTCTTATTCCTTCTTCTAAATCGTGCCACAGATTTTCAATCGGATTGATATCCGACGATTCTGGTGGAGTTACCATCCAGCAGGAGGTGTTGTACTGTATAACAACCAAAATCTTGTGTTGAAGGCGGTATGTTTGGTCATTGTCTTGTGTGAATATATAGTCACACTGTTGGCGAGATGAGATATCAAAATTCTTATGTAAAGGTTGTGGTCCATTATACTATATATAAAATACAGGTCGCCCACACCATTAGCACTCTTGCAGCCCCATACTAGTACTGATCCTTCTCCGTGTTTAATTGTGGCTCCTAGATTTTTTTCATCTAGTTCACAATTCTTTTGCAGCCACACTTTTATCTGTTCATCGGACTTGAAAATGGTAAACTTGCTTTTATCTGTAAAAACAACCTTCCTCCAAAAATCATAGCTATCATTGACATGTTGTTAACATAGTTAAGCCTCTTCCTTTTGTCAGTCTTGTTGATGTATGGTTTTCTTCGTGCTGTGCGGCCATAGTATCCAGCTTTGTAGAGCACATTTCGTATTGTTTGTGCATTAACACACTTTCCAGTTTCATTCTCCACTTCAGTTCTACTCTTCGGAGCACTCAATTTTGAGTTTTTCTTCACTTTTCTAATGATCTGGCGTTTTTCTGACAGACTTAATACAGAAGGACGAACATATCGTGCTTTTTTTTTTAACTTTTCCTTTGATTGAACTTGTATACACTGCTCTTAACTGTATCTCTAGATCTGTTTAGTATTAGTAGTATTAGTAGTAGTATTTATTTATTTAACCTGGTAGAGATAAGGCCGTCAGGCCTTCTGTGCCCCTCTACCAGGGGATTACAACTATAACATAAACAATAAAATTACAATTAATATTAAATTTACAATTACAATTACAATAAAAATTAAAGTACGACACCTATATCTCACCTATTTCCTTGAAAGATTTACCTTGTCGAAAGCATGTGACTGCAATTTGCCTTTCTTCTTCAGTCATTTCTTTATCTTTTCGCCCCATACTTGGTCAACCCTGATAAACTGCTTGCATACTGAAAACAACCTCGCTGCAGCAGTCGTATACACCAACTGAACAGAGGGAAACTGAAAGAGTGAAGGTAACTTCATGGATTTTTGTTTACTAGTTGAATACTTATTTGACTTATAAATCGACACAGCTTTAAGTTAGGGCTCTATTTGCAAACAAAACAGAAAACTTGTACAGTTGAAATGCATTTACAAGAATGGTGTTAATATTAACTTTACAAATATGAAATGCAGACATTAAATTCGCCGTTATGTATATGATATTTGAATAAAATGTAGTATAACGACCGAAAGTTGAATACTTTTTTGAGCCACTGTATATAATTCCATAATAAAATTTCATCCAGAATTGACTACTTTAAGCAATGAAATTTTCAGATCCAGAAATAAAAAATTATATGACAGACTTCCCTGTATTATATTATGTACCATGTATTGTAAAACGAGTTTATTTCTATCCTAAGTATATTTTTTCTATCTTATCTTGGTTACTATATCAACATGACCTGTACTAATTATAGACTAATAATTTATTAATCCACCAATCTCAACATCGTCTCTGTTTTCACTCCGTTATTACTAGTATTATTATTACTAACTTTATTATTATCTTCTTTATGTGACCTTTTTTCTTAAGTATTTTGTCTACAAAGTATGTGTATTTATGTAACGGAACTGTCCCCGGACACGAGCTTTGCTCTTTCGGGGAACTTTAATGTAACGCCCACATGCCGTAGCAGAGGTGGACGATCATCCAACCAGAATGGAGGTATCGTGTGGTTAGCACGATGATCCCCCCAGCCGTTATAGCTGGTATTCGCAACCGGATTTCGCTACATATCGTAGCTCCCCAAGTGCATCACGATGCTGGGTGGGCACCGGTCCCATACACTGGCCGAAATTTCATGAGAAAATTTCTTCCCCCATGAGGAATCGAACCAGCGCGCATTCCGTAAAGCGAGTCCTGGGCGGGATACTTTAGACCGCGACGCCACGGAGCGGGACATATCGCCTCTATCGGTAGACATAATATAGGGACTATGCATGAAAATAGTGACACTGTAAAAGCAACTCAAACATTTTATAGTGCAGACCTCAAAAACAATCAATGTGCACCCCGCGTGTCTCACAGGGCTACATTTATGAGGAGCAACTAATCCAAATATAAATTGTTCATCTCTGGTCAAAATTGAGTTTGGAGTAGTTTTCGATAGTAGATACAGGGTTGTTTCCGATCTCTGATAACGAATTTGAATAACTTCATGTGCGTCAGGAATCACACCGACAGCTGAATTGCGGCGAGAGGTAACAGGCCAGTAATGAGTGATTTCATAATCAGAGTGCACGGTGTATCACAGTAGCAATGCCCAAGAAAATCGAGACTTTTTGGGAGAGGTACATAACAACTTTTTCCGATGCCAAGTACAGTTACGTGAAAAAAACGTGGGTTCGTTATTTCCAAGACATGCGTCTTGTGTGTACCTAATAAATAGGGCCGTGACATCGGTATATTTGTATTAGTCTGAGGTGAACATAAGACGCCGGTCAGAATGTAGTCGCCGTTTCAAGTACAGGCAGCGGAAACGAATTTGACTCATGCCTAAGCAAGCATGTTCCGTGTTTTGTATACGATTTTGCGTGTTATAAAATCAAGGCAATACAATCATTGTATAATAAGGGTTAATGTAGGAAAGGTCTAATATGCTGGTGAGGTTAAGAATAAATGTTGGAAATCATACTTAAATTGTGAAAAATGTGGTAAAACATAACACTGAAAAGATGTTTTTTTTTTTATATTTAGAATTTTGCATTTCTGTTTTAGAATGCCGAAAACGTATATGGCGTACAATTTTGCTTTCCCTATATTTAACTGTTGCATTAATTTACTAGCCGTAACCGTGCGCTCCGCTGCATATGTTAGAAATAAATATAAAGTAATTACATAATTAAAATAGAACGTTTGATCCAGGGAACATTCGTGTTTGATAGAAGGATAAATCGTTTAATATGTTACTTAATTTAAATTGTATTTAAATAATTAACATGCGATCATTTTGGTCCAGAGACCACTCATTTGGTGCAATGACAATTCCTTTAACATGTTTCTTATTTGTTATTACATGCAACCATAGTTTAATGAATGTACAAAATAGCCTATTAAGTTTTCTGTGCATAAGAAGTAATTTTAATCTTACCTGTCCTCGAGTCACTCAGAAGTTACTGTAATAACATTATAGCATTATGTCCATCTAGAGAAACTACACTTTCCAATGGTGAAAAAATAATTAATTACACAAATCGGTTAATTTAGCATCCGATCTTACTTCATACAAACAGAGAAACATTCTCTGTAGGCTATGTTGAATATCTATCGATTGTTGTTGGCCAAGGCCCCTTATAGACGAAGTCATTTTTTTTGTTTCATTACAGCAAATTTTTATTATTTTTTTTTATTTTAGTAGGTTATTTTACGATGCTTTATCAACAGCTTAGGTTATTTAGCGTCTGAATGAGATGAGATGAAGGTGATAATGAAATGAGTCCGGGGTCCAGCACCGAAAGTTACCCAGCATTTGCTCATATTGGGTTGAGGGAAAACCCCGGAAAAAACCTCAACCAGATAACTTGCCCCGACCGGGAATCGAACCCGGGCCACCTGGTTTCGCGGCCAGACGCGCTAACCGTTTACAGCGAATTAGATGGCGTTGTTATCTTAATTTTAAAACTCATTTATCTCATTAAATATCAGTCCTATCAAAATTTTGTATAGAATAAAACTTATCGGAAATCATTTTTAAAGAAACTTTTGTTATGCAACATTTTTTACAAAAAATCAATAATAAGCGAGATATTTCGATTTAATTCAGGCCCCCTTATAAGCCTTCTTTCAAATAAAGTATTTCGAATGCCATATAGCCTAAAATCGAAGTTACAACGAACTTAATTTATATTCCAATTTTCATATAAATCGGTTCAGCCATTATCGCGTGAAAAGGTAACAAACATCCAGACAGACAGACAGACAGACAGACAGACAGACAGACAGACAGACAGACAAAAATTTCAAAAAAGCGATTTTCGGTTTCAGGGCAGTTAATTATATATATGTTAGGACCAATTATTTTTGGAAAATCGAAAATTACCAGAAACATTTCGGCTACAGATTTATTATTAGTATAGATTTACCACATCTATTTCGTATCTTACTATTCTTACATGTTGTTTGCCTGGTTTCGGTTCCTGCTGCAATGAACAACTACATTACATTCATTTTCAAAGTTTCTTTTTCCCATCAGTCGCTTGGGATTCAATAAGGCGGATTGTTCTGCTCGCAATATCTATAGAGTGCTTGAACCTACAATATGGCATTTCATTCTCCTTAAATTCTGTTATTTTAAGTGCTCCTCTGCCCTCAAATTTAATATCGGACCCGATGCGAGTTGTTAATAATGATCACATTCATCATTCGGCATGGGCCAGTTTAATTTGAACTAATCTCTTCGGCTCGAAATGTCACAAAGATTATTTATTAAATGTAGACTGGACCAATACGTTGTTTCACTCATATTCTGAAAACACTCGCCTCAATTACACAAAGGGGACCGGGGGTTCTCCTCGAGAGGGCTGCAGGGAAATAAAATCACATGTTTTAATTACGAGCTCTCCATTCAGTCTTTGTCAATACCAGGACACGCTCGCTGCTCTCCAGAAGGCAAGCAATTAATTAGCGGCCACGTATCATCGGAGCACGTGTGCGCGGAAAAGTTCGTCGGTTTCACTTGTTCAGGACTGTCCAAATCCGTCCGTCAGCGACGTCATGCGTAGACCCCATACTTGCATGCAGTACCGTATTGTGAAATCTTCTGCATTAAATATAAGGAATAGTCTTACAAGGAGAAAATATGCTTTCTGAATCACCTATTTTGATTACACTGAACAACAAGAATTTTGCTACGACTTAAAACAATGTGTCCCTTATGGTTTGATGTGCGCTGAATCAAAAAATGAATCTCTTTTCTTTGTATCACGTAAGGTTTTTAAGATATATATTATTTTAATGTACCGAAGTACATATGATATTTCCATGCAGATATTCTGCGTCATCATACGATGAAAGAGTAATGGAACGGATCCCGGCCAACTAGTCACTCATTACGAGTGCACCTCAGCACATGTGTGGACTTTGGTCCTAGGTTCATAGACATATATGACGTAGTGCAGAGGGCGGCCACTAGAGGGAAGCCAAGATTTGGAACTTAAAACTGAGACGATTCTGTCCGACGCCGGTGTGGAATCCGGTGTGGCTTAGTGGATAAAGCGTCAGCACGTAGAGCTGAAAACCCAGGTTCAAATCCCGGCGCCGGAGAGAATTTTTCTCCGTTCCATTACTCTTTCATCGTTTTTTAAGATAGGGGAGTTAGGCCTAAAATGACGTACTTGGGTAAAATGACATACTATGTGTTTTGTGAAAACGCTGTAAGCTGAGTTTGAATTTACAGCTCTATAGTGCACAGAATCTGGAAACAGTGGTTACATCCAAGTTTTAGCAAGCAAAGGCGCTTTTTGGTGAAGCAGGTGCAACTAAAGGAAAAAAGTGCAAGACGATATAATATTGTTGAGGTATGTTATGTATTTTTTGTCCTTGTAAGCTTCAGTTATTAGTGAAATAATGTTCATGACTGAAAACATGAATATTTATCTCTATAAAAAGCAATACAATATCCAAATTCATAAAGAGGTTAGGTCGTACTAACACTACTTCTTATTCTTCTTCATTCCGGGTAAAATGATATACCACCTACTTGGCTAAAATGACATACTATGTCATTTTACCCAAGTGTATGTTTCTGACTGGAAATGAGAAGCCATATATTATGGGCGATAGCGATTTGCAAAATTGGTGTCAAATTTGTTTACAATGGCTGATTAGTGATTATTTCTGTGAAATTATGTAATATGTAGTGGGATCTCTCTCATTACTCGACTGAATTTTTCGTAAAGCTAACTGATTTTAAAATACGTGAGATGGGGATTTCTTTAAAATATATAACACCCTAAAGTTTCTAAAATAAATATATTTTCAATATTTATATGCACTGAATTTTGTTACTCTGATTTATCCTCTTATGAATGAGGTAGGCTTGGCGAGTCTGAAGTTTACTTGCACCTACTTCACCAAAAAGCGCTTTTGTACAAAACATTGTAAGATGAGTGCACAGAAGTTGGCAACAATGATTACACGTCATGTTAGCCTTCCCTCGTCACTGTACCCACCGACTCCAGCCACTTGATGTCTCTTTCTTCGGGCCTTTGAAAACATATGATCAGGCCGTTACAAAGTGGCTGAGGAACCATCCTGAATGAGTGACAACACAGTTTCAAATTGCGGACTTATTTTCTGAAGTCTATGGAAAAGCTGCAACCATCACCAATGCATTGGGTGGATTTTCTTCAACAAGAATTTGTCCACTCAATTCGGACATATTTCCTGATCACTTATTTAGTCCTGCAGCGCTCACAGACAGACCTCTAACGAATGCAGTCCCTACAGATGGGCCAAAGGGTGCAACACAGAAGAGCAGTTCAACAACAAGGAATGCAAAAGAACATATGATAGAGCCATCACCAACAACTGCTCCAGCAACGGAAACGTCACAAACGAGGCCTTCACCTCATGTGACAAAGCAAGAGATCTCCCCGATTCCCTCTGGCACTAGATCAGAGGCGAGAAGAAAGAGAACACATGAAGGGTCCCAAATCGAGCATCTCTTTTAATGACCAATTAAAATTAAAGGAAGCTGAAAGAAGAGCTGTCGAAGAAAGGTGTTCAGCAAACAGGAAAAAACACAGCTTCAGTTTGGTCTAAGCAATGGGGACCAAGATGAAGAGAGTGACTTCGATGGTGTTGTTGAGAACGATGCACCTTGTCTGTACTGCAATGAATTTTACAGCCAATATAAACCAGAAGAAACATGGCTACAGTGCAAGAAATGTTTCTCATGGGCACGCAATGAATGTGCAACTGTATCTAAGAGAACAAAAATTTTTTTTGAACTATGTAAAAATTAACTTAAGTGTGTCATTTTACCCTAGTAACTTGGGTAAAATGACATAGTTTGTTTATTTTCAAACATACCTTACAGTTAAAAATCGTCAGTATTTTTCACTTTCTGTTGATTTTAATATATGTGTTAATGTTGTAGTATCAGTTATATATAATTGACCAAAACAAATTTGGTAAGCATACATATTTTTTTTTCAAGATTCCCTTAAGGTATGTCATTTTAGGCCTAGTTCCCCTATACTATGATTTCACTTTTCGATAAGTGCTCCCCCAAGAAACATTTGGCGCGGGTTGGGGGTATAAACCTAAACAAAAGCTAATGCATTTTATGAGTTTATGACTTATTTTCGGTTTATTATGGTTGTTGGCATGTTATTTTGTACTTCTAATAAATAAAGAGATATTGGTCCCTTCTATTAAGTAAATTTCATAACAGTTCAAAGTGAGATCTATGCAATGAACAAACAAGGGTGTGGTTTCCAGTATTTAAAGGGAAAGTTTACCAGTTTGAGTGAAGGAAAATTAAAAGAGAGCTTTTTCATCGGTCCACAAATTCACAAAGTTATGGCTGACCCTTTGTTTGAGGAAAAACTTTCCGTTACAGAAAGAATGGCATGGCGCGCTTTCAAAGACGTTTGTTCAAATTTCCTTGGAAATTCTAGGGCAGAGAACTACATAGAACTTGTTATGGAAACCATGTTAAGTGCATATGACAAAATGGACTGTAATATGTCTCTCAAAATACACTTTTTACATTCTCATTTGGATTTCTTTCTTCCTAACTTCGGAGCGGTAAGCGACGAGCATGGGGAAAGATTTCATCAAGAAATATCTGAAATGGAAAGGCTATATAAAGGAAGATCATCATCCAGCATGCTTGCAGACTATTGTTGGTTCCTTGTAAAATACAGTCCCGGGTCTAGTTATAAACAGAAGTCATCCAGAAAATTATTTTAAATGTAAGTTCAAATTCCGAGATTTTTCTCATTATATGCATGAAATATTTTTATTGTTGTTGTGTTTTAAACTATGTAACATCATTTTTGTATCCAGTATCAAGTATTATGAGGAATTTTGAATTCCTAGTGTGTTGTAATTTTATCAGTAGCAGCAAAAAATTAAAAACAAATAAGTTTTGTCATAAAAAATTCAATTCATTTTCCCCGGAAAATGGTACGTGATGGGGAAATTTGGATTTTAAATTCAGATTTAGAGCACACATATTAGTAATATTCACCTATTTTTATTTCGGAGCAAGACAAAAAGTAAAAATTTGTTGTTCAGTGTTATCTGTATCAAATGACAGTGTAGAAATGTACAAGTAGAGGAGGCAAGCCCTGACATGTGTCGTGGCTATTCACTAATGGGTATGGAGGGTGAAGATATGTTGAACTTCCGTGTCGGTAGATTCGTATACACTGCTCCGTCGATATAGGAAAAAGCCAATGTCTTTCTTCTTATACGTCGTTCCATAATGACTGACAAGAGAAGTAAACATTACCGGTAGAGGAGGAAAGAAATATAATTGTTATTCAATCATTGGCAGAGATTTCATTCCACGCTTGACTTGAAGTTGGTGGTTTGAAGCCTTCTATCCCCGCTCAACTTCAAGACGAGTCTGGAATGACACCCTGCCATTGGTTGAATAGCAATTATACTTCTCTCCTCCTTTGCCGACAATGTTTACTTCTCCTGTCAGACATTATGGAATGGAGTATAGATACAACACGCGGAGTAAATGCCTGTAATCTGTAAGCTTCATGTTTAGATATAGCACGAAAATCCAGGAATATTATGAACAGTAAAATGTCGATCATACAAGAATGGGTATTTAAGAGTTGTTAATTCATTATAAAAAAGTGCTTCTGATACAATGTTAATACAAATTAATATTATTTCCAAGAATATAGGCTATCTATCTATAAAGTACAATAAATAAATAAACAAAAAATAAACAATAAATAAACTAAAGTAAATAATTAAACAAACAAATAAATATTACCTTAAACTCTCCGGCAATATCCTTCATATTTGCGCTATTTTCAAGGCGTTGAATAATATTTAATTTGTGATAAATATAATCAGACGTGAACGATTTTGTGATATGATTATTTACCAGTATGTGAGGTCTTGGATTCTCGTCACAACAAGAGACCACGTTGTACTGTTTTGTTGCTTTCTTTAGACTCACACGTGAAGCAGTGTAATATTAACCATCATGAAAGAAACTGTCTTTCTAATAGCTTATTTTTACCCTTTCGCACAGCTCATATGCCAGGTCTCGCCTCTTCATCTGTAGAAAGAATTATAGAAGAAACGAAGTCAGAGCTCAAAGATTGAAGAGTTGCTGGCGGAGAAAGATGTATCCTGACGTTATTTAGGGAGAGTTGGGCAGTATCGGACATCGGATTATATCGGACAGTGAGTTTCTTTCATCTACCACCAGATGATAATACTGAATGACATGGTTACGTTTCTGTATGCGACATCACAGAAACGTAACCATGTCATTCAGGTACTATCATCTGGTGGTAGATGAAAGAAACTCACTGTCCGATATTATCAGATGTCCGATACTACCCAACTTTCCCCTAACTTATTTACTTTGTTCTCACAAACGTCAAGTATAGCTCGCGCAAGAAACGATTACCGAAAACCAATGGTGGCGTTGGTGTCTGTTTTGACGTGCGTATGTAGGCACGCTGATGGGGAAGAGGTGCGAGCCGATGGGAGTACTGTCTCTTTCAAGATGATGAACAAATGAGAACATAGCTGTGAAAATAAAGAACGTAGCAAGAGAAACATTCGAAGCTAATTAAACGCGCATGAAACGAATGAAATAATAATACCGTGCGATACAAGACACGTATTCACATGCAATGGAACAAACTAAAGACGTAATGTAACTACACTGACTGACAAAAAAAAAAATCACGCACCAAGAAGGAGTTGTCGTTTTGCTGTAAACCTCGGCATACAGTTACATCTCAGTGAGATTGTCAAATGATTAGCATAGTAACGTAATTTGTTGAATGGTGTTGCCACCAGAGGTCGTGAACCTGCTGTCATTCGTGGCCTATAAAAGGGCTTGCACAGGCTACTCGAACGTAGTGGTCTGTTGTTTCCGGTTGCATAAAAGTCGTCGATCATTCGACATGCCTCTACGACGCAATCGAAGAGACTTTAACCAGTTAACGGAGTTTGAGGGGGGGCGCATTATTGGAATGCGCGAGGCTGGATGGTCGTATCGGCGAATCGCCAGCCACATACGCCGTTCTGACCACACTGTTAGGACGTGTTGGGACCAGTGGATGCGTGAGGGCACGCACACACGGCGACTGGGCTCAGGTTGCCCTCGACTGAGCGCCAGGAGAGAAGAAAGTCGAATACTCCGGCAAGCCCGAACAGATGCAGTTGTTTCGTCGCCCGCCATCCTAAGACAGGTAGCACCATTATTAAAGGCCCCTAGGCTGAAGGAAATTTGGTCTCACGGCGCACATTACGTGTCCTGCCATTGACACCCGTCCACTGTCGTCTCTGTTTGCAGTGGTGTCGTGAGCGACAAACCTGGATTGCTGAAGACTGGAACCGGATTGTCTTTAGTGAGGAATCCAGGTTCTCTTTGAGCTCTGACGACGGTCGTGTTCGTGTCTGGAGACCTCGTGGTGCACGCCTCAATCCTACATTTGCTGTGGCGCGATACACCGCAGCCACTGCTAGCGTGCTGGTCTGGGGGGTCATGACGTATGACAGTCGGTCACCCCTAGTAATGATACGAGTGTCAATAAAAGCGCAGCGATATGTGCAGGACATCCTTCAGCCACATGTGTTGCCACTCATGGCAGGATTTCCAAAAGGTCTTTTACATCAGTATAATGCTCGGCCGCACACAGCAAGGATGTCACGGGAATGCCTCCGCAACGTTGTCACACTTCCATGGCCTGCACGATCGCCAGAGTTGTCACCAATCGAACATGTCTGGGATCACCTGGGACGCCAACTTCAGCGACCTAGGAGTTTACAAGATATAGAGAACCAGTTGCGGCAAATATGGACAGATATGCCTCAGGATACCATACGAAATCTGTATGCCTCCATACCCGCTCGTATTACAGCTTGCATCCAAACTAGAGGTGGACAAACAGGGTACTAGAGCCTCAATTCAGGTGGTCAGTTTTCAGCAATAAAATTATTATTTTTCTCTAATATTGTAATCATTTACATACATCAATGTTACGATCATCCGCATTAGGTTTCATGCAATTCCCACAACTCCTTCTTGGTGCGTGATTTTTTTTTGTCAGTCAGTGTATCACAACGCAAGACACCTGTTGACAGGTGATCACACTCACACGTAGTTCTACGTAAGAATGTACAGCCTATGAAGACCTGTCGAGAGGTGATAGTAATCATACGTAGTTCTGCGTAAATATATACAACATAATAAAGCAATGCATCTGTTTATATATTTTTGTTCGTTTAGAACAAACTCCCACATCCAAGTAATAAAAAGACACCGTTTATGATTTATACGAACAATAAACACAAATATTACGATGCTTTGAAAGCCGGTTTCGAGATTTATGGAAATAGGCCTATATATGTTTTTACCATTCTAGACGTCAAAAATTTTATCTTAGACACACCGTCTCCCTGTCTAACTATTTCTGCTCAATTATAACGAAATTTTTGTATATATTCAGTGTCTACTGGCCAATTAAACCGGGCATGCTGCAAGTGAAATGGAATCATTTTTCTAAAAGAATTGTAGAATTTCATTTAGAATAAAAAAAACTCCCTCTGACCATACAAGTTACGCACAAATTCGTAAAAGGGTAAAACTCTGCAAAACAACAGTTGACAAAAACGTTTATTAGCTCGAAAAGAGAAGATAGCAACGCTGTTTTAAACTATATTCGTAGCTCCCAGCAGGTATACAGTAATCGTACGTCGTAGATGGTGTAGGTTACAGTATTAGGCTACCTAGTGATTTGTAATGTATGAAAGTTTAGTAACTACATCGTATATTTGCCTCTATTTTATAATTTTTAATATTTTTTCTATTTGAAAACGGACCTTATAAACTCTCAGCGAATAAAGAAAATTCCTGCATTTTAAAGGAATTTTAAATATCACAAACAGGGATTATCAAAATGTGGTAACATTTCACTGCGATACCATAAGGCAAAAATTGTATGACGAAGATTAACACAGACCACAACGTTCAACAAATAGTCGAAACAGAAGACAAACATGAGCACGGAGAGAAACTTCAAAATGAAATCGAATCTGACACTATAACCTAAGTACAAATTGTAAGAGTAAAGGCAGATCCACAATAAACCGGAAACGAAACGAACGGGAAGCGAAGGACGTGAACGTGAAGATTTTTTATTCACTATAAAAATAGAATGAATGGAAACTGCTATGCGTATATATATGTATATATATATATATATATATATATATATGTCAGTAACGATATTTATAAAGTCGATATTATGCATTCTGTTGTTATTTGTGTATAACTGACCAATGGTGTTCTTCTTGAGTACAGTAGTGGGAAAAGAAAAAAAAAACCGGACCGACCCTTGTAACTGATTTCAGAGCCTTGTTCACTCCAGAGCACTGATAACTAAGATTTTCGTGGTTCGAATCCTGCCTGGGAAGGAAACCTTTTTTTGTTCCTTATTTAAATTTATTTCCAATACTTTTCGATAGCCGGTAAAATTCATGTTCTGGGAATAATAAGTTAATTAAGTAGTACAATATCGCTGCAATCGAAAAGTATTGGGAATAAATTTGAATAAGGAACAAAAAAAAGTTTCCATCCCAGGCAGGATTCGAACCACGAAAGTCTTAGTTACCAGTCTATCGTGCTCTGGAGTGAACAAGGCTCTGAAATCAGCTACAAGGGTCGGTCTGGTTTTTTTTTCCACTACTGTACAAGTCAGTCAACATGAACAAAGGCAAACCAAATTCAAAATTTATGGCACGGAATATTTAATAATTCAATTCACGTGATAGTCTTGTCACATATACATGTAGTGATTCTGCTGAATTTCTGGGTTAGTTACAAGCAATGGATGTAGAAGGAATTATATCACGGCCTCCTTGCTACAAAATATACGACGACCAAATAGCTTTATGATGACAACAGAATGGATAATCTAGTAGGCTGTGATCAGAAACGAGAATGGCAAAGTTAAAAGTTCGTCATCCTTCACGTTCCCGTTCTCGTTCTCGGGCTCCGGTAAGCTTCTCGTTTAAGGCTGGTCCACAATAAACCGGGAACGGAAACAACAACGAGAACGCGAACGGAAATATTGTTAAAATAATCATTATTATTATTATTATTATTATTATTATTATTATTATTATTATTATTATTATAAAATAAATGTATTTAAATGTGATCATTCACAATTTCCACGTTCCCGTTCCCGGTCTCCGGCAAGTTTCTCGTTAATTGTGAATGCCCACATTTAAATACATTTATTTTAACAATATTTACGTTCTCATTCTCGTTGTCGTTTCCGTTCCCGGTTTATTGTGAACCAGCCTTTATTGTGAAAACTCACAGTCGCATAAACTCGTGTTCTCTCAAGACCGTTGAAATACCAAATTGCATTGATTTCTTTGTAATTTTGCAGCACAAGTAGTTCAAATACAATATAAGGAGCTCAAGCCGAAGCTAAAGTAGGTAATGTTGGAGATTTACCGTTAGTACATTCTATTGTATAGTTATCATACAAGTAACATAAGCTCTCTACATCATTCAGAGATTTCTGAAGCAAAATCAGACGCGCGGACTAGAAGTGCATGTAGACTGAAGTATTAGAAGGAATAATTATCGCTCTAAAGGCTGGTATTACACTATCTTTGACAAAGATATTTTATAACATGTAAGTATCAAAAAATATATATTTTTATTTCTGTTTTTTGCAGTCCGTGTTTTGTGCTTTATAACATTTCATTTGCTTTATATTCCCATTATCAGCATTTTAGTCGTAGTAACAGTCCAACATATATACATTACGCCATATTGGACTGTTACTTCGACTAAACTACAGAGGAATCAGTCTCCTAAATAGTAGATACAAAATGTTCTCAAGAATAATAGCTCTTAAGATGGAAGCTCACTACGAAACTCTCATTGGTGAAGAACAAAACGGTTTTCGAAAAGGCAGATCTTGCGCAGATGGATATTTTACTTTGAAGATTTTGATCGAAAAACATAGGGAATTTAATAAAGAAACTCACTTGACTTTTATTGATTACGAGAAAGCTTTCGACCGTGTTGACAGAAATAAGCCCTTTCAAATTTTGGCAGATGATTCAGTTCCAAACGCAATTATAGCCTAAGAACAATTTACGAATTATATAACCATAATATTATCAAAATTACTATTGGATCAGAACATACCGAATGGAGACCGATAAACTGTGGAGTTCGTCAAGGATGCCCCCTCTCACCACTTTTATTCAATATATACATCAACTCCATCATCAGGCATTGGCGACTAACAATTCATGAAAACATCCCGCTCTTCCGAAATTGTACTCTAGACTCATTATTATATGCAGACGATCAGGTTCTTTTTGCTACAAATGAAGACGAGCTGCAATACTCAATACACCTGAACATAATAGCACAAAATTTCAATATGAAAATTTCCCCAAACAAAACAAAAATTATGTCGTTCCAAGGTAAACAGTCAGTTAGGAGTAAAATTTGCATTGCAACCCATACGTTATAACAGGTAAACTCATTTAAATATTTAGGTTATAATTTGACATATTTACCTGTCACAGATATATCTGAAAATATTCAACATTTTCATGGAGCCTTAAGAACCATCAACCAGGTTTTCACAACCACGAAAGTCCAAAAACATACCAGGTTAAAAGCATATAAAGTTCTAGCAAGACCTGTCCTCATGTATGGTAGTGAGGCCTGGACTGTCCGAAACTCAGATGTTCAACGTCTACCAACTGCGGAAATGAGATATCTAAGGAGGACTGCCGGCTACAGCTTGTTTGACCACAAACGGAATGGACTAATTTCAAAATAATTGAAAATTACACCTATTTATGAACATCTCAACCACTATAGACAAAAATGGCTTGACCATGTCAATAGGATGGACCGTTCCAGACTCCCAAGACAAATTATCGCTATACACCACATGGAAGACGATCTTTGGGACGTCCCCTAAAAAGATGGACGGAGACCGTAACAGGCCACTAGACCTAATACCTGCAAGGACGATGATGATGATGATGATGATGATGATGATGATGATGGCTTCGACTAAAATGCTGATAATAGGAATATAAAACAAATCAAATGTTATAAAGCACAAAACACGGACTACAAAAACAGAAATAAAAGACGAGAATTGTACATAAAAAAAGCAGACTACAACTGCTGTTAAGGAGTGATGCACCAGTCTGGACAAACTGAAAATTTATCTTCGTGGATTCTCAAATAATTTATATAACTTTTCAAGTACTCGCATTGTACCTCTTCTTTTAGTGAGTTTTGATGGACACTTTTCTTGTCACTTCTTGCAATCCATGGTTTAATCAACAGACGTTTCATTTTCTCTTTCTTTTTTCAGCAATATCATATTGTAATATTTTGAACTACTGTAGAATTCCTCGTATCCGGCATCTGTCGTACAAAGTCAGTGCCGGATAACTGATTTTGCCGGATAATTGGACAATACGTTTATAGGCTATTTAAAGACACATTGTACTGCACAAAACATTTTTTTCATATTGAAATTTAGTCATTTTCATATAGATATTTAAAAATAAAGTTTTGAAATACGTACAATGAAAACTGAAAATTTATCTTCGTGGATTCTCAAATAATTTATATAACTTTTCAAGTACTCGCATTGTACCTCTTCTTTTAGTGAGTTTTGATGGACACTTTTCTTGTCACTTCTTGCAATCCATGGTTTAATCAACAGACGTTTCATTTTCTCTTTCTTTTTTCAGCAATATCATATTGTAATATTTTGAACTACTGTAGAATTCCTCGTATCCGGCATCTGTCGTACAAAGTCAGTGCCGGATAACTGATTTTGCCGGATAATTGGACAATACGTTTATAGGCTATTTAAAGACACATTGTACTGCACAAAACATTTTTTTCATATTGAAATTTAGTCATTTTCATATAGATATTTAAAAATAAAGTTTTGAAATACGTACAATGTTTATTTTTAGTACTGACTACGGTAATGTACAGTCATCAGTTCATAATTGAAGGGTTGATAGGAAAAACAACCCATGTCAGTTTTAGCCGAAAATGAGATATTGGTACTAATGGAAAGCTAAAATCATGTGGCGTCTGTGTATGCTTAAAATACAAGCAATATATTTATAAAACATTGGGGTATTTATACCTATACTTTAAGTTTCTTATCCTTTTTACATAACGAGATATAATGTTTTTTCGCTCCCCTGAAAAAAGTGTTTTTTTGACATGGGTTGTTTTTCCTATCAACCCTTCAATTATTGTAATACAGTAATACATAATAGCATAAAAAATACTATGTTTTCGTAACTTTATGACAATTTTAAATGGCAGTCATGTGAGTCATGTGACGTGAAGAACAGTGTAGCCAACGTCGCAAATATGAAAACGAAGAAGTAGCGCTCGATGATTTGAGAGTAAGAATATTTCGCTTGCGTTTCGCGGAATCCATTGTGCAACAGCAGCGCTTAGCGGTAATAGCCATGAAACTATCTATCACTCGAATGAAATTTTTGCACGTTGTAGGAACAGAGAATTTAAAACTTTCCTATTTAGACTCATCCAACAACCCTTCGAAACGGGCGAGTTCAAGTGGTAAATTTAAAGATATCGTCTCTGCGCATTGTCTGCAAGATGCAAGTGACAGCTTACCGATGCTACCCGATATACTACAGGGACATAACGGTTTTCTTTGTTTATGTTTTCACGCGTAAACAATGTCAAGAGAAAACACGATATGTGGCATGTGCGATCCATGAAAACCACTCACATCTTGGTGCGATTCTTCCCTTTCGCATGAATGACTATTTTTTTGTTTCTGGCCTAGCCAAAAGTGCCGTTGTTTTGGTATTGCCGGTTATTTGGGTGTCGGATACGAGAGATTTTACTGTAATTGTAGCTAAACAAGCATTCATTCATTTTTGCATGTCTATGATAAAAATGATGTTATTTTATTTAACTATGAATGGAGGCTGATGATTCTTTTCCCTTAATTTTAGGTTATCTTTGATAAAATATTTTATATAGTGTAATATACTCAAAATCCTACTTCTTATCACAGATATTTGATAAAATATTTTACCTTATTCTTTGTCAAAGATAGCTTAATACCAGCCTAAGAGCAATGTTAAGCTGGCCTGAATGAGAATTCGCTTTATTCTTCTCTTGGAGGGAATAAGCGCAGGTTTGAACATGAACAAGACTCCAGTGCATAGACTTCCTTTCTTAAGTGTTAGTGAGTTGATGTAATGAGCGAGAAAGTACTTGAAACCACTCAAATGTGATGGCATTAAAATGTAATACCTCATTTAATGAGGCATTGTTCCTACATAAAGTTAATAAAAATTTGTTTTCAGTATACATCGGATGTTTAGCAAAGTACCTGATTTATATTATTTGATATATATATATATATATATATATATATATATATATATATATATATATATGTTAATTTAAGTACATAGAACATATAAAAAATCGAGAATATACATATCAGCAAAGTTGTTTCATGTAATACAGAACACAGAAATATGAATTATTGTTTTAAGAGTTTGACCTACTTTGTTTCTAGAAATAATTGCAACATTGCAGTGAATTCAGTAGCATTTGGCAATGGGTGGAAACACTTCTATTCCGAAGCAGTGTGGGGAAAAGATGTAAACGAACACTGCTTGCTGCACGTTACGCACTGTAAAACTGCCAACACCGTACTGTACTCAAATCTTAGGATGAAGCACGCGTTTACATTTTGGCAACAGCGTTGCTAAACATCTATTACTTAAGGGACTGAATAGTCTGTACGTATGACGGTTGTGTATGAAAGTAGAGATTTTGCTACTATTCTTCAACTTTTGAATCTATCAGTTTCAAGTTTTACAGCATACACACAATATTTGCCGGTATATTTTGGTTTTTAGATTATCTTTCTACCTCATGTACTTGATTTTATACAAGTTTTTATACCTGAAAAATATTAATTAAATTTAAGTTAAAAACAGGTATTTTTGGAACATTTTTCTCAGAAACCTTTTGCACTACAGATTCTTAAAAATTAAAGCATAATATTTCCAATGCAGTTTACTACAATTGCCACCATTTTCATCACGTTATGAATATTCATTCAACAGAAGAAAAAAGTAGTTTCCATCCTGAAAAAATTATTTAAAATGTTCATATTTTTTCATACTTTTCTGACTGTAAAATCCACACAAAAATTTATAACTATGTGAAAGTTGTCATGCTTCTTCACTACCATATGAAATATAAGTATGAAAATTTTCAGACCCCTAGTCCCAGTACTTTCTGAGAAAAATGTTGCTAAAATACCTACGTTTTAAATTTAAATTTAATTAATATTTTTCAGGTTTAAAAAATTGTATACAATCAAGCATATAAGGTAGAAAGATAATCGAAAAACCAAAATATGCCAGCAAATATTGTGTGTAAGCTGTAAAAATTGAAAATTGATAAATTCAAAAGTTGGAGATTAATAGCAAAATTTCTTCACTTATTCCACTCATACACAACAAGCATAAGCTCTGACTTCTCAGTCCCCTTAAAATGATTTAGTAGACCTAATAAATCGGGTTCGATTCCCTGTCGGAACAAGTGCCTGGGTGAGGCTTTTTCGGGGTTTTCCCTCACTCCTATGGATGAATATCAGGTAACTTTATCAAGCGATTGGAACCCTACTCATCTTCGCCACTTCCTTTCCTCCCCTATCATCCTTTCATTCATCATCCCGTTACTTCTTCTGGTTTTCAGATCGCTCTACAGGCGCCCCTCCGAAGCTGCGGCTCTCTCAACCGGCCTCCGTGGATTGTATTCTTGTGATAGCTTCTGCAACGGAACCCGGGGCAGATCTTCTCGGGAGAGGACTTCCGCCTCGGACCATTAAGGGAGCCTTGGAGGGTTGCCGAAGCAGGAGTGGTAGACTATGTGGCTGTAGGGCCCGGTCGTTAAGGAGGTCAAGTGGTTAGGTCGGTGCGCTTAGACTCAAGAGAATCGGTGGGCACGCAACTCATCCCATATAGGGGGTGTACAATAGACCTCAGGTCGTAGTGCGTGGGATGTTGCCTCCCTCACTCCTAACAAGAAAAAAAGACCTAACAAATATTCTTCAACCGTAAACGTGACAGAATCATTATGCAAAACACTTGTTGGAATTGAGAACTGTAATGGAAAAAACGTTCATGAAATGTGTATTTCTAAATGTGTTTAGAAAATGGGCCTAATGGGATGAAATTAGCCTGTAAAATAATTATTTCGGAGAAATGTAACCACAAAGGAACGAAATAGTAGAGGAATTTTCCATTCATACTATTCTTAGGATTCGTCCCCCATAAGGACTGCCATCGAACACCTACCACTCTGTATATTCTATTTATTCCAGATATTTTCATTTCTTACAATATCCTTTTATGCACACCTTGGTCTTAAGATTTCATTTCTGCTATTCGTACTACATTTGTTTCATCATATCATGCCACAAATTCATTCAAATGAGTAAACTAAAATAATTTGTGGCCCACCTGCATTCAGGTCTGCGTGGCCTGCTTAGAAATGTACAACCCCGGATGCACGTTGCTGTATCCATCACTGAACAGCATTTCAATGCACTACACATGCAGTGCGTCTGAATAACATGTCCTTGCTATACAATTCTGCCCGCATTTCATACACAAGTACCAGGCAATATGATAGTCAGATGGAGATACTGCTATTTCCTATGGATCGTGAACATTCAATATGCACGTCCATCCGCGCAACAACCACACAACTCAATTTCCACGAATATCTGTGTCTAGCTATATTGGAGTCGCACGAAAAGAGTGAAATGTAAAGGCACATAAATTGGGATATATTTAAAATTGCAAAACAACGAATATTTACTGTTTTTTGGAATTTTAACTTTCGTCGTTTATAGCAATAAATCCACTTCGGAATATGTATTATATGTCTTTCTTTACCGTACCTGGTTAACATGTTTAAGCCTGTTATGGGCCATCTTCAGAACTGGTTGGTGCTGGTCTTGGCACCTGTTGTTTGTGTTTCCTGTGGGGGTGTGTAATGTGGAGTCAAAAAGTGTGTGTGTTCTGAAATTGAGTTGTGTGTTAAGAATTTCATTTGGATGTGTTTTTGTGTGTCTGTTTATTTCGTATTGTTCTAGAGTGTTTAGTTTCTGGCTATTTGGTTGAAAATGTAGAAATTCTATGTCTGTGTTTATGTCTTTGTAGGTGTGGTTAGCATTTGTGATGTGTCCTGCATATACTGTCCGTTACTCAGGAGAAGACGAGCGGAAAGAATGTGACCTTCTTGACTATCGCTGCTGATTATTATAAACATCGCTCAGATAAGCATCCCAGTAGCCAGGTTATTACTCGTGCAGGAAACATGAGTAACAATGCGTATGGAAATTAAAGCTAAGTTGAACAGAAGGAGACCTAATGTTTCCGCTTACTGCAGTACAAATATTGCACGTGTTGTCGTACATTATCTGTTCACATCCCTTCCTCCTCAGTCCGCTCTCGTCTTCTCCTGAGTCACCGTCAGTAGCTCCAGTAGCACATCCCTTAGTATCATCTTCTCTTCTGCTTACATATCATCAATAAATCTTAAGGCCCATTCACAATGAAAATTAAACATAACCGTAACATAAACACAGAAGTTTGCGCCCAGGCTACCAAATGGGATCATTCACAATGATTCACATAAGCATTGACATAAACATTACCGTAAGATATTAACATGAAAGTTTGCAAACTCCAAAATTTCATGCTTATGTTTAGGTACGTGATTTGCAAACAGAACACAATCGTGGAGCGTTGAAGTATACGACAGAATATGAGGAAATGGCGTCGTTGTTATGTTTCCATGGTTACCAAGTATGTTTGCGGTTATGTTTATGTTTCCATCGTGAATGATGATATGACTTCTTGATTTTAATGTAACGTTTATATTCTTAAGTTAACGCTTACGTTATGTTTAATTTTCATTGTGAATGGGCCTTTATGCATTTTATTCTTTGGAAACGTTTTAAATCACTGTGAAGGAAAGACATTGAAAGACAATTACCAATTTATTGGTTCCAGATTAAATTTTTAGAGTTATATATTAACAATAACACTTTAAATGGAGATCATATTGAGGGTCCGATTCTCCAGACAGTTCAAATTCTCTTCATGAAGTAATCACTAATGGCTAAAACAAATTGAAAAAAGAAAAATCCGAGACGCCAATCTCATCCGTGTCTTCGCTCACCCTACTGCTCCTTCCTCTATCTGCCGTGGTGTGGTTCCCGAGAGACTGAATCAAGATAAATTGCGCCATCTGTGGATGAGCGACATAGCGGACTCTTTACAAAGAAACTCTTGCCTGTATCTCTGTTAGCGATAACACTCGGAACCTGTTCCTCCCGGCTTGAAGGATAACCGTTGATCTGTGTATCAGATTACGGCAATAAATTACGACACATCGCCTGACACTCCTCCGTTGCCGTGTACTGCCTTTCATGAAAGTGTCACAATTGCAAATAAATAAAGCAAAATGTATTTTATAGATTGTTGTGCACGATATAGCGAAAGGTGATGCTAGGTCGCACACTCTGCAGCTCTAACCTAGTTCACTTCACATAATTCTTTTGAATGGATCTCCAATAAATCAGAGTTTGATGGGTTTTAGTTCGTTATCTCTACTACTACCGCTACGGGAAGTCGTGTGTCACGTGTACAAAATCGAGCACACACACACACACCTTTGAAATTTAATAAAGGTTTCTGAACGCTGAATGTGGGAGAAGGAAAAAGGAAAACAAACAAATATGAGAAGCTGTGAACGGGAAAATTAAAATCCAAAAAAATAAAGAAAGGTAACAGGAAAGAAAAGTAAAAAGCGATAAAGAGGAACTAGCGGAGAAGAATTAAAAAAATAGAAGAAAGAAAAGTGTAAAAAAAGTGCTGATATAATTGAAGGCAGAGAATAAGGAGAAATAGAAAGAAAGGATTGCACAATGAAAAAATAACAAATACGAAGAAATAAAAGAGGACCTGAGAGGGAAAGAAATGGAGAATAAATGAAGTGGAAAGAAATAAGGAAAAGGGAGAGGTAGGATTTAAATTGAAGAAACAGGGACAGAAAGAGAAAAGATAGAATGAGAGAAAGAAAGAAAGAAAGAAGTGTCAGAAATAGAGCTCGAAACGGAAAAGGGGAAGAGAGAAGAGAGGAGAGAAGAGAAGAATTAAAGAAGAAATAGAAGAAAGAAAAGAGAATAAAAAGTGCTTAAATAATATAAGGCAGAGAATAAGGCGAAGCAGAAAGGAAGGATTGCACAATGAAGAAGTAAGCGAAAAAACAACAAACATGAAGAAATAAAAGAGGACATGAGAGGGAAAGAAATGGAGAATAAATGAAGGTGGAAATAAATAAGGAAAACGGAGGGAAGATATAGAGATAGAAAGAGAAATAATAGAATGAGATAAAGAAAGAAAGATTAGAAATAGAGCTCGAAACGGAAAAGGGGACAGAAAAGATAGGAAATGAAAAGTAGAGAAGAAACTGTAAGCAAAGGAAGAAAGAAGGCACAATTGGATTAAACTTCGAGAGGGGAATGAAGAAGGGAAATAGGAGGAACAGATAAGAGAAAGCGAAAGTATACAGACGGGAAGGAGAAGGGGAAAAGGGAAAAGAACAATATTAATTAAGAATTGGAAGATAGATGAAGAATGGGGAAAAATAGAGAAAGAAAAGATTAACAATCGGGAAGGAAAAGAGAAAAAATAGAGAAGAGAAAGAGGGAAATTGAAGGAGGCAAATTGTAAGAATTTGAAAGGAAAGGAAAAAATAGAGAAATGGAAGAGAACAATTCAGTAAGGCAAAGAGTAAGAATTGGAAAGGGAAAGTAAAACAATAAAGGAGGGGAAGAGGAAATTAAAGAAGGAAAATTGTAAGAATTTGAAAGGGAAAAAAATTATAAAAAGAAAGAGGAAAATTAATGGACAGATAGAAGTAAGAATTGGAAAGGAAAAGAGAAAAACTAAAGAAAAGAATAGAAACAAAGAATGAAAAGAAGAAAATAAAGAAGGGAATAAGGAAATATAGAGAAAGGAAAGAGGGTGAGGCTTTGGAAGAGCGAGTGGAAAAATAGTAAGGGAAAGCGAAAGAATAGGAAAGAGAAAGATAAAGAATAGGGAAGGGAAATTGTAAGACAAGGGAATGGAAAGGAAGAAATTAGAGAATTGAAATAAGAAGAAAATGGATGGGAAAGGAGAATAATAGGGAAATGAAAGAGGAAAAATATCAAACAGAAAGAAGAAGAAGAATAGAAAAGAAAAGAGAAAGAATAAGATGGGGATGGGAAAGAATGGAGAAGGCAAAGAGGAAGAATAGGAAAGGGAAAGAGGAAGAACGGAAAAGGCAGAGAGGAAGAATGGAGAAGGCAAAGAGAAAGAATAGGAAAGGGAAAGAGGAAGAATGGAAAAGGGAGGAAGGAAGAATGGATAAGGCAAAGAGAAAGAATAGGAAAAGAAAAGAGAAAGAATAGAAGAGGCAGAGAGGAAGAATGGAGAAAACAAAGAAAAAGAATAGGAAAGGGAAAGAGGAAGAATAGAAGAGGCAGAGAGTAAGAATGGAGAAGGCAAAGAGAAAGAATAGGAAAAAGAAAGAGGAAGAATGGAAAAGGCAGAGAGGAAGAATGGAAAAGCAGAGAGGAAGAATGGAAAAGGCAGAGAGGAAGAATGGTGAAAGCATAGGAAAGGGAAAGAGGAAGAATGGATAAGGCAGAGAGGAAGAATGGAGAAGGCAAAGAGAAAGAATATGAAAGGGAAAGAGGGAGAATGGAAAAGGCAGGGAGGAAGAATGGAGAAGGCAAAAAGAAAGGATAGAAAAAGAAAAGAGGAAGAATAGAAGAGGCAGAGAGGAAGAATGGAGAAGGCAAAGAGAAAGAATAGGAAAGGGAAAGAGGTAGAAAGGAAAAGGCAGAGAGGAAGAATGGAGGAGGCAAAGAGAAGGAATAGGAAAGGGAAACAGGAAGAATGGAAAAGGCAGAGAGGAAGAATGGAAAAGGCAGAGAGGAAGAATGGAGAAAGCAAAGAGAAAGAATAGGAAAAGAAAAGAGGAAGAATAGAAGAGGCAGAGAGGAAGAATGGAGAAGGCAAAGAGAAAAAATAGAAAAGGGAAAGAGGAAGAATGGAAAAGGCAGAGAGGAAGAATGGAGAAGGCAAAGAAAAAGAACGGGAAAGGGAAAGAGGTAGAAAGGAAAAGGCAGAGAGGAAGAATGGAGAAGGCAAAGGGAAAGAATAGGAAAGAAAAAAGGTAGAAAGGAAAAGGGAGAGAGGAAGAATGGAGAAGGCAAATGGAAAAATGGGAAAGGGAAAGAGGAAGAATGGAAAAGGCAGAGAGGAAGAATGGAGAAAGCAAAGAGAAAGAATAGGAAAGGGAAAGAATGGAAAAGGCAGGGAGGAAGAATGGAAAAGGCAGGGAGGAAGAATGGAAAAGGCAGGGAGGAAGAATGGAGAAGGCAAAGAGAAAGAATAGGAAAAGAAAAGAGAAAGAATAGAAGAGGCAGAGAGGAAGAATGGAGAAGACAAAGAGAAAGAATAGGAAAGGGAAAGGGGAAGAATGGAAAAGGCAGAGAGCAAGAATCAAGAAGGCAAAGAGAAAGAATGGGAAAGGGAAAGAGGCAGAAAGGAAAAGGCAGAGAGGAAGAATGTAGAAGGCAAAGGGAAAGAATAGGAAAGAGAAAAAGGTAGAAAGGAAAAGGCAGAGAAGAAGAATGGAGAAGGCAAATGGAAAGAATAGGAAAGGGAAAGAGGAAGAATAAAAGAGGCAGAGAGGAAGAATGGAGGAGGCAAAGAGAAAGAATAAGAAAGGGAAAGAGGAAGAATAGAAGAGGCAGAGAGAAAGAATGGAGAGGGCAAAGAGAAAGAATAGGAAAGGGAAAGAGGAAGAATAGAAGAGGTAGAAAGGAAGAATGGAGAAGGCAAAGAGAAACAATAGGAAAGAGAAAGAGGAAGCATGGAAAAGGCAGGGAGGGAGAATGGATAAGGCAAAGAGAAAGAATGGGAAAGAGGAAGAATGGAAGAGGCAGAGAGGAAGAATGGAGAAGGCAAAGAGAAAGAATAGGGAAGGGAAAGAGGAAGAATGGAACAGGCAGAGAGGAAGAATGGAGAAGGCAACGAGAAAGAATAGGAAAGGGAAAAGTGGAAGAATAGAAGAGGCAGAGAGGAAGAATGGCGAAGGCAAAGAGAAAGAATAGGAAAGGGAAAGAGGAAGAATGGAAAAGGCAAAGAGGAAGAATGGAGAAGAGAAAGAGAAAGAATAGAGAAGGCAAAGGGAAAAATAGGAAAGGGGAGAAGAAAGAATGGAGAAGGGAAAGAGGAAGAATGGAAAAGAGAAAGAAGAAAAATAAAATAAAAATGGAAAGTCGAAGAATAAGAAAGGGAAAGAGAAAGACTGGAGAAGGGAAAGACCAAGAATAGAAAATGGAAAGAGGAAAAATAAGAAAGGGAAAGAGAAAAATGTAAAAGGGAAAGAAGAAGAATGAATAGGGGAAAGAGAAAGAATGAAGGGGATGGGGAAGAATAGGATAAAGTGGAAGAATGGATAATGGTAAGAGGAAGAATAGACAATGGAAACGGGAAGGATAAGAAAGGGAAAGAGAAAGAATGAAGGAAGGAAAGAGGAAGAATAGAGAAGTGAGAGAGGAAAAATAAGAAAGTAATGGAGGAAAAATATAGAACGGAAAGCGGAAGAATAAGAACTGGGAAGAGGAAAAATAATAAAGAGAGAAAGAATGGAGAGGGGAAAGGGAAGGAATGGAGAAGAGGAAGAGAAAGAATGTGGGAGGAAAAGAAGAATAATTCGGAGGTTGTATTATAGACGGAGCGTAATTATTTGAGATACGTATTTGAGGGAGAGGCATCAAGCGCCTTGGACTGTCATCCGCACTGCTACGTATGCAGATTGTATATGTAGAAAAGCTATGAGCGTTAACCCCTCACTACATTGCGGAGCTACGTCAGTTACTGTACAAGTTAAAATGGAATCATATCTAGGAGGGGTTAAGTTGGCGCGAAGGGGAACAGATTTTTCTTTCAATAGACTTTTGTGAATTCCCCAGGACTTTAGATAACATTTTTATTAATGCTACTTGTATGAATCTAATCCTATTTAAATTACATAAAATAGTCTTCTAAGTGGAAACCACCCATCTTGCATGTGATTGTCCTAAGGTTTAGCCTAACACAACGAGTTACTTGTGAAAAGGCGTAGGAAGTGTGGGTCACGAATTCGGAAGTATAGCTCGCGCAAGGAACGATTACCGAATAACAGTGGTGGCGTTACTGTCTGTTTTGACGTGTGTATGTAGGCACACCGAGGGAGCGAGAGATGCGGGACGATGGACGTATTACCTCTTCCAAGAAGATGAACAGATGGGGATATCACCTGTGGAAATGAAGAGTGTAGCAAGAGAAAAATTCGAAGCGAATTAAACGCACAACATTATGTTTACGAATAAAATAATGATACTCTGCGAGGGGAACTCTCCATCACTACATAATAAAATAATCGCACTTGGAACAAGACACGTATTCACATGCAGTGGAACTGAAACTAAAACAGTAATGTAACTATCACAATGCAAGACTGATCCTATCAATGTGTTTCTCTTCCGACTGTACTCTTGAATAGCATTCAAGTTATTTCGTGACCTTTCCTGTCGCTCGCTTTTCCTTATCGAATTGTTTCGTTCGCATTCCTGTCGTCGGTAATCCCTGCTTGCGAGACCTATATAACTCGATTCAGCGTTATTGGCCTTTGTCCTTGGTTGTTTGGCTAGTGAGCGAGCTGTGTGTTGCGTCATAGGAAAGAAATTTAATCACAAACGTGCATAGGAGGGGAGGAGGAAAGAGGATGGATGAAAATAATATCTATACTCGTAGCTGAGGGACACTCGTGTCAAGAAAATATAAGTCATCATAACATTATTTAGTCAACAGACGTAATGGTTAGTGACGGAACGTGTAGAAGAATATTGTGTTTTAAGAAGGAGTGTCCCGCGACATGATATGAAGGAAGTGCTAGGTGTTATGACTGCGCGACCTGACCTGCGTGACCCAGCCCGCCAGTAGTGATGAGTCTCGCTCTTAAGGCTCATTCACAATGAAAATTAAATATAACGTAAGCGTTAACTTAAAAATGTAAACGTTACGGTAAAATCAAGAACATTCACGATGGGAACATAAACATAACCGCTAAGATACTTGGTAACCATGGAAACATAACAACAACGCCATTTGCTCATATTCTGTCGTATACTTCAGCGCTCCACGATTGTGTACTGTTTGCAAATCATGCAAGCATAACCATGAAAGTTTGGAGTTTGCAAACTTTCATGGAGGACACTTCTGTGAGTTTTAAATCTTTAACAATTTTCATCCAAAATTAATGAATTTTAAATTACATAAACATGCCTACAATACTATCATCTGTACAAAATTTGGTGTCACTGGGGCTAATAGTTTTGAAATGATATTTTTTAAATGTATTTTACTAAAAAGGCTCCTTGCGTCACAGTTTTCACAATTTTTATTTCATATTAGCTCAAAAGCTTGAAAATAGTCATGGAAACATAAATTAATTAGCTTTTTGAGCTCGGTCTAAATAGAGAGCCACAATAAATTTTTAAATGATTTTCTTTATTTTTCACTATTATTTCACCATAGTGTCCCCTTAACGTCTAACGGCAATGTTTATGTCAGTGTTTATGTGAATCATTGTGAATGATTCCATTTGATAACCTGGGCGCAAACTTCTGTGTTTATGTTACGGTTATTTTAAATTTTCATTGTGAATGGGCCGTTAGTCTATTTACTTCTTCCAAGGACCAAAATCCCTGAATCAAGCTTACGAAAAGTTAACATTTCAAAATTGTAATGGCTAGCACGTGCTTTCACATGTTCTCGCCTAATGCATCATAACTTTTTGATACTGACCATACGAGTTAGTAGAGATTGCAGTTTGTATCCAAATTGTATTAAAAGTTCACGCAATTCTCATCTTCCGACCCCTACTCTGTATATTCTGCCGTTGTTGAATACTTTTAGTAGGCCTATATCACAAGTCGAATTCGACTGTTTTATTCCAATTTTAACAATGTATTTTAGATACTGAATTGATCAGGTGACTCGAACAACCTGTGGCTGAAAAAGCTATACTCCGTGGCCTGATGTTAGTGAATAGCGGTAGTCTTGCACGTCCTATCATTGTACTTAATTGAAATGATTATTGTATCTCGCAAAATATGCTTCTTTTTAAGTTACTGCCCTGTTATTTTCAGGATGGGAATCTATCCATCTCTTTTTCGGTCTCCAAAGGCTTTTCCTTCCAATCGATGTCCCGCCTCTTTCTAGTCTTTCCAATCTTTTAGTTTCCACCCTTTAATCATGATCGCTCTATTTCTCTCTTCTTCTCGATATTCACTCTTGTAATGCACTTTTATGTGCCTGAAATGTCTTGGTTTCTTATCCTGTCGCTGATATTCTCCTGAGTACGCCCATTTCTGCCTTTCGTAGTAATAGTCTAAGCATAGTTCTTCAGCTCATGTTTGAGATGAATTTGAGATACCTATAGAGGTTTGTACGTTCTATTCCTTGACAGAGATTAATGTATATAATAGTTACATGAGGAAACATGTTTAAGATTATCTAGAATAAGAGAGTAAAACTTTTAATGCATATATAAGTGCGTGTAAGAGCATTTTTCTGTGATACTTGCATGTAAGAGCATATCTCGCATTTTTAAGATCCTAACAGACAAGAATCCTGATTAAACTTCTACACCAGAAGGAGACTTTAAAGAAGAAGAAGGAAGTTATACAGACTAGGCTAACATTTTTATTGTTGTCGGTAAAGAATATACCGGGTGGCACAAAAGTCATTTTACATTATATTTAATTTTTGTCATAGTTACTTAAATGATTTCATTTTGTTGTGTTCAAATTGATTTCCTTCTGCTTTAACACATAATATTAGTCAGTGTGAAACACTGACAGACGAAGACACAGCTAAGTATCAGTGTCCAAAAACTCTAAAGCGTCTTCTGCAACGTTAAAAAGGTTCTGGATTACTCCCTGCACTTTTAGTCTTTTACCGCACTTCACAGATAAAAGGTAGAAGTCAATTGGGATGAAATCGGATGAACATGCTGGCATTAAAATGTCTGCAAGCCATCCTATCACTCTAAAGTTAAAAACTTGATCCAAGTGCACACAAACGTCTCTAGCATAAAGGTGAGAAGCTCTATCGCGATGAAAATAGATATCATCGAACTTGTCTATATGCATCAGAAGTCCTGATACCACATGTAAACAAACAAATAATAGTAACACCAAAGCTTGCCAACTGTCTGCTATGCTCTTCAGCTACAGTATTTCATTTGTTTTGTTTGTCTTTTGTTTCATTACCAATTTGCAAAACTTCTTTTGCCTATGAAACAACCTAAATTTTTATCTTGTTTCGTTATCAACCAGAGAAACATCGATTAATTACACTGTAAAACATGAAATTTGTCCATTTTATAAAAATATGTGTATTCAATGTATTTTGTGTCCAGCACGTACTGTTTCTCCAAAATAAAAAGTTACTTAATGTTAGTGAAATGCTGCACTACTTTCACCTTAGGATGGGATACAACATGTTACTGAACGTACACTTTCTTGACAGTCGCCTGGACTTCTTTTCAAAAAACCTTGGTGCTGTAAGCGATGAAAAATGGGGAAAGGTTTCATCAAGAAATATCTACCTTCGAAAAGCGCTTCAGTGGAAGGTGGAATGCAAGTATGCTGGCTGAATATTGCTCCTGGTCACTCATTAGAAAGATTGCGGAAGCAGTTTACAAACGTAAAAGATAAAAAAATACATTTTAATTTGTGAATTTTGGCCAAACCAAGGTTGCTTTATGTGCTAGTATAACAAATTTGTGTAAAATAAGTGAAGTGCGTGTACCATAAAAATGGTATGTGTAAGAAAATTTTGGTTTTCAGAAATGAACTCAGTACCTCTCATTTAGTTAAAATTACATAGTTTCATCTGGAGGACAGAAACAAAGTTTAAATTTGTTGTCCAGTGTTATCTATGATACCAAATTTAAACTTAAGCTAAAAATTACTGGCGAAAAATTATTTTCATGATATTACTACATTTACATTTATTTTTAGGAATGTAAAGTAACTCTTGCGTCACTCTGTATTTTAATAAATTCAGTTAAAAATGTTACCGCTCGCTATCGAGAGCGCACAAACATTAAAGAGAAGAATTAAGATTCGGATAAAATTGAAAACAGGAGTTGATTTTCTGAGATGAGTTAACACTAACTCTGCAACAACGTGGGTATGAGGAAATACAGTATGCACTGGCAGTATCTTTGAATATTACACGGTACTATTCTTCACTGTTTATTCCATAAAAGTCACGGGCTTTGTAAGGTATGTAAATTATTGAAGAATGTAAGATAGAGACAGTTGTTACAACGTTCTGCACCCGCAGATTTTGCTCGACGTTCTTGACCTTGTCATCATTTGCATTTCGCATCGAATGTTGTCTCCATATTCCAATGAACACTACATTCATATTTGCTTCCTCTGGATTCAAGACAGACTCGTGGTAGTGGTGGTAGTAATTATAGTAGTAGTGGTGATGGTGGTAGTAGTAGTGGTAGTAGTAACGATAGCGGTGATATTAGTGACAGTGGTAGTAATGTTGATAGTAATAGTAATAATAGTGGTAGCGGTGGTAGTAACAGTTGTAGTGGTGGCGGTAAAACTGGTAGTAGTGGTGGTAATAATGATAGTGGTAGTGTAGTAGTAGTATTAGTAGCCGTGGTGGTAGTAGTGACAGTGGTGTTAGTGGTGATAGCGGTGGTGATAGTAGTAGTAGTAATGGCATTGTGGTGGTAGTAGTAGTGATTGTGGTTATGGTAATAGTGGCAGTGGTGGTGGTAGTAGTGGTAGTGGCAGTAGTACTAGTGGTGGTGGTAATGATGTTAGTAGTAATGGCAGTAGTGTTGGTAACATTACCACTTCGTAATATAGCTGCACCACTTTCATTAAATTTAAATTTTTTAGGAGCTTAATTATTCAGCTTACTTTTATAATATAACGTAATGTATTTTGATAAATTACTTCGTAATATAGCTGCACTGCTTTCATTAATTTTATTAGGAACTTGATTCAGCTTACTTTTATAATATAACGTAATGTATTTTGATAAATTACTTCGTAATATAGCTGCACCGCTTTCATTAATTTGATTAGGAACTTGATTCAACTTACTTTTATAATTTTATTAGGAACTTGATTCAGCTTACTTTTATAATATAACGTAATGTATTTTGATAAATTACTTCGTTATAATATAGCTGCACCGCTTTCGTTAATTTTATTAGGAACTTGATTCAGCTTACTTTTATAATATAACGTAACGTATTTTCATAAATTACTTCGTAATATAGTTATACCGCTTTCATTAATTTTATTAGGGACTTGATTCAGCTTACTTTTATAATATACCGTAATGTATTTTTATAAATTACCTTGTAATATAGCTGCATCGCTTTCATTAATTTTATTAGGAGCTTAATTCAGTTTACTTTTATAATATAACGCATTTTGGTAAATTACCTTGTAATAGGCCTATAGTCCCACTGCTTTCATTAAATTTATTAGGAAATTGATTCAACTTACTTTTATAATATAATGTATTTTGATAAATTACCTTGTAATATAGCTGCACCGTTTTAAGTTTATTAGGAAATTGATTCAGCTTACTTTTATCATACAACGTAATGTATTTTCATAAATCACTTCGTAATATAGCTTCACGGAGTCATTAAATTTATTATGAGCTTAATTCAGCTTACTTTATAATATAACGTAATGTATTTTGATAAATTACTTCGTAATATAGCTGCACCGCTTTCATTAAATTTATTAGGAGCTTAATTCAGCTTACTTTGATAATCTAACGTAATGCATTTTGATAAATTACTTTGTAATATAACTGCACCGCTTTCATTAAATTTATTAGGAGCTTAATTCAGCTTACTTTTGTAATATAACGTAATATATTTTGATAAATTACTTTGTAATATAACTGCACCGCTTTCATTAAATTTATTGGGAACTTAATTCAGCTTACTTTGATAATCTAACGTAATGAATTGTGATAAATTACTTTGTAATATAACTGCACCGCTTTCATTAAATTTATTAGGAGCTTAATTCAGCTTACTTTTGTAATATAACGTAATGTATTTGGATAAATTACTTTGTAATGTAACTGCACCGCTTTCATTAAATTTATTAGAAACTTAATTCAGTTTACTTTGATAATCTAACGTAATGAATTTTGATAAATTACTTCGTGATATAGCTGGACCGCTTTCATTATATTTATTAGGGGCTTAATTCAGCTTACTTTTATAATATAATGTATTTTGATAAATACATTTTCGTGTATGGTAGACACAAATTTTTATGTTTTAGGTACGGTACTAGATTAATTCTACTAAATGTTAAACATGTAATTTAAATTGTGTTATTTATCTATTATGATCCCAGGAATAAGTTTAATGCTGTAACGCAGTGGTTCCCAAAGTGGGGGTCGCGACCCCTTGGATAGTCGTGAAAAGAGCTGAGAGATGTCGCGAGATAATTTACAAAATAAGATCTTATTAACATACGTTTATTTTGTATTTAGAATCATAAATGGAAACGAAGTTGAACATAAAAATAAAAAATGGTTCAGTATTTGCGAAGCATAAAATAATTAATGCCATAAAAATGTTCCTGTTTTCACAGAAAGTGCCTTCTGAAAGCTGAACATTATATTCGATACGTACGAGTACATTCTGATATTTTCACTTCCCAGGAGACTGCTCGCTTTCTTTTGATTTGATGGCAATTATAGATTAGAAACTTATTTTGCATAAATATGAGTTTGCAAATGGTATAACAAATTTAAGAGCTTGTTTTGCAAGCTCGAGGTGTTCTTGTATTTTTTTGATCCTAAACTGTCCTATGCTCTAGGCCAAAAATATATTTTTAACATTCCATTAGTAGATAATAATAATCCGTGGCGCTACAGCCCGTGTAGGGCTAGACTGACCAGCCGGCTGCTGGCCTCACGCTCACATGTTGAAGCAGAGGTGGACGATCATCCAACCAGAATGGAGGTATCATGTGGTTAGCACGATGATCTTCCCAGCCGTTATAGCTGTCTTTCACAACCGGATTTCGCTACCTATCGTAGCTACCCAAGTGCATTCACGATGCTGGGTAGGCACTGGTCTCATACACTGGGCGAAATTTCATTAGAAAATTTCTTCCCCCATGAGGACTCGAACCAGCGCATATTCCATAACGCGAGTCCTAGGCAGGATGCCTTAGACTGCGAGCCACGGCGCGGGACCCATTAGTAGGCACACATTTCAATTAGTATTTATTTAATATATTTTGGGATTTTAGCCAGTTGAACGCAATTACCTAAAAATGGATCCAGTAGCCGTCTGTTTTGATGTTCTTCTGGACAATACTCAATTGCATTCCGCAAGAAAAAGAAAACATTATTTGTCTATCATACCATACGTAGCTAACATTTCCATAAATTCCCTAATACACTGAAATTAATCAGACTTCCTTTTGTTAAGTGATGTCGACCAGAAATCAAATTTCCTTATAATTCCTTCCTGTTTCTTATGTTAACATTTTGGTCTTGCAAACTGTATCCAAAGTGTTTAAGTGTTCGAAAAATATATCAGCAAAGAAGACCAGTGTAAGAAGCTAAACAGAATTGCAAAATAGATTTGCATATTCCTATATCTTCTCTTGCAGATACCAGTACAATAGAAGTTGGGTGGTATCCACTAATAGAATAAAATTATAGCATATTTTTCGAATTTACAGGATTTGTATTTTTCGAATAGGGTTAAGTACCGACACTGTAGTGGGTGTCGCAAGCAGCTGTGTCGCCTAAAAGTGGGTCGCACTTTCAAAACGTTTTGAAACCACTGCTGTAAAATGAGGGGCTTGGGTGTAAAACATGGTAACTTACATTTTGGTAAAAAATGAGATATGTAGCGTATAATATCGTCGGCTTAGAGTGTGAAGGCTCATTCACAATGAAAATTAAACATAACCGTAACGTAAACACAGAAGTTTGCGCCCAGGCTACCAAATGGGATCATTCACAATGATTCACATAAGCATTGACATAAACATTACCGTAAGACGTTAACATTAAAGTTTGCAAACTCCAAACTTTCATGGTTATGCTTCGTGATTTGCAAACAGAACACAATCGTGGAGCGCTGAAGTATACGACAGAATATGAGGAAATGGCGTCGTTGTTATGTTTCCATGGTTACCAAGTATGTTTGCGGTTATGTTTATGTTCCCATCGTGAATGATGGTATGGCTTCTTGATTTTACTGTAACGTTAAGTTAACGCTTACATTATGTTTAATTTTCATTGTGAATGAGCCTTAAACCTGCTAACCGCCAGAAAGACAATTTTACAAGGGAAGCAAAAAACTGAGTTTAAATTAACTCTGAAACTTTAGAACTAAAGCCAAAGTGCAGGTACAAATTCCACCTGTACTTTGGATTTGATCCTAAAGTTTCAGAATTAATTTAAACTCAGTTTTTTGCTTTCCTTGTAAAATTTTCTTTTTGGTAGTTAGCAGGTTTACATCCTAAACCGACGACGATATGGTATCTTACATTCTGCGTCTAGTAGTAGTTAGTTTCCAAACATCTCAACAGATGGCAGAAATATACATATTTTACTCTCCTGGTAACTATACAAACTGCTGCATGTATGAATGTTTACCTACCTAATAACTACAAAACACTGAAACGACACTTACCATGTTTTACTCCCAAACCCCTCAAATAATCACTGTTCTCCAAATCAAGTCCCGATTTTTCCCGGAGAGATTTTCAGCTCTGGTGAAAATTCCCCCTTCCGACCATCCCCTAAATTCATAATTGATATTAACTCACCCTGATAATAAAGTTCAGGCTGTGTTTTATCATACTGTTAGTCTATTCTCAAGTAAAATCTGAGCGATGGACGCGAGCATTGTAAAAATATACGTTTTGCTCCGGAGACAAGTTTTAACGTGGAAAAGAAGCCGCTGCTCTCCAAAAGCGAGTGCCGACTTTGCACAGGGGCTGGGCTGACTGCACACATAGTTCGGAAAGGCCTGAGACCGCGTAATCCGACCTCTCAATAATTCGTAAAGCCAGGGTAATTATTCAGACTAGCAGCAGGAGGTGTAATCTGTAGCCCCTATTTGTGTGACCAGGATTACGTTGCGGTGCCGCCCCCACACAAAACTTCCGGGCGGTATCGAGCCGCGCAGAGCGCACTCTTGTTCATCACGCCCTATTGAGCAGCGGTTCCATACCCGCGGCCTGCGGCCCACTGTTGGCAGCGTCTCTTTATTGCATACACATGCGTCCATTATTTATTATTATTGTTATTATTATTATTATTATTATTATTATTATTATTATTATTATTATTAGGAAAATATTTGGGGCTAAGAGGGATGAAGTTGCAGGAGAATGAGAAAGTTACACAACACAGAACTGCACGCATTGTATTCTTCACCTGACATAATTAGGAATATTAAATCCAGACGTTTGAGATGGGCAGGGCATGTAGCAAGTATGGGCGAATCCAGAAATGCATATAGAGTGTTAGTTGGGAGGCCGGAGGGAAAAAGACCTTTAGGGAGGCCAAGACGTAGATGGGAAGATAATATTAAAATGGATTTGAGGGAGGTGGGATATGATGGCAGAGAATGGATTAATCTTGCTCAGGTTAGGGATCAATGGCGGGCTTATGTGAGGGCGGCAATGAACCTCCGGGTTCCTTAAAAGCCAGTAAGTAAGTAAGTATTAGGCCTATTATTATGTTGTTGTTGTTTTCTAATGCCAGGCATTTGACAATAAAGTCATTTGAACTCTTGCACTCCAATATTTTTCAAAGATAGTATCATGGTCAGCCACTGAAGCTCAGATTTTGAGGTGTTCCGAATCGATTTCTTGGTTTGAGTTGCACAATGGGCAGTTAGGGGACTGATATATTCCAATTCTATGCAGGTGCTTGGCCAAATAATCATGGCCTGTTGCCAATCTAAATGCAGCTACAGACGATTTTCGTAGTAAATCGGGAATTAACTGTGGATTATGACGCAGAGAGTTCCATTTTTTCCCTTGAGATTGTATTATCAAATTTTGTTTGTTGAAGTCTAAGTTTGTAGATTTAATCAATCTTTTCAGAGAGTAATGCGTAGATTTAGTAACAGGTCTGTAAGTAGCAGTGCTGCGCTTCTTTACTAAAGCATCTATTATTATTATTATTATTATTATTATTATTATTATTATTATTATTATGTAGTTGGTCATGACGACAACGATATTACAATATACATTGAACTTGATATTTATCTTCCTTTTTAGTGGAAAATTATAACTTACTAGGCCTATTATTTTATCGTAATTTTCATACAAATTATTACATATTGCACTTGTGAAAATGTTAGTGACCTTTTATCTGATTTAATAATATGTAAAGAAAAGTGAAAACGAACTTTCGACATTTGGTTTTTTGGACTTGTTTATTTGCATATGGTAACCATTTGTTTTGTTGTGGTGTTATTTATATAACGTAGGAGAACTATTATGAATATGAATTTAGCAGAAAAACCATAAGTGAGTACTATTCTTATTAATAAGTCACAAATAAGTGATAATGAGATGATCGAAGATTCTCAGATAAAGTCTCATTATACCACTAAACCTTGTCCATATTGTGGCAAATTGAATGTGAGCTTAAGTAGGCCTACACCTATTACAAAAGCTCATCCCGAGAAGCATAGGGAACGTATTTTTGATCGACATCGATATTCTGAAGACCAATTCAGGACTTGAGATCAATTCACCACTATGGTAATTGACAGATCATTAATCCGAAATACTGAAGCAGTAAGATCAAGTTCGGCAAGAAATTCGGTTATTTACTCAATCATTTGAAGCTCTGTTTGAAAAGCATCCATGTCCTGGTGAGTTCAATACAATTTATAGTGATTTTGTTAAAGACCTTACAGAAATGAATCATAAAGTACCGGGTCCTAAGCATACTTCTGTTCGTTTTTATGAAATGAGAAACAAAACAAAAACATTTTTACCACTAATGATAGGAGCTATCATGATAGCAATGATCCTCAAAAACAGTCAAAAAGAGACAGGAAAGAAAGAAAAGAAAAAAAATATATATATATGAACTTTTGCAATATCAATATTTTAATAAACGCAAACGGTGTGTTCGATCAATATTGAATAATAACAATATCAATAATAACGAACGCTGTCAGATATCAATACAAGATTTAAAAAAATAATTTTGAGAATAAATGGGGAATTAAAAATACTCATACCCTTTAAAATTATGTCACATTTCATTTCATTCAGCAGTTTAAAATTTCCATAGAGTTATACAAAAATGTCTGAACAAGATGAGGACTGATTCAGCTCCTGGATCTGAAAGGGTTCTAATTCGGACTTTGAAATTAACTGAATGCTCTCCGTTAATATCTCTTATATTGGACGTAACGCTAAAATGGAAAATTGTTGCAGGTAAAATGCGTGAAGCATGAACTATATTAATTTACCAAGGCAAGGGGGAGAAAAGTGATTCCAATAACTGGAGGCCAATTTCTATTTGTTCAATAATTCGAAGATTGATTGAAAGAGTTCTTGATTCTACACTGAGGCACTGAAAACCAAAGGGGATTTGTATCGCAACCAGGAGCATTTATTAATACTTCATTATTTAATGGATGCCTCAAGAAAAGCTAAGTACGAGAAGAAAGATGTCTCAGTAGTTACGTTGGATTGCGACAGGACTTTGACTCTATTAGATTAGAACATGTAATTATGTCTGAAATCCGTACCTATTCCAGTATCTTTACGTGATTAGTTCTTTATATAAAACTACGTGCTGTTGCGATCGTCTGTCGTCAGGTGTATAGCTTTCCTATACCGTATGTCTTCACATAGAACTACATGTTGTTGCGATCATCTGTCGACAGGTGCATAGCTTTCCTATACCGTATGTCTTCACATAGAACTACGTGTTGTTGCGGTCATCTGTCGACAGGTGCATAGCTTTCCTATACCGTATGTCTTCACATAGAACTACGTGTTGTTGCGATCATCTGTCGACAGGTGCGTAGCTTTCTATTCCGTATGTCTTCACATAGAACTACGTGTTGTTGAGATCATCTGTCGACAGGTGCATAGCTTTCCTATACCGTATGTCTTCACATATAACTACGTGTTGTTGCGATCATCTGTCGACAGGTGCGTAGCTTTCTATTCCGTATGTCTTCACATAGAACTACGTGTTGTTGCGATCATCTGTCGACAGGTGCATAGCTTTCCTATACCGTATGTCTTCACATAGAACTACGTGTTGTTGCGATCATCTGTCGACAGGTGCGTAGCTTTCTATTCCGTATGTCTTCACATAGAACTACGTGTTGTTGCGATCATCTGTCGACAGGTGCATAACTTTCCTATACCGTATGTCTTCACATAGAACTACGTGTTGTTGCGATCATCTGTCGACAGTTGCGTAGCTTTCTATTCCGTATGTCTTCACATAGAACTACGTGTTGTTGCGATCATCTGTCGACAGGTGCATAGCTTTCCTATACCGTATGTCTTCACATAGAACTACGTGTTGTTGCGATCATCTGTCGACAGGTGCGTAGCTTTCTATTCCGTATGTCTTCGCATAGAACTACGTGTTGTTGCGATCATCTGTCGACAGGTGCATAGCTTTCCTATACCGTATGTCTTCACATAGAACTACGTGTTGTTGCGGTCATCTGTCGACAGGTGCATAGCTTTCCTATACCGTATGTCTTCACATAGAACTACGTGTTGTTGCGATCATCTGTCGACAGGTGCATAGCTTTCCTATACCGTATGTCTTCACATAGAACTACGTGTTGTTGCGATCATCTGTCGACAGGTGCGTAGCTTTCTATTCCGTATGTCTTCACATAGAACTACGTGTTGTTGCGATCATCTGTCGACAGGTGCATAGCTTTCCTATACCGTATGTCTTCACATAGAACTACGTGTTGTTGCGATCATCTGTCGACAGGTGCATAGCTTTCCTATACCGTATGTCTTCACATAGAACTACGTGTTGTTGCGGTCATCTGTCGACAGGTGCATAGCTTTCCTATACCGTATGTCTTCACATAGAACTACGTGTTGTTGCGATCATCTGTCGACAGGTGCATAGCTTTCCTATACCGTATGTCTTCACATAGAACTACGTGTTGTTACGATCATCTGTCGACAGGTGCGTAGCTTTCTATTCCGTATGTCTTCACATAGAACTACGTGTTGTTGCGATCATCTGTCGACAGGTGCATAGCTTTCCTATACCGTATGTCTTCACATATAACTACGTGTTGTTGCGATCATCTGTCGACAGGTGCGTAGCTTTCTATTCCGTATGTCTTCACATAGAACTACGTGTTGTTGCGATCATCTGTCGACAGGTGCATAGCTTTCCTATACCGTATGTCTTCACATAGAACTACGTGTTGTTGCGATCATCTGTCGACAGGTGCGTAGCTTTCTATTCCGTATGTCTTCACATAGAACTACGTGTTGTTGCGATCATCTGTCGACAGGTGCATAGCTTTCCTATACCGTATGTCTTCACATAGAACTACGTGTTGTTGCGATCATCTGTCGACAGGTGCATAGCTTTCCTATACCGTATGTCTTCACATAGAAC
Source organism: Periplaneta americana (assembly GCF_040183065.1). Lineage (NCBI taxonomy): Eukaryota > Metazoa > Arthropoda > Insecta > Blattodea > Blattidae > Periplaneta > Periplaneta americana. Next base: position 62,238,649 of record NC_091122.1, read on the forward strand.
TACGTGTTGTTGCGATCATCTGTCGACAGGTGCATAGCTTTCCTATACCGTATGTCTTCACATAGAACTACGTGTTGTTGCGATCATCTGTCGACAGGTGCATAGCTTTCCTATACCGTATGTCTTTACATAGAACTACGTGTTGTTGCGATCATCTGTCGACAGGTGCATAGCTTTCCTATGCCGCATGTCTTTACATAGAACTACGTGTTGTTGCGATCATCTGTCGACAGGTGCATAGCTTTCCTATGCCGCATGTCTTTATATAGAACTACGTGTTGTTGCGATCATCTGTCGACAGATTCATAGCTTTCCTATACCGCATGTCTTCACATATAACTACGTGTTGGTGCGATCATTTGTCGACAGGTGCATAGCTTTCCTATACCGTATGTCTTCACATATAACTACGTGTTGTTGCGATCATCTGTCGACAGGTGCGTAGCTTTCTATTCCGTATGTCTTCACATAGAACTACGTGTTGTTGCGATCATCTGTCGACAGGTGCATAGCTTTCCTATACCGTATGTCTTCACATAGAACTACGTGTTGTTGCGATCATCTGTCGACAGGTGCGTAGCTTTCTATTCCGTATGTCTTCACATAGAACTACGTGTTGTTGCGATCATCTGTCGACAGGTGCATAGCTTTCCTATACCGTATGTCTTCACATAGAACTACGTGTTGTTGCGATCATCTGTCGACAGGTGCATAGCTTTCCTATACCGTATGTCTTCACATAGAACTACGTGTTGTTGCGATCATCTGTCGACAGGTGCATAGCTTTCCTATACCGTATGTCTTCACATAGAACTACGTGTTGTTGCGATCATCTGTCGACAGGTGCATAGCTTTCCTATACCGTATGTCTTTACATAGAACTACGTGTTGTTGCGATCATCTGTCGACAGGTGCATAGCTTTCCTATGCCGCATGTCTTTACATAGAACTACGTGTTGTTGCGATCATCTGTCGACAGGTGCATAGCTTTCCTATGCCGCATGTCTTTATATAGAACTACGTGTTGTTGCGATCATCTGTCGACAGATTCATAGCTTTCCTATACCGCATGTCTTCACATATAACTACGTGTTGGTGCGATCATTTGTCGACAGGTGCATAGCTTTCCTATACCGCATGCCTTCACATAGAACTACGTGTTGGTGCGATCATCTGTCGACAGTGCATAGCTATCCTATACGGTATGTCTTCACATAGAACTACGTGTTGTTGCGATCATTTGTCGACAGGTGCATAGCTTCACTTTGTTGCATATCATTACGTAGAACTACATGTGAGTGGTGCCAGACATGAAAAAGGAGATTAGAAGGATAACGGGAAGACAAATACACCAAAGGGAATGCAAGAAGAACAAGGAGAAGGTAGGGATAACAGGGGGAAGACAAGGAGAAGGGAATATATAGAGAATGAGGGGAAGGCAAGGAAATCAAGGGGAAGGCAAGGAAATAAGCTACGCTCTGGAGAATAAGTGAAGTTCTAGGTAAAGGTATGCAGAGTGGTAAAACTGTGATCATGTCGAATTTTTGTTTATTTCAAGGAGCAAGACTCCTTTCATCCTTTCCTTGTGATCCCAGCTCTCAACCTTGTCACCTGTGCTGTATAAGCCAAGCAATATATCATTCGGAACGAGCAGTACTGTTCTCCAACCAGGAGATCAACCGTGGAAGGAATGTGCTTACAATTGCGTCATCTATTGGAGCGAAGTAGATAGATAATATTACCGTTATAACGTCAGTTTAAAAACCATGCGCTCTCCTGCATATGTTATTTCCTGTATGGAGAGATTAAAAGACCAGGAGATTAACAGTGATCTAATTTTGTCACTAGGGTAGTATCAATATGTGTATCAATGTTATTGTTTGTGCTGTGAGAGCTAGCCAATACAGATACGAGTACCCACGTGTGTGACCTTATGACATCTTATGACATCAACATTCATTCACAGCTTTATCCCGCTTCGTCTCAGTCCCCAAAGACTTTCTCGTGGTTGGCGTACAGTATAGTAGTTTAGATTTCTGTGCTCTCAGCAGTGTTCCAACCCGCAATTTGATCCAGAAACAAGTGCGGTAACCTCTGGACCACTAGGCAACTCTCTATGGCCAGTTCATTTCTGTACAGTCTCTGACAACCACAGCGTTGTAACCCAGCATTACTAAAATAAAGAAGACGCCTAATATTGGCACTCATTTCCGGGAGATCTGTTTGCCGTGCGTCCTGTGTATTACTGTTGTTTGCTCTCATTTCGCCGCGCGGTGGATGGATTTACATATGTTGAACACAGGGCAGGTTTGATAAAGCCGGCGCTCGAATTGATGTCGAGTTATCTGTTTGCCGTAAATTAATACAGTCCTGGCTGCGCTTCGTTTTATATTGTCCATATCGAGCTATGAATTGTTTGATGCCGAGTGTAAAAACCGTAATGAGCTGCGACCGTGCCCACAACACGCAGAGCGTATACCTTTCTGGTCAAATCAGGTTTCATATGTACAGCCTGCATTTGTCCTCTTTAGTCAATATCGAATGTCGGTTTTTCTATACCACAGTAGGAGACTGGCATTATGTTACCACGTGAACTACAGTGTCATCTTTTGATGCCAGAAATCACGGTTCAATTCAAAGTGGAGTCAAATAATACTGTATGTTGATGGTACGAATTGTGTCGCAATAGGTTTCCCCAGGACATTCCCTTTTCCCTGTTACAATTTTATCGTCATCATCGACCCCTATGCTGGCTGAGTAGTCAGACCTTGAGCCTGTCACGCGGGCATACCTGGGGTTTTTGCAATGAAAAATCCATAGTGACACTTATGGCGGACAAGGTCCCAGAGTTGGGGTTTTTCTCTGGGTTCTTGTTTCCCCATATTAGGCATATGCATAATTTCTTCAACATTTCTCCATTTCGTCATCATTCCATAACATTCCCCGAATGCCGACTGGGGGCGCACGGAGGGGGCTGGCCTAGGGATGATTAAGGTTGCCTCCTCGAAACCTGGATATGCAGCGAACCTTAGTCTAGTTAGCCGGTGTGGGTTTGGGAATGCGCCTAGCTTGAGGGTTAGCACAATAGATCTTGAAAAGTCGCAGTGCTGGGTTGTAATGTTCCCCTCCTGAAATTCCATTCCATTTCATCGTCACCATCATTATCATCTACAATAAATAATAATAATTGAAGCGTCGGCTGGAACAACGTTATAAGTTACATTTGGTAAAATTTACAGGAGCTGCAAAAATGTGTACGCGTACACCGTTGTTCTTATGAGGGTAGTAAACTTTCGGGTGGACAAACTTCACGTACTGCATGATGGACTGTTGCAAGCCAAGGAGTATAGCAAGGTACAGTAACATGACATACAACATTATTACACGGAAACACGCCGAATGAAAATTTTGTAACTTACAACGTTGTTCCAGTCGACGCTTCAATTATCATTATTATCGTAGTCACCATCTTCTTACTGAAATTCTTTATGAAGAGAGCCATAACAAGAAAACATAGCTACGGTATCGAGTAATTATTAATGCGGAAGAAATCTGATTGGTTCAACCGATGGCGTTGATGATGATGATGATGATGATGATGATGATGATGATGATGATAACAGGATCGGACAGCTGCGTCCCATTTTTCCTAAGATGAACGGATTGAACATGAAAACGTCGTATGCCGTAATCATAGGCATTACTTGACCAAGGCCAGTGGAGTCCTGCAGCCCGGAGCCGTGGCGCTACTGCTCCTGCGTTCGTAATACCGCATCGCAATAGTTCACATTACGCCCGCGGCTCCACTCGCCTTGGTCGAGTAATAGGAGGTTCGTACCAAAACCGTAGATTTCAGTTGATTACAGCGAGGAGTATAGATGTCACCCGCGCCTCGCTCTGTTCCCGCTCGTTACTGATGATAAGTAGTTCACATAAACAACGCATAGCGACATCACAGTCTAATACATACAGTCACGCAACTCATACGTATAAAATATGCCAACATTTGACAGCTGGCGCCACAGTAACCCTCTAGCGGCAGGCAAGTTAAAAGTGTGCACACGACATATAACATATCATAAAACAGGGTTTGCGTAATTTATTTTATATTTTTATGCTATACAGTAAGTGTATATGGTTCTTATTAATTTTACTTTAGAATCCTAGAAGAATTTCACACGCAGTTAATCTACAAGTTTCAGAAGCTGGGAATAAACGTAATTCTTTCTGCTCCTTACAGCTGAATCATGGCCCTGATCACGTATCATGGTTTGAAATAATATAATTGTTCGTGCGTGGATGGTTAATTCAATTCATTCCTAAATATATTTATGAATCATTAGAACTCTATATTTCCTATGAGAAGAGTCAAAATTAGTAGCTTTAAAATTATCGTAGTGCATATCTCGTAGGGTACATCGCGTGGTGAACTCCTCTCCCTATTTCCTGAGAAATTAACTATTTTCCATACCGCAAATTGGGGTAAACTCGGCCGCTGAGGTAAACTTGAAAATAAAAAAGGAGAAGATTTAAACCTTAATATGACAGACATTGATTTATGAAGTCCATTATTTTTCATTTCTTAAGAACCGGTATTTCCTTTATTATTTTGAGTCACAAATAGTGCTGATATTATGGTTTAAATTTTTATGGCAAGTTTACCGCATTTTACATTACAGTTCCAGTTTTCACACATAAGCTTGATTTTAACTTATCCTACCTATATAATACGTAATATACATGCACTTACTGTTAATATGACGTAGGTGAGAACAAATAAATGAACACACAATTTTGTTGAAAAAAATAAATTGTAACTTCAATTAACTCAGAATGTAGGCCTAATTTTATTTTCAGAGCAGAAGTGGTGTAAGTCAAAAATGGGTAATGAGGGTTAAAGTAAGCATTCTTTAAAATACAGCGCAAAGTAGCAGTTAATATTGAATTTATTTAAACTATTAGTAGTCAGTGAATAGCACGAAGGATATATTAAGTGCTACTTTGCGCTGTATTTTACAAAATTTTTACTTTTAACCTTATTACCTAATTTTGACTTACACCACTTCTGCTCTGAACGGCTCAAATAATCACTGGGAATGTAAAATCAACACCAATAACAGTCATGAAAATTATTACAGAAAAGATTGCTTTTTATGTTAAATTTAAAAAGGCTCTTGAGAACTTAATACGTTTGCCACATGAATTTACACCAACACATCAGAAATTTATCGACACAGTCTGGATTTATTCAAGAAGAGAATATTTTGCAAAAGGATTACAATACTCCATGAATTCTTGAAAAATTAACACCAGGATCCCTACTTGAATGCAATATAACATTAAACTTTTGAAAAATATAAAGAAAAATCCGCGAATACAAAAATTATGGAATTACTTGCATTAAAAACTGCAGATACATTATCCAAAATCGGAATGGTTACACATTTACACATAGGATCTCTGCAAAAAAATAATATACTGTAACAGGTATTTACTTTGTTTTTATTTAAACTCTCCTTCCTGACATACAAGTAGGTAACTGATAACTTATAAATGTTTTATAGAACACAATACGTAGGCTACCTACAACGTGGAATATTGGTTATGACTGAGTTATGATTTTCTCTTGGTCTTTAGGGAATCTGAAGAACGACAAATTCGGAGATTTAAACTTGTTGTTACTGCAATTTTCGTCATTGCACACATTGCCTTTATTCCGACGCATGATTAAAACGTTATTATAACATCTCGCATCCCTTTAAGCACATGCTGGCTGAACGAGACTGTATCAACCCTATGGCCAGTGCCTTGCCTGCCACTTGGGCGCTAGTGTCGCGAATGTTGGCAGAAAAAGTGTTGAAGTTGCGTGACTATATGTATTAGACTGTGGTGACATTCTGTGGAACTGTGTACAGTCGTGAGTAGTTTGAAGAATGTTGTTAATTTATAGTAATATTTTAGGTACTGAACAAAGTAAGCTATTCTGTTATTATTGTATTATTTAGGTAATGTTAATATTATGCACGATTCCAAAAACGTAAACTCATCTGTTATTAAATAATTATGCAAACAAAAGTGTGTAACATGTTTATTTTTTACCGGATTACTCTTCGTTAAATGTTAACGTCTCTTTCTGCTATGCATTCAGTTGCGTTACAGTCCAAATTCAACATCGGAATTACGATACGAATTTCCTAGCTGTCATTACAATAGAAACGAAACATTTTCTTGAAAATAATTTATAGGTGTAATATTATGTGCCACATACGAGATACACTATTAGATTCACAAAGTTGGTGTTCATCTGATGAAAGTAAGAAATACTGTATCATATTTCAGTTTTGCTCCAGTAACGCTTTGTAACGTAGAAGAAATATTTTCAGTATACAAATATTGTTTTTTTTTTTCAACATAAAAGGAGTATTCTTTTTGATAAAATGAAAATGTTCATTGTTATTTGTTATAATGAGGCTAGAATCATAATTGTATACTTTGTATTTATTTTTATATGTATTGGTAAATTGTCTCAGCTAAATTCTTGCCGCTCTTGACATCAAAACTCAACACCTTAACGGAAAACGAAATGATCGAAAAAGCCAACATATTTTGCGAATATTATGCTACAGTTTTATCTCCTGCTTTTCCTCTACAACTGATTAGTGTTCGATCCGTAATGATGGGAGAGATTCGTAAACTTTGAACAATGAAGGAACTGGCCGAATTATTAATTGTAGAAAATCCTTGTATTGTCTGGAAGTATTCTTGATCTGTGTACAGTTCTACAACTTTTCCTCACTTTACCAGTCACTACTTTCCAGAACATGGGAGGAGTAGGAGGAAGAAAAATAAAGTGCATAGAATCTTTTTTTTTAGAGTCAATAATTACGTCAATAGCTCTTGCTAACGGTGTACAAATATCCAATATTTGTTTCTGACAATTCGAGTACTTCCCTTGTGAGTCTATTTTTGATCAGTTTTGATAGATTTAGGATAGGCTTATATACCACTGTTACAGCTGGCGCCAGCGTTTTTGATGTGTCCTAGAGTATAGTGCTCAGTTTGTGAGCATGTTGCTAGTACAGCTGAGAATGGTACCACTTTCTATACACGACACATCAGCCATTTGTCAATCACAGTTGTCAGACTGACTGCAGCAAAGGTAAAACACTCGCACTTAACGTTCCCATTACTTATTTTACACGCTAAAAACGGTGCCGCGGACTGTAATTCAGTACTTTTCTTTATGCAAACTTTTGCGATCCTATAGAATTTATCAGAAACTTAGAAATCACACTAGAACTCGGTTTCTCTATTTCACTGATAAGAGACTGTAAACCACTGATGTGCAGAGAATTTTGTCCGTAAAGAGTAGGGCTGGGGACGGAGCGGTTCGGTTCGGAGCAGTTACTGTGACGTCATTACTCGGTTTATCCGAGTACAGTACAGAGTGCAAATTTGTGGCGGCAGATTTAAAATTTAGATAGAATGAGTCGATTTCAGAACGTACTTTGAAAGTGAAACCAAGCGTGTTTTAAAAGCGTTGTAGTAAAGCGCTTTCGCTTTGCCAATTGACGAGAAAAAAGTGCTTCTCTTCATTGCAAAATGGCGGTTGCAAATTTTATTTACGTGATTACAACTATTTGAAGAGTTATTTTTATACAAAAGGCCTATTTAACTTTCAGTGTTGTTATATATGACAGACGAAATAAAATTGATAAAATAATTTATAATCTAATAGCTAATAAATTAACATGTGAGGTAAACGTTAAACGCTGCAGCTAAGTAAAAAAAAAGAAGATAGAAAGAAACGGGCTCCATGAAGCACTGCTTATAACACTTAAAAATAACACACAGAATTATTTACTATTACGGAAAGTGGATAAAATAATCAATAAAACGTGGAATCTTAAACTGAAGAACATAATGTTTATTTATATTATAACTTTAATAGCCTTCAATACAACCATGTTCTCTTTGGTGAAGAGTAATATTATTGATAAATTAAAGTAATTAGGTAACATAATTCGTACAATACAAATAAAATGATGACTGATGAGGTACCGTCGAGGCCATGAGGGTGACTTTGTGCCATTCGCGCATTTAATAAAAAAACGTATGGAAGTAGTCTTTAAAACCGTCACAAGGTTTTAAAGACTACTAAACATAAGGAAGTAGACTTTAAAACCTTGTCACGGTCGTAAAGAATACTTCCATACGTTTTTCGCGAATGGTACAAAGTCACCCCTCGCGACGGTAACACAAATCCAATAAACACAAATAGAAGAAAAATATAATGCACTTCCTTTTTTAACACATTTTAATATTAATCAAACACTCTAATATGATGATGATGATTATTATTATTGTTACTATTATCATTATTGTTACTATTATTATTATTATTATTATTATTATTATGTACAGTAATATGTTCAGACTGTCAGTGTTCATTAGGCCCACTTGACAGGTCATATAATAGGATGAACTCCTCTTCAATACTAGAGACCTCTCAGCCCGTCTTGGGGATAAGGAAATAATTTGTGCTGCAGCAGAAAATATTTAAATACAACAGTGCCTACCTTGTTGTCTGCTAGAATTAAGTAAAACACTTGAATTCTGTTTGAACGTTTGAACTGACCGGTAACGGCTACGGTTAACCGAGTAACTTCGGTGCTCCGCTGCCAAGCACATTAACCGCTAGAACCGAGTAACTCAACAGTTCTACTCGCTCCGTCCCCAGCTCTAGTAAAGAGAGAAGCTTTGGCGAAGAAATGGCAAGTAATTTCGCCTGAAGCCTTCTCATGAGGGAAGAGTTCTTTGAAGAGCGATGTATCCATACTAAAATATCTCCGGTTTTACTGCTCTGTCCAATAAGGCCCTTCTAAGGATTTGATCATCCTTCAAAATCGTTCTCGACCAGTTTGAATGTCCAAAGTTGTGGCACTGAAACTACTAGGCCAGCGGGAATAATTGTTTACTATGGGACTCAGTAACTCTATAAGCGCAAATACTCCATTGTTCACTAAGCTGGCAAATTTTTACAAACAGGGAGCGGACCTTGGTTCCGGCCAAGTTCTACAAGAATTTAGATGGTTATTATGACTATGTGAGAGGTTTCCTCCAACTGCTTCGGTTGAACGCCATTCCCTCTCCAGTACCATCACATGATTATTTGATCATGTCCCGATTACGAACGGAATTCAAAAGAGATATTAATATAGATTATCCATTAACACACTACTGTATAACCTGAAATTATCACTCTTCACAAAACTGCAGAATTCATTGATGTGCTGGTTTATTGGTCTGTGCAGTACCCAGGTCTTTCGTCACGCGTGTTCAGTTTGTATGTAATGGATTCACACAGTCCTGTCGGCCATTGCTGGATACTCATTAATCTGTATCACAGAAACATGAACTAGGACGCGACGTTTGAATGACTGAAATCAGTTCAACAGTTTCAAAGCTTTGAGTTTTAGCGGTGGAATAGTCAATCACTGTGAGGCCCGCAGGCAACGTGCGGTTCACCATTTAAAAATCGACGTTGCACAGGTCATCCACTGGTTGGTTAAAGCGATGAGCTGAAATTTTCCTGAATCGACCTATTAACCCAGTTTTGAAAAACAGAAGACACAGGAAAAAAGAGAAGCTGATGATGGTGTTGTATGATGAATAAAAAAGGAGAAAGATGATAATTACAAAAATGAAGTAATTATAAATCAAAATAAGACATAAAGAAAAAAAAACAAACGACAGAGAGAAATTTTAATCATAATATTTACTCTGGCAATCATCACTGTCTAACAGTACACACCGTGTTCATGTCAAATTCTTAAAACGAGAGAGAAAAAATTTTATCAAAATATTTGCTCTGGTAATCATTACTGTTTAACAGTACTTACCGACTTAATGTAGCTCCATAGTCTTCATTATTTAAATAAAATTCACCATCTTCAGAGTTTTCAACATCCTCAATGTCTTCACCTTCCTTTCGATCATCATCTTCATAGTCATTCCCATCTTCATATTTTTCACCATCTTCACAGTCTTCATGATCATAGCACCACCATATTTATAATTTCAATCATGTTCATAGCCATCACCATTTTTATGGTCTTCACTATATTCATAGACTTCATCACCTTTATAGCGTCACCATATTGATAGTCTTAACCCTTTCAAAAGAACGACAGTTTTCTTTCTTTCACTACAATTATAGTACAGATGTTCCACCATGCAACCACCTCTTAAGAATACATAGAGTTACCATCTGTGTTCAACGTACAAAGTGGCACTGCGCCTGAACAATAAAAAGAACTGTTTTAAATTGTATCATCAGAAGTAATGAATGAGGAATGAATGAATAGTGTATGTGAACTATAACAAGAGCAACATTAATAAATTATACATTTGTAAAACCATTGTAAATGTCACATTATGCTATATTGGTATATTATATTAAAATTCCTACTGTGGCATAGTGGTCGCTCATAGTGATCGTCATTTTTTTTTAATTGTGAGCAGAGTTAAAATTTTGAAAAAGAAAAAAAAAAATTGATCGAAGCTCTGTTATGATCCATGATATGAAAAACATACAAAAATAGATTTTTTTCAATTTTTGTGTTGCAAAGGGTTAATCATATTCGTAGTCATCACGATCCTTATAGTCTTCATCATTGGGGACCAATTGCTTTTATGGGCGATTTGTTATAGAGTTGAACAACTGCTAACCTGGATGCAGTATGATGACATGGAAGAACTAGTTAATAGGCATAAGTGAACCTATAATTAAACATAAATATGAAAGTTATAGAATAAATTTAGATGTTTAAAGTAAAAAAAAAGGAAAAAAGAAGAAAAATTAATTTAAAAAATGTTCATGGTAGAAAATTGTGAAAAGGAGCAGATAAATAAGTTTTAAAGTCTTAATAGTTATCACGATTGGTTTAAACATGCACTAAAACTAGACGTAAGTGCAAGTTTGAACAATTAATTACTGAGATTTGCGATAAATTAATTAGTTTAGGAAACTGTATATTTATTATGTATAACTACTTTTGTATAAAGATCATTTTTTTAAATTATTAAGTTTGTACTTTTGTGAACTAATATCAATAAATCTATCACTATCACTACAGAGTTGAACAACGTATTGTTTATTATTTTGCGATAAATGCAAATTTAAGCGCCTGAAACGTTATAATTTTTTTAATTAAATTTAATTTAATTTAATTTAATTTAAATTTTTATTTCGATATATCTCGTTGGTCGGCAGAGAGTAACAGGCCACTTACGATAGTCGAAATAGACAGCAGACCATTAAAATATGCAGAGAACACTGTGAAAATTCGAGGGATAAGTAGTTCTGAACATTATAAATGCATGTTTCATGTTCATATTTAAACAGCAATAGTTTCAAGTGAACAAAAGTATTTTACAACATGTGTTCTTTAATATATTCTTAACTCCTTTTGAATTGCTAATATTCTGATAAATTGTATTCTTTTTTTTTAGGCAATCGAAGGCTTTGATGAAGAGGTTGCTGCTTGTATTGCAGAAGCTAAAATTACAGTTACGAATCCGAAAATAGCGGCAGACCTTACTTTTATATACCAATCACTTCTTTCTTTTTTAATTTCTTTCATCTTGTGATAGACAAAACAAATGAGCGCCTTTTTCAGTTCACTGTTAGCAGTTGAAGAAAATACGGGAGACTAGAAAGTGGACAAATTATCCAGTTCTGTTACTAAATAAAACTTTATTCTACACTTTGGCAGCTAGACTTAAATTCAGAGTATTTTGAGACCGATTTTGTCTTGCCTAAGAGTTGTAATCGACTGTAGTTTACAGTTCTGATTTCATTATCGCGTCGTGTTCCCGTATCGAACATCTGTCCAATTATTGTTCATGAGATGAAACACCCTTTTTGTATGAGAATTACTAACTACTTAGCATGTTTAGAATTAAAACCCGCCAATTTTTTCATATCCATAACATTAAAATGGTTTGATTTTAAACGAGTGAGCGCTAAAATTTATTTCTGACAAGCATTACCTTCTACAAAGACTGTACATTTTAGTGCATCTCATCATATAAATCATAATTCACGGCAAAATCAAATTTTTCGAATGAAAATGTTTAGATTATGCAACTATAAGGAGGAAAAATGCTCGAAGAGAAAAAAAAATACGGGAGCTGGGAGTCTGTTAAGAATTAGGGCCAAATACGGGAAATACGGGAGAGTTGGTAACCCTAGTTAATATAATTAATTGATTAACTAGTGGACTTACTCGTGTTAATTATGTAAGATTCGTGCGGCTTACAGCTGTTTCAGTGCTTCACGCACCATCCTCAGAGCCTACTAGATCACGGCGACATCTCGAACTTCTCTGCCTGTTATGTGGATGTGTTTGATTGTTGAAAGGTGTTGAAAAGTGGAGTCGAATAGTGTGTGTGTGTGTGTGTGTGTACTGAAATTGATCTGTGTGTTGAGAATTTGATCGGGGCGTGTTTTAGTGTGTTTGTATGTTTCGTATTGTTCTAGTGAGTTGAGTTTTTGGTTCTTGGGTTGTATGTGTAGGATTTCCATGTCTTACATAATTAACACCAGTAAGTCCACTAGTTAATCAATTAATTATACTCAAGTGTTAAAAGTAGTGTACGCAAGATTCAAAATAGACCCTAGTTAATAGTTCGGAATACAACAGTTCGGCATTTTTTCGCACTTATATTACAATATTCGTTCCCTACATTATTGTTCACTGCATAGCGCGAACTGGAATAACAATGACCGATCTGTCGGCATTTGCCGGCGCAAAGGATTGCTGTACTCTGGATATCCAAGGACTTACAGTATGACTGATATTAGGGATAATGTTTCTGATAGCGGTGTGCACTATCTGCCACCTAGCGGCAAAATAACTTCGATTGAGCAGCCAGTTTACACAGTCATAGGAAGCGATCCAGCAGGCAAAGTTTCCTTCATACTTTCAAAGTTTTAGCAACTACAAAATAATTACGTTTGTGCATAGGCGCAGGACTGAAAATGGCAGCGTTAGTGCAGCAGAAAGTTCAATGCTGTTTTTTAACTTGCGGACTTAAAGTTTTCCATTGTTGTGCAAAGGAGATCAGGGAGGAATACAATCCCCCAGAGCGTCATACCATAGTGAAAAGGTATAAGCAACTGTTGGAAACAGATTAGGTGTTGAGAAAGAAGGGAAGCCCCAATAAAACAGTCAAGCTAGAGTTGCAGAGGTTAAGGAAGCATTTCAACATAGTCCGCGGAATCCATTCGACAGGCCAGTGCAGAACTGGGTATTCCAAAGTCCACCGTTCAGGACATTGTGCACGAACGACTACGGCTTAGAGCCTGCAAGATCTAGCTAGTGGAGAAGCTGTTGAGAAATGATAAAGTTAGGCGGGTCGAGTTCGCTAAGAATACCGCCTTGACATTGTTCGGGCCACCAGAGACTTTTATAGGATGTAGATCTACTAAAACTTGGTGAGTTTTCCTAACAGAAATAACTGATTCTGGCATTATTGATACAAGAAATATTGGCATTTATTACTGGTAGTAATTCCGCCGGACACAGTATATACGTATGTTACAGAGTGTTGCATTGGAGTTAAATCGCTCGCTTGAACTCGGTCGAGTGTCGCACCCTCGAGTGAGATACGATCGGTCGTGATACGCTCGTAATAAATAGAAGCACAGTACAAGGTCATCTCACCGACATATCTTGTATGGAAGGCGGAAGATAAGATACACATATGTTTTGCGCACACGGTAAAAATAAGGCTTTATTTTCTGCGTTTATGACAAACGTTTAATGAAACAGTCAATGGAACGTACCAAAACAGGAACATGAAGTTATAAGTAAAATGTATGGAAAACTTCGATATACAGTTATTATTGCTAATTAATAATTATTCAATATTTGATTTACCACATATATAATATGATAGGTCCATACATAGTGTTCCGCCTATATAGGTACTGCGACAATGTAGAAACGTTTTACAAAATATTATTGATATAGCAGTAGATTAATAATAATATTAGTACAGAGATAACGTCACAGAAAATATTAAAACGAATAATCATGCTGCACAACTGTTACAGACGCAAAGATTGATACACTAATTATTAGAGATTATTATTATTATTATTATTATTATTATTATTATTATTATTATTATTATTATTATTATTATTATCACTAGAAAATCTGCATTATCGTGATTGTGTTCTCCGTTTATAATAATTACATTTACATCCAATAACATCTATCAGATGTGGCAAAACAAAATCACTCCTGTGTGGGGGGGGGGAAACATTTACCTATAACATTTATATTACATTATAAAGCAAGTTTTGTAGTTGTACTATGGAGAGGTTAGTTAAACACTGCAAAGTTTTGAAATGATAAACATCTAAGATGTTACTACACAGTTCATCACTGTAACAAGAACGAATGTCTAACGGTCGGCTTATACCGTTTGAGGATTTATCGCTCGTGAAAATTTTACCCATCATGCATGTGCGCTACCTATCGGATTATGCTATGAGCGAAACGAACGAAAACGTCCGATGCAGACCTCTGGCATGTTACCTAAATGGGACAATAAAAATATTTGGGCCTATTACACATTTTCTCCATGTATTGTGGGTCCCTATCACCACGGCATGGCGCGTCCTCAGGTTGCGGACAGAGGAGACGGTCTCCAGATGTGGAGGGTGGCTGCGAATTATATTGAATAAGCAGTCGTGGACAGCCGATAAGGAGTGGTCCTCCAGCTTGGGGGTTGGGCGAAGGGCTAACAACTCATCACCGTAAAAAACAGAAGGTACCTGATATTTTGTATACTTTTCTAAACCCTTTAAAGTGAGGATTGTCCAACGTTTTGAATGGAATATTGCAACTTACCATCATTCGATACAAATCCTGGCAAAAGTCACATTTCATATTTGAAGGCGAATTTGAACTTGAACCCTTATTTTCTCCTAACATAGAGCAACATTTTTCATGTTTTTCTGTATATTAGATTGATGTTCTATCGATTGTTTTGTTATCTTTTTTAATGGACATATACATAACCGACACTTAATTGTTTCACCAGTATCACTACTGAAAATGTTGATACCATATTCTTGTATTAAAGAATACACTCTATGTTTTTTAACATCTGTCTTCGGCATTATGATCACTTCACCTAACATAAATGAGAATATGTTTACGTATCTCAATATTCTCTGTTCACGTACGGACGAGGACTGACTGAGAACGCAGAGTGGCAGTTGTTTTCGGTGTTCGCGTGGTGCTCTCTGCGGACGGTACCGTGTTGCAGCTACCTACTTGGGATGCGTGCACACCTCATGCCATAGTCTATGCGTACAATACTTGTAAACCGTAAACATGACTTTTATTTGACTTTTTTTTCGCTGTCTAGCAATAAGTAAGTAAGTAAGTAAGTAAGTAAGTAAGTAAATAAGTAAGTAAGTAAGTAAGTATTACACAGTTTCTTAATAAGTTAGAATTACCTGTGAAATGGTCCTACGAAATGAAATCTATCATGCCATTAAAATCCGAGAATTGTTTATTAAGGTTCAATGACAATTTCTGGATATGACCGGGAAAGAATGTAGTAGGCCTATTTGTTCCAGCGAACTTCTCTCCTTCGCGGCTTGGTGAAATACGCCCATTTTGATGCAAGCCTACGTCTACTCATGAAATTTATTCCTTTGTTTTGCGAGTCATCATTTCTTTCAACTCGCAGCACGTGAGTGAGACAGAAGTTCCCTCCTTTTCGCCCAACATTACCCTTATAAAGAGAAAAGAAAAATAACAAATGAGTGGAGGAAAGCGAAATCTCGCGGCAAGAGTTCTTTTCTGTGGCAGGCAATCGTTCATTGGCCCGGAAATGAATAGAGAACCATTTCGTAAAGTAGACTACGATGAATGAAAGGGGTGGGGAGGGGAGAGGAAAGTGATATAAAACTGGGGAAGAAAAATTAGAGTCTGGAAAGAGTAACATCAAAATACAGGTCTTGGAGCTTAATTCAACTCTATCCCCCGCCCCTTCGGTGGCAGTTTTGTTTCCGGCCATGAACCAGCGTTTCATCACGTAACAGACGAAGTATTTTTCATGAGGAATATTAAAGATATATGAGCCCGTAAGATATGCGCCCCAGTATTTCTTCTTCTAATATTCAGAGCACATATTTTTGTATTAGGGATATATTTCCCCATTTTGCTCGAGCATCTTAATGTTCCATATTGCAGCATGGTTGCGTCAAAGAACGTCTTGAAAGATGTGTTTCATAAAGAGAAACGATGTACATTTCGAGTATGGATGCAAAGCACGATCATTATTATGAAAAACTGTCGTTTTAACTAGATGAAGTGTAGCAATTCCACTTTCTACTTTAAATTGTAATTTACTTTCCTTATCTTTCTTATTATTCACTTTACACCATGACCGCTCATATTTTATTATTTTCATTGATAATACCTTTCTAAGTGCAGATTGTCTAGTCGGTGAGAATTCACTCACAGATATTGCACCATACCAGTATTTCCAACGGTACACACATACATACTGCAGATTATTTCGTAGTACAACGTAATAAGAGTACCATAAAATTAAATTAATTTAAAAAGTTATAACTTCGCTAGGGAAATTTCTTCTGTTAAATTGAACCGCGCTTTAAATTCTGAAGCAGTATAGCTTCGACGTTTTGACGACATTTTGAGGTTGGCTGTGTCTTAGTCTTTTAGAAAACAAACATTGACAGGTGAATAGCTTTACTGTAACTTTCCGTAGAACTACAATGTGAGTACGATCACCTTTCGACAGGTGCACAGCTTTACTATGCTGCGTATATTTAGGTAGAACTAGATGTGAGTGAAATCACCTGTCGACAGGTGCATAGCTTTACTATGCTGCATATATTTAGGTAGAACTACAATGTGAGTACGATCACCTTTCGACAGGTGCACAACTTTACTATGCTGCGTATATTTAGGTAGAACTAGATGTGAGTGAAATCATCTGTCGACAGGTGTATAGCTTTACTATGCTGCATATATTTAGGTAGAACTACATGTGAGTGAAATCACCTGTCGATAGGTGTATAGCTTTACTATGTTGCACATATTTAGGTAGAATTAAATGTGAGTGCGACCACCTATCGACAGGTGTATAGCTTTACTATGCTGCATATTTTTACGTAGGTACATGTGAGAGCGATCACCTATCGACAGGTGTATAGCTTTACTATGCTGCATATATTTACGTAGAACCACATGTGGGTGCGATCATCTATCGACAGGTGTATAGCTTTACTATGCTGCATATATTTACGTAGAACCACATGTGAGTGCGACCACCTATCGACAGGTGTATGGCTTTACTATGCTGCATATTTTTACGTAGGTACATGTGAGTGCGATCACATATCGACAGGTGTATAGCTTTACTATGCTGCATATATTTACGTAGAAACACATGTGAGTGCGACCACCTATCGACAGGTGTATGGCTTTACTATGCTGCATATTTTTACGTAGGTACATGTGAGTGCGATCACCTACCAACAGGTGTATAGCTTTACTATGCTGCATAATTTTACATAGGTACATGTGAGTGCGATCACCTAGCGACAGGTGTATAGCTTTACTATGCTGCATATATTTACGTAGAACCACATGTGAGTGCGATCACCTAGCGACAGGTGTATAGCTTTACTATGCTGCATATATTTACGTAGAACCACATGTGAGTGCGATCACCTAGCGACAGGTGTATAGCTTTACTATGCTGCATGTGAGCAGTGCGAGGAATGGAACAAGGAAAATACAAAGATGCGGGAAGACAAGGGGAAGTAGGGGAATACTAGGGAAAGACAAGAAGAACAGGGGAAGATAAGGAAAACAGATAGAATGTAAGAACAAGTAAAATATGTAGAGAACAAATAAAAGAGAGAATGCGAGGTGAACTAGGCGAATAGGAGAATAAGGAGAAAAAAGGAAATAGAAGGAGAAATAGGAAAGTAAGAGAACATGCGGAATACAAGGAAAAAAAGGGAAGGGAGACTGACATTTTATGTGACGGTGAATTCCCAAGTTACCTCCCCAATACCTAATGAGGACAAAGATGTAGGCTAATTCTTTGTCAAGATGGAGTGAATGAGGAGGGTTTCTTAGTAGTTGGGATCGTTATAAAGAGCTAATTCCCGGTTTCTGGTACACATGAGTTAACAGTTAGTTACATAACTGCCCTTATAAATTTAACTAGACTAATAACTTTCATGAGTTTTCGGGAAGTTAATGGTAAATTTATCAGCGCTTGTAACTAACAATTCATATATAATATTTAGTATCTCTTGTCATACATAGACGCCTCCAATAATATATAATTACTAAAGACAGGAATTAACCCACAGAGACTACAAGGTAGGTATGTATATAATGTTCGTTGTATGCACAAGAAACGTATCCCCATTAAATTGCTGAGATACAAAATACATTTCAGTTGTAACCTGGCCATACCTCAGGCTTCACGTCATTCATGACGTAACGATATTTCTTGAGGGACAGTTGGATAATCTATTAGAGGATGTCATGTTTAAACAAGATAGCCATCCAGCTCACATGACATTAATGACCGTACTATTATATTGAATAAACAATATCCCGATAGATGGATAGGAATATATAGTTCATTACAAGAATGTTCCCCAAGATCTTCGGATTTAACTCCCATGCATTATTTTCTATTGTGTTATTTGCGAGGTCGGATTTACCACGAGTTTTCTGCTGAAAAGAATGGCCTTATAAACAGAATTCGTGCAGTAAGTGTAACTTAACATATCAAATATAGCTGAGAGTGTGAAAAGGGCTAATTAGGAGAATCGCATTGTCTGCAGAGCACGAACACCTGATGTGAATTTGCGCACACAAGAGTTAAGAGTATTGAAAATTCGTTATTTACTAGAAACACCTTTAGTAAAGATCGGTGTTATCAAGTTTCGCAAATATTCAAACTCCGCAAATATGCTTCGCGGTCACAACAATGACAACTACCCCACTGTTTTCTCCTCCCCTGCTCTAATAGCTAGGGTTCTATTTTCCGTGTGCGCGCTCAGCACTGATTACCAGGGCCGGATATTTATGGAGATCGCGAAAATCATGACACAATAGATAATACAATAGATATTTACTAATCTTTACGAATTAAATGATTCTGATTAATAATATGCGGATAAAATAATTGCGACAAATCGCGAAATAGAGTTCTAATAGCGAAATGTGAACACATTCACAAATTATTACTATTTCGGCATTTTATAGCGAATTTCATATTCTGAGTTTCTTTTTCGGACTTATTTTCACTTGAATTTGTTATATATCCAAGTAGGCTACATTACATTGTATTCCAGGTGTTCTGATTACATTAGTTAACTCAAAAGACGGAGAATTCAACATTTCACAAATATAATTTGAAATTGTTAATTTGAGGGATGAAAGTTTTTTAATGAATATATGTTAAATACAGTCTCAATCCAACAAATATTGTCTATTGGCCATACCGCACCTCCACCAGAATCCTACAAACTTCAATATTAATTATTTCGAAAGTAATATTCATACTGAATTAATACTCCAATTCCAAAATAATTGTATTTTCCAAAATTTCCATTAATCTCCGCCAACAGTACAAATCAATCTCCAACAATCTCCGCCGACACCAATATTAAAAGACACAAATGATAAAATTAATCTCTATAAATACCTGCCCCTGCTGACTACTCTGCCCGAAGCTATGGCAGTCACTCCTCTACAGCTGGCGCACTGTTCATTTTGTACGTACCTCTACCTGCAGTAACTGCAAGCAACATGATTAAGACATACAATCAAAGATGGAAAGAACAAACTGTAGTTCATGGATATAAATACAGGAAGAATTACAAGAACAGAAATGGAGGTACATAGTGAAAATGTGTAATGCCAAAATAGTAACAACTGTTAAAAGTGACATTCTTTTAAATACAGGAGGAAACCACAACCGTGAAAAAGATGTAACTGTACACCGTCAGATGATTACAAATGCCGCGAAACGCAAAGCCAGTGAAGAAGACTGTTTGACAGACCTTCAAAATTAATCAGGAGAGAAATTTACTCAGCCCCACAAGAAATAAGCGGAAAATAATGACCAGGGACATAAACCTAACAAGAAGGAACTTACACACGCAAAGAAGAACTTCATCCAAGACTATCTAAAGATTCCCGGTCGGGGCAAGTTACCTGGTTGAGGTTTTTTCCGGGGTTTTCCCTCAACCCAATATGAGCAAATGCTGGGTAACTTTCGGTGTTGGACCCTGGATTCATTTCACCGGCATTATCACCTTCATCTCAATCAGACACTAAATAACGTAAGATGTTGATAAAGCGTCGTAAAATAACCTATTAAAATCCAAGACTACCTAAAACTAGCAAGAGGTTCATGAACTCTGCAAGTAGTCAATACAGAAACAATAACGGCGAAGATTGTTTTCAACATTAGTAAGCAATTTTTAAACCGCCAGCATTGATCTACATAAAGGCATATGCTGCTAGTCCTAAGCCTAGAACAGAGTACACAATATTAACATTACTAATTTGTTTACTCTGAAGTGTGAAGGGAATTTGCTTAGAATTCATATGAAAGAGTGGGGATAACTGATGAGGGGAGATAGTTGTGCACTTTGATACAAAGTTGACGAGTTTTTTTTTCTGTTGTGGAACTTGATATTGCCCGTGAAGATACATCGAACGGGTTATAAATGCGTTATTTTATACCATTTATTTATGAGATATGTTCACTATAGCTATTATGTTATCCTACATACTAAAGTACGTCCGCTCAAATGAGAGCCACTTGCACCTACCTTGAGCTGGAGGCGTCAGGTGTTTCAGTCTTGAAGCACGTGGCTAGTTGTTGGTACTCCAGCGCTGTTGACTGATCTAAGTCGGTGCTCCGAGAACAAGTTCATATAACTTAGTATTTGGTTTCAGACGAACCCGGAAGTATAATACAGTTAGCTCAGAACGAGGCAGAAGACATTAAATGTATATTGTGGCTTTTGTGTTCCATATAATATAAATCAAAAATAAAATAGCTTCAACGTCAAACTTCTCAATGCAATGCGTAATAATACACAAACAACCCAATATGAGTTTCCGTACCAAAGAAATACTTTAATGGAACTATTACATTTAATGGGGTTTAAATATAAAATTCATGGATTTCAACCAGCAGCAATGGAATCATTACGAATACGGATGTGGCGTTCTTCGTATGTAAGGAATATAGAGTATTATCGACAACTGGGTTATGACGAAACATGGTATGATACCCATGACGGAGTAAAGTGTCGTTGGTGAGTTGGGTCAAGTTATTGTGATGACAATTTTTCTTCCGGTAAAGAACAACGAATAGTAATTTTACATGCGAGGGGAAGAAATGGTTTAATTCCAGGAGCATTATTCGTTATCCATCAAAGTATGTGTGATGCCCCGGCTGATTACCGTGGGACTATGAATTCTAAAATCTTCGAAGAATGGTTTGAGAAATGTTTGCTACAACGACTGGAAGAACCGTCTGTCATCATTATGGATAATGCCCCATACCATTCCCTTATTGTAAATTCTGTACCTACCACTATATCAACAATAGATGTCATTAAAACGTGAAAATAACATTACTTTGCCCTCGCCAGTCCCAACAACAAAGTTACATATGCTACAAGAGATAAAACGTAGCCATTACAGAAAAAAGATGTGTGTAATTGACGAACTATCATCAAAATACGGCCATGTTGTACTACGACTGCCCCCTACCACTGCCATACAATTCGTTTAGTTGGAACTGAATTGAAATGTCCCGTCAGAAAATGCATTGGGAAATAAAACTGTTCAAGAAGTACGCGATTTAATAGTAACTGTGATGGACGACATTAACAATAAAAAGCATTGAGTAAAGTATATCGAACATGTAAAGACAAAAGAAAGTGATTATCGCTACTTAGAAGCTAGCTTGGAATCTTGTGTAATTGATTTAAATAGTGACTCAACAGACTACTTTGAATAGGAGGTGTTCGTGTTTTAGTTCTGTATTTACAAGACGCACACGAAGGTTCACTCCAGTCTGCAGAAGGAAGAGATGGCAACGCAGCGTTGTTTACATGGAACCTGCTCGGAGTCGCGTGCCTACTTGCTCCCTGCGGTAAGTGTGTCCAATCGCACGTTCCAAGTGGCTCTCATTTGAGCGGATGTACTATACAAGTAGTAAATAAACAAGTACGTCTGTAATAACTTGGGTATGCCACACAATTAACTGCTCTGTATAATATCTGAGACAATCTCTACTGTTAAGCCTATAAATAAATGGAAGATCATTTCATTATATTTGTTACAAAAGAACTTAACTATGATCACATTAGCTTCTGAAAGGATAAGTACATTACCAACTAAAATTCGAGCTTTGTTTTGTGGAGAGTGCTTTCCATTTGTTTTCCACGCTGTAGGCTGGTGCAGACGGGCCCGCTAGTCATGTTGAGTCACGCTGAGTTAGTCCACTGATATGCTTTACTTTAGTAGTGTCTCGCTGAATGTGTGGACGTGTGCTAACGAATTGAAGTTCAAAGATTAAAAAATAACAGAATTTTCATCTCTTGTAATTATAACAAAAATTATGAACAAACGAGCTGCTCAGACGTAAATAATTTCGGAAACATTCTACTAGTGTTAATGCACCTAACAAAAAATCTACACATTGCAGAAGAGTGAACAAGTTGCAAAATATGAGATTTGCATCAGACGAAAAAATTAAATCCGCTATGATACGTTTTAATCAGCCAAAAAACTTCAATTTTATAATTAAAAGTAAGGAAGTTCCAGATTATGAGAATGATATCGGACGAAAAATTATATCCACTATGGAACGTTTTAACAGAAGTCAAAATACTTTACTTTAACAATTAATAGTGAACACGTTCCAGACAATGTAATTGGTATCGGGGAAGAACTTATATCACTATGACAAGTTTTAACGAAGGCAAAAATACTTTAATTGCAATCACTAGTAAATAAGTTCCAGAATATGAGACTGTTATTGGACAAGAGCTTAAATCCAGTATAACATGTTTTAACGAAGACAAAAATACTCTAACTGGAATCAATACTAAATAAATTCCAGAATATATGAAATTGATATGGACAAGAGCTTAAATCCACTATAACATGTTTTAACGGAAGTTAAAATACTTTAATTGCAATCAATAGTAAATAAGATCCAGAATATGAGATTGATATTGGACAATAGCTTAAATCCACTATAACATCTTTTAACGGGAGTTAAAATACTTTAATTGCAATCAATAGTAAATAAGTTCCAGAATATGAGACTGATATTGGAAAAGAGCTTAAATCCACTATAACATGTTTTAACTAAGACAAAAATACTTTAACTGGAATCAATACTAAATACGTTCCAGAATATGAAATTGATATTGGAGTCCAATAATTGGACAAAGCTTAAATCCACTATAAAATGTTTTAACGGGAGTTAAAATACTTTAATTGCAATCAATAGTAAATAAGTTCCAGAATATGAGACTGATATTGGACAAGAGCTTAAATCCACTATACCAATATGTTTTAAGGGAGCTAAAATACTTCAATTGCAATCAAAAGTAAATAAGTTTCAGAATATGAGATTGATATTGAACAAGAACTTAAATCCACTATAACATGTTTTAACGGGAGCTAAAGTACTTTAATTGCGATCAATAGTAAATAAGTTCCAGAATATGAGACTGATATTGGACAAGAGCTTAAATCCACTATAACATGTTTTAACAGGAGCTAAAATACTTTAATTGCAATCAACAGTAAATAAGCTCCAGAATATAAGACTGATATTGGACAAGAGCTTAAATTCACTATAACATGTTTTAACGGGAGCTAAAATATTTTAATTGCAATCAACAGTAAATAAGCTCCAGAATATGAGACTGATATTGGACAAGAGCTTAAATTTACTATAATATGTTTTAACGAAGGCTAAAATACTTTAATTGCAATCAATAGTAAATAAGTTCCAGAATATGAGACTGATATTGGACAAGAGCTTAAATCCACTATGACACGTTTTAACGGGAGCTAAAATACTTTTATTTAAATCAATACTCAACAACTTTCAGACTATGGGACAGATCTCCGACAAGAAATTAAATCCACTACAACACATTATAACAGAGGCAAATATACTTTAATAATTAAGAGCAAACAAGTTCAAGATTATGAGACTGATATCGGACAGGAGCTTAAATCCACTGTGACACATTTCAATGGAATATCAAATAAATTCATTTTTGGTACTTAATCCCATTCGAAAAACAGATTTCAATTATTATTATTTACTAGCCATACCCGTGCGTTTTGCTGCACTTGTTAGAAATAAATGTAATTGACTTAAATCTATTATACAGAGAGAGGCAGCGAAAAGTTACCGCACTATGTAGGGAACGTCGGGGAACAGATTTCCCGCAATCCATTGCTCAACTCTCCTGTAAGCTGTAGCAGCTCGGCCAGGCTTTCAGTTTCATTACGATAGGCCTAAATTATTAGTTAAGAGTTACCTAATGAATGAATGAATGAATTTGAAAACTGATGTAGATCTTACCTTTCAACAAAGCAAATGTTGTTCAGCGTTCTCGATACAAACGTTGCATCGTCTTAAAAAATTCCGAAATAGTCGTATCATAAAAGAAAATAGGGCCAATGATTCTGTGTGCAGTAATGCCACACCAAACACCGACTTTCTGATCGTGAAGAGAAGTTTCATGTACTACATGAGGATTGTTAGTGTCCTAATACCTTGAATTCTGAGAATTCTCATACCCACTTAAATGGAAATAAGCTTCGTCCGTCATAATTAAAAGAGAAGGATCGACAACATCACATGGAGAGAATGCAGCATCCACCGACAGAAATTTACGTGGGCAATTGGACCCCGTTATGTTAACTGATGGACCACTGACACTTTGTAACAATGAAAGTGTAGCATTTTCAGTCCCCGTAATGCCGATATTTGTGACATACCACACTCCTGCGCCAATCGGCGTGAAGATTTCCTCGAGCTGGCTTCAATTCTTACTTGAATATCTGCAAGCTTCTTCTCTGTTAATACCCTCTTCTGCGGTTCTCTCTTTTTGTTTAAAACAGACCTTGTTTCTCGCCATTTTCTTAATAACTTGGTTATGTATGGACTCGAAGGCATTGCAGCGTCACGCAACTGACGTAGAAACTTTCAAACGGTACTGTCATTACGATTTCTTCTTTAGGAGAAATGTTTCAACTAGAAATATCCGTTGTGCAATAATATACGTCACCATACCGATAGCTAATACAAATAACACAAATAATGTTCAATAACAAGTGTAGTAATTCAACACTACGTAATAACGTCGCTCGGCAATTTTAGGCCTACTGTAATGAAACTGAAATCTGAAAGTTAGAATTTATAAAACAGTTATATTACCGGTTCTTCTATATGGCTGTGAAACTTGGACTCTCACTCTGAGAGAGGAACATAGGTTAAGGGTGTTTGAGAATAAGGTGCTTAGGAAAATATTTGGGGCTAAGCGAGATGAAGTTACAGGAGAATGGAGAAAGTTACACAACACAGAACTGCACGCATTGTATTCTTCACCTGACATAATTAGGAACTTGAAATCCAGACGTTTGAGATGGGCAGGGCATGTAGCACGTATGGGCGAATCCAGAAATGCATATAGAGTGTTAGTTGGGAGACCGGAGGGAAAAAGACCTTTAGGGAGGCCGAGACGTAGATGGGAGGATAATATTAAAATGGATTTGAGGGAGGTGGGGTATGATGATAGAGACTGGCTTAATCTTGCACAGGATAGGGACCGATGGCGGGCTTATGTGAGGGCGGCAATGAACCTTCGGGTTCCTTAAAAGCCATTTGTAAGTAAGTAAGTAAGTAATGAAACTGAACTGCTACAGCTTACCGGTGAGTCGAGCAATGGATTGCGGGAAATCTCTTCCCCAACGTCACCTGCATAGTGCGGTAACTTTTCACAGTCTCTCTCTGTATTTTGAAATATGGCTTTGTAGTTACTTATTGTATAATAGCTTACTATATGTTGTAGGTCGTTTGCTTCTGAATTATTTTCAAAGTTGTAGTATTATCTCAGGAACTCATTGTTTTAGAAGGCTGTGGTTTGGCTTGTTTTGTATTAAAATTAATGCTTCATGAAACTTGTGTTTCAATATCTTGCTCATTCTGATTTACTAAAAAAATGTTAATGACATTTTCAATAACGAGTCCCAAAAACTGTGTTTGTTGGTATGTCAACGTTGGAACTTGGTATACTATAGATGCTGTACTCACATTTAGTGATGGACACACTGCAAAAATACAGATGTTGAAGGCTCTAGGTATTCAAATAGGATATAATACGTCGAAAAACATGGCGAACATGGTCAGATTGCTAATACGGAAGGAAGAGATCGCAGTAACAAACACAACCAAAGAGACAAGATTCAAGAGAAGGAGGGCTGCATTATGTGAGCAAAATGGAGAAGAAGACGACTAGGCTACCAACCAGGAGGGTTTTAAAACATTTTTTTTTTTGTAATATGTAAGGTTTTATTTAAATTTTTACCTTAAACTGATGTGCTTAAAACTATTTTTTCAAACAAAATGACCCGTTTTGTCAGAAATTACTACGTCTATCTGCATGAAATTTTTTACCATGCATTTTAGATAACACTGTGACGATGTGGAAGTCCTTTGCTTTAGTTTGCTGTATAATTTATTAAAAAAGAAGTAAAATGTTTGTTTTTTTATATAGGTTTATAAAGAAATCATTTTTTTTTCTATTTTATCATCAAAACGAATCAGTGCACTCAGAAGGAATATATAAACATCCTGTAAAATATCACATTTCTATACCTAATAGGCTCTGAGATAATGGTTCATTAATATATATTGTACTCGCCAAACTTAGACGACCTCCCTTACACCACTCTGCTGACTCTTGCCTCACCCAAAACATAATAAATCATACGGTGCATGCCTGTTAGTTATGCAGCGTTGTCACATTATGACTCTGAATTAGCCCAGCCGCTGGACTGAGGCAAGTACGATGTTTTTTTTTAACAGAGACGTTAGTAGTTATCTCTTGCGGCAAAATAAGCTGACCTCTCTACTCGGGCTGAGGCCGTCTGTTATAAAACAATTCAGTTATCGGACGCTGCCAACTGCATAACATAAACATCGAGAGCATGTTGATCTGACTTCTTTGACTTCTTTCCTCTGAGCTGGAATCGTCTAAATTTGGCGAGTACAATAGCTGTTTTAACATTAGTGAGATAGGGTTTGACGACTCCCCTGGATAACGAGATGACATGTAAACAAGAGAAATACAAGGAAAACAAGGAGGACATTGGAGATACAAAGAGAAGAAGGGATATGACTGCGTTTTTACGTGACGGTCAGTTCTAAAGTTATTCCCCATACCTAGTAGGGGCGAAAGACTTACTTCCATGTCAATTGCCTTTTATGATTCCATCTCTCCTTTGGTGGATGTTTACTGTTGGATTTTTATTAGATTGATTTGTATGAGACGGTCAAGACGACCCAGCACTTTGAACATTTTCTTGTGGTTAGTATTAATCGCAAGCTAGGCGCGCTCTCATCCTCAATGGCCGATTGTGCTGTGGCTCGTTGTGTATTCGTGTATCCAGGGTTTCATCAAGCATCTCAACATGCCCGTGGGTCTCCTCCGCATGTCGTCAACAGGTAGTCGAAAAGATTCTGACGAATATGATAATGTATTGTGGAGATGTTGATGGAATTATATCGACTCCTATACTGAGGAAACTGGAGAACCTCGAGAAAAACGATAACTGCGATCTTCCCCGCCAGAAGTTACTACGGATTTTTCAGCGAAACCGGACAGCCTGTGTGACAAGCCGATTGTTTAAAAGAACCAACAACCGTAAATCTACTTATAGAAGTTTAGTACTCAAAATAGATCATATAGTCGCAGTGCTTATTGACTTTATTCTCCAATTCGCAAAAAGAAATTTAAGAATTATAATGTTATGTGTAACTTTTCGGAAGTGTGCCTTGTGTTTGTTAGTTCTTTTTTGTTTGATCCAGAGGTGTAAGGTTTCTTTCCATCTTTTCAATCTGCATGAAACAATGAAAATGTCTATAAAAACTGCAAAATCATACTTATCACTCACAGAGAAAGAACGTAGGCATAATTTGTAATACTCGTTTGATACCTTTCATAATGAGGACAAAAGATCACGTCAATTATTGTACTGTTTTTGAGAAATATGCCACGCAGAAATCATAATTCAAATAGCCATGTGGTAGGGTTAGAATGACACTTTTATTCACCTTCTTGGGGACCCCATTCTACTGCTGTTACGCAACGAATACCAAGCTTCGCAGACGCACGTCCAGCTTTGAAGTAAAGTCCTTGGCCTTACAGGGGTTAATAGCGGAGACCTTACGATTACAAATTACATGCAACGAATATTATTTTCACATAAATCTGAATGTTATACGTCAACAAGCGTGTTCACAATAAGTATAAAGAGACATTCGTACCTGCATGAAACTCGATCATTAATCAGAGTTTTATGCAGAGTACACGAAATAGCTCTAACTAGTGTCCCATCTATTGTTTTACAACTACTCAAACCTGCTGTTGATGCATGCAAAAGATTTTATTATGCTCTAAAGGAATAAGCGATGTAATTAGACTACGAGCAATCGGCGAAAGATACCGCGAGAAAAATAAAGAAGTGTATATAGTATTTGTGGACCTAGATAAGGTGTTTGACAGAGTGGATTGGCATAAACTGATGGGGATCCTAAAGAAAATTGGTGCAGATTGGAAAGAGAGGAGGCTGTTCAGTAATCTTGATGTGAAACAACGAGTCAAAATCAGGATAGCAGAAGAAATGTTAGAAATTCGAGAAACCAAATTCAACTGTTTTATAAAGACGAAATAAAATGTAAGTATTATACATTAATAAAATTGTATTATAATTTATTAATAAATAAATTTGTAAGTGCAGGGGCCTATTCCACAAAGGTATGGTACTGTACATTAAAAATTAGTAAATTACTGATGAAAGGTGTTGTAAATTATGTAGAGTTATATCTTTATGTTCCACGAAAGAATTAATAGGCCTACACTATGAGTATGTTATAACATGAAACAACTGTTTATCAACGTATTTCATTCGTCGAATTCGGTTAATTGTTACGAAACTCTAGACACCTGTGGAGTAACGGTTAGCGCGTCTAGCCGCGAAACCAGGTGGCCCGGGTTCGATTCCAGGTCGTGGCAAGTTACCTGGTTGAGGTTTTTTTCCGAGGTTTTCCCTCAACCCAATATGAGAAAATGCTGGGTAACTATCGGTGTTGGACCCCGGATTCATTTCACCGGCATTATCACCTTCATCTCATTCAGACCTAAGATGTTGATAAAGCGTCGTAAAATAACCTACTAAAAAAAGTTGCGAAACTGTAAACACTGCAAAATTATTTAAATGATCTCAAAGGAATTTAACCCTTCTCCGGGCAACCTACTTTTGTAACGTTGATGGGCAAGGAGGGTCCGTCGGACCCACATGCCATTTTAATACAATGACAGAAGAAAATAATTTTCTTGTACACAATATTAATCTTCTTTAATAATGATATTATTATAGTGACCAATGTATCCATAATAATATACATAAATTATATAATTTTAGTAGGTTATTCATGCGATAAAAAAACATGTTTAGTGTATGATCTACAATTTTTTTTACTTTCATCGTAAAACTCACACACATTTACACAAATTTTAGATTTTCTCATTTCTAGCAACACACACTCCCACACGTCATTACTCTCACACACTCACACGTCATCACTCTCACACGTCATCACTCTCACGTGCTCACACGTTATCACTCACACTCTCACATCATCAGTCTCACACTTACACGTCATTACTCTCACAAACTCACTCATCACTCTCAAACTCACACGTCATCACTCTCATACGTCATCACTCATCATCATTCTTACAGATTTTACACACACGGGTCACTTCACTGTTCTCATTACACACAGATTGGCCACAATTGTAACAGCTTTGTTTTTGTTTGCGCCATTTTTCATACTGGTACATATGACACCTTTTAGTGCTCCCCTGTAGTTGGGGCGCAGTTGATGTAGAGGCCTACTACCTCTTGGCATGAAAGGAGCAATGGTCATTACAGTTTTTTCTGAAATCCTATTCTAGGTCTTCTTTCAATTTGAGGTTGGATGAGACTTTCAGCAACAGCTACAAGGAACAATCTCATATTGTTCTGTTTTCCAAGATTCCACGAAGGATGAAGGCTCATCCACACAACAAATGCAGTAATTTCACATACATCTAAAAGATTAATAAAAATGCAAATGGCCAGCGATTTGTACGTCTCTTGTACCCATATGCATTCACTAATGATCGAGTGTGTCAGTATCTCCTTTTGTGCTGTTACAGTGAAGAATAATTTGTGGTTTCTTTTCTTCTTCCGAAATGGTTTGTGTGTGGTGCATTGCAGAAAGAACAACAATTGCCTTATTTGGTTTTGGTACATTGAAACCAATGTTACAAATTTTGTAAATCCGAAGATGGATGAACACTCTGGCCGTCTTTTATTTGGCTGAAACTCAGGAGAGATGAATATACATATTTTTGTGTACTGTTCCAACTAAGGTGGGACCATTACTGAGGAGATTCTCAGCGAGTTCTTTGTCAGTAAAGTAGTTATCGCAAGTTACATTCCTGTTTGTTCTTTGATAAGACAGTGTTTCTACAACCCTTCGACCTACTCCAGAGTGTACCCTTACACAGTTTTCTTTTCCGGTGTATGGCAGAACATTTAGGGGATAGAAGATTTTGGAGTCACAAGCCCACCATACCTTCATGCTATATTTGTTACGTTTTGATGGCATGTATTCCTTGAAAGGACATCTACCATGGAATGGAATAATTTGACCATCAACCTTTATATCAGTACAAGGATTATAGGCCTAATATTTTTTTAAAATTCAAATTAACATTTTCCCAGACATCTATAACCAGGGCAAACTTATCCTTCTCACGGCAAATGGATCTTGTTGTTTTGTCATCAAGTAAACGCTAGCAAAGATTTGAATCTCTTGAGACCCATGGTCGCTCTAAACACTGGAACACCATACAATCTGCTCCATGGAATGTCATAATTAGTGTAATTTGCTTTGATGTGTCCTGCAGTTACTAGTAGACCGAAAAATGGCCGCAATTCAGTGTCGTTACAACACTTCCACAGGTGTGCAACATTTCTTTCTAAATACAGCCGCTCAGTCTTTTGATTATCTATGTCACTTATAATTGAATCAGTGTAAAGAGTGAAGGCATCAATAGATTTCCCAGGTGAAAGAGTGACTTTATTTATTGACCCTTCGATAATATTGTGAACCCTAGCTCGGCCTGTCGGTAAAGACTGAGAGTTCCACATGGTGCCATCTTTACCAAAGAAATTAGCAGTTTGAACAAATGCTTCCCCCCATATACTAGTTCTAGACGGTCGAAACTAACCTCTTGTGGATCACATTGGTGATAACTGCTTTTCTCATTGATAGATAGATCCTCATCGTGATGGGTTTGAGGGTCATATGGTGGCTCTAAATGATGATTAGTAACTTCTGATGCTTCACTCTGATGATCAGATTTGCTGTTATCGGCGTTATCGTCTGGATCGTAGCTAGAATCATCTTTTCTTAGGTCAGGTTCTATAAACAAATCCTGCATGGATTCTTCACACAAGTACTTACGCTGAGTCTGTCAGAATATTTGACCTAATTACAACTCTTCAGTACAACAGCATAACTAAGATGCATTCAAATATACTGTAACATCTAAAGACCGTACCTTTGTTTCTTTGACTTTCCTCGGCTCTTCCATAACAATAATACTCCTACATAAAAATAAAGTAAAGATGAGAGATTGTCCCTCTTTCTATTATAAACTACACCGTATTATGGTTAGCATAACTTCACAATGACTTATTTATATTTATTATAATGTATAATTGGTCCATTTTTTAAAATGTCATTGTTGTTGAGCTTCGGAAATAATTTTGCCAACATTCTGTTGCCGTCAGATTATCACTGAATGGGTTGAGAGAGTGAAACCTCGTTACGAAGTGAGAAAAACCAATAAAATATACTATGGTCCAATAGACCCTGCATGCCCAGTTAACACTTTAAAGAAGTAAAAGTGTTCCAGAACATTTGTGCAAAATACTACAATATTTTCCTTCTTCCTAACTATAAAAAACACAGAAATTAACAAAGTCATGAAATTTCAAGTAGGTAGAAATTATAGTTTTAATTTTATTCACAAAAATAGTAGTGCCAGGGCCCGACGGACCCTGGTTGCCCGGAGAAGAGTTAAATTGTTTCTTTAAAAGGAAATAAAAGCAAGAAAAGACCCATATTTACCAAAATATTACATAATAGATATATTTAAATAACATTAGTGCATGACGTATATATTAGTCTTCTTTCACTGGTAGAACATACTTGACAATTCACTAGTCAGTTACAAATACCAGTACTTTTGTGGAACAAAATCATGAAGCTTCACTGGTAATTTGTAAATATGGAGTGGTAAAGTACTACAACGGTAGAAAACTCTTTTGTGGAACGAAACTCTATTATTTTTACTACTTACTAGAGAATTTATTTGTAATGTGCAACACCATACCTTTGTGGAATAGGTTCCACTTCCCAAGAATATTTAATTAAATTCCTTTTTTTAAACTCAGCGAATAAAAGTTTTATTGTACTGCGGATATGTGTGTACGAGTATAACGCGGGCGTGAAGCTCGTCCCCCCAACTCCCGCGTTGTAACAAGGTTTTATTATACTGGTATTACAAATGGAATTATTTTAATTCCAATCATGTTACAAATTTTATGCCAACATGCGATTTAATATAGTATTTGGTATAATGCTATTATAGAAGTTTTAATGATTTCATTACAATTTTTGTTTATATGGAAAGGGATTGAGTTTATTATTCAGGTAATTTAATAACTGGAAGTATGCAAATGTTTAATCTGCTGATTTGCGACGTAGCCACTTTTTGAATGCACGCTGCCATATAGGTATTGTTGAACCGCGTCACGTCCGCGAAAGTTGCTAGCGTCTGAAAATGCAACTTCAGCCAGCAATATCTCCAAGTTGCCCTTAGAAGCAGTAGACTATCGAATTCATTATATCGCCTTTTAAACCTTTAAGTGACAATTTATTCTACGTATTTTATGTTCGAAACCGTTAATTTATCTCGCGAGGAGCCAGATAATTCACAGAATAAAATGAAATTCTGCTGTTATCATTATTTTATTTCCATTACCACAGTCTAGTACAATCACGAAGCTTGAGTTGTGAGGGTGCTAGGAACAATAGACTGTGCTGGTACTATTTCGCATTGTCTGTAATGAGGCGATAGTAGCGATCCTAGTGGTTAGCAACTATCTATAGATGCATATTTACTACGTAATGAGCTTCGTGGCTGTATATATTACACTGTGCCATTACTCTATAATTTTTTCCTACTATCCTTCTCATTTTCATTAATTGCATTTGTTTTTTTTTCTTTGCTGTCAATTTTTCTCTTCCTTGCCTTTCCTTTATGTTATTTCCTATATTTCTTCCTCTCTCACTTTCCTTTCTTTTAAATATTGTTTTATGGATTCCGTTTTTTTTTTGCTTCTTTTCTTTGTCATTTTATTTAATTTCTTTCATTTGATCTTCTGTTTAGTTTCTGTCTATATTTCTCTAATCCTATTTCCTATTTTCTGTATTTAAGAAGTATAGCACATAAAATATACAGAATGTTAAAAAGTATCCAACATTTTAGGAGGTGATAGTATGCACCAAAAGAAGAAAACAATGTCTAATAAACATGGGTCCTACAACACATACTTTCTGAGATCTGAATACTTGTTCATAAGAGGTGCTCAATGTGATGTCCATTTATGGCAATGCACTTCTCTGCCCTACAATACAGTAGACTACCAGATAATCATACCGTAGTTGATACCCCTGACATGGAATAATGATACGTCACAAGGAATACTGAAAATAAAAGTCTGAATGCGAATGTGAGCGGGGTTCAGTAGAGATGGTGTTGTGAATTTTCGTAATCAGCGTTTGTGGGCTGATGAAAATCCCCATGCAGTTGAAGAAACAAGGCATCAGCACCGATTATCAATCAACGTATGGGCAGGCGTTCCTGGTGATAGATTAATAGGACCATAGGTGCTACGACGATAACGATCCCCAGACCTAATCGGGAATCGAACCCGGACCGCCTGTTTGACAGTCTGAAGGTAAGCCATTAATTTAAATCCCAATATGCTTAATCTACTTAAGAGTGCAGTGTATTATGATAAAATGATTAAAGGAACTTTAGTTTGTCATTTAAATGTGCAGAAATTTGATTCGAACAAACGTAACTTTCCATTCTGCAAAGAAATTTTAAAAACTTATATTTGTTCGGATCAAATTTCTTCACAATTGAAGGACAAAACCAAAATTCTTGCAATATTGTTTTATCATAATACACCGCTCTCTTATATTGACTGAGCATACTGGGAATTAATAAATGGTTTTCCCAAAATATACTATAGAATGTTTCATATAAAACAATTTTTTTCTCGAAGAGGCAAAAACGAGCAAAATTATAGTAGTTGGAAATATCTCAAAGAATAACCCCTTGAAGTTAATGACATTACTTACGATTCATTCTGCATACATGAATATCATATAAAATATAGTAGGCCTTTTACAGTACAGTCATAAAGAAAGTACAGTAGTGGCAAAAAACCGGACCGACCTTGTAGCTGATTTCAGAGTCTTGTACACAGTGACAGCACGATATACTTGTAACTAAGACTTTCGGGGTTCGAATCCTGCCTGGGAAGGGAACTTTTTTTTTGTTCTGTATTCAAATTTATTCCCAATACTTTTCGATTGTAGCGATATTTTACTACTTAATTAACTTATTATTCCCAGAACATGAATTTTACCAGCTTATTTTCTAATGGCTTACGACATGGGCTACGTCAGCAGTCGAAAGTACAACAATTGCAATAGATTACTCGCTATCTTGTGAATGCGGGCGTGGCATGCGCAGTGGCTCATTTCGGGGACTTTGATTATTCCGTCGGTCCGTTTTTTTGCCACTACTGCACATATTATTATACTTCAATAATTAATTCGAGCATATGTAGACGTTTCACACAACTAATGGGATTTTCTTAAAGCTCCAGTCAATTTTTCTTATATATTTTTCTGTCTTTCCTTTTTTCTCTTTTCTCGTTTTTTTCATTCAATCATATATTCATTCTTCCTTATTCTTTCTTATTTCCATTATCACGAAATTACATTTACATAGTGTTTTCTATATCCAAATATTTTTAGCTCACGGCTTTCATTATTTTTTATCTTAATAAAATTATATATTTATTATTATTATTATTATTATTATTATTATTATTATTATTATTATTATTATTATTATTATTATTATTATTATTATTAACTTTGCTTTAGAGTATGCCATTAGGAAAGTCCAGGATAACAGAGAAGGTTTGGAATTGAACGGGTTACATCAGCTGCTTGTCTATGCGGGTGACGTGAATATGTTAGGAGAAAATCCACAAACGATTAGGGAAAACACGGAAATTTTACTTGAAGCAAGTAAAGAGATAGATTTGGAAGTAAATCCCGAAAAGCCAAAGTATATGATTATGTCTCGTGACCAGAATATTGTACGAAATGAAAATATAAAAATTGGAAATTTATCTTTTGAAGAGGTGGAGAAGTTCAAATATCTTGGAGCAACAGTAACAAATATAAATGATACTCGGGAGGAAATTAAACACAGAATAAATATGGGAAATGCGTGTTATTATTCGGTTGAGAAGCTTTTATCATCCAGTTTGCTGTCAAAAAATCAGAAAGTTAGAATTTATAAAACAGTTATATTACCGGTTGTTCTGTATGGTTGTGAAACTTGGACTCCCACTTTTAGAGAGGAGCACAGGTTAAGGGTGTTACAGAATAAGGTGCTTAGGAAAATATTTGGGGCTAAGAGGGATGAAGTTACAGGAGAATGGAGAAAGTTACACAACACACATTGTATTCTTCACCTGACATAATTAGGAACATTAAATCCAGACGTTTGAGATGGGCAGGGCATGTAGCACGTATGGGAGAATCCAAAAATGCATATAGAGTGTTAGTTGGGAGCCCGGAGGGAAAAAGACTTTTAGGGAGGCAGAGACGTAGATGGGAGGATAATATTAAAATGGATTTGAGGGAGGTGGGATATGATGATAGAGAATGGATTAATCTTGCTCAGGATAGGGACCAATGGCGGGCTTATGTGAGGGCGGCAATGAACCTCCGGGTTCCTTAAAAGCCAGTAAGTATTATTATTATTATTATTATTATTATTATTATTATTATTATTATTATTATTATTACTTACTTACTTACAAATGGCTTTTAAGGAACCCGAAGGTTCATTGCCGCCCTCACATAAACCCGCCATTGGTCCCTATCCTGTGCAAGATTAAACCAGCCCCTATCATCATATCCCACCTCCCTCAAATCCATTTTAATATTATCCTCCCATTTACGTCTCGGTCTCCCCAAAGGTCATTTTCCCTCCGGTCTCCCGACTAACACTCTATATGCATTCCTGGATTCGCCCATACGTACTACATGCCCTGCCCATCTCAAACGTCTGGATTTAATGTTCCTAATTATGTCCGGTGAAGAATACAATGCGTGCAGTTCTGCATTGTGTAACTTTCTCCATTCTCCTGTAACTTCATCCCTCTTAGCCCCAAATATTTTCCTAAGCACCTTATTCTCAAACACCCTTAACCTATGTTCCTCTCTCAGAGTGAGAGTCCAAGTTTCACAATCATACAGAACAACCGGTAATATAACTGTTTTATAAATTCTAACTTTCAGATTTTTTGACAGCAGACTAGATGATAAAAGCTTCTCAACCGAATAATAACACGCATTTCCCATATTTATTCTGTGTTTAATTTCCTCCCGAGTGTCATTTATATTTGTTACTGTTACTCCAAAATATTTGAATTTTTCCACCCCTTCGAAGGATAAATCTCCAATTTTTATATTTCGATTTCGTACAATATTCTGGTCACGAGACATAATCATATACTTCGTCTTTTCGGGATTTACTTCCAAACCGATCGCTTTACTTGCTTTCAAGTAAAATTTCCGTGTTTTCCCTAATCGTTTGTGGATTTTCTCCTAACATATTCACGTCATCCGCATAGACAAGCAGCTGATGTAAGCCGTTCAATTCCAAACCCTGCCTGTTATCCTGAACTTTCCTAATAGCATATTCTAGGACAAAGTTAAAAAGTAAAGGTGATAGTGCATCTCCCTGCTTTAGCCCGCAGTGAATTGGAAAAGTATCAGATAGAATCTGACCTATACGGACTCTGCTGTATATTTCACTGAGACACATTTTAATTAATCGAACTAGTTTCTTGGGATTACCAAATTCAATAAGAATATCATATAATACTTTCCTCTTAACCGAGTCATATGCCTTTTTGAAATCTATGAATAACTGATGTACTGTACCCTAATACTCCCATTTTTTCTTCATTGTCTGTCGAATACAAAAAATCTGATCAATAGTCGATCTATTACGCCTAAAACCACACTGATGATCCCCAATAATTTCATCTACGTACGGAGTTAATCTTCTCAAAAGAATATTGGACAAAATTTTGTACGAGGTCAACAAAAGTGATATTCCTCGAAAGTTACCACAGTTGGTTTTGTCCCCCTTCTTAAAAATAGGTACAATTATGGACTCCTTCCATTGTTCTGGTACAATTTCCTTTTCCCAAATAGCAAGTACAAGTTTATAAATTTCGCTATATAATGCACTTCCACCATCTATTATTATTATTATTATTATTATTATTATTATTATTATTATTATTATTATTACTGCTAATGCTAGAGAAATGCTATGAAACGAAATTGTTTCGAAGTAACTAAAACTGGGGGAGGAAATAACAAACGAGTTGGTTAAATGTGGATAGGGGTAATAAAGATTTAACGATATGACTTTGTAATGCAGACATAACGTGTCGGCTACATCAGGGCTAATGGACCGACATGAGCTCCAAGTTTTTACACGCAGACATTCAACACCCCGGAGATTATCTCCCTCTATGGTGAATGGCGAAAACCATTCATTAGCCTTCGCGGGCGGGCTTTTCAGTTAAAACTATAAATAGCAGCCTGACCGACAGACCGTCTGGCAGTCAATGTGGTGTCAGCATTGAGTGATTCGTTTAACAAAGCACCTCGCTAACAGCCCCGCGATACTGGTGTACGTACTTCAAATAAAAGTGGCTCGGATGGATTTCGGATCATTTAATGACAATACATTGTTATTTCGGCGCAAAGTATCTGAACCACATGACGACTTTTCATCAAAGGGACCCAAGCTCGATTCCTGGAGTCCAGTGGCTCACGTTTGACATTAGTTCGTGGGTTCACAGCCGGCAGAAAACAATTAAAATGCGACCACTTCTGTGGTATAAGGATCAGGATGCTGGTCTCTTACGCAGAGGGCCCGGGTTCGATTCCTGGTTGGCTTGAATTTCCTGGTTGAAGATTTTCAGGGTTTTCCCTCAACTGTAAGGCAAATGTCAGGAAATTCGGGCCACAACATTCCTGAATATCATCGGCTTCATTCATCACCAGGCTTCGGCCTAGGGACACAGAGTACCCAGTATGAGGTTTGGAGTACTTACTGTACTTACTGGCTTTTAAGGAATCCGGAGGTTCATTGCCGCCCTCACATAAGCCCGCCATTGGTCCCTACCCTGAACAAGATTAATCCATTCTCTATCATCATATCCCACCTCCCTCAAATCCATTTTAATATTATCTTCCTATCTACGTCTCGGCCTCCCTAAAGGTCTGTTTCACTCCAGCCTCCCAACTAACACTCTATATGCATTTCTGGATTCGCCCATACGTGCTACATGCCCTGCCCATCTGAAACGTCTGGATTTGATGTTCCTAATTATGTCAGGTGAAGAATACAATGCGTGCAGTTCTGTGTTGTGTAAATTTCTCCATTCTCCTGTAACTTCATCCCTCTTAGCCCCAAATATTTTCCTAAGCACCTTATTCTCAAACACCCTTAACCTATGTTCCTCTCTCAAAGTGAGAGTCCAAGTTTCACAACCATAAAGAACAACCGGTAATATAACTGTTTTATAAATTCTAACTTTCACATTTTTTGACAGCAGACTGGATGATAAAAGCTTCTCAACCGAATAACACGCATTTCCCATATTTATTCTGTGTTTAATTTCCTCCCGAGTATCATTTATATTTGTGACTGTTACTCCAAGATATTTGAACTTCTCCACCTCTTCAAAAGAAAAATTTCCAATTTTTATATTTCCATTTCGTACAATATTCTGGTCACGAGACATAATCATATACTTTGTCTTTTCGGGATTTACTTCCAAACCTATCTCTTTACTTGCTTGCAGTAAAATTCCCGTGTTTTCCCTAATCGTTTGTGGATTAGAGTACATGGAGTATAAATGACGTCATGACCCGTGTGGGGTGACTGCAACAGCACAGGTGGGTCCGTAATGTGCATTACCGTTGTGTGTATTGCTGCTTGGCTGCGGTACGTGTAACAGGCTTCGGCGTAGGGACACCTGATTGAAGGTTACAACTCACGTTAATATTTTAATGGTAGACATTATTGTTTACACTAGGAATGTACTGTATATACTGCATCTGTACTGAAATATATTTTGTGCCGTACTAGAAGGACTGTTTACATGTTGAGACACGAAGTAACGACGCGCTCCATCCCCCAGTCCACTCGACCAACACAACACTATCGACCGTGCGTTCTGAACTTCATGCGTTTCTGTGCCCAGGACCGAAGCGTGTTCATCACCAAAATCATATTCATAACAAATCAGTAAACATCTGCAGACGCCATCCAGTTCACAACAATAGAACCAGTACTCAACAATAGTACACAGGCCTTCGGATTTCACCTAAAAGATTAACTCGCGATATGACCAGAGATGTTAAAACGAGCAAAACAAAAAAAAAAAAAAAAACAAAAAAAAAATATCAGGGCCTGATTTAGGCTGGAGTCTATGGTGCCTCTGGTCAGGGTCTCATGATTCTGGGGGCCTCAAAATCCAGGAACAAATTTTTTAAAATAAATTATGCAAATGGAATACACGACAAATCTGCTGACTGAAAATCAGAATTGAGAAAATAAATAATTACCTAATTAAATATTATGTTAGAAAACGCATCAAAAATCACTTTATTGTTTTAAATTTAGAGTCGTAAGTTGAATGCAGAGTTTAATCTATTACGATGTACAGTTTATTCAAATTGTAACAATAGGCCCATTTAAAATAACACTAGCCTGCGAATTTCAAATTTGTGTCTGTTGCCTAAAGTAAATAATGTGATTTTATATAATTTCGATGTGCTGAATTCGAATTTTCAATCCGTTTACTTCTATCACGTCAGGTTTGTTTGCAAAATCACTTTAAATGTATTGTATAATTACGTGAATTTCATCACAAACTTTCTCATTTCACCTTTTTATTTCAAATGCAAAAGCAATATTTAAAAGATACAACTTGCTGCAATTATGTGTACGGTTGTTCATACATGTCACTAGAGTGTTTGTGATTTGTTTTGTCTTGTTTACTTCAGTATTGGATGTATAAATTAGCACAATGTATCACATAAAAAATTACACCACTTGCTTCTTAGTTGAGGAAGTCCTCCTGCTCCTCTTTCTTTTATTTTTGTCTTCAGGTATTTTACGCTTTAACATCCAACAATAATTAATGAGGATGCATACTGATGCTCCATCGTCCCTAGTATCTCCTTTCGAACTCCTGCAGATGTTTGTGAAATCGTCCACCTTGCTCTTCGCTCAAAAATCCTAGTTTTCCGGGGAAATAATCTAGGTGAGAAAACAGAAAATGAATTTTGATACTCATGTTACAACCAAGTTCCTTGTATGCTTCAAGCATGTTAGTCACAATGTTTCGGTAATTAGGATCCTTGTTGTTACCAAGAAATTTTAAAACAAATTCACAGAAAGATATCCATGCTGCTTTCCCCTTTTCAGCCACAGTGTTTATAAATGCTGCATCAGACATCTGTTGGCTTTAGTCAGGACCATTAAATATATGTTCCTTTAATTTGCTTCAGATTGTAGTGGAAGTTTCTCACATATGTATTTGAAACAGTCTCTTTCCTTATTTAAAGCCGCGTTCTGCAGCACCCGACTCTGAAGATAGTCACTGTCACTCGTCACAATTTCCCTCACCACTACATCACACTCAGATGAAAACTATTCAAGATTTTCTAGTCGCTCAGTGATTGGTACATCAGACCCTTGGGGTACAGGTAAAATGGCTGACCGAATAACTGGATACACGATATGCTTTTTATTTTTAGAATCGTACCCCTTCACATCACACGAACAGAAGTAGCAGTCATTACTATGGTTCCACTGCTCTCTCCAAACCATAGGTACTCCAAAAGATAGCAACAGTCTTCTGCCGTTGATCCAATGATGAAGTTCTTCAATGCATACTCTACATACTTTGTGTGGTGTCCAAGCTTTACTTTGATCTCCAAGTTTGATTCCAAAATAGGCATGGTATGACTTTTTCACAAAATCTGTAATATTACGCCTCTGCTTAGGCAATGTGTATATCCTGCATAAGTTATATAACAAAAATGGTCTGGATTATTTATACATTCTCGATGCGACATGGTAAATACTTTCTTACTGAACTAAAAACTCTCAACTTTCTACTCCATAATAAAGCTTCAAAAATTGATTTAGTTTCGTTTCCAGGTGAAACACAGACTATTGTAATGTGAGAGGAACTAGACGAGTTGAGTTGAGTCTCTCACCAAGGTATGGCTGACATTTCTATCTCCCACAAATAAAGATAATGGCAAGGCTGCACGTTATTTCACCCTAACTTCCTTATACGCTTGCACCCTCTATCTGCTACGAAACATCTGTTGTCCTTGATTTTCAATATAAACATCTTAAAAATATGTTGAATATATTTGGTTTTCATATCTTAACGTACTAAAACTACAGTTGTTAAAGTATTATAGTTTAAATAATTACGCTATAAATTGTCGTAATATATTATAAGAAAATTAAAATAACAAAAAAATGGTACGTGATAGGAACTTTCTGGCTTCCAATTTGACTTCAGCATGGTAAAAATACCCTAAAAACATTCAAAATTTGGAGGCAGTAATTTCATCGCAGACTAGTGTAATTAATAATGAATTCAGCAGCCAAAGTCAACCAAGTTAAACCAAGTGCCTAGCGCTTGTGTTCCTTGCAGCATATCTAACTTCTATTGGTATAAGACCATTATCGTTGTGTAGTGGTAGTATTAAAGTGTTTTTGTAGAAATGTCCATAATTAAAATGAAATTCCCAAGCAAATTTGAGTTAGAAATCATTAAAAGAAAACGGAAAGCTATTGAAATTCAACAACAGCAAAAAAAAAAAAAAAAAAAAGCAAGTATGTTCGTTCATATGTTACTAGCAGTAACTCCATTAACTACAGAGACCTCCAGTTTCAAAAAGTTAAGAATGTTTTAACACAGATTAATAAAGATTTTGGTATACAGAGATAACAATCCCCCACAGCTACTAAATTGTGGAGAACCAAGGTTTTTTTTTTTGTATATGTCTAGGTAAGCATTTGTATTCAATTAGAATTAGAGTCTGGCCGGGCGGAAGAGAAGGCCTACTGGCCTTAGCTCTGCCAGATTAAATAAATAAATAAATAATAATAATAATAATAATAATAATAATAATAATAATAATTATTATTATTATTATTATTAAGTCATAATTTAGGAAAAATGAGCATTGCTTCTTAACTCCTGAATTAGGTACTGCACTAGAGGAAACAAGGCATAATAAAACCAATGCAATCAGCTTTGATCTGTCATGTGCCACACGTAATCACTGATTACCTTAAGGAATCATTTTATTTTTAATTGTTCTCCTCAAAATATATAATAAAAACCTCTGTGAAATAAATATATGGTGAAAGAGATAGGTGATAGAATAATCATATATATGAAAAGAAGGGGCTTCATAAAGAAAATTAAGCTCCGGGCCTCTGAAATTGTAAATCAGGCCTGCTTAGCATTACTCCAGTAAACTGATTGTCTTCAAGATGACGTACTTATTCGTTCCCACTTTAAATGTTATGAGTCTCGCAACTATAAACAAATACATTAGAACCGTAGTTGCCATAGTGAGTCGTGTAAAGAGCTAAATGGGGTTTCGAGATGATTTACAAAATAACATTACAGTACTTACTTATGGCTTTTAGACAATCCGGATGTTCATTGCCGCCCTCACATAAGCCCGCCATCGGTCCCTATCCTGTGCAAGATTAATCCAGTCTCTAGCATCATATCCCACCTCCCTCAAAACCATTTTAATATTATCCTCCCATCTACGTCTCGGCCTCCCCAAAGGTTTTTTTCCCTCCGGCCTCCCAACCAACACCCATACGTGCTACATGCCTTGCACATCTCAAACGTCTGGATTTAATGTTCCTAATTATGTCAGGTGAAGAATAAAATGCATGCAGTTCTGCATTGTGTAATTTTCTCCATTCTCCTGTAATTTCATCCCTTTTAGCCCCAAATATGTTCCTAAGAACCTTATTCTCAAATACACTTAATCTCTGTTCCTCTCTCAAAGTGAGAGTCCAAGTTTCACAACCATACAGAACAACCGGTAATATAACTGTTTTATAAATTCTAACTTTCAGACTTTTTGACAGCAGACTAGATGACAAAAGCTGCTCAACCGAATGATAACAGGCATTTCCCATATTGATTCTACGTTTCATTTCCTCCCGAGTGTCATGTATATTTGTTACTGTTGCTCCAAGATATTTAAATTTTTCCTCCTCTTCGAAAGATAAATCTCCAATTTTTATAGGCCTATTTCCATTTCGT
This sequence comes from Periplaneta americana, assembly GCF_040183065.1. Lineage (NCBI taxonomy): Eukaryota > Metazoa > Arthropoda > Insecta > Blattodea > Blattidae > Periplaneta > Periplaneta americana. The sequence continues at coordinate 62,282,931 of NC_091122.1, forward strand.
AGAATATTCTGTTCACGAGACATAATCATATACTTCGTCTTTTCAGGGTTTACTTTCAAACCTATCGCTTTACTTGCTTCAAGTAAAATTTCCGTGTTTTCCCTAATCGTTTGTGGATTTTCTCCTAACATATTCACGTCATCCACATAGACAAGAAGCTGATGTAACCCGTTCAATTCCAAACCCTGTCTGTTATCCTGAACCTTCCTAACGTCATATTCTAGAGCGACGTTAAAAAGTAAAGGTGATAGTGAATCTCCTTGCTTTAGCCCGCAGTGAATTGGAAAAGCATCAGATAGAAATTGGCCTATACGGACTCTACTGTAAGTTTCACTGAGGCACATTTTAATTAATCGAACTAGTTTCTTGGGAATACCAAATTCAATAAGAATGTTGTATAAAACTTCTCTCTTAACCGAGTCATATGCGTTTTTGAAATCTATGAATAACAGATGTAGTGGACCCTCTTTTATTTACATATAGGCTAATTATAATATTCTAAAGCAAACATTCGATAGTAGATGCACATGTAAACAGTGAAGTTTTAAAATTGGAGATGTTTCTAAGTAATTAGAGCATACAAACTCTTTACTTATTGTAAGGTTCACATTTACAAGAACGTAATGGCATCGGTACTATTATTTAATTACAAATTATGTTTAAAGTATGAATTTTAGACTCAGTGTTCCCTATACACATACAGAAATACTTTCAAACACATACACGCAAAAGATCGTAGTTCAACATATTTATTGAGAGAAAGAAAATAAAACTTAGTGGTTCAGCGAGACATATTTCTTTTGAAGTTGTGACGGAGATGGTGCGATATGTGTTCTAGCCCGGCTAGCTAAAATATGATGACAATTCACCGATCTTGTGTTTCAAGTCTTTCTGTATGGCAACTGCGTGAGACATCTAGAGTTTGTTATAAAGACAAACGGTCGGCCATTCAATATGAGTGGCTCCAGCTTGGTATCAGAACACTCAACTTCTTGAACTCAGTGGGGAGTATGCATGGATATTTATTTGCCGTCAAAATGAGTTTCTATATCACTATAATCCCATAAAATATCATCGACGTGAGATTACCTTTTCTTACTAAGTTATACTTAGCTACTTACAAATGGCTTTTAAGGAACCCGGAGGTTCATTGCCGCCCTCACATAAGCCCGCCATCTGTCCCTATTCTGTGCAAGATTAATCCAGTCCCTATCATCATATCTCACCTCCCTTAAATTCATTTCAATATTGTCCTCCCATCTACGTCTCGGCCTCCCCAAAGGTCTTTTTGCCTCCGGTCTCCCAACTAACTCCCTTACAACTCTTCGAAACCGGCATCAAGCACTTCTTTCTATCCCTCATCATAGAACGTCTTTATACTCATCCTCCTACACTGTAGAAATACCTCGCATCTGGAATTCGTTACCTAATGACGTCAGGGACTGCCGGACTTTATCACAATTCAAAATTAAATTGGAAAACTTTGTCTTATTTAATGCTTTTTAGGTATTGCTAGAAGTGTTGACTTGTGTTTTTTTTACCCTAGATTAAAATTGCAAGTTTCTTGCTTATGTTAGTTAATTAGTTAGGATACAATTAATTATGATACATAATCACTCATTTAAAGTTTGTGTGACTGCAACCTGTGTATAATTTTTTGTGGCTTTACTTTGTTTATAGTGTATTTTTTTCCTTTTTATTTCTATTATAGTACAGTAGAACCCCTATTATCCTTGGTAATGAAGGGGGTGGACTAAACGGTTAATCGAAAAAATCGGATAATCCGTACCATAAAAGATTTTCATAAATTAAGCGCATAATACTTTGGCCTACAATTTTGTGATTTCCTTCGTGTTCTTGTGTTTAACGTGCTTTGTAGTGGAAGAGGAGTTCACTAAAAGTTCGGTTGTCAACGACGGCTTCATGAAACCAAGGGTTGTTGGTGGAAATACAAGAATACTAGAAGTCTCATGTTGGAGATTTACATATATTTTTTTTTTTTATTAAATCGCTTTCAGTTGTACTCGCGTACTTTGAAGCAAGATTAACCACAGTTTCTCCTTTCTCAAACCTCTAAAATATTTGTAATTTTTTTCGATAATTAACACAATAAGTTTTCTTTTGACAATTATTATGGAAGACACTTTGCATAACTGCCACTCGAATAGTAAAGATAAGGTCTGAATGGTACACATGTTTGTGAAAGTTCTTGAGGTAATTTCTTTGAAAGTAGGTAATGACTGTTTTACAAGTACAGTAACTATTTCTGTTGTCGACAGCGAGCTTTCCTTTTGGAAAACTACCTAGAAACATATTGTACAGTATTTCATATTTTTTCTGCAGCAAAAAAAGTCGGATAACCCGACAATCGGTTAATAGGGTGACGGATAATCGGGGTTTTACTGTATTGGTATTTCTGGTGGTGTGGAAGAGAAGGCCTAATGGCCTTAACTACACCAGAATAAATAAATAAATAAATAAATAAATAAATAAATAAATAAATAAATAAATAAATAAATAAATAAATAAATAAATAAATAAAATAAAATAAAAAATAAAAACTAACATTCTATATGCATTTCTGAATTCTCCTATATGTACTACATGCCCTGCCCATCTCAAACGTCTGGATTTAATGTTCCTAATTCAGGTGAAGAATACAATGCGTGCAGTTGTGTGTTGTGTAACTTTAATCAAATAAAGGCAAAAAAGCATTTGTTTTGTAAATTAGGCATTTATATTAAAAAAAGCAGAAAAGGTCAACATAAAACAGCAGTTTAATATATACAGTCACGAAGCTCAATACGTAGTAAATATGCATTCATAGACAGTTGCTAACCACGAGGATCGCTACTATCGCCTCATTACAGACAATGCGAAATAGTATCTGCACAGTCTATTGTTCCTAGCACCCTCATAAACTCAAGCTTCATGACTGTATATACTAGACTGTGATAAAACTGTGACGTTTCATTCACAAAGGTATAATTCGTACAGATTTACTTTCAAAATGAAGATAGATTTAACAAATTTAAAAAGGCATTCTGCCAAAGTTCTGGTCTCTGAATATACTATTACGACACTAGTATAATAATGTGGTATATTATACACGATTTTGACTAATGATAAAGACAATTCTTAATACTGATGTACAAAAAAAATATTTATTACACTGTGGTGAAATTTTGTAAAATATTCGTTTTTATATGCGGTGTGAATTACGATTAATTTACGTAAAATATATATCACGTAATTTACGCGAACAACCCTGCTAGCAAGTGATTAAAGCCTGTTGACTCTACATCATGTGTCCAAGTGCACAGAGGCATTTTAAAGGAACATTTACATGCTCATATAATCTGCGCAAACTGGGGTGTCTGTAGCCTACATTTATACAAATAAAATGCACATGCAAATATAACAGTTTGTACTGTGTTAATTCGGATCGCGTCTAAAAACGAAGCAAGATACAGGCAACTGAACTAAATGCAAGCGTGTTAACACTTTTATGCTTGCCAGATGATTCGAGACCAATGTTGCCAACTATACACCTACAAGGCGCCAGAAAGTAGCCAATTATCTCTGAAGTTCATAGTGAAAGGAGTAATAACCTTAAAAAACCTACAGTGTAATTATGAACATAACCATTCATATTCATTAATAAATTTATAATATTTTTATTGTTAATATTATTTAATATCAAGATTCAAGATCATTAAGTGGCAATATTCAGCTATGATATTTGCATTTTTCTGTTAATTTACAGGTATTACATACTTTACAAATTGCTTCATTCGAATTTTTCTTAAAATCTGTAGCTTCTTGAAGCCAGCCTGAAAATATAAATTTTCTGCATTAGGTGAGTCTATAGTCTAATGGTGCATTTTTAAAAAATGATAGTGATTTTGGATTATGACTAAATACCGGTACCGAATTTTGAGGCTTGAATATATAATTTTAATTAAATTACATTATCTTTAGCCCAGGGCCGCTTCTCCCACTCCATGTTGTACTTTCTGCACCTCTCATATTTCGGCATGTTCTACATAAACGTTGATATTACAGTTAAAGAAAGCAATCAAGTGAAAGAATCTGCTAAATGATATAAGCTCGGTAAATCGCAGATTTCCGCTATTATTAATTAACGGCTTACTGCTCAACATCGTTTCTATTAATTATCAAAGTTTAGAATAATGCATAGAAATGGATTACATGTATTTTAAACTGAAAGTTTAATTGGTAATAAAATCCACTTATTTAATCCATTAATGTAATATATTTATAAGCATTAATTCCACTTAATATGTTATTAAAGACATCGTTGTAAATCACAGATTCCCGTGTCATTGCAACCTTGAACGTTAGTCTGCCATCTTTTGAAAATGAAGGGGAATGCAGTAACTGACGAATATTGACGTTCTGCAGAATATTACGTACAAGGGATCACAGTCAGTCTTGTGAAAAAAATGTTTTAATTAAATTATTTTTATAATTTTAACATTAAAGACGCCAGAAATGTAGCCAGGTCGCCAAGTGGAAATTTTCGTCGCCACAAGGAACATAAAAGGCGCCAGAATGGCGACAAGTAGCCACATCTGGCAACTCTGATGCAGACACCTGATCATCTTTTACACTTTATGACTGCTAGATTCAAAGCCAACTAGAAAACTAACCAATAAGCGGCAAGATATAGAGCACGTGGAATTGAAACCGAATGTGTATCTAACTAGATGTAAGTTCTCGCGCTGGCTGGACTGCAGAGTTAGTAGTCTCAACACAGATCTCCTCAGTTTACATTATTTGAAGAAATTGACTCTCACAAACCAGTTTGAACAAGTTTCATGAGCTTGTAAACGACCTTTAATATGGGCCTTCGTCGAATGCGCTGGGAACAATAGTCATTTGCCTTCTGGAGTAATGTATTCCGCCTTAGCGATGTCCCGGCTCAGAATTGAACTCTTCCAGACTAGCAGAATTCCAGAAAAGCCTTACTTCACCATATCTGTCAGCAATGGAATCCAACATCTTTAAAATAACAGAAGGTATTACATCTTGTCCACAAGGACAGCGAGTTGCTGCTTGTCTGTCAAGAACGCTGAATGTCGCAGTATTACATACTGTTTATACAGATCTTGATGTGAAGAAAATCTGGAAAGCTTTTAAACTAACCAATTCCAAAACTACTGTATATCCCTTTTCATGGGACTTAGTTCATGGCGGTCGCTGTATTTTAGCCGCCCAGTACAACATCTATACTGTTTTCGTTGTAAGAAAAATCATAATGTAAACATAAGCACGTTGCTGTCATACCCGTGATTGGCTCCCAGTCGAAACACTCACATGACGCAGTATAATATAGTTCGTATTTGGAAACCACAATCTTGTATTATTTAAAAATAAAACATTGAATTCTAGTTGTTAAATACGATTAAAGATTTAACTTTACTCATATGTAAAACGCTATGTAAAAGAAAAGCTACTTTTATATTTTGTTATGTACTATGAACGCGGATGAATACCAACAGTAATACCGAGGTAGTCTGTTCTTGTAACAAGCTGGCGTCACTTGAGCTCGTAGTTGTTCACGTAAGCACGTGGGACTGAAGTATGACTTCTGCATCCTCAACTGTGCATTGTGAAGACATAAGACTTAAAAGTAATTTAATTACAATAATTATAAAGTAAATGTTTCCTAAGCAAACGAATGCATAGTAGTGAGGTTAGATCTACTTGACGAGTAACGGGAAATGTTTAACATGAAACAGAATGTACAACAGTAGGCGGGAACACATGCTGAGAATCTATGGCGCCAAACAATGGCCAATGAAGCCTCACTTGAGTCACGTGCTATTGTTTACATTAGGATTTTTCTTACACTGCGGGCTAAAGCAGGGAGATGCACTATCACCTTTACTTTTTAACTTCGCTCTAGAATATGCCATTAGGAAAGTTCAGGCAGGGTTTGGAATTGAACGGGTTACATCAGCTTCTTGTCTATGCGGATGACGTGAATATGTTAGGAGAAAATACACAAACGATTAGGGAAAACACGGAAATTTTACTTGAAGCAAGTAAAGCGATCGGATTGGAAGTAAATCCCGAAAATACAAAGTATATGGTTATGTCTCGTGACCAGAATATTGTACGAAATGGAACTATAAAAATTGGAAATTTATCTTTCGAAGAGGTAGAAAAATTCAAATATCTTGGAGCAACAGTAACAAATATAAATGACACTCGGGAGGAAATTAAACGCAGAATAAATATGAGAAATGCCTGTTATTATTCGGTTTTGTCATCTAGTCTGCTGTCAAAAAATCTGAAAGTTAGAATTTATAAAACAGTTATATTACCGGTTGTTCTGTATGGTTGTGAAACTTGGACTCTCATTCTGAGAGAGGAACATAGGTTAAGGGTGTTTGAGAATAAGGTGCTTAGGAAAATATTTGGGGCTAAGCGGGATGAAGTTACAGGAGGATGGATAAAGTTACACAACACAGAACTGCACGCATTGTATTCTTCACCTGACATAATTAGGAACATTAAATCCAGACGTTTGAGATGGGCAGGGCATGTAGCACGTATGGGCGAATCCAGAAATACATATAGAGTGTCAGTTGGGAGACCGGAGGGAAAAAGACCTTTAGGGAGGCCGAGACGTAGATGAGAGGATAATATTAAAATGGATTTGAGGGAGGTGGGTTATGATGATAGAGACTGGATTAATATTGCACAGGATAGGGACCGATGGCGGGCTTATGTGAGGGCGGCAATGAACCTTCGGGTTCCTTAAAAGCCATTTGTAAGTAAGTAAGTAAGGATTTTTCTTACAGCGAAAAGATTATAGCAGTAGCTACCAAAAAGTTTATTTTCAACAGTGGAGATCCTGGTGTTTGTTCTCTTTTGTATATTGCCATTTCACAACATGGAAATGGCTAATCTGATTAACAGGATGGAAAGGAACCTATTACATTAATTCTAGGAGTAACAGATGCAGTCAATGCGAACAAGTTTTCTCAAATAAGTTTCTTGATACGTCCAACACTTTTGAGAATACGACATGTAACATGTTGTAACGCTGCGACGCTCCTTGACGTCATTGCTGCGCAGTGAGGTATCAGTGTGAGTAATCATCCACTTCGCGAGACTTGCGAGAGAAGAATGCAAAGGGAAAGTCTCATCAGATACATTGCGATCAAATTCCTGTACATCCATAACACTTAACACATTACTTATCTTTACTGTATATTTAATTTATTTTCTAAGCTAATTTATTTTGAATTTCTTCAAAGATAATAACTTAAATAAAGATTGAGTTACAGAATCTGTATTCGTAATAATGTTATTTTCGGCTTACGTTAAGGGGTTAGGTACAGCTTGCAGCAGTAAAGTTTTTGGAAATATTCAACATTTTTTTCCTCCATTACTGTATCTTGTACAATAATGAAAATTGGTATGGTGTAAAACACTGTCCTTCTGCTATATGAAAAAAAAAATATTTTTACGATTTAAAAAAAAATATTTATATTTTTTTTTTCAAAATTCAAAATGGTGTCAGTTTACTGTGCAGTGATGAACCGTTTCCATCGTAACTCATAAACTTGTTAACTTTTTTATGTTCTCTCTCTTTTATTTTGTTACTGAAACTCATGTTTACAATATCATGCTCTTTTAACTACATTCCTTTGAATTATATATATATTTTTATTTTGTGTTGGAAGAAAATACTGATATTTGACCATTTGTTAAAATGTATTTATTTTTATCAGAAAATCTATCAAAGGAGGAGAAGTGATCTTGCATCATATTATAGATATGATATGCATAAATACACAAAAAAATTTCAACACAGAATGTTGGATAGTTTTTGAGTTATGTGGAAAACGCTTCATCACTGTACAAAGAACTGAATTTTGAAAAAAAAATAATAGTTTTTTTTAATCGTAAAAATATTTTTTTAATATAGCAGTAGGACAGTGTTTTATACATACTAAATTTCATTACTGTACAAGATACTGTAATGGAGGAAAAGAATGTTGAATATTTCCAAAATTTTACTGCTGTAAGCTGTACCTAATCCCTTAAATGTAAATGAATCTTTAATGGAAATAGTTTTATTTTATAAGAATGTACAGGTACGGAATTAAAATTTGGAGCGAGTCTTGATGGCAGTTCACCTGTATGTAGGCAAAAATTTTACACGACTGTCCACAAGCAGCATATATACATATAGGGGCTTTTGTTTATTGCACATGCGGGATATGTTGTAAGAGGAGCTTATACAATAAGGCAGCTCCAAATTTTATTTCTGTATCTGTACATTGTTTACTATTTAGTAATTACGTAAAAAGCAAAGAAATCAACAGATACAGTGAATGTTATGTTTTTGTTCATATTCTCCTCTCGCAAGTCTTGCGGAGTTGATGACTGGAGTGACACTAACCTCCACTGAGGAGCAATGATCTCAAGGAGCACAGTTACGCTCAGCAGCGTTGCAACACGTTGCATTTCACATTCTTTAAACTATTGAGCGTATTGAAATACTTATTCAACAAAACTTGTTCGTATTGACTTCATCTGTTACCTCTGTGAATTAATGTACTGGGTTCCCTTTCACCCTGTACACGTGGTCAGGGATACAACGTATAGTCTATTAAATAAAGACGACCAAAATGCATTAAACGGATTTATTCATTCATTTAGAGTTCTGCCCAAGGGCAGGACTTTCACTGAAAACCCAGCTTTCTCAAATCTTTTCTATTTTTTGCCTTCCTCTTTGTTTCCTCATATGATCCATATATCTTAATGTCGTCTATCATCTGGTATCTTCTTCTGCCCCCAACTTTTCTCCCGTTCACCATTCATTTCAGTGCATCCTTCAGCAGGCAGATTCTTCTCAGCCAGTGACCCAGCCAATTCCTTTTCCTCTTCCTTATCAGTTTCAGCATCATTCTTTCTTCACCCACTCTTTCCAACACAGTTTCATTTCTCATTCTGTCTGTCCACTTCACACGTTCCATTCTTCTCCATATCCATATTTCAAATGCTTCTATTAGCTTCTCTTCACTTCGTCGTAATGTCCATGTTTCTGCTCCATACATTGCGAGACTTCATACAAAGCACTTCACTAATGTTCTCCAACCAGGAGATTAACCGTGAAAAGAATGTGCTTACTATTTCGTCATCTATTGGAGCGAAGTAGATAGATAATAGTACTGTTATAACGTCAGTTTAAAAAACATGCTCTCTCCTGCATACTGTATGTTATTTCCTGTATGGAGGGATTAAAAGACCAGGAGATTAACCGTGATCTAATTTTGTAACTAGGGTAGTATAAGTATGTGTGTATTAGTGTTATTGTTTGTGCTTTGAGAGTTAGCCAATGGAGATGCGTGTACCCACGTATGTGATCTTATGACACCTTATGACATCAACATTCATTCACAGCGTTACCTCGCTGCGTCTCATTCCCCTGAGACTTTCTCCTGGTTGGAGTACAGTAGTCTGTTCCTTAGTTATTTTTCCAGAGGTCCGCGGAAGATGCTAAATGGATTAATTAGACCTAATTAATTAATAAATATTATTGTTATTATTTCGTTTATTATTAAATTTAACTCTCCTCTCCTCTCCTCTCCTCTCCTCTCCTCTCCTCTCCTCTCCTCTCCTCTCCTCTCCTCTCCTCTCCTCTCCTCTCCTCTCCTCTCCTCTCCGCTCATACCGCTCTGTTTCCATTTGCGCGTTGTTCTTCTGTTTTATGTTTTTTTTTTCGCTGTAATCTGTTTTGATTTATGTTTCTAGCTCTGTCTGTTTTTCACAATATTATATAAAGATTTTGTTCATCCAGTGTTTGGACCTGGTTCGTTAATGCACGCACTGCATTTCAAGTCCGCGGACCTATCTGATTTTGTATTTTGTATATTTGAACCGCAGGGTGAAATTTAGTACGAGCGCAAGCTATTGGGGCGCCGTAATATTCGATGCACAGACTCTGTCGCTGTAGCTCGGGGGGAAATTATCAAATAATCGACCGATATTTATCGGCGCGCAAGGAATTCGCTTCGACCAAATCCCAACGAAAATAAACAAACTTTTTCCTGCCCTCCCCCCACTATTATTATTATAATTTTAATTTATATTCATACGAGCAATATAACCATTGGCCCGGTATTGGTTTCTGTGATATCTCTACTTGTAAATATAGAACAGAGTTTGCATTTGAATATCTGCAAGCACGAGCATTGGGGGCGGACGGCTGGTTTCGGTATGTTGTGGAATGGACATATATCTCACTTACTTTGTAGCTTAAAATCTATTCCAGTTAAGATGAGGGCCGACGTAAACAAACTCCCTCTCTTCCTTCAGAAGCATACGGTAGTTATCACTAGGGTACGAATTTTTAGGTCGTTAAAATGTAATTTTAGGTGTCTAAAATAGGCTTAAAAGTGTAGGAAATAGTTTATAAAGAACTGAAAATAGGCTCTAACAAAAAATAATGTTTTCTTTAGAAACATATTCCAAATCGTCAGGAATTCACTTATAGAATTTAATAATTTTAAATGCTTATACACCGTTACCACCACTGCTACTAAAAGTACAAGAGTAACAAATATCTAACTAGTTATACATAAACTAAACAATTAAATGTGAAAAATAAGTTCTAGACTTAAATTCAGTACAAAGACAAGTCAAATATAATCAATTTTTACCAAGACTTCTCAGTTAATGTCCATACACAATAAATTACTAATACTTTTTCAAAATTTTCAACTAAAAACTATGCCGTCAGTCACTTAACACAAATTTATATGCTGAAAATGAACGCTCCACATCCACTGAAGTAACAAGAGCGTATTTCAATTTTGACACTAGTTGAACAGCAATGTTACATTGTAAATCCGTGTTCTTCCCTGCTAGGTTATCTAAAGCAGTACGCAGGTCCTTCAGTCCTACATTTCTCTGCAGAACTTGCTCAGTTTGTCCCGTACTTTGTTTCCAACAGAACCAGGGACACATTTGGAATTAAAATACAAATTTTCGAAATAAGAATGGGTGTTTTGACCTATTAGAGATAAAACATACTTAATAGGTCAAAATAGGCTTTTTTCGTCAAAATAGGCATTTTAGGTGCTATTGAAATACCAATTTTAGGCATAGTTTTATATGAAACGTGTACTTGCAAGTTTTTATGAACTTATCTTTTAAGGAATAAAATAGGTTTTTACCTAAAATCCGAAGTCTTGTCATCACTGACTGCTAACCTGTCTAACGAATATATCTCGAAACTACTTGAACTATACAGTATTCTAAATTGTTCATTTGTTTTCAAATACACGGTTAAATAGTGTTTAATTGCTTTGGCTTCCTACCTTGTTCAACATCTACTTGGAGAATTTAGTGAAGAACTGTTTTCGGAACATAGGAGGGGTGATAGTAGAAGAATAAAATGCTGAAGATTTGCTGATGGTGTACCGTTATTCGCAGAAGAGAACATGATACTAAGGGATATGTATGTATGTATGTATGTATGTATGTATGTATGTATGTATGTATGTATGTATGTATGTATGTATGTATGTATGTATGTATGTATGTATGTATGCATGCATGCATGCATGTATGTATGTATGTATGTATGTATGTATGTATGTATGTATGTATGTATGTATGTATGTATGTATGTATGTATGTATGTATGTATGTATGTACGTATGTATGTATCCAATGCGTACTCACTTTACGTGATTCGGGTTCCGCATATTACGGATAGATGGCAGGACTGTGGCCCATTTTCTAATTGTACACCACTTCGGCGGGCCATGCTGTACATGATGTGTACCTGTGGAGTGTTATGTCTTGTTATAGGGTGAGTGTATGTGTGAGTGTTCGTATAAGTGCAGTGTATGCAATGAGTGGTGATGTTGAAGATGAGAAAGGGAGAAGGGGAAACCCGGTGTCGGCACGTAGCATAGTCCTGTCGAATAGCACCAAGGGGGCCGCCAGGCTTAACGTCCTACTAGAGCTAAATGACACCTGTGAAGAGTATAAGATGAAGATAAATGCAAACAAGACAAGACCATGTTCGACGGAAGGAGAATAAGGAAGGTAAACGTACGAATTCAAAATGAGGCAGTAGAACAAGTGGACAGCTTCAAATACTTGGTGTAGTACATTGTAACATGAGCTTCTGGCAAGGAGTGAACAGAAGAATAGCAATGGTAAAGGAAATTTTTATTAGAAAAAGGAGCATCTTCTGAAAAAAAAATAACTAAGGAAGAGACTAGTGAAGTGCTTTGTGTGGAGTGTGGCATTGTATGGGGCAGAAACATGGACTTTACAAAGAAGTGCAAGGAAACGACTGGAAGCATTTGAAATGTGGATATGGAGAAGTATATCGCAGTGCTGGGTCGTAGTGCCCCCTCCATCAAATTTATTAAGGGGTTAGGTACAGCTTACAGCAGTAAAATTTTGGAAATATTCAACGTTTTTTCCCTCCATTTCTGTATCTTGTACAATAATGAAAGTCTACTTAATAAAAGCTACAAGCCTGTTTTGCTAATATAGAACACCTCCTGTCGGGCAAGCCATACATTCAAGTTCTTCTGCTTCTTTATCGCTGCCGAGGAGTTTTATGTCCTCTTCGCACAAGAGAGTCGTAAACTAAAAGCACAATTTATTGCTGGAATCTGAATTATTGGCAATATTACGGCGTTTTATAGAAACTGGTAAACATCACTATGGCATGCAGTGGCCGGGTTACGACGCCAACGTCACGCGCCGAGAACGTGTCGTTTACATAGGTACGAGCCGGAAGGTAGCTTCTGGTAAATCCAACAAGTTTCTTTTGTGCCACGTTATGCGACACTGAAAATAAGGCTTGTTAATATAGTGTGCTTCATCATTTGACGATACTGCCTTCAATTGTAAAGCTTGAAATTATTTTAATCGAAATACAGACACAGACAAAGTGTTTCCTGAGGCAAGTGGTGAGCTGGATGGCATGAGCATTCGCGGAACGGATTTCACCTATAAAGCAGAACTTGGTTTTGCGGTAATATTAGGCCTACACTTTATATTAGATTTGAATTTGAGGGGTTAGGTACAGCTTACAGCAGTAAAATTTTTGGAAATACTCAACATCTTTTTCCTCCATTGCTGTATCTTGTACAATAATGAAACCTGGTGTGTGTAAAACACTGTACTTCTGCTGTATGAAAAAATCATATTTTTTACAATATAAAAAAATGATTTATATATATATATATATATATATATTTTTTTTTTTCAGAATTCAAAATGATGGCAGTTTACTGTGCAGTGATGAAGCGTTTCATCACAGAATGTTGGATAGTTATGGAGTTATGTGGGAAACGCTTCATCACTGCAAAGTGAACTGAATTAAAAAAAATATATATATAAATAATTTTTTTTAAATCATAAAAATATTTTTTTCATATAGCAGAAGAACAGTTTTTTACACATATTAATTTTCATTATTGCACAAGATACAGTAATGGAGGAAAAAATGTTGAATATTTCCAAAATTTCACTGCTGTAAGCTGTACCTAAACCCAGAATTTGCAATTCCTGATAACGGATATAAATTCTATAGTGACAGAAGAGACTTATGCTTGGAGAAAAGTAAGAATATTATTTTTAAAATCATTATGAAATGCCCATTAATTTACGCTGCACACTGCTTGGATAACAGTGTTTAGTGACACTATATTAACTGCAGTGATTATTTATAAGCGAATGTATGAAGTTGGAGTTGGTCACGGCTGTTACCTTCTCCACTCAAGAGAAGAAGGCTGTTAACTTGTAACACCAGTAAATCAACTTGAACTTCGGCAAGCCGTTCTTTACTTCGAGATTGTATTTCCAAATCGTCAATGTCAGTCTGATGATCTTATCGGCCGTGAGCTTTCGACTTTGCGATGATTAAATCACCGCCCGCCGGCCTGCACGCCTCATTTCCGTGTGTACAGTCTGAGGAAACACAAAGTAAAAACGCCATCTCCATGTTTGTCTTCTGTCAAGGATATGCCACAAAAGATGACAACTGTTATCGGGTCACTGAAAACTATATTACAGCTCCATACCAGCTGCAGATAAAGACATAGGTTATTCTATCTCAAAAAACATCAAATAATAAACAGAAGAACTTCACGTGTAAAATTTTGGAGATCTTACATAGGGTAGACCAGGGTAATTATAAACACTTTTCACTGATTTAATAGTACATTATGCAACGAGCCTATAATGAAGGTAATTAAGAAGTGAGTATGGATATTTATGAAACGAGCGCAAGCGAGTTTCATAATTTTCATACGAGCTTCTTAATTACCATTATAGGCGAGTTTCATACGACTTTTTATGCTCGACCATATTGCTAACTTGATATTATTAATTTTATTGTATCTGACCTGGAGCAATGTCTCGTATGTTGTGAGATGTGCGCAGACGCGAAATTATTGATTTTTTCCGAGGAACAGATGTGCACATTGACCTTGCTAGGCCATAAGAACCTACAGAGATAACATTGAAATAAAATTAGACATTGAAAAATGAGATGACAAATTGAATTTATTTGAATATTATTTACAATTAACGCTAATTATTATAGTAACAGAACATAACCTTCTACAACAGTATTGGATTTCCAGCCTCCGTGACTTTTCGCTAATTCTCTTTCGATTGCATATCCGAGAATAATCGATACTTGCGGTTTTATAACGGTAGAAAGCTGACCTGTCATTGGCTAACAGTTGTAACTTGAGTCGTCATTGGCTGAAAGACCTGACCTTTAATGAGTAGGTGTACTTTAATGACATGCATTAAAGGTCTGCTACCAGGTGTATAATTACTACATTTCGGCATGGTCGAGCATAAAATATATTTCAACATTACACTACTCTCAGTAACGGCAAGCATGACAAAGAAACATTGTGTTATTTTTAGATCTTTCTTTTTCCTGAAAATGGGTTTAAAATAATAAGGTTGACTTTTTTCATCTTTTAATTGCTAGTTTACATTTACTCCAACTATTTACATTTACCCCTTTGAGAGGGGGTAATTGTAAACACCAATTTTCGCACGGGCTATCAGACACTGAACATTTTTGTCCTGTTTCAGAAAAAAAGCTGTACTCCTTCCAACTCCAAGTTTGGTCACTAGTACATTTCGTCTCTTTAACCTATGATATATGACGATATAGGAACTCAGTACCTCTTCTGAGCTTCACGATAACTGTAGTTACTATTTTTCACATCTGTGACAACCCTCTCTAAATCCTCTACAGTGGTAGTTGGGTGGGGGTACGAAATGTAACCATAGTAAAACATAGACATCTATGACGTAGTGCAGAGGGCGGCCACTAGAGGGAACCCAGGAGTTGGAACTCAATCAGAGACAATTCTTTCTGACGCCGAGGTTATATCCGGTGTGGCTTAGTGGATAAAGCATCAGCACGTAGAGCTGAAAACCCGGGTTCAAATCCCGGCGCCGGAGAGAATTTTTCTCCGTTCCATTACTCTTTCATCGTATGATGACGCAGAATATCTGCATGGAAATATCATATGTACTTCGGTACATTGAAATAATATGTGATATGCGTAAATCACGAAGCGATTTAAGACGGCGCTTATTCCGTCGGATCCCGGTCAACTAGTCACTCATAACGAGTGCACCTTAGCACATGTGTGGACTTCGGTCCTATGTTCATAGACATCTATGACGTAGTGCAGAGGGCGGCCACTAGAGGGAACCCAGGATTTGGAACTCAATCAGAGACAATTCTTTCTGACGCCGAGGTTATATCCGGTGTGGCTTAGTGGATAAAGCATCAGCACGTAGAGCTGAAAACCCGGGTTCAAATCCCGGCGCCGGAGAGAATTTTTCTCCGTTCCATTACTCTTTCATCGTATAGTAAAACATGTTTACAATTATCCCCAAGCAATTAAAATGATGGGGCAAATGTAAACACGTCATAATTTAATGAACTGAGGTTATGGCAGATCTAAAAGCCATTGTAATAAAATATGTTAACTACTATACATTACTCATAAAAACAACATATTCTTAAAGAATATCACTATACGTTTACTTACAATGCCAAAAACGAAGGTGAAGCAAAATTCTTTCTCAACTTTTTTTTGTAGACTCTTTCAAAACATTCGTTCACAACTAAGCAGTTACTCCTATTTGGCGCCAAACTGCTTTGTAGGTTAGCCAACATGTTAATTTAAATATTCCCCCGAATTAAAATTTTTATATTGACAGTTTTGTATTTCTCACAGTATTTGTTTACAATTACCCCCTGTTTACAATTACCCTCATCTACCCTAATTAATATAAAAATATTCGGTTGTAAGTTTTGGATAGTAGGCCTAAAGTTTACATAAAACAACAAATAACTAACATATTCTTCATATATAGGATGTATCTAAATTGTAACAAACTTCGAGAGGTGATTCCTACGATCATAACAAATGAAAAATGACCTATGAACATATCTCATACAATGCATTGTTACCGAGTTATATGCTAAAACGATACAGAACGTACAGTGACCATAAGAAGGAGATGCTACGGTATTAAAGTACACAGATGGCACCGGGGTCAAACACGACAACATGTGGTGTACAGGAGGGATGACGGTTCTGTACGTGCAGCGAATAGTGAAAGATAAACAGAGTAAGTAGCTGGATGCGTGTAAACACGGTGCATCATTCCAACCAAGAACAAGGCGACATGGTCTTCATGGATTCGCCGGTCCATGTTAAGGCATTGCCACGGATGCATTGCTGCTCATGACGGACATTTTTCATTTGTTATGATCGTAGGAATCGCCTCCCGAAGTTTGTTACAATAATTTAGATACACCCTATATAAAGGATATGGAGATAATAGCAACAATAGTACTCTAAAACTTAAAATGCCTTCCCAAGTCTTGTACCGTTTACAAATTGTAGCACTGCGTTTAAAACACTTGTCACGTAGTATCGGCGGAATTGTATTCAGACGTCGAACTGGATTATACAGAATGTTAAAAAAAGTATTCCATATTTTTGGAGGAGGTAGTAAGCACAAAAAGAAGAAAAAAAAATCTAATAAACATGGATCCTAAAACTCATATCTTAAGAGCTATGGGAACTTGTTCACCATCGCTATTGTGGAATCGGAAATGTGACAACAGCGTAATAAACATATATGAGCTGATGAAAACTCTCTCGCAATGAAGGCACCAATTTTCAATTAAATTATTAGCATAAATTATTGGCGATAGACTAATAGGACCTTATATACTACCAAACAGGTTGAATGGTGTATATAATATATCATAATTTAATAGGAAACGAATTGCTAGACAAAATGCCATACATCTAAAGGCTAGAGATATGGTTCAAGCATGATGGATAGGGACGAGATTTTTAGGTTTTTAATAATTCTCTTTTTGGTTGTTATAATAGGTGATGTGTTGGAAAGATTGGGTGAAGAAAAAATGATGCTAAAACAATGATCAGGAAGAGGTAAAGGAATTGATTGGGTCACTGGCTGAGAAGAAACCGCCTACTGAAAGATCACTGGAAGGAATGGTGAACTGGAGAAGAGTTCGGGACAGAAGAAGATATGAGATGTTAGACGACATTAAGATAAATGAATCATATGAGGAGACAAAGAGGAAGGCACAAAATATTAAAGATTGGAGAAAGCTGGGTTTGCAGTGAAAGACCTGCCCTTGGGCAGAACACTAAATTAATGAGAAGAGGTGAAATAGGCTTTTTGTCCAAACTATGAAAGGGGTCGCAAAAACTGCCTGATTGTTAAAACTGTACGCCTACAGTCAATTTTAAATAACAAAATTTTCCCTCGGTGGTAAAGATGGAATCATTTCCAATCTACGTCACAGTCTAGTATATACAGTCACGAAGCTCAACACGTAGGGGATATGCATCCATAGATAGTTGCTAACCACTAGGATCGCGACTATCGCCTCATCACAAACAATGCGAAATAATACCTGCACAGTCTATTGTTCCTAGTACCCTCATAAACTCAAGCTTCGTGACTATTATGTTGGGGTTGTATCCGTTTTCTTGTGCTATGTATTTGATTGTGTTTAGTTCTTCCTTGTAATCCTGTTGGTTCATTGGTATGTTGAGTAGTCTGTGTACCATTGTTCGGAATGCAGCTTGTTTGTGTTGTGTGGAGTGGTTGGATGTGTCTAGAAAATTAGACATCACAATAACAAAAGTAGAAAACAAACACACATTCAAAGTATACAGAAAACCCACAACAACAACAACAACAACAACAACACACATACACAACACATCCAATCACCCCACACAACACAAACAAGCTGCATTCCGAACAATGGTACACAGACTACTCGACATACCAATGAACCAATAAGATTACAACGAAGAACTAAACACAATCAAATACATAGCACAAGAAAACGGATGCAACCCCAACATAATAGATAACATAATACGTAAGACAAAACAAAACCACAAAAAACAGAAGAATACAACACAAACACAAGAACACAAAAAATACATCACACTAACATACGAAAACAAAAACACACATAAAATTGCAACCTCATTCAAGACATTAAACTACAACATCGCATAGCCTACAGAACAAATAACACTCTACAAAAACATCTCAACACACAAACAACACAAACAAACAAATACAACCAAACAGGCGTATACAAACTCAAATGTAACACTTGCAACAACTTCTACATAGGACAGACAGGCAGATCATTTCAAACACGTTACAAAGAACACATCATAGCCATAACAAAATTACAAAACACCTCCACATATGCAGAACACATCACAAATGCCAACCACACCTACAGAGACATCAACACAGAAATGGAAATACTGCACATCCAACCAAAAAGCCAGAAACCAATACACTAGAACAATATGAAATACACAGACACACGAAAACACATCCCAACGATATTCTCAACACACAACTCAACTTCAAAACACATACACTCTTTGACTCTACACTACGAACGCAAGAAGAGGCGCCAAGACCAACAACGACCAGTTCCGAAGATGACCGAAAATAGGTCGAAACATGTTAACAAGGTACGTTAATATTTAACACAAGAAAGTTCTTATCATACATATTCCGAAGTGATACAGTGTTAAAAGTTGTGTAATCAAGGTGTAGAATAAAATTATATGATGTATTGAAATTTCTAAATATATTGATATAAAGCGCAGCAAATAATAGAAATATAGATATTAATTATGATTTAGGTTTTTTAGTTATTAAGGTTCAATTTAGGTTAAACAGAATTTACATTATATGACTCTTATGACCATGATTCGGAAAATAATCTGAGAAATTATGAGTTTAGAAGAAAGGAAAAATAGGTAAAAACATATAAATCCGGCCCCTAATACTGCAACACCGGCCCATTTTCACTGAAATGTCCGAGGACACCTAACACAGGCATTTAATTGGCGATGGATTGGTCAGAGAGGTCCGGTACGTTGACCTGCTCGTTCCCCTGACCTTAATCACCTGGATTTTTGGTTGTGGGGACACTTGAAGGCTTTGGTTTATGCCACACCCATCAATGATGTACACGCATTACATTAGCGCGTCATCAATGCCTGTCAGCACATCCGAGAACAACCAGAAGTGTTTCAAAGCGTGCGTGATTCCCTAAGACGTAGGGCGGAAGGATGCACTACTATGAATGGACAGGACCTTGAGCACCTCCTATAGCGATGGTGAAGAAGTGTTCATAGCTCTTAAGATATGAATTTTAGGGCCCATGTTCGTTGGACTTTTTTTCTTGTTTTGTTGCATACTACCTCCTCTCAAAATATGGAATACTTTTTTTAACACCCTGTATTTTTCACACTGTAATAAAACATATTTCACAATAAGTGATACGTAATATGTGTGACACTATTAAGTTATTGAAAGCTGTCTTATTGTGAAACAACTTCACTTTCTTTTACTTCGGCGGTGAATAATTTTAACTGTAATGCAATTGATCTATTAATCAATCAGTGACGTCATCTCCGTTTTCCTTCCTCTCTTATAGACGTCCTCCTTGTCGATTCCTTCATCTCTCATCGTCCAAGCCATGTCGTCTCCCTGAGTTTACTTAGTAGCAGTTCAAACGACTTCTCTTAGTCTGATGTCATCAGGAGCTCTAACTTCCCAGCCCATTAGCTAGTATACATCAGTGTATGAGTAATCTTTTCGTTTCTTCTCATTGGTTTCTCATTTAAATAGTCAAACTTCCGTATTTGGCTTTCCGGTTCCTTCTACTTGACGAAATATTCTTTTGTCAGACTTATTACTAACATGACATCTTTTTAATTTAGAAATCTTCTCACTATTCGTGAGCTGCCACAAGGGAGCAAGCGTACTTAACCATATAAATGTTTACAAGTTGTATTCTCAACATTGTGGCTTTCATGAACTTGAACTACCTGTTCCGGCCTCACTTTTCCAAATGTCTCTTCATAGGTCTTCCCTGTTTTATTATATTTTTCTTGGTTATTTAACGACGCTATATCAACTACTAGGTTTTTTTAGCGTCTATGAGATTGGTGATTGCGAAATGGTATTTGGCGAGATGATGCCGAGGATTCGCCATAGATTACCTGACATTCGTCTTACAGTTGGGGAAAACCTAGGATAAAACCCAACCCGCGCCCGAGCACAACTCCGGGTCGAGAGGCAAGCGCCTTAGCCGACTGAGCTACGCCGGTGACCTGTTTTGTTCTTCCTTTTACATAATCAACTAAATTTAAGTCACAGTAATAAATTCTGTATCTAAAAATGTCCAAATTGAAAGTATTTATAATGATATACAGTATTTTCTTATCCTGATTAATAGTTGAAAATACTTTTGTTTTGCTAAAGAGGATTAATTTTGAAATTCTATTGCGTTGATGGTTTAGTTAGACCATCATTAAGCTTCTTAAGGCTACAGCGAATTGTCATTTACGTAGGCAGTTAATTCCGTGTCTATTCGGACTATTCCCGCCTTTCGTTTCCGAAAACATCTGATTCACGCTTACTAGAATGGGGCACAATCTTCCAATTCCGAGGCCCCCAATTAGCACGTCGCAATCATTGCCTCATTTCCTCATCAATATTTTCTAATAATAATTTCATTCATTTAGTGTTCTGCCCAAGGGCAGGTCTTTCAGTGCAAACCCAGCTTTCTCCAATCTTTCCTCTTTTTTGCCTTCCTCTTCGTTTCCTCAAATTATCCATAAATCACAATGCCATCTATAATCCGATATATTCTTCTACCCCGAACTCTTCTCCCGTTCACCATTTCTTCCAGTGCATCCTTCAGTAGGCAGTTTCTCCTCAGCCAGTGACCCAACTAATTCCTTTTTCTCTTCCTGATCAGTTTCAGCATCATTCTCTCTTCACCCACTCTTTCCAACGCAGCTTCATTTCTTATTCTGTCTGTCCACTTCACACGTTCCATTCTTCTCCATATCCACATTTCAAATGATTAGCTGCTCTTGACTTCGTCGTAATATCCTTGTTTCTGCTCAATAAAATGCCACACTCCATACAAAGCACTTCACTTGTCTCTTCCTTAGTTCTTTCTCCAGAGGTCCGCAGAAGATATTCCTTTTTCTATTAAAAGCTTCCTTGACCATTGCTATCATCCTTTTGACTTCCTGGCTGCAGATCATGTTACTGCTTACAGTACACCCCAAGTATTTGAAGCTGTTCACTTCTCTAATGCCTCATTTAGAATTTTTCTTCCTATAACCATGCTCTTCATCTTATTTAATAATAATTTGAAGCTAGTAAATTAATTTTAAATTAACATCCGTAAAAATTATGAATAAAAATAAAAATGTATTTTTTTCTTCCTTGGTATTTCATGCAGGCCTAAATGCATTATGAAATTTGAACTTCTCTTATGGCAATTTCAGTGGAGGAAACTATCTGTTACTGTTTCTATTATTGTTTGTTATTATTATTATTATTATTATTATTATTATTATTATTAAAATCCATGACGCTACAGCCCTTTGCACGGCCAAGACCGACCAGCCGGCTGCTAGCCTCAAGACCACATGCCGAAGCAGAGGTGGACGATCATCCAACCAGAAACGATGATCCCCCCCAAGCCGTTATAGCTGGTTTGCGAAACGGGATTTTCGCTACCTATCGTAGCTTCCCAAGTGCATCATGATGCTGGGTGGGCACCGGTCCCATACATTGATAGAAATTTCATAAGAAAATTTCTTCCCCCCATGAGGACTCGAACCAGCGCGCATTCCGTAACGCGAGTCCTAGGCGGGATGCCTTAGACCGCGACGCCACTGCGCGGGACATTATTATTATTATTATTATTATTATTATTATTATCATCATCATCATCATCTTCTTCTTCTTCTTCTTCTTCTTCTGCCTGACAAGTGTTAGGCCACAAGGCCTGTTACGGTCTCACATAAAATTTTCACGCCATCTCTTAGCAGGACGACCCACAGATCTTTGGCCATGTGGTACATAATTATAAATTGCCTTTGAGAGTCTACTATTACACATTCTTTCCAAATGATGTTTCCAATTAGACTGATATTGAACATTGTAACCTCAAACTGGTTGAGTTTTTAGTTCCTTTAAATTTCACAATTTCTTTTCAGATCCCATTTAGTATAGCCCGCTGTTCTTCGCATGAATCGCATTTCACAAACCGTTATTCTGCTTTTATCTGCTTTCCTCAGTGTCCATGCTTCGCTGCCATAAGATGAGCATCGGTCGTGCCAATGTGTTGTAGAGACGTATGCGGGTGTGTTTCTGAACAAAGGATGGTTTCATCACACTATTTATAATGCCCATAGCTCTTGTGTATTTATTAATTTTCTGTGATATGTCCAATTCTTCAAAAATGGAAAGATTGTAACCTAAATATGGGAAACTATTACATCTTTCTAATATTTTATTATCGAGACAAATTTTACTTTGTATTGGGTATTTCCCACAGAATGCCATAATTTTTGTTCTATCTGTTGAAATTTTCATATTGTATGTGGCTGCTACTTGCTGCAAATTATATATTGATCTTTGGAGGTCGTCTTCTGAAAGTGCTAATAATACCAAATCATCTGCAAAGAGGACTGAATCCAATTTAAGGTTCTGTTAATTTGTATATATCCATGGCGCGTTTGCTTCCACTCTTTAATTATTCGGTTCATATAAATAATAAAGAGAATGGGTGATAATCCACATCCTTGTCTTACACCGGTATTGATGGGTGTCCAAGATGATAGCTTACCATCTTGTTTAATTGCTATTTTATTTTCGTTATTATTATTATTATTATTATTATTATTATTATTATTATTATTATTATCATAACGCAATAGAAGTAAAATGGATGTGGAATACCAAAATAAAAATCATAATACCGATCTTAGCACATGGGATGTAACATTTTAATTTCAAAATGAGTTGAAAAATGTTTTCAGAATATATATCATTTTCTACCCCTAGAGTTACGAAATAAATCTATTCTTGGAACTGAATACATATTGGGAAAATGAATGTCATATTTTTATTTGTAATTTTTTTAATGAGTACTTTAACTCAAAAGCTGTATTTGCAGCTACTTTGAAAACAAGACATTTTCTAAGTTCAAGGACATAATGTCCCTTTTGATGTGAATAAAATAGATCGAGGCAATAATAAAATATGATTTTGTTCGAAATTGTAAACTTAAAACATCTTGATTACATAACTTTTAACACTATATCACTTTGGAAAACATATTAGCTATATTTCTTTCACATGTTAAATTTTATGTTACCTTATTAACATGTTTCGGCCTGCTATTGGCCATCATCAGAACTGGCTGTTGCTAGTCTTGGCGCCTTTTGTTTTGTTTCCTGTGGGGGTGTGTTTGTGTAGTGTAATGTGGAGTTAAAGTGTGTGTGTGTCCTAAAATTGAGTTGTGTGTTGAGAATTTCATTTTGATGTGTTTTTGTATGTTTGTATATTTCGTATTGTTCTAGTGTGTTTATACAAACACACAAAAACACATCCAAATGAAATTCTCAACACACAACTCAATTTCAGAACACACACTCTCTTTGACTCCACAATACAATACATAAACACATCCCCAAAGGAAACGAAACAAAAGGCACCTAGAACAGCAACGACCAGTTCTGATGATGGCCAATAGCAGGCCGAAACATTGTAGCAAGGTAACATAAAATTTAACACGTGAAAGATATATAATACGTTTGCAAAGTAAACTTAATGTTTCTTTCACTAACATTCGCTCTTCTCTGAAGGTGAGAATCTCCAGCGTTCGAGAAGCTGGAGTGTAAAATATTAGTCGCGACTGTATTGGAAACCTTCACCTGCCAACTTGTGTGGGTGCAGACATGACTACCGGATGATTGTAAACAAATAATAATTGCATGTAAACACGACGCTACGTTTGTAGCTTCTTTCCTTCTTTTCAAGGATAAATCCTAAGGCATTCAAGTATCTTGTTTGAATGTTTAGTCTGCACTAGGAACAGACTTGACTGCACTTGAGAAGTAATGTGATTAGAAGGAATATCATGGCATTTGAGAAAGGCGTGGGTTCGAGTGATTCTGATTCAACTGCAGAACATATGCAATGCGGAAAATTACGAAAGAAAAATGGAGAGAAAGAAAATGGGACGTATAATTTTATAAGGGAGGAATCAGAGTTATTTATGAACTTGCTTGTAATGTACATGTCGCAGTTACGTCACTCAAAAGATTCTCATAATCTCTCTCTCTCTCTCTGAAGTCCCTTTTATTTCCCTTACTGAAACATGAATGCAAGACATTAATAGCTGGCAAACAGATGTAATAACTACTTTGAATTATGGATTATGTAGAGTTTCCGGACTTGTGTCGCTTATCCACAGCTCTGAGGACGATCACAGTAGGATGATCGAATCGTTACTTCTTACTTACTGGCTTTTAAGGAACCCGGAGGGTCATTGCCGCCCTCACATAAGCCCGCCATTGGTCCCTATCCTGAGCAAGAATAATCCAGTCTCTACCATCATAAACCGCCTCCCTCAAATCCATTTTAATATTATACTCCCATCTACGTCTCGGCCTCCCCAAAGGTCTTTTTCGCTCCGGCCTCCCAACTAACACTCTATATGCATTTCTGGATTCGCCCATACGTGCTACATGCCCTGCCCATCTCAAACGTCTGGATTTAA
The DNA here is from genome assembly GCF_040183065.1 of Periplaneta americana. NCBI lineage: Eukaryota > Metazoa > Arthropoda > Insecta > Blattodea > Blattidae > Periplaneta > Periplaneta americana. The sequence continues at coordinate 62,308,177 of NC_091122.1, forward strand.
TGTTCCTAATTATGTCAGGTGAAGAATACAATGCGTGCAGCTCTGTGTTGTGTAACTTTCTCCAGTCTCCTGTAACTTCATCCCTCTTAGCCCCAAATATTTTTCTCAAACACCCTTAATCTCTGTTCCTCTCTCAAAGTGAGATTCCAAGTTTCACAACCATACAGAACAACCGGTAATATAACTGTTTTATAAATTCTAACTTTCAGATTTTTTGACAGCAGACTAGATGACAAAACCGAATAATAACACGCATTTCTCATATTTATTCTGCGTTTAATTTACTCCCGAGTGTCATTTATATTTGTTACTGTTGCTCCAAGATATTTGAATTTTTCTACCTCTTCGAAAGATAAATCTCCAATTTTTATAGTTCCATTTCGTACAATATTCTGGTCACGAGACATAATCATATACTTTGTCTTTTCGGGATTTACTTCCAACCCTATCGCTTTACTTGTTTCAAGTAGAATTTCCGCGTTTTCCCTAATTGTTTGTGGATTTTTCCTAACATATTCAAGTCATCCGTATAGACAAGAAGCTGATGTAACCCGTTCAATTCCAAACCCTGTCTGTTAACCTGAACTTTCCTAATGGCATACTCTAGAGCGAAGTTAAAAAGTAAAGGTGATAGTGCATCTCCCTGCTTTAGCCCGCAGAGAATTGGAAAAGCAACAGATAGAAACTGGCCCATACGGACTCTGCTTTAAGTTTCACTAAGACACATTTTAATTAATCGAACTAGTTTCTTGGGAATACCAAATTCAATAAGAATATTATATAAAACTTCTCTCTTAACCAAGTCATACTTACGCCTTTTTGAAATCTATGAATAACTGATGTACTGTACCCTTATACTCCCATTTTTTCTACAATATCTGTCGAATACAAAAAATCTGATCAATAGTCGATCTATTACGCCTAAAACCCCACTGATAATCCCCAATAATTTCGTCTACATATGGAGTTATTTTTAGTAACCGAGACAACGCGGCACAAACCCGGAATAAAGAGCAGTCGCGGAAGCCTACGCCAGTACTTTGAATAATGTTTATTTCTCAAATCATCAATTATTTTATGGTGAAACTGCGGCGATGATGAGAAAATCTTACTTTACTTCTTAATCATGTATTAGGGCTCTTAGGCCTAATGGTATGTTGTGGTCTCAGTTCACTGTTTCGGCGGACGACCTAAAAATCTTTTTTGCTCGTGACAAGCTATTCCATTAGAAGTCATTTAAGGACGTGTATACTTAAAGAATCATCTAATCCTCATTTCAGTTTGGTTGATAGGCTTTCTCCTCTACTCACACTCTTAACCATCCGTGAAGGGGAAGATGCTACTGTTTATCTTACTAAAGTTCGACTAATTGACTTTGAACATAGTAAAAATTCTTATTATTGAAAATGTTTACTGGTAATATATTTAGAAAATCTATACTTAGCGTTTGTATTTCATTTGATTGTTGTTTATATCAATTGGTACATTAAAAAGCTACTGACAGCAGAAGATAAATGTTTTCTTCACCGCTAGTTGCTACTCTAAGCATACACAACGGGACAATCCGCACTGTGTCACTCCTCCCTGACTTCATAATACAAACTAACATCCCTTAATTTAATTAATTATTATTAGTTGAAAATATTGTAAAAACGACACTAAAATATACTGAAACATGTAACTGTCAAACATCTGTGTCACTGCATTTTATATCCACTTATGTACTTTATTTAATATTTTATTTTCTCGTGTGTTCAACTTGTGGGGTGCAAGTATAAGAGGTAACAGCTACCGGTCTCTTACTGACGGACTCCAGGCAAGTAGAAGGGGAAAGAAATGCCTTCGTATCCTCTCAACTTGTATGAAGTGTTTACATCCTTAACCGTCGCTGAACCTGAATCATCAACTTCACCCTCTCACTGTCACATATTCGCTTTCCTTTTTCTTCTCTTCAACTCTCCACATTTCCTCTCTTTCACTCATAGAATCATCTTCACATCCCCCTTCGGCACTAAAGGCTGGTTCACAATAAACCGGGAACGGAAACGACAACGAGAACGAGAAGGGAAATATTGTTAAAATAAATGTATTTACATGTGAACATTCACAATAGTTACTGAGTTTACTCTTATACATGTAGAGTTGTTTATTTTACTACAATTAATTTTTTATTTGTCCTATATAAAATATATTAAAATTTACATAATATTTTGTCACGTAATTTTTCTATTTTCAAAGAAATGGGCATTATTGTACCCTGCCTTTTGCATAAATGCATGTTAAATCAGTGTACATAATTTCAGAATTCTATCTATAATGGTTGTGGAGTTATGAAACAATGTGTGTGAAAATTTTCAAATTTTGGAAAATTTCATTTAAAGTAAAAAGTGAATTCTAAATAATATTTTTATAAACTTTTTATACTTTTATCAGATATTTAAGTTCTAATAAATCTTGCTGAGGTACCTTGTAATTTTTGTCCAATTGTGAGTTCATTTCCTTATACAATTTGAGAAATTTAGAGCCTGAATTTTCTGATATTATTTGTGGTCGTTCACGTACATATACCCTTAATTCACTTCTCGAATCACGCATGTAAAATAAGCTCCCGGCGAGCTCTTAGATAACGCTTTCGTAATGTTAGTATGTGGACGGGCATTATCAAGCTCTAAAATCACTCTATAAGATCTTTCTCACGTTTTTCTTGAATTACGGCCTCAACTGAATTGTTGGCATTAAATCTCAGCAGTGAGAGTATATTTCTCAGAAGCAATTCATAATAGTAGCAATTTATTTGTCCCACCCAATGCAGAACATTATCGTACGTGGTCGGATACCAACTTTTGCACTAGACTTTTTTTGTTGCTTTCTTGTTAGGGCTCACTACTCCCTTCTGTTCTTAATGTTTATGTAATACAACATATTTCGCTACCAGTAATACTTTGGGACAAATACCATTGAGACATCTTCCTACGAAGAGGTCCACTAGGCTTCAGGCGTAGAATTATATCAACAGAGTTCCTGCGGTGGCAATGGAGTAATTTTGGCTGAAGAAATTTCGAAAGAAATTTAGATTTTGAACGAGTTAATTTTGTTTTTCAAATTTTACTCTGTAAAAATATACAAGAACTGACAGAGATATCGTGTGTTAAGCTCGAAATCGATCTCTCGGGAAGACGTGGAAGGCGTTGGTCATCTGTGGTCACGGAGCCGATCGAGCACAGTTTTGATGTCCCAAAATGCACCCCTACCACTTTCGTTAGGAGAGCAAAGAGCGATCGAATCTTTCACAGTCGTGTACCCACCTTCTTCATCTTTTGAACCCTATACGGCATTCACATTTCTACTTTGTCCAACTCGGTGACAACGATATTTCGTTAGGAAATTTCTCCCCTGAAGAACGATTGGATAGATGTATTATAATTCTAGGTCATAAACAATAGACGTTGATGAGCTAAACGATGACGAGTAAGCAAAAAGCACAAATGGCAACACACTGATTTTTGTTGTTTTCGCTCAAAACGTTCGATACCCCAACACAATTTTTGAACATTGCCACTAGAATTCAAATGGCATACGATAATTGATTGGCCACAGTTCATCATATTGGCTGATTCCCGAGGTGACTGGCGTGGAACATTGTGAATTAAAGCGTTTAAGCGGTCTTCATCAAAGTCAGACGATATTTCTGAATGTGGAGAATCATTCATTCATATCAAAATTATCGTTTCTGAAACGAGAAAAACATTTCCGTGCCATACTTTCCCCGACAGCTTTGTACTTGTAAACGGTACAAATAGTTCCAGCGCCTTTACTTCTCGTTTGATTTAAGGTTCTCCTGTTTTCCCATATTAGGCATCTACATAATTTCGTCACCATTTCTACATTTCGTCATCATTCCATAGCATTCCCAGAACGCCGAGGGGGCTGGCCTAGAAACGAGAGAGTTGTGTTTTCCGAATAATAGTTCAAGAAAATATTCTACAACAGTAATATAATTCGCAACGTGTAAGAGAAACTGAAATGTTTGAAACGCATGAAACATTCTTGATTAGGTCAACTTTGTGACAGATTGTTACTTAGTATTTTGTTGGAAATTTATATAGGCCAGTTATTTAATTTTATATTGTAATAAACAGAAGAAGACGTAATAATATTTACGTCATAAACTAAAATTTCAAATATGCAGGGTGGAAGTGAAACAATCCTGCAGATTGGATGGGACGGTAAGATTATAGGCCTACTTAAATGAATAGAAAACCTATGTTACGTTTTGTGATTAAATGCACGGTTAATTAAAAAATTAAGTTGGAAGTTTCAGCAGTATGGCAAAATTGCCGCTAATATAGCCTTCTCTCTTCTCGTAATGCAGATGTAAGAGTCAATGAACTCAGGTATGTCTCCCTAGGTGAGCTAAATCCCACCTCCTTCTTTGGCTACAATGTTGCAATCTTCTTGTATCGCTCAGCGGCTTCAAATTAGTGATTTTTAAATTAAATTTACACGAAAACAGTCCACGGTATAGAAATACTCCAGAGGGATAAATGATTTTTTATTGATATGGACAAGAACCACGATCCTACTCGCAAAAGTTACCGAATAAGAGGGTGTATATATTTGGGGGGGGGGAGCTTTTTTTTTTTTCTGAGAAAGCTAAGGATTTTCCACCAATATGGTATTACAGTCTTTGTTACATACAACATGAGATGTTCGCTCTGAAAATCTGCTGGGTTATTTCACTTCTACCCTCTGTATATACAGTAGTGTGAAACAGCTAGAAATAGAGGCTACTTGTTAAATATACTTCACTATTACCGTCTATAAACTAAATTCAGCATTGAATGTGGTATCCTTGGGCATTAATAAATTATTCCACACGATTTACAACTTCAACAAATTTTCTACATATTTATTCCACTTCTCTACATTTAAGCCAAACCTGTATCGGACTTAAAATCATGTGATACTTTAACATACTGCGCTGTTTTCTCATTCTTCCCTTCAAAATTGCCCATAAATTTTCATCCACTCTTCTACACCCTCTCCCTCATATACTCCCTCATCCTTCTTCTAATTTCCTAACTCCTCTTCCTCCTAAATCTCTTCTACCTCCTTTCCTAGCATTCCTTCCAACTCATTTTCCTTCCCTCTTAACTCCTTTCCTTCCTAATTTATTTCCACCTCTTCTCTCTTTTCTTTTTCTACTTGCTTTGTCTCTTTGTCAACCTTCTCCCCCTCTTCTTCTTCCTAATGTTCTTCTGTCTCCTCGTCTTCTATCTCCTATTTGTATTTTATTCGTTTCTTACCCCCCTCTCTCTCTCTCTCTCTCTCTCTCTCTCTCTCTCTCTCAATCTCGTTCTAATTTTCCTGTTTGGTATTTTAAGAAAAGGACTTGTAATCATTTTTTCAACGCCCTAAAAATATTCAGGTCTGGTTTTTTCAACCTTAGTTAAATTATAACGGTGTGTTATTGCATTTTAACTGTAAACTTAACAGTTGAAGCATTTCTTCAACAGCTGTTAGTACTAACAGGCTGTTAAAACCCATGTTAATTTAAATGCTCAATTTCATGTAGTTAAATCATTTAACTCTCTATTAGCATAGAAGTATTCAATAAGTTATGGCTGGTGCGTTAGATGCTGAACTTTTATATCTTGATTATTTAGAAAATGATATCCATGAATACATAAACAGAGGGGATGATTTCAGTAATTTGACAGAACAGAAGTTCATACAAAGGTATAGGCTATTTTCTGCCAAGCCTCACTTTTCGCTTTCAACGTAGATCCGTTTATTTATTCTCAATAATTGGTTTATACTGCAAAATTATTTCCAGCAGAAGGTTTCTGTCGAAAGAAGAGAAATATTAGTCCCATGATTTCTTTTTGTTCCAGTGTTGTCTATTTCACAACAGCAATACCAATACGGCAATATGCCATTCCATGCTATTGTGATACAGACGATGGAAAGACGCATAAATCAAACCTGAGAGAGTAGAAAGACTTCTATCCTCTCTGAATCAAACTCCGGAAACAAGCGAGAATCGCAATTGTCAGAGTTCAAAAAATAGAATTGAGCCTATACTTGGTTATAGGTTATGGTTAAACTCTAGAATCTCTGGTCCTAACAGTGAGTTAACAAACAGGAGTCGACCTGGTTGGCGAGTTGGTATAGCGCTGGCCTTCTATGCCCAAGGTTGCGGGTTCGATCCCGGGCCAGTTTGATGGCATTTAAGTGTGCTTAAATGCGACAGGCTCATGTCAGTAGATTTACTGGCATGTAAAAGAACTCCTGCGGGACAAAATTCCGGCACATCCGGCGACGCTGATATAACCTCTGCAGTTGCGAGCGTCGTTAAATAAAACATAACATTTAACAAACAGAATGTTAAAATGTGAAATGTAAAGTTGAAGAAACGCAATATTTTTAACAGCAGTTTACTTTTACGGCCTTACTAATAAAAACTCTATATACAAACGTTTAACTGTCTTACACTTATGCAATGAGTAGCTCGTTTGTAAGTCGTGTGTAAATTCCTTACTAATTAATAATCACTACATACGTCGTGTATAACAGTATAACTGTTACACAACTACGTCATAGTTTCGACATTACTTAATTACAAAAGGTAACAGAATATCTGAGGTTCTCTATTGCATCCGGTAGAGGGCTCTAATGTGCCGTGTTATGTATCGATAGTACGACTGGCTCTGATCGATTACCACACTGTATTTTGGTCAAAGAGTACAAGCTACAGCAATATTATTGTAATCATTCTGTGCTCTTTGGTTTGTTCTTCTGTGGTTACAAGACAACCATCATCATAAAATGACAGTCGATACGAACAGCTGTTAGAGGAGCGGCCATTTTCTCTCTATATACAGCGCTTAAACAAGGGGTTTCGTGCAAATTTAGTCTTTCAGGTAAAGCTCCCTGTAAAGCAGATTTGAATAATTTCAAGGGGTTTCGTGTATATAACTACTGCAAAGCAATTCTCATTGTATAGTTACAGGCTGTTTATACAACCATTGATTTTGTATGGTTTATTAGTAACGTTTTCTGTCCCAACTCTGCACAAGTCTCTTATAAAAAATATACACGGTTTATTAGTAAGACCGTTAATTTACAATTAATTAACACTATGGCCCGGTTTCTTCAACTTTTGTTAAAATGCACCTAACATAGCGTTAATTAGGTACCTGTAAGTTAAAAGTATGAATTGCTGTTAAAAAATTGCGTTTCTTCAACTTTACATTTCACATTTTAACATTCTGTTTGTTAACTCTCTGATAGGACCAGAGATTCTAGAGTTTAACCATAACCTATAACCAAGTATTGGCTCACTTCTATTTTCTGAACTCTGACAATTGCGATTCTCGCTTGTGTCCGATGTTTGATTCAGAGAAGATAGAAGTCTTTCTATTCTCTCAGGTTTGATTTCTGCTTCTTTCCTCATCTGTATCACATATTGGTATTGCTGTTATGAAATGGAAAACACTGGAACAAAAAGAAATCGTGGGACTAATTTCTCTTCGTTCGAAACAAACCTTCTGCTGGAAATTATTTCGCAGTATAAGCCAATCAATGAGAATAAACAAACAAACGGATCTAAGTTGAAAGCGAAAAGTGAGGCTTGGCAGTAAATAGCCTATATCTTTGTATGAACTTCTGGTCTGTCAAATCACAGAAATCATCCCCTCTGTTGATGTATTCATGGATATCATTTTCTAAATGATCTAGATATATAAGTTCAGCATCTAACGCACCAGCCATATTGGATACTTCTATGCTAACAGAGAGTTAAATGATTTAACTCCATGAAATTGGGCAGTTAAATGAATATAGGTTTTAACAGCTTGTTAGTACTAACAGTAGTTGAAGAAATGCTTCAACTGTTAAGTTTACAGTTAAAATGGAATAACACACTGTTATAATTTAATAAAGGTTGAAGAAACTGGGCCTGTGTTAGGTACATTTTAACAAAGATTGAAGAAACCGGGCCAAGATGACGTGTTATGATGACAATGAGAGTGGGTGATTTGCATCCGGAATGGAATCCAGCTGCCTTTCGTAGAGAAACCGTGGGTTTTCCTAAGTTAGGACAGGGCCCGTGACACAAGCAGATAGAAATCACTGGACGAATATCTTCGAAAACAGGTTTTAGGTCAGTGAGTTTGATTAGAACGTGAGGAAGCGCCGACTGCGAGGACAGCGGACGACCTTGAGCCGACCTCACGCGCTGCAGCCAGGTGGTAATCGGATTCCGCCTTGCTTCACGTGCCGTAATCACATTAAACATCCTGTCACACGGGACCGCGACAATCGCAATAAAATTTATTGCACGTACTGGATGCTCTCATGCTCCCTTTGTGTTTTTAATTCGGATATAGCGCGTATAAAATGATTTTTATGCGCTGCTTGCCTACAGCTGTGTGACATAATGCTCAATTCAATTAAAATAGGAATCGTCATTTATAAAATTTAATTTCATATACTCTGACGTTGTGTCAATTTGTTTGTTAACATTTTACAAAGAGTGCAGTATGGGGTATTTGCTTTGTAGACATATTAGTGAGCTTCTAGAGTCTAGTTTGCTAATGGAACCCAGACGTGAATATTCTACATTTTCAACACATATACTTTTTTATTTTTTTCTCTTCAAATATCAAATGTATAGGCAGGTAATTTTTCGTGTAAATTTAGCATAGAATAGTAAATAAATATTCAAAAGGACATTGCAATTAGTTAAATAGTTTGATCACAATAAAGTCTTAATTCTGAATAAAAATTTAAAAAGAATTAAATCAACATTGCATTAAAGTACCAATAGCTCTGGATATATTAATCACATACGAGAATTTATCATTTTTGTATCAAGAATGACGAATATCTAAAAATTGCTACTATAGAGATCATTTTACATTAAAAATTATTTAATGCAGTTTTTTAAATTACAAATTAATGATTTTAATAATTAAAAATTATTTTTGGAATGCAAGTTTTAACACCTACATTATAATATGAAACTGACAAGAGATGAAGATTCTGACATTCTAAAATGTCATGTAAAATTTTATACCGTAGTCCCATGGGTTTTTGAGATACTGATACTTTGATGTAATGTTTTCAATTGTTCAATAACTTTTATACAGAATTAAAATTGTGAACAAATTATTTAACGAATTTCAATGTATTTTTCAATACTCGATGCACCAAAATGTAAGAGGTGGTTCTACATATTAGATGTAACAAAATTTTTATTACATTTTTTCCTTCGTTGAAGCACCTGGCCCGAGAGAAATGCTGATTGCTATACAAGCAGATAGGAAAAAATAATCTAAACTGTTAATGTCTTGAATCTTTTTTTGCATATAAAACCGTTTAGTCATGGATTTAAATTAAATAATTGCGAAAAACGTTAAAATAAATCTTGCAACTCAGCGCACTGCCGCGCGTCCCCGACTGAGTACAGCAGAAGGGAAGAGGAAGGTAATGAGTGCAGCCGAGAGATGAATGAAAGGGGACGAAGAAAGAATGAATGATGTTTAAAATGGCAGGCAGGGTAAGCATCCCATGCCTCCATTGGTTCCCGACTTGCAATTCACTAACTTTAGCTCGAGGTTCCCAGCTAAAAGCCGTTTGTCCTCTCATCTAACAGTAGTGTATTTTCCCCTGTAAATGGTTATATGAAACATGTACACGCTAACAGTTGAATTGTGAATGAAATGAATGAAGTGAAGTTAGCACCATGCCTCGCAGATGTTAATGAGAGGTGGAGAGTCCAGCGCTCTGGTCAGTTCTGTTCTAGTCACGTTTTTGTAGTGGCGCTAGGGAGACTCGTAACCTGTTACCAACAAAGTGGTGGGCTACTCTTTTCCGTAGAAGCCGTCTGGCTGCCTGGTTGGCTGTGGCAAGTGTCGTGTGTCGTTTCGTGGAGTTTGTGTCTGTAGTGAGTAAGGAGATAGTGAATGTCACTATTTCGTCCTGTAGTCTGTTTAGTTGCCGGTCAATGTAGGATTCTATTTTCTGCATAGCAGAACGTAGAACCCCCTCGACCAGCTGTTCCGTGGTTGTTTTGTCTGTCTGTGGATCGTCTGTAATGGTTGTCTTGGTTGTCATAGTCTTAGCCGCATCCGCATAAGACAATTCGGGTTTGGGAAGTGTTGGTTTGAAGACGGACTGTGATGGTTTGGGTATAGGTGGCGGTATTGGTTTGTGAGTGTCTATGGGGACATGCGTGGGATCGGTGGAGGTTATGAGATTAGTCCTTGGATATTTTGGACAGCGAGCTTGGCCCGTATAATGGGTGTCGCTGTTGCACGTGGCGCAATACCTAATCTGGGATAGGCGGTTGTGGTTGCAAAGGTCGGGATTCTTGCCGCACTTAAAGCAAGTCTTGGGCTTGTCACAGTCTGTCTTTGTGTGGCCGTATTGTGCACAGTTAAGGCACGGTCGGTGGAAGAGTAATGAGTGCAGGCCGCGCTTGGTAGAGTTATTGCAGTAGCCGTGATGTTGCCAAATGCTTCATAGGAACATAACGATTTCCTCTAAAACGGTGAATGTTACAGGAAAAAGCTTATTTAGATTTTTCAAATCTCTTCTCATGATGTTACCAGTTTCATTTTGGTGCAGAGGTTAACATCCACCTTGTATACTTACTTACAAATGACTTTTAGGGAACCCGGGGGTTCATTACCGCCTTCACATAAGCCCGCCATCGGTCCAAAATTCATTGATTTCAGTACATCCATTCTGGAGAAATTAAGTTTTTTTCTACAAAAATGTAATTTTTCAATAAGTTTCCATAACAGAAAATTTATTCGTATAATCCACAATTTGAAAGAATGAGAGCTTGGGTTTAAAATTTATTTATTTAACTAGCTAGCTAGAAAGTGCAAATTACATTTATAAAACAAAAATGTTTCTAGCCACTACCGTACGGTGTGGTCTTAGTTAATAATATAACAGAAAATTTACAAGGACAGTTTACTAAATACAGTAAGTAACTTAATTCAAACCAATAAATACAACGCAAGAGCAAGAATAAAGAAGAAAGAGAAAAAGAGAGAAAAACACACATTTAATATAAATTGACAATCCGACAGAAGCGAGTGATATTCAATAAAAACATGAATATAGTCGACAGAAATAAAAGGTAAAAAATACATTTGTTAATATTATATATCATGGATAATTTTACAAAATTTCTTTTTTAAAAGCTTCAATTTTAAATTATTTCAAATTTGGAAAATAGTTTATAGTTTTATTATAAAGTGTTGGGCCGAAACTAGCACCATGTTTAAGAGCTGCACTTATATGGCATTTAGGCTCAATTAATGAGAAAGTAGACTTTTGTCTTCGAGTACAATATTCATGTCGATTAGACTTATGTTTTATTTGATTTCTGTGGAAGTAAGTTAGTAAACTATATTTATAAATTTCTCCAATAGGCAATACATTAAAATCTGTATAAATTAAATTTGTTGGGTAATCCATATTTTTGGTCAGACAAATTTTTACTAATCTTCTGTGTAATAAAATCAATGGAAATTAAAGGAAACACTTCATTTTTCACAGACATTTTGTTCTCCGTATAAAGATCAGGGAGTTTCACATCAGTATAAAGTCAAAAGTGAAAAATCACTTTTGAAGAGATGTTCTTAAACTTTTGGTAGAAGGTGTAAGCGAAAACTTTAGGAGAGTTTGTTAAATGAACTTAAGGCTTGAAAATTATGAATTAAAACGTGAATAAAACACGTTAAAATCTAAAAAAAGGACTTAGGACACTTTGAAATACAGCTGTTCAACTTCCTCTATAATTTTTTTAATTTTTATACATTAAATTTAAAAAATGTATGCAGTGATTCCGTCCCTTTTGGAAACATTGAAGAGAAATTGTATGCTGCCATTGTTACGATTGCACTTAATGAATATTCAATAAAGGTAAAATCTACATATATATGTGACATTTTTCCTATTTGAGTCATTCGTTAATAAATAATTGCTAGCTGTTAATGATCAGTGACACGTGAAGAGAACATGAGTGGAGTGAACTCGTTGGAATAGTTGAAAATTACATCTACTGCTACATTTGACCTTGTTTAACGAATGAATTATTTCATAAATACAAAAACAGTTGGCCAAGGGGCCCTTTGAATATGGTTGCATGTCGAACATTTTACTAATAAAATTAATAACTCATGTTTGTAGGAATCAAACTAACAAAGCCAAAAACTATCTAAAAACAGAAACATAATAATAAGATAATTAGATAAAAAAATGAAATATGTGGAGATCTACATGCATAATATTGATTACCATAAGAACACTCCATTTTTATGCTTTAAAAGTGACAACGTAGTAGCTTGAAGATTGAGATTTTGAATAGTCAATGACAGTATTTAAGGCTCTACGATGCAAATCCGAAGATCGCGCGTTCGATTCGTGGTAGTGTCATGCCTTCTTACAATTGACCAATTCATTTTAGCTGCACTATGAACCTGGGGTCGACTCAACCACTAACAGAAATGAGCACAAGTGAGTTTTACTTGGAAGAGAAGGAGGTAAGCACTTAGTGAAGATTCCTAATACTACTAATGCCGACTTCTGTGAAGGTAGGAGGAGCTACCTTAAGGTCCTCTATGGCCTGTAATAGGAATATTTTGACTGTAGTCCATATAAGAGTACTTCATTCATTCGTTTAGTGTTCTGCCGAAGGGCAGGTCTTTCACTACAAACCCAGCTTTCTCCAATCTTTCCTATTTTCTGTCTTCTTCTTTGTTTCCTCATATGATCCATAGATCTTAATATCGTCGAACTCTTCTCCCGTTCACCATTCATTCCAGTGCATCCTTCAGTAGGCAGTTTCTTCTCGGCCAGTGGCCCAACCAATTCCTTTTCCAGTAAGAGTAAATACTTTTATTTTACAGTAGGGGAGACTGTTGTACCTTTAGCATAGTGTACCTTTGAACATTTTTTGTTTTTTAATTTTTGCTGCTACCTAGAGGACTCAAACTGAAATAGATTGTAGAGAAAGCCGTTAAATAGCTCTGGTCGTAGTTTCAGTTTGATTTACTGCAAAGTGTGAGTTCCGTGGACAAAAAAAATATTTTTTATTACCAAAAGTAAACATTTCGTTCATCGATTCTAACACAAAACCAGATTGTATTTGTTAATATCTTTCATGTACAGTGTGCTCCTAATTATTTGGTGAGTAATAACATATTTTAATTTCCATGATTTATTCAAATCTCTAGTTTTGGGAGCCATATTTGTTTAAAAGTGCACCCTCTTGTACCTTTGAGCACAAAACATCTTGTACCATGGAACATGTTCCAAAGTACACGCTACTATCGGTTTTTGTTTTTCTTTTATTTTAAGATCATGTCACGAAGTAAGTCTGGTGTTAAGAGGCCCCCAATTGATTCGGATGACTTGAAGAAAGCTGTTGAAGCAGTTATTGCTCCTCCAGGAAATAAAATTTCAATCAGAGAAGCCTGCTCTGGTTTATGATGGCAAATACTTCTTAAATATGATTGTCAGTTTTTACAGCTGTATTTCCATCTATATTCCATGTGTTTCAACTTACAAGAGGGTATGTTCCAAGGTACATGAACCTGTTGTACCTTTGGACACATTACATATCCCTTCATTTTATTTTTTCCATTCTTAATAGATTTGTAAAACAAGAAAATACATACAGGAAATTGTAAAGGAATCTTCAATAATTATTTCAAGCATTTTTTCATTTTAAAAACTTCATTTCCCAAAATTAAAAAAATAAATAAATAAAATGTGAAAAGTGTTTAAAGGTACAACAGTCTCTCCTAACCTCAATTTCACGTTCTTAACTGTTGCAGAACAAGGCTTCGTAATATCGCAAAACCAACTTTATTTTACGGCAGTGTAACCTGGCCATTGAGGGAAAGAGATGTTCAACGAATGAAAGCTGCAGAAATTACGTTCATGATATCACTCTTGGGGCTGACTCTTAGTGAAAGAGTAACAAGTCGCAGCATTAGAGAAGAATTAGAATTTCATCTCAAAAAGAAAACAAAAACGAGCAAAATTGTATTATATTTTTTGTTTAAAATCTCTGAAAGAATAACTCCCTGAAATTAATTATATTGCTTGTGGTTCATCCTGTGTACCTAGTTTTGTTTGTGAAATATTCGTTATTTCTCAGCTTTTGGCGAATTACATAGAATATTAGAGGGTAGAGGGGAAGAGAAGGCCTGATGGCCTTATCTCTACCAGGATAAATAAATAAATAAATAAATAAATAAATAAATAAATAAATAAATAAATAAATAAATAAATAAATAAATAAATAAATAAATAAATAAATAAGTAAATAAATAAATAAATAAATAAATAAATAAATAAATAAATAAATAAATAAATAAATGAGTGAATGAGTGAATGAGTGCGTGAGTGAGTGAGTAAGTAAGTATGTAAGTAAGTAAGTAAATAAGTAAATACGTAAATAAGTAAATAAACAAATACATCTATACTAATAAATCTGTAGCCAAAATTTTTCTGGTAATTTTCGATTTTCCAAAAATAATTGGTCCTAACATATATAATTAACCACCTTGAAACCGAAAATCGCTTTTTTTAAATTTTTGTTTGTATGTCTGTCTGTCTGTATGTTTGCTACCTTTTCACGCGATAATGGCTGAACGGATTTCGATGAAAATTGGAATATAAATTAAGTTTGTTGTAACTTAGATTTTAGGCTATATGGCATTCAAAATACATTATTTAACAGGGGGGTTATAAGGAGGCCTGAATTAAATAAATCGAAATATCTCTCTTATTATTGATTTTTGTGAAAAATGTTACATAACAAAAGTTTCTTTAAAAATAATTTGCGATAAGGTTTATTCCTTGAAAAAGTTTGATAGGATTGATATTTAATGAGATAAATGAGTTTTAAAATTAAAATAACTGCCATCTTAGGCCGTGTAATGAATTAAAAGACAAATGACTTCGTCTATAAGGTGCCTTGGACAGCAACAATCGAAAGCTATGAAAGATAGCCTACAGAGAATGTTTCTGTGTTTGTATGAAGTAATATCGGAACCTAAATTAACCGATTTGTATAATTAATTATTATTTCATCATTGGAAAGTGTAGTTTCTCTAGATGGACATAATGCTATAATGTTATTACAGTAACTTCTGATATAATATAACATAATATAATATAATATAATATAATATAATATAATATAATATAATATAATATAATATAATATAATATAATATAATATAATATAATATAATATAATATAATATAATATAATATAATATGTAATATTATATTATATAATTTAAGTTATCTGAAGGGTTCAGAACCATAGTGGGCCAAGCACCATTTACTGAATACGTAGAAAACAAGGGTTAAAATTAAGTTATTACCATAATCAATGGAAACCTATAACAAGTAAAATAAAATATACACATTAAATCTAAATGATGTCAATCTTCATTAAGCTATGGTTGCATGTAATAAAAATTAAGAAACATGTTAAAGGAATTGTCATTGCACCAAATGAGTGTCTCTGGACCAAAATGATCGCATTTTACAGTAATTATTTGGATGCAATTTAAATTAAGTAACATATTAAACGATTTATCCTTCTATCAAACACGAATGTTCCCTGGATCAAATGTCCTATTTTAATTATGTAATTACTTTATATTTATTTCTAACGGGTGCAGCGGAGCGCACGGGTACGGCTAGTAAATAAATAAATAAATAAAAAATAAATAAATAAATAAATAAATAAATAAATAAATAAATAAATAAATAAATAAATAAATAAATAAATAAATAAATAAATAAATAAATAAATAAATAAATAAATAAGTGAATGAATGAATGAATAAATAAGTAAATAAATAAATAAGTAAATAAATAAGTAAATAAATAAATAAATAAATAAATAAATAAATAAATAAATAAATAAATAAATAAGTAAATAAGTAAATAAATAAATAAATAAATAAATAAATAAATAAATAAGTAAATAATTAAATAAATAAATAAATAAAATGAATAAATTACATTAAATAAAATAAATTAAATTAAAATAAATAAATAAATATTATGACAACGCGGCCACCGGCGTGGCTCAGTCGGTTAAGGCGCTTGCCTGCCAATCTGAAGTTGCGTTCGGGCGCGGATTCGATACCAGCTTAGGCTGATAACCTGGTTGAGTTTTTTCCGAGGTTTTTCCCAACTGTAAGGTGAATGCTAGGTAATCTATGGTGAATCCTCGGCTTCATCTCGCCAAATACTATCTCGCTATCACTAATCTCATCGACGCTAAATAACCTAGTAGTTGATACAGCGCCGTTAAATAACCAACTAAAAATAATGACAACGCGAGTTATGTTAAAAGCACCGCCTGCTTGAACGCATCCGATGAAGCAGCCGTCGGATGCATGGATGCGTCTGAGCAGGCGGTGGTTAAAAATGTTGTCAACATTTTAATATGACTGAACTGTAAAAGGCAGTGACAATTGTTGCGAAATCATACGCTGTGAAAATAATAACAGGAAGGAAAGAAAATTAGCGTTTTGAAACTGAAACTTCAGATTAAGGTATTATTTGTACATAACACAACGTACAGAACATCCAAATGATACACAGGTACTGAGCTGTAGTTACTGAATAATATGGTGTTTTTTATAACATATTTTATAGTACCCGTATAGAAATATTCAGTCCGGAATATTATTCCTGAGCATCTTGTTTGCCTGTGTAGAAATAATGAATAGTCTATGTACCGAAAAGCAATGCACATTTTACAAGAATTTGCTTATTTTAGTACTCGCATTAACATTATAATTATCGTAACGAAAGTTGTCAGTAATTTAATTTATATTCTTCCTCCTTTTTATGCAAACTGGGAATCAGAGAAAAAAGATGAAATGAAGAGTCCACTGCAAGAATGATGGATGTCATTTGGAATACATTTTTCAGGAGAAGCAATTGAAAGTTTGAAATGCTTAGTGCTCAAAGCTTAACTGTGATTTTCCGATCATTACTGGACAATGACTATAAGTGTTAATGCCATATCACTCTATGTACATTCTATAACTCTTATGTCTTAAGCTATACATTGGCAGTCTTGGTTCATTTTCGACAAGAAAGTGACATTCATCATTCTTGCAGTGGACTCTTCAAATGTAAACATCTGTTTCATGCATGTAATTTAAATGGTATGCGTAGAAGTTGGTCATCACTATTTTACCCTAAACCTTGTTTTGAATTATTAAGACTAGTACTGTCTGATAATAAATCAACAAAAAAAATTGCGGATCATTCAGTAACAAGGAAATTTATAAAGAAACAAAATTGCAATATTTATCATTGCACTGAAATGGTCGAGGTCTTGCGTATAATTCGAGCGACTGTTTGTGTGTTCTATGATGCTGTCTTCTTTCATTGAAAAGCTGAAAAAAAGTAATTTAATTGAAAGCAAAATTCACATCTAATCTAACCTAATCTTTCACATAATAATATACACATAATCTAACCTAATCTGTCACATAATACACACCTAATCAAACCTAACCTAACCTCTCACATAATAATACACATCTAATCAAACCTAACCTAACCTCTCACATAATAATACACACCTAATCTAACCTAACCTCTCACATAATAATATACACCTAATCAAACCTAACCTAACCTCTTACATAATACTACACACCTAATCAATATATTCGATAATATCCAATATAACCTCTAACATCCATGATTGTCTGAAAATTGATGTTCAAAGTTCCACGCTTGTCATCTGTTACGTATTAATGCGCATGAGCCTATAATGCCAACAAAGTACTTCTACGACGCCATGCTAACGCAATAAGGAATAGTGCAGCTCTTTTTCTTTATAAATTGTTTTATTTTTTAATAATCCGCAAATTATTTGTTGATTTTTATCAGACAATACTAGTCTTAATTTCGAAACAAGGTTTAGTGTAAAATAGTGATAACCAATTTCTACTCCCGAGCCGTGTCATTTTTACTACTAATTTTCTGTTAAAACGTAAGAAATATTTTTTCATCTTCTTTTTACATGAACTAGACAGATTACCCTTCTTTATCTTCGTAAGCGATTCAGTAATTATTATTTCCTTGATTTATAAAATTAGAATTTTTTTAGGCAGTCACAGTTGCGGCATTCTTTCTAGATATTCTCGGAATTTCTTTCTGTAAAATTTTATTCTTTTTCTTAATGTCTTATATGTTTTTGTGTTACATGACTTTGTGAATTCTTTCTAATTTATTGGGTCTGTATTCTGTTTTTTTTGTCTGATATTTTTAAGGTTATCAAATTACTATAACTTAAAAAAGTGATAATTTTGTCTCCACAGGATATGTGTGCATACACATAGACGAATATCTTTGTAATGCGTGCGGTATTTTAAACTTATTTTAGATGTGTCCAGAAGTTCATAGTAAGCATAGGACATATTTTAGGGATAGTAGGCTAGCCTATGATGTACGGATACAGTTCCTTCTGTTGTGTAAACCCAGTCACTTTAATAGTTATTTCTTGAAGAAATTTGTACACTATCAAAGAAAGTGGAGAGTGTCGTAATACAAAGTTTCTGTTTTTTATTGTTTTGCTCAGTTTCTACTCGTACATAACAACTTCTCATGAGAATGAATTATAAATATCAATATGACTGATTCTGTTCACAGAGTTACTGAAAAAACATTTAACACGACCGTAGTTTAATTATGCATAAACACATTGCTAATAAATAGACCCAGGTCACGTTTCACCCGGAAACTGGATTGAAGTTAGTTGCATATGAAGGGTTCAGAACCATAGTGGGCCAAGTGCCATTTATTGAAGACGTAGAAAACAAGAGTTAAAATTAAGTTATTACCATAATTCAATGGAAAGATATAGCAAGTAATATAAAGTATACATATTAAAACTAAATGATACGTCAAGCTTCATTAAACTATGATATTCACTTAAGTTTAACCCTTGCTTTCTCCACTTTTAATAAATGGCGCTTGGCTCACTATGGCTCCGAACCCTTCATATAGTGTTTAGTCAAGACATGACTTAAGCCCAGTTTCCCACGATGTTTTTCATATACATGGCACTGGATATCTGAAGACGTCATCACTCCGCCGAGAAATAGTATCGTTTGACAATAGAACCAAGGATATTTCCTTCTCTGCGCCGGCACTATTTCTGCAACTTTATAACTGACCACTTGTGCTTTTTCAGGACTAGTTTCTCTCCGTATCGTAGCTTATGCTTGCTTTTCTTCCGATAGCAACAATCGGCTAAAATAGTTATTATCTTTCCCAGATAAGTTACTACGTTCGGTACGAAAATATCTTTTCAATTTACTAGGGACCGTGGATTCGTTGCTTAGTTTTTCTCCACACACGACACATTCTGGTGTAGGACGGTTTTCAGGTCCACTGAACGTAAATCCAAAGTTTAAATAACTATCTTGGTAGTTACGGACTGTCCCAGTAGGTTCTACGCCCCCCTGTACTGCTTTCACGACACACTTGGAATTAGTTCGTTCTCACTTTTGTTACTGTCAAGGCAATGTATCGGTGAAATAAGGGTGAACAATTAAGAAAAGTACGTTTTTTTTTTGTTTTTATGCTTGTATTTACATTTAAGCCTTTTAATTTCATAATATGGTTTAAGCGATAAAAGTTCCACAAGTGTTGCAAATTTTTTGTTTGTATATACAATTTTTTCTTTCTTATGGGTACCTAATTTATATATTTCTCTACTAAATGAGACTGTGTCAAATGATCTGTTCACATAATCGAATTTGGCTGAAAATAGTGTGCTGGACAGTTATAGTTAAGTACAGTATATGCAGGTCTTATTTTACTAGATAGCGACATTTTTATAACTTCAAAATGCTCATCTGTCTTCAAATTTGGAACACATACACTTTAAAAACAGTTTTAAAAAGTGGGGCTAGCTTTTTTGTGTATAAGTACAAATATTATCATTAATGGTAACTAAATAACAGAAAAGTAAAATATTCAACGAGTTGGACAGTACATAGTTAATCATATTTTCATAAGCATAAACTAGCAAAATATGCAGAAAGCAATAGATGATCCCACATATTGTACTAGGGAGTTTTAAATCTACTGGATTGAGATATTGTACAGATATTCCTAGTATAATTTATTTTAAATTTCAATTTTTTCAGCTTTTAATTTTTCAGCATTTTCAACTTTTCAAAATACTCTGCGTACCACAATTTTTTAACTATCTGCTTGAAATTTTCAGGAAAACTGAGAAACAGTCATTGGTTCCATTGTTATTAAATATTTGTCATATTTCATATGCATCAAAATTAAAAATTAAATAACACCTACATAAAATATTTTTTTTTCTACAAAAGTACTTTAAATTAAACAAAGCTTGCTCATTATTTTCTTTATATTAATCTTTTAAGTCCAAAATAAATTTTTAAGTATTATGTGATAATGCATTTGATACAAGGAGCATTTTAATAATATAAAATAAACAATAAAATCTTAAATATAGAAATTAATATCTCAAAAACTATTTGACACAGCTTAACAACATTTGGTGTATAATATCAGTATGATAATGTGCTGGTATGGTCAAAATTTCAAGTACGTCAGATGAAAATTGTAGATTTTAGAATTTCATAGATGCATCGCCTTAAATTATTGTCACTGACTCATCTTCAACTTTTCTCCTTTTAACCAAAAACGTATTCATACTGAAATTAGATTAACACAATAACGCAAATAACACGCGTGAAACTAAAAATCAACCTCAAAATATGCCAAAACATGGACAAAATGACGTTACGACTGGTGAAACAACTGACTTGTGAAATCAACCGGTGTGTCGCGAAATTTTGGAATTGAAAAATAAATTGTATGCCATCCAGAAAGTCTCTTTACAAAGCACTTTTTATTTGCAACGAAGTCTTTGATATGGTACATTTTATTTTGAAACAGACTGTACCAATGCTCAGTTCAGTTTTTCCACCATAAGGCCAGGTATAGAGAAACTCTGTCTAATGCACCAAGCGCACACTTCACATTAATTTAAATAGTTGAGTTTTCAAAAACGATAATAAACATAATATTTTATCGGACATCGAATTTTTTACACAAACCTTTGTTTTTTTCTAATGCCACTCAAGTTGCTGCTTGTTCTTTTACAAATTTCGATTTCATGTTAACATCAACCTATCTACAACACTGGATATCCGACACTACATAGAAGTTATTAGTCCTTTTTTCTGGCGAAACGCGCTGGAACGGCGTACCGGCACGTTTTTGTCGCATTTTTCATCATGGTACCGAAACATGTGTGAATAACTATGTTTTTAATATATTTTTTCTTTGAATTCCGCTTAGATCTTGAAAGCCTTGGTTGGACGAAAACGAGGTTAAAAACGACAAAATTCCCGTGCAGTGAAAAGTAGGCTAAAGCCTGGTTCACAATAAACCGAAAAAGGAAACGACAACGAGAACAAGAACGGAAATAATGTTAAAATAAATGTATTTAAATGTATTTACAACAGTTAATTGTGAATGCTCACATTTAAATACATTTATTTTAACAATATTTCCGTTTTCGTTCTCGTTGTCGTTTCCGTTACCGATTTATTGTGAACCAGCCTTAATCATCTTCCCGTCCGCTATAAAATATTCGCCTTTTTCTCCAGAAGAAAAGTACTGGTTATTATTATTATTATTATTATTATTATTATTATTATTATTAAAATCAAATAAGTGTGTCGCGATATCTTGGGCTTTCAGTAAAGTGTGTCGTCAGTCAAAAAAGGTTGGGAGCACTGCGTTAGTGTGCCGCGGGAACTCATTACATAGGATAGTGTGCCGTGAACAAGAAAAGGTTGAGAACCACTGGCCTATATTATTAAAAGTAAAAGTGAAACAGCGAACCTAATCATTGTTCAAGTTAAACCTCAAAACAAATGCTAGAAGTTTCTGGATAAAATGCAATGAGAGTCCTTACTTTATGTCTTCCGAACAAAAGTTGTGTTGAATGTTGAAAAATAGTAGACTCTTTTGTGTAATACCAATTTTGTTGTATCAGCAGCAGAAAGAACATATAGGATGAGTTCCTCTTTGTACTCGGCCTTCCACCCTGACCCTCCGGGCGTAAGCAAGAAGTCGAAGGAAGCCCTGGCCAGAGGCCTCAAGCTAATGTACATGAGTGGCACGGACTTCAGCTCCCCGGAAGAAGCCACCTCTAACTGGTGGAACACGAAAGTGGAGAACATGTACCGCTGTCAGGTGGCTGGGTATAGGTAACTTTCTGCAAGATGTAGCTATAAATTTCGATATATTTTATTGAAGTCTATAATTATATTCTGAACATTTGCTTTTTAACGTTTATATGAATGCCATTGTGAAAGATTTTAGAGACACAAAACACGGATATATCTCTATTAACAGAAGTTTAAAATCAGATATAATAAAGTTTGCAGATGATCTTGTTTTACTGGCAATATCTGAAGATGATTTGCAATGGTCAGTGCATAATTTAAATTTATTAGCTCAAAGATATTCAATGGAAATATCAATTAACAAAATAAAAATAATGTCCTTTTATGGTAAATACCCAATACCAAGCAAAATTTGCTTAAATAACATATTTTGGAAAGAGTTAATGAGTTTAATTATTTATGATATAAACTTTCTTGTGTTGAAATTTGGATCTATGAGAGAAAATTGTAAAATTCAACAAATCAATGGATATCATTAATAGAGTTTTAAAACCTTCATTAGTACAAAAATCAACTCGTACTCGTCTTTATCAAATAATAGCTCGACCAGGGTTATGTTGTGGGAGTGAAGCGTGGATTTTAAGGATAAAAGATGAAAGCAGACTAACAGCTTGCGAGATGAGACTGATGAGCCGAACAGCTGGCTTCACTAAATGGAATCGAAAGAAAAATGAAGATATCCTTCAAGAACTTAATGTGTCATCAATACTAGACTATATCTCCAGATATCAGTTAAACTGGAAAGAACACGTCTCAAGAATAGTTTCATCAAGGATTCCTAAGGCAATAATGAAGTATCGTCCAAATGGAAAACGGTTACTTGGTCGACCTATGAAAAGATGGCAAGAAAATCGCTTTTTCAGGCCGTAACAGTTCTTTTGGGACTAGTACTTGACAGGATGATGATGATGATGATGATGATGATGATGATGATGATGATGATGATGATGACATAGCAAATATTGTGACGTTTCATGAATAGAAGTAGATACACTTTAAAGGAAATAGGCCTACGCTTTTAAAAATTTGTTTCCTTCAAAGTTGGGTTTATCAATTTTCTTTTCCTAGAGTTTTTATTTTTTGGCATGAGAACTAGTTCCAAACAATATTATTAAAAATATGTGACCCTGAAATTTTCTTAGATGCTCAGAAACGTAAATTGAAAGGAAAAAATTGGGCACTTTAAATAAAGTTGTACCAGTAGCATAACAGAAAAATTGTCGCTATAAGATATATAACAGTTGCTGTACTGGAATATTTAGTGCACATACCACTTGCGTTCCTACTACCTAAATGACCTACCTGGGCAAATATTATTTTTCAAGATGAATAAGTTCTATTAATAAAACTAATAACAAACTAATACCGTTACATTTTCAACCGCTCTCTGTAAAATTGAAGGTTTTGTGGAAAAACAACTGTAGTCCAAAAACATAAATTTTCAGGAGAAAAAAAAACTATCTGGCATGGGTGTTGTTGACACTTTAAATATGAAATTCATCATGCCATTTCTTAAAGTGTTGTGGAAACTTGGGAAAACTGAAGTACATTTGTAACTTAAGTCGGCATGAGTAGCGTAGTCGGTATAGCGCTGACCTTCTGTGCTCGAGGTTGCGGGTTTGATCCCGGCCCAGGTCGATGGCATTTAATTGTGCTTAAATGCGACAGGCTCGTGTCAGTAATTTACTGGCATATAAAAGAACTCCTGCGGAACAAAATTCCGGCATCGGCAACGCTGATATAATCTCGGCAGTTGCGAGCGTCATTAAATAAACCATATACCTATTTTTTATAACTTAAATTTCCTCATAGAAATAGGCTACATGTGTAAATATAGGTAACTGTGGACAATGGTTGTTTTAAGAAGCAAATCCCCTGTTTTGGCTGAAGTGTGCCTCTCCTTTAATCTTCTTTTTATTTATTATATCCTGTTTCTTCTCCTTTCGATGCTTACGTTTCTTCTATGGGGTTACTTCTGCACCTAAAAATGATTCCATAACTAATATAACAATTCACGTGCTAAAGTATTTTTCTCTGAGGTGACTTTTACAGCATAAATAAGAAGCAGCACTACCAATCTACTACAGTTTAAAATTGTATGGATAAATGTTTCAATATGATATCAAATTGAAAGTATGTTTTACTTAACAACGCTCATAACTGTCGAGGTTATATCGGAATTTTGTCCCGCAGGAGTTCTTTTATATGTGCAAGTAAATCTATTGATATGAGCCTGTCGCATTTAAGCACATTCATAATGTAGGGTAAAGTTGTCTAATTCCGTGATACGTTTTATTCACGGATGTCACGGGGTAGGATATTTTGCTAGGAAGTTCACCGAAGTCTCAAAAGTAGGCGAAAGATGCAATCTTTCGAGAAAGATGTCTGGCTCTATGGTCGAACAGCAAAGCTTTGACTGACATTCAATTTTTAAAAAGTATCACGGGATTAGGGATATCACGGAAATAGGCAACTTTACCCTACGTCGCTGGCGTTTTTCCATAATTGGAGTTTGGTATGAAGCAGAGTGCTAATACTCGGACTGATAATAACTGTTGTAAGCTGGAACTTTATTACAGGGACAATGTGTGCAATCAACTAAGTCAGCTGAGGCTATTAGATACATTAGTATTTGTTCTATTGTAATTATTGTGTTTTTCATGTTACCTACTTATTTATTGTTTTATTGAATTCAATGTTTATGGTAAATAGTGTTCTATTTTTTGCTAATGTATTACTGAGGCAACCCTGGAGGTCATTATGAAAAGGTCCGCGGAAGTCCCGCAAACGGTTAGGGACCAGCAAGCTTTACAGTAGGCTATATAACTTAATTTCTGAAAAAAAGTCTTCATTCTCAGTTGATAAAAAGCAAGCACAATTAATAAGATATTTCCAATGTTATTTTGGGTCATATGTCCATTGCTTCCCATTACAGATTCAATTGGTGTATTTATTACTTTAAATAATGAAATGAACCTGTCTTGAACGTTAATGTTCTTTATATCTGCTTTCAGAGATGAGAAGGATTATCTGGAAAAACGACGTCTGAAAGTGATAGATAAGTGGCCGAGATCAGGGCTTATAAGAAAATTGATTCGATGGGACGGAATGTACTATTATTTTCCAGAAGGCAGAGAATGTCCTAAACTTAAATGTTCCGACGTGAAGAAGGCTCTGCTGCACGAAACTGTTATCTTTGAGAATTCTCCCTACACTGACAAGACTTTGCAATGGACTCCAGTGGTGTCCGCCATGACACAGAAAATAAATAACGCCTGTGATGAAATTATAAAGGATAGACCTCCTCCAAAACCTCGTGAAATGGAACGAGTTCCAAATACGATTATTCAACCAATCGACGATAGCTCCACAATTGTCAAGGAAAGGAGAAGCAAGCGTTCCTCAAACAAAAATTTGAAGTCCACAAAATTGATTGGCAAAAAATATAACACGTTGAAAGAAAACAATGCAGTCTTACATAAAGAATGTTTAAGTTCCTTGAAGGTGGATGAAGCTGAAGATATGAAGGACATAACGATACACAGCAAAGAAGTACGCAAATATTCAGGAAGCTGCGAAGGACCGCTGAGAAGAACACAGAATATAACTAAGAAGACTTTCAGTGTTGCAGCCATAAGGAGTGGAAAGGAACTTACATCGAAAAGAGTCGGTTTAACAGGTAGTTCCTTAGTATTAGGAGCTAACGTAGGTAATACTAAAGGTGTGAATAAGGTATCAGTCAGTTACAAGAATGGACATATGAAATTTCCCAGAGTTGAATATAAAGATTATTTTCTTCTTGGCCCCAGTAAAAGTGATATTCAGCAAGGATCCAAAACTTCCGTTCGAAAGTGTTCAGTAAGGGATAAAACACAGAATTTAAATTCTACAAACAATACTGTGAAAAATCCAAGCAATAATACGGATCCTCAAAGTATCATCTTAAGTAACCGTCGAACCGCAAGAAAACCTCCTTCAGTAAACAAAGAAACGCACAGTAAAGAATCCGTAAGGAATTCCAAAACATCAATATCTAGACGTATTTCTAAACAAGGACTTCCTTTGCATAAAGTAGAAATTTCATTTGATAATAATAATATTTGTTGCAAGCAACTTACTCCTTACTCGTATCATACTAATCATCAAGAAATCAATTTAACTAACTGTGATAATATTGCGGGAGTTGGAACAGAAAATAAGAGTAATTTAAAATCAGATTTTACCTCCCTCGTTACATCTATCTACAATGAAAGTTTTATGAATGATGTAAAAATTTCTACCGAGACAAAATTGTTAGGATCAAGAAATCAGAGTGTCTCCAAGAAGAATATGCATTCAGAATTAGATGAACCTGAATTTGGTGTAGAAACTAGAACCATACGAAACATTACCGATCCAATATTACAGAAATGTTGGATCCCTAGAAACAGTACTTCTAGTCAAGCTTCAATTCATATTGATGACACTATTGTACCAAACTATAATATTGT
The DNA here is from genome assembly GCF_040183065.1 of Periplaneta americana. Taxonomy (NCBI): domain Eukaryota; kingdom Metazoa; phylum Arthropoda; class Insecta; order Blattodea; family Blattidae; genus Periplaneta; species Periplaneta americana. Next base: position 62,334,989 of record NC_091122.1, read on the forward strand.
GCAAAGGCCCTCTACTAGACAAGATCCTCGAATTTCACACGAAAGTATAAGAGATCCATCCGTGACAAAGGAGACTGTAAAATTATCGAACAAAAGCGGCAGAATATGGACATTATTAGAGAAGCAAAAATTATTTCAGAATCAGAATGAAAGCGTAGATGAAATAACAATGTTTCCGAGAGGAATGGTCCCCAAACGCAATAGCGTTATGCAAGCAGACAGTTATAATCGCAGTGTACAACTGAAAAATATGATGCAGAAGTACGAAACACTCGTCGAACGTCGCCTTCAGGGTAAGAATTACTTCTCTGAAAGACAAAGACTTAAGGAATTGGAAATGAATACTGAAGTAGAGAACTGGAAGCATGGAATAGTTGATGTTCGTGACGAATCAAATATTTTCAAGAAGGGAAAAGACTCCACAAATGATGTTATTGGCACAATGATAATGGAAGGGACGAGGGCTCCTAGGAACTCGGCAGTAAATTTAATTACAACAGAAAACAGCGAGATTTTAAGAACACGGCAACCTGAAGTAGACTTATTTTGAAACTAAACAAACTTAATAAAAATCGTAATAGTATGTACGAGATTATAAATAAAAATCTTTATAGCAGTGTAATGTCAATATATTGCGATGAGAATTGCTATGTAATTCTTATTTATAGAAATCCTTATGATTTTCATTATGAGAATCAATTAAATTTAATGTCCCTTATTTAATTACTTCATCTTAATTCAAACTTAAAATATCTCTTTAATAGGAAGTATCGTAGCGTACAATTGAGGGCTTTGCCGGAAGAAAGGCGGATAGACCTATACGCCCTTCTTCGGGAAAACGGTTTAAAATGTAGTGAATAATTATAGTAGCGAAATTTTGTTTTGATTGTACTGTACATACCTGCAGGACAGGTCTGCGTGCGTGTATAACATTTTATTCAGGTGCGTTTTAAAATCTTAGATTGCATATATCTCAATTCGCCATATTGACGTATATGCCCTTCTTCCGGCAAACCCCTCAATTTATATAGACTGAGATGTATTTTTTTTTATATATTCTGTATCCTCTCGTCCTGAAGCTATTAGTAAATAATTGATGAGGAATTTTATTGCAGTCGTTAAATGTTAATGATGCTTAGAGTAAATACTTTTATAAGCAAGATTTAATAACATTTTAAAGTCAGCGATGTATGCAATGGAGAGGGAAAGGAACTGGCAAGCATATCTCATCATCTCCCGACTTAGTTTCCTCATGAGATACATTATTGGTGTCACTTATGAGGTTCTAACCTGTCTTCAGACAGTTGACTAAACAACATAGGTAGATTGGTAAAGCGTCAGTGTGACGCTTATCTCATAAACAAGATACTGTATATCGTTTTTGTCCCAGATTGTTACATCAACATAAAGAACAGAAAGGAATGGCTGAGCCCTAACTGAAAAGCAATACCCCTTGCAAAAGCTGGTATCCATTCACGTACCAGTTAATGTTGTGCGTCTGGTGATACAAACAAGCCGTCATCTACTATGAATTGTTTTTGAGGAGTGTAACAATTACTGCTGAGATTTACTACCAAAAACTCTGTTGCCTTGAGGCTGCAATTCAAGGAAAATTACCGGAAAGACTGTAGTAAGTGATTTCGTAGCATGCTAATGCCCGTATGCGTATCACTAACTAATACTTCAAACTAGCCATACCCGTGCGCTTCACTGCACTTGTTACAAATAAATATTGACTTAAATCTAAATAGAGTTTCGTAATTAATGAATGTTGTATGTTGTAAGTCGTTTGCTCCTGAAACATTTTGAAGGTTGTATTTAAAACTTTGAATTTAACTGTTATTATCATGCAATACTTTCTGGAGTTGTTCAGTCAATTCTACTTTTAAGATTGATACTATGTTAGACTTAATAGACAATTTTATTGGTCGGGGTCTGAAATGAAATATACTTGTAAAAACTGAAGGCTCTTACTCTCAGCTAGAAGAAGATTTCCAATTAAATGATAAGCCTATGCTTGAACTTTAAAAGACGATGAGCAGTATAGAATGAAGATAAATGCCAATAAGATGAAGACCATGGTCATAGGAAAAAGTAAAAAAAAGGTGAACTTGCGAATTATAAATGAGGCAATAGAGCAAGTGGACAGCTTTAAATACTTGAGGTGTACTAGGCCTACAAGCAGCAACATGAGCTGCTGCCAAGAAGTCAAAAGGAGGATAGCAATGGCAAAGGAAGCTTTTAATAGAAAAAGGAGCATCTTCTGTGGACCTCTGGAGAAAGAACTAAGGAAGAGACCAGTGAAGTGCTTTGTGTGGAGTGTAGCATTGTATGGAGCAGAAACATGGACATTACGACGAAATGAAGAGAAGCGACTAGAAGCATTTGAGATGTGGATGTTGAGGATGGAGCATTTGAAGTGGACAGACAGAATAAGAAATTAAGCTGTGTTGGAAAGAGTGGATGAAGAAATAATGATACTGAAACTGATTAGAAAGAGGAAAAGAAACTGGCTGAGTCACTGGTTGAGAAAAACTGCATACTGAAGGATGCACTGGAAAGAATGGTAAACGAGAGAAGAGTTCGGGGCAGAAGAAGATATCCGATGATAGACGAGATTAAGATATAGGCTATATGGATCATATGAGGAAGGAAAGAGGAAGGCAGAAAATAGGAAAGACTGGAGAATGCTGGGTTTGCAATGAAAGACCTGCCATTGGGCAGAACATTATGAATGAATGATTGAATGAATGAATGAATGAATGAATGAACTTTATTTTCATAACTTTTCGTAGGTATAGAAGATAACGTAGCCAAAAGTAGGCTTCTTTTATAATGCCTGTAAGTCATAAGATAAAGTAAATGATATATTATATATATATATATATATATATATATATATATATATATATATATATATAGGTACAACACATATTGCGTCTATCCTATGCAGAATTTAAGGCTGTGTTCCATTGAGTCTCGTATTGATGTCGCCACTCCAGTTTCTTCAGACGTGTTGATCCCGTTTCTTTTGGTGCTCTTATTTCAAGACTTCTAAGCGAGAGCCTTCTGGGACTGCTGGGAAAAAAGATCGCGTAGAAAGTCAGGCGCTGGTCTTAGTTTGCATGGCTACCTATATTCGCTGCACAGTAAACACTTCTCATTCAGAGTGACGTTTGATCGAAAACTCAACTGACTCTGATGTTTATCTGTGATGGATTAATGTTATTAATCATTCCGCTTCAAATAGATTAAAACCAAATCGATTTCATGGCGAATCGCTGAATTAAAAGTATTTTCGAGGTTACTCACATTCCTGGAGTTTCGCCATGTTTTCTTAAGCTTTATATCTACGCCGCCATATTTGGGTCGTCCTCAATGGTCTCGCAGTAAACATGCTGGCCGTTGAATTCGAGGTTCGCAAGTCGAAACCCGGCTGAGGATAATGGACTTCAAAGGGCAATAAAATTCTTAGCAAGGGTTCTCCAAGTAGAAATATGGAAGCTCATATTATTATTATTATTATTATTATTATTATTATTATTATTATTATTATTAGGCCTATTATTATTATTATTATTATTATTATTATTATTATTATTATTATTCAATCTCCAAAATTTAAAAACAATAATCCTATTCCACCTAAGGTACACTAGGTTATAGTAGGAAAGTAGTGAAGATATGAATATTAAGGCCGTGTTCCAAAGCTACGTTTACAGCTGAAGTGAAATAGATAGTTGACTAAATAGCCGGATGTGACGTCAGAAGTCATGATTCGTGGCTAACGAGAAAGGACAGGCTACGGCAAAACGTCACATTCTTAGTCATAACATGGCTAACATTGAACAAGTTTATATACAGGGTTAGTTAAAAGTCCCGCACCACCTAAATAACTTTTGAAGCATACGGTTCAGTGACATGAAACTTGGTATGTGAGGATAACCATATACTAAGAACTCTATAATGGTATTACAGAGTTTTTTCTACTTCCGGTTACACCGGAAGTAACTCCAACTCTCTTATTTTGAATGGAACACCCAATATATTATTTTATTTTTGAATAGTACTCATTAAGAGATTTTCAAAAATTACCCACACTTGATACTTCTGTCCAAATTCAGTGATACTAAGTCAAGGAAACAGAAAAGTGTATCGAATATTAAAATAATAAACGCACCACCTAAATAGCTTTTGAAGCATACGGTTCAGTGATATGAAACTTGGTATGTAAGGATAACCATATGCTAAGAACTCCATAATGGTATTACCAAGTTTTTTCACTTCCGGTTCAACCGGAAGTAACTCCAACTCTCTTATTTTAAACGGAACACCAAATATATATTTTTATTTTTGAATAGTGCTCATTAAGAGCTTTTCAAAAAGTACCCACACTCAATAATTCTGTACAAATTCAGCGTTGCTAAGTCAAGAAAACAGAAAAGTGTATCGAATATTAAAATAATAAAATACTCCTTCCTTAACAAAAACAAAACAAAGCTAGCTCACCTTCTAAATTATGTGTTCAAATTGGTAGCCCTCAGCTGCTTTACAATGTGTCACTCGATCATAGAAACCATTTAGGGAATGATTTAACCAGGCTTTAGGAATATCTTGCATCACTTCCATTTTTATTTAGCAACACTGAATTTGTACAGAAGTATCAAGTGTGGGTAATTTTTGAAAAGCTCTTAACGAGCTTTATTCAAAAATAAAAAATATATTGTGTGTTCCATTTAAAATAAGAGAGTTGGAGTTACTTCCGGTTAAAACGGAAGTAGAAAAACTCGGTAATACCATTATTGAGTTCTTAGTATATGGGTATCCCAACATACCAAGTTTCATGTCACTGAAACCACATGCTTCAAAAGTTATTTAGGTGGTGCGGGACTTTTAACTAACCCTGTATAAATGCACATTTAACATGAGTTTAATCTAGCAAATCCTTTGTTTTTTTTAGAACTTTTAACATGTATTTATATTAGACGATTGTCAAGATGACCATGACTGGACTATGATAATCACGTGACTCCGATTCGTGCCGAAGCCTGTCTTTCTAGTTAGCCACGTCATGATCCAAAGCTACATAGTGCATAGCAATGAAGTCCGTAGTAGCTAGTAAACGAAAATGCTTGCTTCATTGATGACTTTTATAGATGAGGAGGTGAGACCTGGCATGTGAACTGTGCTAGAGGGGAAAGAAAGAGAGTTTGTTTCATGATGGTTAATAATACAGGACAAGTCAAAATGATGGACATTTCAGTAACTTATTGGGAGAAATCTAATGAACGTATTGTATTGGGAGACGAATCTACCGACACGGAAGTTCATCTCAGACTAAAATCTATCTTCTCCCTCTAAACCCATTAGTGATATAGCCACGACACATGATAAGATCACAGAACAGGTCTTACCTCCTCTACTGTACACTAAACCCACATGGATACCTCATCGGCAATTGGCGCTATGAAATCTGAAGATGCTTTGGAAGTAAACTTTAGAACAATACGTTAACTTTCAACATTGACATTGGTATTCTGGTACCTTCTTTACAATCTCTAAATATTGTAATATTTTTCCACATAACTCGTAATGAAACTACACATTAGGAAGCCAGCGATTAGATAATTATACAGTATGGACACTTCGCGTCGGTACCTTTGATGTAGCGGGACTGATTTCAATGACGTCTAAACCAGTTTGAGCGTGAGATTCTGCTTTCTCCCTGGGGTTGGCACTGACATCACACCAGCTAGCAGTCGACACAGCGGAAATATAACATATACTGTAGGCCTATAATTAATACATCTAGTACATTATGTACTCAAATAAAATAAACTGGACCGATCAAATATTAAATCCGTCATTAACTGTAATGTCTAGACTCTAGAGTTCATTTATAATGAGAGTTGAGACGTTGACCCCAACAACAATTAAAATATGTAATGATTTGATAGCAGTGAAAATGGAAAAACAAAACTCCTATGAGAAGTAAAATCATATACTTGTATTTTATTGTATACAAATATTAAACGAATTTGATGCATAATTTTATAATGTATTTTATTATTTTATAATATAATTTATATATAATACAAAACATATTATTACAACTAGTTTGTCACTAAGAAATAAGGAAAAGCTGTTAACTTGGATTTATTTGAAGTAAAGTGTTACTGAATTATGCAATAAAGTAGGCGATGTTTGGATCCTGTGTCTCAACTATATTCTCAGTTATTATCTTAGCGTGTGCTCGATTACACTAACCTCTAGCGCTTGAAAGTGGAACTAAACGCCGACGCACAGAGAAACAAAACAGGAAAATTCGCTCAGTGTCCATTCTACATAATCCCTATTCGCTGAGGAAGCTTTGGGTATATATGTTGGAATCCCGGCCTTCTTCATAGCTATTTTTCTAAAAATCATGACATTGTGGTGCAGCACTGAATTAAGAACGCAGTGTCATGATGTAGTTTCATTACGAGTTATGTGGAAAAGATAAGGGCCTAAAATATTACAATATTTAAAAAAATGAGTATTAAAAATATCAATGTAGAAAGTTATTGCATGTATGTATTTATTAACACTACAATTGGTCCCGGTGGCAATGATATATAATATACAATAATAACATTACAATAATTATATTAATAAAATTTACAATAATATCAGCAATAAAAATATAAACGTAAATTTAATTCTAACTATAAATAAATAAATGCAATAAACCTAGGACTATAAATAAAAACTATGCTATAATAACGCCTACTACAAGCAAAAGTAAACCTAACTTAAAAGTACTTAACCAACTTTTATCAAACCAACTTTTATCAACTTAAGTATATTAGATATCACCTTAAGTAATTACATATCAGCTTAATTAATTACATGACACAACTTAGATATTTACACTGCACCTACAATTACATTTTCAGTCTAATCTTCTTAACCTTTCCTTAAATGTATTGATTTTGAGAGGACCACCCTGAAAGATTGCCGCAGGTAAGCTGTTCCAGTCTACTATTGTGCGATTAACAAAGGAAAATTTTGCCACGTCCGTTCTTTAATTTCTGCATTTAAACTTTCTAATATGATCAGCCCTGACTAAGTATGATGGTGTCACTAATCTAGCATTGATGTCGGTCCATGCTTTGTGTCCCATTTGTGCCTTAAACAATGCGGTCAGTCTGGTCGTCCCTCGCCTTGATTTGAGAAATTTCCACCTTTAGTCTTTTACTATCTCTTCGCCATGTTTATTTCCTATTTTGACATATTTTGCTGCCCTGCGTTGGGCTTTTCTATTGAATCGATTTGCTTTTGTCTTTACGGATCTCAACCTGGTAAGTGATAAAGGACATTCTTGATATCAATGAACAATTTAAAAAGGCTCTTGTCCTGGATCCTGTCATCCATTTTGAAATTGGAATGTATGAAGCTAATGTAGTCAATACAGAAAAAGATTTGTAGTCTGCTGTATGTATGTTATGCAGTGATCTCTGTAAAATATCTATTAAGAGCTGGAAAGTATACGATAGCATGTTTAGAACCAGAACAGGTAAGTCTATACGCCAATACACATTTAAAACCCTCCACGAACTGGGCTTCTCAGTAGATTACCTACGCTGGAACTCACTCACTCACTCACTCACTCACTCACTCACTCACTCACTCACTCACTCACCCACCCACCCACCCACCCACCCACCCACCCACCCACCCACCCACCCACCCACCCACCCACCCACCCACTCACTCACTCACTCACTCACTCACTCACTCACTCACTCACTCACTCACTCACTCACTCACTCACTCACTCATTTATTTACTTGTTCATTCATTTGCTTATTTCCTTAGTTAATTAGTTATTCATTTGTTTATTCACTTATTAATTAATTAATTTATTTATTATATATGTATTGATTTATTTATTTATTTATATATTTATTCATTTATTTATTTTTACTGGCAAAGTTAAGACCACGGGATCTTCTCTTACACTTTAGCAGATCACAAAGTACACAAGCAGTGAAATTAACAATATGTGAAAGAACAAAATACTAACATATTACAGAAAATAGCAACATAACAATAGTTGACACTGAATAATTTCAAGGAAAAATTCTTCCGGGGCCGGGTATCGATCCCGGGACCCTTCAATTAGTGCGCGAACGCTCTACCGACTGAGCTACCCCAGGAACTATACACGACACCGTCACAATTTTTCCTTTTATATCCACACAACTCACATGAGCTGACAAGACGCCAGAAGTGAGTTCACACAAATACTGTGTGACTTTAAATTGTGGCTTTCTGTTAACGTACCTCCAGTAACGAAAGTATTATACAAATCTGGCTTTCAGGTAGTAGCTCCCTGTAAAGCAGGTTTGAATAATTTCAAGGAAAAATTGTTCCGCGTTCGCGCTAAGCGGAGGGTCCCGGGATCGATACCCGGCTCGGAACAATTTTTCCTTGAAATTATTCAAACCTGCTTTACTGGGAGCTACTACCTGAAAGCCAGATTTGTGTAATAGTTGACACTGTACAAAATGAAAATAATATCATAGGCTAATAGAAAAAAAGTAAAAACAGATCTAAAGACTGGAATATATCATAATCAACTCAATTAACAAAAATAGTTAACAGGAAAAACGTGAGAAAGAACACAACAAGTTGAATAGAATAAAATAATACTAAAAAACGAAATTTAAATAAAAGTCACAATAAAAAGACTACGATAGTAAATTCACCTGGTGATTAAGAGAGTTCAGTGTTGGTGAACAAAAAAGGAAAGAAAAGATATACAAGGGCTTATAATTGAAGGGAATCTGAATTGGAAAAGTGCAAATTTAGTTCATTTTTGAAACTAGATGATGTTCGACAATCTCTGACATGATCTGGTAGAGAGTTCCAGAGATGAGTTGCAGAGACGGTGAAAGATAATAGAGTAGGAGGATGTTTTGTGTTTAGGAATGGAGAGTGTGATATGGTGTTGTGAGCGAAATCTGTTGCGTGATATGAGGACAAATATTGAAAACGAGAAGCTAAATAGCTACGGTTAGAGTTCTGAAGAATATTGAAGAGTAACGTGAGAGAGTGAATATTTCTTCTCTATATGAGACGGACCCAGGACAACATATTTAGCGAAGGTGAGATACGGTCAGATCTACGGACGTTGCAAATAAATCGAACACGTACATTATGAACACGCTGTAATCTTTCTGTCAGTCTCATATTAAGGTCAATGAAGAGAGTATCACAGTATCAAGAGAGTCTGTACTAAATTCTTCTTGAGAGCCAACGGAACGAAATTTCGGATTCTTATTAGTATGTGAAATTTCATAACAATTATTTTACATATGTGTATAGGTCAGTTTCTGTCAGATGCGTTTCCAATTTACTGTGAGCTAAAGCAAGGAGATGCACTATCACCTTTACTTTTTAACTTCGCTTTAGGGTATGCCATTAGGAAAGTCCAGGATAACAGAAGGGGTGTGGAATTGAACGGGTTACATCAGCTGCTTGTCTATGCGGATGACGTGAATATGTTAGGAGAAAATCCACAAACGATTAGGGAAAACACAGGAATTTTACTTGAAGCAAGTAAAGAGATAGGTTTGGAAGTAAATTCCGAAAAGACAAAGTATATGATTATGTCTCGTGACGAGAATATTGTACGAAATGGAAATAAAAAAATTGGAAATTTATCCTTTGAAGAGATGGAAAAATTCAAATACCTGGGAGCAACAGTAACAAATATAAATGATACGCGGGAGGAAATTAAACACAGAATAAATATGAGAAATGCCTGTTATTATTCGGTTGAGAAGCTTTTATCATCCAGTTTGTTGACAAAATATCTGAAAGTTAGAATTTATAAAACAGTTATATTACCGGTTGTTCTATATGGTTGTGAAACTTGGACTCTCACTTTGAGAGAGGAACATAGGTTAAGGGTGTTTGAGAATAAGGTGCTTACGAAAATATTTGGGGCTAAGAAGGATGAAATTACAGGAGAATGGAGAAAGTTGCACAACGCTGAACTGCATGCATTGTATTCTTCACCTGATATAATTAGGAACATTAAATCCAGACGTTTGAGATGGACAGGGCATGTAGCACGTATGAGCGAATCCAGAAATGCATATAGAGTGTTAGTTGGGAGGCCGGAGGGAAAAAGACCTTTAGGGAGGCCGAGACGTAGATGGGAAGATAATATTAAAATGGATTTGAGGGAGGTGGGATATGATGACAGAGACTGGATCGATCTTGATCAGGATAGGGACCAATGACGGGCTTATGTGAGGGCGGCAATTAACCTCCGGGTTCCTTAAAAGCGAGTAAGTATAAATTCCTAGACTATTTTACTATATGACAGTAAGGGATAATAGTTTCATTGATTTTCGTTCAATTAAAGAAAATATTACCTTGATACATTACACCACAATTTGTACTTTTAACAAAAATATATATATGTTCCACAAATAAAAACTAAAAAAAATCAACTAAAATGATGTGAAAACATCTGCTAATATTCTGGACCCTATTGATCACCTAGTATTACAATCAGATGAATAACATACATCTCTATTACTGCAAATATCGTACAAAAGCACTTTGTATTAGTTCGCCTTTAAATGGTCAAAAATATATGTGAACCTGCATGGTTGCATGGACATGCATGTGTATTTTCTGTTACAGTATGCAACAGTTGTTTGTAACAAAACAAGGACAATAAAATTTTATTTTCATGTACACACAATTTACATAATGCATACAAAATGTACAATGTAGCGGGAACAAAATCTATAAAACCTCTAAAAAATATACTGACATTTTGTTGACCCGCTGCAACAATGAGGAACCAGTCTCTATATCTGGAATAAAATGTATGAAACATATTTAATTTTATATGTAAAGGAATATACAAGTTTCAAGTCTCGTAAACACATTTTTAACTATGGAGTATAAATATATTTGACGACTAAAGTATTAAACAAAACTGACGAGTTAACTCTTCTGACGCGTTTACCACTTCTGATATTTATGATAAATTAGAAAATTTCAACCACTGATGACTAATCTGACCATTTGGCAGTTTTTTTATTTATTTTCTTGATAATACCTTCATAACAGTTGTGAGAAAATTGATATAATACAATACAGAGCGAATTTTCAATTTCCAAGATTTTGTAATGCACTTCACAAACGAATATTGTACAACATTTTTTGCACGATCATATTTTAAAAATTACAAATACAATATATTTTACATTAAAAATTTGGGACAATATTATTCCAAAGCTTTCGTAAAACTGCAACTGGTAACTAAGCAACAATAAATGCAGTGTAATTGAAGGGTTCAGAGCCATATTGGGCCAAGCGCCATTTATTAAAAACGGAGATAGCAAGGGTTAAACCTAAGTGAATACCATAGTTTAATGAAGATTGACATATCATTTAGTTTTAATATGTATACTTTATATTACTTGCTATATGTTTCCATTGAATTATGGTAATAACTTCATTTTAGCCCTTGTTTTCTACGTTTTAGTAAATGGCGCTTGGTCCACTATGGTTCTGAACCCTTCAATTGGTCTATTTCGTATAGTTTTATGTTATGAAGAATGGTTTCCTTCTCAACAAGTATCTATTTAGGAATTCTAACTTTCAAGGCCTAACAACAATAGCCATAAATACATAAAAGAACACGATCGTGTAAAAACGAGTTTTACAACTTCCCAATTTGACTCCCAGGAGAATAGTAATGTTGGAATGTGGTAGATTTAGCAGTAGTAGAGAAATTATGGTAAAAATAGCACATTTAAATTTAGAATTAAAAAAAATGGAGGACAACGAGATTATTAAGATTTGTTATAGATATTTGGTAACAAATGGCAATAATATAAATTTGATTAGTATTTTTAAAAATGAACTCCACAAGACTGGACTGGGACAACTATGGAGAGAAAGTAATGAAAGTGAAAATAATGTTTTGAATATTATAAAGACAAAGGTGTAACGATATAGAAAAAAACACAAAATATGTTTTGTTGCATGAATAACAAGACTTCACTACAAAATTACACGAAAGTTAAAACTGCATGGCATCAAGAACCATGTATAACGAACGATATGGGATAGAAATTCTAGAATTGGTTTTGCATGGATTTGGCTAGGAGTGTGGAAATTGAGAGGGTTTTAGGGCTAATGTAGAAAATTACATGTATATTATGCAGCGAAATAGAAAATATAAAGCATATATTGTTAGCATGTGTCAAGACGGATTGGGTGATCGCAGTTTTATGAAAAGATAGTAGGTATAAACCGAAATATAAAGAATTACAAATGAACAGGTAATAAAATCCTTAGGAACATACTTTGGAAAGCGACAGAAAAGCGAATGAGGGAAATAAATAAGTTAAAAGATATGTAAAATAAATTTTAAAATTTGTGTGCGCATATAATATGAGTACGAGTATATATACAAAAATTTTATGTTGATGAGTGAGTGATAGCTATACAGGATGATTCACGAGGATTTACCGCCACTTAGGGAGCGTATTTCCGAAGACATTCTGAGCAATATTTTCAGAGTTATACTAATTTGAAGTTGTTAGTAAAATACCTTTATTCTTGAATTTTAAGGATAAAAGAATATTACAGATAAATAATTAACTATTCAGGAGTTGGTACCATTTCTTTAATTAGCTACTGTAGTGTTCTGAAGCTAAAATTGTGTTGTGAATTCCATAGTTGCTTCGTACAGAATTATTATTGTTATTTTTTTATTTTTAACTGCAAAATTACATTTTATCTTACCCATTTATCACAATTGTTACAATTTGCGCCACTCTTGTAAATTGTTTAAGACTGTACATTACGATGCATAATTAAACTGTAATGAATCAAGTTCTTAAAGTTGTATGGTTTGTAACAATTGTTGTAATAAGTGCGTAAGAATGATGTAATTTTTGGTTGAAAATTGAAAAACAAAATCTGTACAAAGCAATTAACAACACATTTCTAGTTTCAGAACACTAGACAATTAAAGAAATGATACTTCTGAATAGTTCACTCTCTATTTGTAATATTCTTTTACTCTTAAAACTAAAGAAAAAAGGTATTTTATTAACGGTTTCAAATTAGTGTAACTCTGAAAAATTGAGATTAGGACATATGTTTATTTGCTCAAAATGTCTTCTGAAATAAGGTCCGTAAGTGGCGGTAAATCCTCGTTAATCACCCTACATGACCGAAGATCAATGCTGTCATTCAACATTGTAACGCACTGTAGCCAAATAAAATAATAATAATAATAATAATAATAATAATAATAATAATAATAATAATAATAATAATAATAATAATAATAATAATATGTTCATATGTGGTGAGTGCTTTCCTGGGGGGGATATAAAACTTTATAAACAATTTAAAATCTTTAAAAACATTAAAATTAATTTAAAAAGTAATATACGTTATACAACCGGACTGTACTGATTCGGCGCTGGTTTCACATAGGTACGTATTAAAGTAATAACCAAACCATACATCAAATTACGCAGAACACATCACAAGTAACAATCATAGTAATATAGACTCACACATGGAAACACCATACATCACACCAAAAGTCCATAATTAAACATATTAGAACAATATGAAATATAGAAGCATACATTAACGTATCCACAATATATACTCAACATGCAATTATTACAATTCAATACACACATTATTTGATATTATAACACTAATTACTGTAATCTGCGTACTAGACAAACAACACCCCACCACCACCATAAATCATACCCCCACCACAGACGACAGTACACACCGAAACTAGAAGCAAGACGAGCTGATGGAGCAGTAGTTCATCACACGCTGACGAAGGCGGCAAACATATAATCAAGATCAGTTACATAATGTAAGGGAAATATATATAGAGGGACATCATTTTATTTTTACTAACATTTCTAATATTAACCTGGCTATACCTCTGGATTAACGCTTAATAACCGGAAACACCGTTTGCTATCCCCTTCCACGACTGGAGTTCGATGATACTGGCGTAATATACAAACAAATCACTTTACTAGGTATAGGAGGGAAGAAACGTAATTCATACATTTACGTAAACTAGGAAATATCGCGATTTTGAGTTTGATAATTTTCATTATGTTTTTGTTTAATCAAATTACAGTACAGTATTAACAATGAGTGTTTTTACTCACGAACTGAGCTTTCCATTCAGACGTATTCTTTATGCAGTGTATATTATACTGTCTACAACACATTAGCGTACACGATAGAGAATGAAGTTAAATTGAAAAATAATCATAATATGGATATTTAAACACATTTTTTAAAATGGTGGCCGTTCATTTCGATACAGGCTTCAGTTCTAATGTGCATATTATCGCAATATAGACTATTGTACGTAATTCAAATTATCAGGTCCGTACTTCGTATCAGTAACTCATGTTGAAATAATTCTGTACCTACTCTATAAAAGAGACCTTACGTACTACTGTAAATTCAATCTGCGCTTCTGCCCGATCCGAAAAGATAAAATTACTCAGACATGCTATCTACTGTCCGTCCAAGTGGTTACGTCGCAGCGTCGTAGAAAGGGAGGAAATCACGTGACAGTTAATTACTTAATGAGACCCTTTTATTTAAGTTATTTTAAACAATTTTATGGGTATAATATTACATAGATGTCCAATTCCTAATAGAAATTAATGTTCTGAGAAAAGAGCTAAGACAGCCCAACCAGTAGCATTTACAGAGAGACGAATAGAAGCAGGTGGGGGAAACCGGGATGCGACGTAGGCAAATGGAAAATGATGCAATATTGAAAGCTCTTTCGTCACTGGAAAACGCGAACATATTTTTGGAACTTACTGTTTACTATGACCGTAAAGCTACTATGACTGTATATGCGGTCTTGGATCTGTGTGGAGGACGGTTGAACTTCATTAGTAGAAGGGGTGGGAGTGAAGTACATTAAAAAACTCAGGTACAATAAAAATTGAAGTAAAAATAAAATGATGTCCTTGTACAACTTAAAATACATACACTGCTCGAGATAAACTCGACGATTACGTACATTATACCAATAAGAGACGCATGGAATAAACAGCGAGAATAGAAAAACATCAGATGATAACGAAAGACGGTGGACAAAGACGGTCTTTAGTGGTTGGTTTTCTCTACCAGTATTTTCCATAAATTATAATCATCATACGGTGTTGCATAGCTCGACTCTTCTGGTGCACCAAGGACAACGCCTCCATGACGACTGAAAGAAGTACAAGTTTTGGCGCGTCGCTCACATATGAAAACGTTTCGGTGAATGACGCAATTGAAGTGCTCGCAGTTAGTTAAAAATACTTATAATTTTTACATAAACTTAGATTATACAGCTATAATTAATAATAATAATAATAATAATAATAACAATAATAATACCCGTACTAAATACAGCTTATACAACTTTTGCATTGATTTTAAAATTAAAATTACAATCTAGTATATTAGAAGAATTTCTACAAGAAGAACGCTGCAGACTTCGTAAGGTTACACAGATCATGCATGCATTCAATATTTCTATAATAAAACACAGTAGGTAAGAGAACACAATTTATTCTGTCATTGTTCTTATTACGTTTAGATTATGAAAGGCCTATGCTGTGATAGAGTGGAAGGACGAAAATTATAAGAAATACTAAAGTAATACAGAATATCTCAAATTTTGATGAATGTTATTAAGTTTTTATATTGTATGATAATATTCAGATAGCTTTAGATCATAGATGTCCATTGTAACTTGTACGAGGTAACCCCTAGCGTAAGC
The DNA here is from genome assembly GCF_040183065.1 of Periplaneta americana. Lineage (NCBI taxonomy): Eukaryota > Metazoa > Arthropoda > Insecta > Blattodea > Blattidae > Periplaneta > Periplaneta americana. The sequence continues at coordinate 62,350,851 of NC_091122.1, forward strand.
AACCCGCAGCGCATATTCTTTAAGGTCATTTTTCCTATTTTATGTGGAAAGTTACTGACCTTAGCAGAGCATGCTTGACGTGCAATATCTCCTGGTCCTTCAGGCTTTTGGATACCCATGCTTTAGACAATGGAACCTATTTCAAAGTAAACAAATAACTTAAATCTGTCTCTCATATTATTTGATATACGGTTTATTATTATTTATTATTTATTTATTTAACCTGGTAGAGATAAGGCCTTCTCTTCCCCTCTACCAGGGGATTACAACTACAATATTAAGAATACAATTACAATTATAATTACAATTAATATTAAATTTGCAAATACAGTAAAAATCAAAGTACTAAAAAATTAACTGATCAATAAAAGCTAGACAGTTTATTGTAAAAGTTAAGAAGAGAGAAACATTTTTTTTATTAGCTCTTTGAAGAAGTGAAGATAGCAAAATTCAAAAGCATAGTGTTTGAAAAAAAGAATACATTAATACTGTATTATTCGCAGATGATAAGATAAGTTTTAATGTTAGCATACTATGAAATTGATCTACAAGTATATGTTACAAAACTTGATCATATTCTACAATATGAAAATATCTGCTAGTAAAACTAATGATAAGACTATGGGAAGTAAATATAAGAGAGTAGCTAAAGTAGTCATGAATAATAAACCATGGAAAAATTAACACTTTTAAGTAGGCTACTTAAGATATGACATATCAAGATGAAAAATTGATCAAGGTGTAGAAACTGATATTTTTAAACATAATAACATACAGGATAACAGGCAGGGTTTGGAATTGAACGGGTTACATCAGCTTCTTGTCTATGCGGATGATGTGAATATGTTAGGAGAAAATCCACAAACGATTAGGGAAAACACGGAAATTTTACTTGAAGCAAGTAAAGCGATCGGTTTGGAAGTAAATCCCGAAAAGACAAAGTATATGATTATGTCTCGTGACCAGAATATTGTACGAAATATAAATATAAAAATTGGAGATTTATCCTTCGAAGGGGTGGAAAAATTCAAATATCTTGGAGCAACAGTAACAAATATAAATGACACTCGGGAGGAAATTAAACACAGAATAAATATGGGAAATGCGTGTTATTATTCGATTGATAAGCTTTTATCATCTAGTCTGCTGTCCAAAAATCTGAAAGTTAGAATTTATAAAACAGTTATATTACCGGTTGTTCTTTATGGTTTTCAAACTTGGACTCTCACTCTGAGAGAGGAACATAGGTTAAGGGTGTTTGAGAATAAGGTTCTTAGGAAAATATTTGGGGCTAAGCGGGATGAAGTTACAGGAGAATGGAGAAAGTTACACAACGCAGAACTGCACGCATTGTATTCTTCACCTGACATAATTAGGAACATTAAATCCAGACGTTTGAGATGGGCAGGGCATGTAGCACGTATGGGCGAATCCAGAAATGCATATAGAGTGTTAGTTGGGAGACCAGAGGGAAAAAGACCTTTAGGGAGGCCGAGACGTAGATGGGAGGATAATATTTAAATGGATTTGAGTGAGGTGGGATATGATGATAGAGAATGGATTAATCTTGCACAGGATAGGGACCGATGGCGGGCTTATGTGAGGGCGGCAATGAACCTTCGGTTTCCTTAAAAGCCATTTGTAAGTAAATAAGTTACTTATGCGAATTCTAAATGAGGCAGTAGAGTAAGTGGACAACTTCAAATATTTGGGGTGTACTCTAAGCGTAACATGAGCTGCTGCCAAGACGTCAAAAGAAGAATAGCAATGGCAAAGGAAGCTTTTAATAGAAAAAGGAGCATCTTCTGCGAACATATGGAGAAATAACTAAGGAAGAAACTAGTGAAGTGCTTTGTGTGGATTGTGGCATTGTATGGGGCAGAAACATGGACATTACAACGAAGTGAAGAGAAGCGAATACAAGCATTTGAAATGTGGCTATAATTTTAGGACATAATGGGGCCTTTGAATTAGGGAACTTTTCAAGATTTAAATTAATGACCATCTTTAAATTAAGAATGTCCAGCGTTTACTCAGTTAATTTCATTGAAAGTATAGGGTTTATCTTTCATAGCATTAAAAATGTATATAGTGTATATATTTAGTATACGTTGCTGAATAATGGTACAATTTTTTAATCAGGTTCAGATTTATTTCGACTAGAGATATAAAACCAATTTCCATACTTCTTAGTAGAAAAACTGTGATGCAGAATATAGGTTAATACCACAACAAAACCGAAAACGCATTAGAATCGTAGCATTCTGTGCAGAAATTAAGATACGGCACCCATTGCACACAGGCGTGCTTGCAATATTGGAGAAAGCGAGACCGCAGGAGCAATTAGAATAAAATCCTTGTTTATGTCCATTGGAAGCACCCGAAGATTCCAATTACCATATTTCTCCTTTTATTTCTTATTTAAATCAAAGGGTCTGCCCCGCATTTGCAATAGATAGCAAAGGTCTCAGAACGCGGGCTCTTCAATGAGGATCTCAACAGATCCCGCCATAACTTGGCACGACATTTTTATGGCCACGCTGCAGTACAGTCTCCTTCAATAAGAACTGGTAGGAACGATATCGTCCCTGTTTCATAGCAATAATATTGCTATAGCCTATGACTGTTAGTTATAATTAGAGGGTAGATGTTGATGACCTAAAAATCTACTTATAATGATCATTAAAATGTCCTTAAACTTATGAAAAAATGACGTAAAATTAAAAGAAAAAGTCATTTAAATATTACTCATCGTACTCGCACCACAAATTTTTTAAAATTATTCACCTTGTTTCAATAACTGTCCTCCAAATCTTGGAGAGAGGAGGCAACTTCCTGGAATTTGGCTAAGATAAAGGAAAAGGACATGCAACAAAATGAAGGTTTTAAGGGAAAACTATTGAATTTAATGAGGGTTTACCAATGTCTTTCAATCAGGGGTAGTCCATGTCAGTGCCTTCATTCTCCGTCTCCTCCTCCTTCCGCGCTTCACTTTTATTACCAGATTTTCCAGATGAGGAAGTGTGAATGACAAAACAAATTGTGGGCGCAGCCTGCATTCTTTCAAATTTTGTGTTAAAAATACTGTCTACTACAGTAAACATCCCTTCCGAACCATGTTGAAGACACAACGTCCTGTCCAGGACATAGTGAAAGTTTCCCCCCTTTCAAACATAGATTATAAAGACACCCCCGTATCGACTAAAGAACAGTAGCAGTCAAAGCCCTCACTTAAACTAAGCTGCTGTCAAGCATTTTATATTACTATCGTTGTGTGAAGTGAAGCCTTCAGTGGAATGAGGGATGGACTTTAGAATCTGTTCCAAACTATAAAACTGAAACTTCGCTGTTATTCACTTATTCAGTAGGTAATTTTACTACTGTTCTATTTGGTTAGGAAATGATTTAACAGACCTATGGGTAAAAAATATAAAAATAACATATTAGTTCAAAAATGCGATATAGAAAATTACTTTATTACGTTGATATTAACATAGAAAAGATTTATATATTAATAGGCATCGTCCTAATGTGAAAAATAAGATGACTTTTCATCAACATCCAACCTTAGTTATAATATTCATACTTCTATGTCAAATATTCTGCAACTGGACAGATAGACGAAATATTGATTTAACTTGGATCAGATGGTTACATTCTGTGGTAGGAAACACAGTTTTTTTATACATTTAAAATAAAATAAAGAGAACAAAAGCAAGATTAGTACGCGCACATTATATGAATTCCAACAGAGAGATTTCCCGGAATGCTAGTAAATTATGAACCCAGCGGACAGCGAGATATTGGCTGGTCTGCGGCTAGTTAGCGGATGAATTTTGCTGGGCCATCAGGCATGGAGCCATGATACAGGTCATAACACGAGATCCAATGCGTCTCCAATGTCAGTAGTCTCATGTATTTTTAACCTGAATTCTATAATAAATCTGTTATACAGTGTGTTAATTAAGCATGGAATTTTTTTATTGGGTTATTTAACGACGCTGTATCAACTACGAGTTATTTCGCGTCGATGAGATTGGTGATAGCGAGATGGTATTTGGCAAGATGAGGAAAGTGTATACCAGATTTGTTATGTGAGTTCGAAAAAATTCAAATTTCTAAATCTTGGTATGAGTTCTATTAATTTTTCGCATTTCCAGTTTGCGTCTTCCAATTATAAATGTTGAACTGGCTATGGTCTTCGCAACGAATAAAGCTTTAATATTGTACATTGCAGTGATCATCAGTTCAATGTCTCCACACCTGTGGAGTAGCGGTTAGCGCGTCTGGTCGCGAAACCAGGTGCCCGGGTTCGATTCCCGGTGGGGACAAGTTACCTGGTTGAGGTTTTTTCCGGGGTTTTCTCTCATTCATTCGTTCGTTCATTCATTCATTCATTCTTTCATTCTATTCCATAGATCTTATATGAGCATTGAAGCTTTAAGATGTGGAACAAGCCACAATATTACAATTACAATTTTTACAAATTTTTATAGTTTTACAATTTAGTAATTTTCTACAATTTTTACAATTTTGTGCAAATTTTTACAATATTTTGGCGAGATGTAGTGAGATGAGGTAAGGTCCGAGGATTTGCCAAAATATTACCCGGCATTTGCCTTATGGTTGGGGAAAACCTCGGAAAAACCCAACCAGGTAATCAAATCAAAGGGGGGGTAATCAAATCAAAGGGGTTGATGCCAAGGACTTGCCATAGACTCGCCATAGACCATCCGGTTTCAGTCCCACGGCTTTGGAAAACCTCGGAAGAAACCAAAGACCAAAGGGGGATCCAACCCAAGCCCGAACGCAGCTCCGGATCAGCTGCCCAGCGAGTCTGCCGACTGAGCTACATCGATGGCTCTACTAAAAGTATATAATACATAGCCAATCAGATTATTGAATTTACAAACGCAAACGATCATTCGTCAGTTGACCTATATGTATAATACAAAACAAATAAGTTAATTAAGTTTAAGGCATAAACAATTCAACCAGTTGTGATATACAGAAATTGATAATACATATCATGGAAACTACTTCAAATTATAAACACAAACAATTTATCAATAGAGCTATATAGATTACTATTCAATTTAAAGCATATACAATTCATCGGCCAAAACTATACAAATATATACAATACAAAGTAGCATACTTTCTTTAAGCTATACAAATTTGTGCAATTAATATCAAGTAGATTAATTCAATCTATAATTATAAACAATTCATCAGCTGAGCTATACACACTACTATACAATTTACAGCATATACAATTCATCAATTGAGCTATACAGACTACCATTCAATTTACAGTAGGCCTATATACAATTCATCTGTAGAGCTACACAGACAAGTAATCATTTTAAAAGCATATACAATCAATTCATCAGCCAAACTATACAAACATATACAATCAAATTAGCTCAATTTACAAACTTATTTTCGTTAAGCTATACAATTCATATGAAGTAGATTAATTCAATTTATAAGCTTAAACAATTCATCAATTGACCTATGCAATATACTATTCAATTTACAGTACATACAATTCATCAGTTATGCTAAACAAAAATATACAATGCATAGTAAACAGATTAAGTCAATATAAAAACATATTTTAGTTGAGCTATATAAAATTGTAAATGTCATTTAAGTAGAATAATTCAATTCACAGGCATAAACAATTCATCAATTGTGAGCAAATGCTGGGTAACTTTCGGTGTTGGAACCCGGACTCATTTCACCGGTATTATCACCTTCATCTCATTCATACGTTAATAATCTAAGATGTTGATAAAGCGTCGTAAAATAACCTACTAAAATAAAAAAAAAAATTCTGGTGGCTGCAGATATGAATGTTTCCATTTCTTACTAACAATATTGATTTCGGGAGTGTACTGGCACACGTTTATGGTGTTATCGGCTGTTACAGTTCTATGCAGAACTCGTGATCCTCCTGGTTGTAGCGCTGGAGATGTTCATAGATATATATGTTAAACACATCTTTATTTATTTATTTATTTATTTCTTTGTTTTCTTCAGTCAGATTTCTGAGCACCTATTTTATACAATTTGAAAAATCCTGAATATGATGTTTAGCTCGTTCAGCCTATGGCTCATGATAGGACTCATGGAACGCGCAGCATATAGCATATCTGAAAATTTAGTGCGTCCATTTTTTAATTATTAGCACCATTCCAGTACTACCAAGGTAGTAGATGTCTTTTTCTTTACACACGTCGGCCTGGGTAGCGTAATCAGTATAGCGCTGGCCTTCTGTACTCGAGGTTGCGGGTTCGATCCTTGCCCAGGTCGATGGCATTTAAGTGTGCTTAAATGCGACAGGCTCATGTCAGTAGATTTACTGGCATGTAAAAGAACTCCGGCACACCGGTGACGATGATATAAACCTCAGCAGTTGGAAGCGTCGTTAAATAAATCATAATTTATTTTTTTTCTTTACACACTGAGAAACCTGAAGACAATTCACTGTACAACAGCATTCGAGAAACAGATATCTTCCATGTTAGTTTTCTCCTGTTAATTGTTTACAGAATAAAAAAGGATAAAAATGAAGGGTATAAAACTGACTAAGCCGGCATAGATTTGATATGAATAAATATTATTATAATCCAAGGATAAAATGGAATTTAAATTATTCACGCATTATTCGGAAATATTTTGTTTAAATAGTTAAGCTATTTTAAAACCCACAATTCTGCTTCGTTTGCAAATGCTGTATTTTCATTTTATATTCTTTCACTGGCCTACTAGCCTTAGCTCTGCCAGATTAAATAAATGAATTATTATTGTTATTATTATTATTATTATTATTATTATTATTATTATTATTATTATTATTATTAATTATTATATTGCTTAAATTAGGCAATGCGGTATGTTTTGGATTTCCCTTCACCTCAGCAAGCATAATCCAATAATTCCAATTATACTTGCTTTACTACAGTGCTGCTATGTTAATTTTTATAGAGTTTTTTCCTCTATCATAACAAAGTTATTTACAGGCCGATTATTTATTTCTGACAGCTCAGCGACGCGAAAGAGGGGAAATAATAGAAGTAGTGGGGAGAGCTCCGGAGTAGAGAGAAGGGCGAGCGGCTACTAAAGGAATGCAGTACAGCTTAATTGTACTAGAAAAACACCGCTCTACTCCACGCATGACACCCGATCGCTCTGAAGGCAAGCGACTAACTAACCCAAACACCCCTTGGCGTAACTAAATGGACTCGCCTGACCCAGGCGCACATTGCCGGCGACTGTCAGGACTAAATAATCGTACTGTAAATAAATGAAGAGTAAAGGTGAAAACAATCAACGTCACAATTCTTTTAAGGAAGATGTCGTCTTGTAATTCAGTATATTACTGCAAAATTTATTGCTGTTTCTAATGAAAAAGTAGGAAAGGATGACTGTATCCATGGTGACAATTATTCTGCTTTACCAGATTTGATAAGAGCAACATTAAAGTTTTATAGTAATATACTGAATTAGATGATAACATCACCCTTACGAAAATTGTGACTTTGATTGTTTTTCTCCTGTACTCTTCAAATATTAAAAAAGTGTCTGACATAGGACAGTCTTGTATTTATATTCCAATTAGCACTATTTCTCTTTGATTAATCTTTATTCTTCTTCCTGCTATAATTTGTAGTCATGTAGTCATTTGAAATCCCTCTCAAGCAATGGGCTCCGTTGTGTTTCATGATGCACAGATGTTTGCTCCATAAATAATTCTATTCTACAAAACATCCAGGGATCAGCATTTCCACAGTACAAGGCATACCCGCAATCATAAGTATATAAATAGTTAGTACGTAATAACTGGAGTGCAATTTGAAACGTCACACTCGACCAATATATAAAATATTAACGTCATAACTGTAGCAATTAAGATATATAAATGTTACAAAATTACGACCGCGGAATTTGTGTTATTAGGTGCACCAGTGGCGAGGCTTAATGGAATCGTGCATATAATGCTGAATTAAAACAAATGTAATTGTATTACTTCGAATCATTGGCGAGCATAGTAGATGATTGTACATTTTCCAATGCAATGGTTTTGTGCTGAATGTAGAACTTCACATGAGATAACGTACTTACTGACTGTTTAAAAAGGAAAACGTACATGTTAATATCCTAACAAAAATATTAAGGCGCAGTCGTGTTGATGTGTACAAATCGCTACTCTCTTTCCAGCTAAAGATTGAAGTAAATGTAAATAAATGCACGTGGCGTAATGGTGCCTGATTGGCTATTGGACGCACAACGGTTCCAAGCTCATGCTTGTCATCTCCTTCCTAACATTAAAATAGTTCTTTCTAAAATAATAAAATGTAGGTATAATATACTGTACATGGAATACATGTAAATTAAACATGCTTATAAAAACACTTCCTTACGATTTAAACAATATGTTTATATTAGTAGTTTCAGACATTGCATGATAAATCATTGTAACGTGTATTATGACAACGCGCATGCGTAATAGGCATTAAACGGAACTCCCAAACAGCATATTCCGAATCTCACCGGACCCATGGGCAACAATGACGTCACGCTGCAGCGAAATAGGAACAAAACTGCTAGAAGGTTCGATGGCTATCATGGCGGCTGTACAAGTTGTTGTTTGTGCTACGCTAGCAAGATTTTGCGAAATTTCCGTACTGTCATCTCGTTCAAAGAAAAGAGAGCATGAACAATTTATTTCTTGAACCAGTAGTAATAAATGGTCCTTGACATGTTAGCTCATACGCCATTAACATATTGTTTTTACGTTGTGCTCACTACAAGCAATACAGCACACCACATACAGCCATGACACAACAGTGCACGATGTCATTCGTCTGCTAATTCCCGCCCTATACGAGAACCAATCAGTCAGATTCACTGATGGTGCTGATGGAGACTGCCACCACCTCTGCAAGCTGATGGAACCGGTGCGAACCGGTGGAGCATCAGTGATGTCATCGTTGGAATTCGGAACACCGTGATGCCAACAGATTGCTCAGCGCTGAGATTCGGAATACGCTCAAAGTGACCTCCAGCTTCACAGAGCATATCAGCATAGCTGGTAACACAGTGCGAGATTCAGTGTTGCCAACCTCAAAGAAATTTGTCTAGAGTTAAAGAAATTCTCCGCTCTTCAAAGAATAACACAGACAGATTATTTAGTCTTGACAGCTCAGCGACGCGAAAGAAGGGAAGTAATAGGAGTAGTGGGGAGAGCTCCGGAGTAGAAATAAGGGCGAGCGGTCACTAAAGGAATGCACTACAGCTTAACTGTACTAGAAAAATACCGCTCTATCGCACGCATGACAACCGATCGCTCCGAAGGCAAGCGAGTGACTAACCAGAACATTCCTTGGTGTAACTAAATGGACTCGCCTGACCAAGGCGCACATTGCCGGCGACTGTCAAAACTAAATAATCGTACTGTAATCACAAATCTACAGAAAAAGAAAATCTACTATTCCCAGTAGAGAAATGAATCACCGTGTCTGTCAGATACAATTCGTCTCCCCTCTGTCTCTTGCGCGTGTGGGTTCCGAGAACGATCACGTGAGAGTTGCATGCCTTGAACAAGTGAAAGATGCCTTTGTGAATCCCCGACTTCGTCTTTCTCGCACCATCTGAGGTCGAGGTCAATGTCTCAGTTACAGCGAGTCGCAATGGTTTGTTTGTGGCAGACGACAGTGATTACTGTATTGTAGTAGCCTATTGTTAAAGTAGTCAGTACACGAAGCTTGTATCATAGTGTTGTGGTTGTGTCGGATATGGAGGGGATAGAGCCACTATCAAGTTCCTATTAATGGTATACGAGTTCATACACTGACGTAAGTAGAATCTAATTATTATATTAATAACATTTTAACTTTATTAAAATCATATGTCTTGTTATTAACTCTCTGTGAGCATTTTACGGGTTAGTTAAAATGTTGTCTGCAACATATCAGATGATGGCTGCCCTGCGTGCTCACTTGTTGAAAATAATGCGCCCTGGTGGCTGCTTTGGTAGCTAGCTTGCGATTGTGGAATAATACATTTCGGTTTTGTTTATGTCTACTCTAATCTTTAGTTGGAAATAGTATAGTGTATGCATGCATATTATATTCTAAATTTTCTATGTCTCTGTGTCCTAAATTTATTGTAAAGTTCTATTGGGCGTTGTCCTAATTTCACAGATTTGCATTGTCTTATGTTCCTTAGGTTGGACGTCCCATGTTTTCCTAGGGTGGTTGATTAGATGCATTCTCTATTTTCCTAGGTCGGTAGATTGCATCTGTCCTGTCTCAAATAGGTTAGATCTGTTTTGTGTTTTCTTAGGCTAGTGGATCAGAAGCGTGTTTTTCTGAGTTGTTTTGATTAAATGTTGTTTCCTAGGTTGATAGGTTCGATATTTTGTGTCCTGCTAGATTCGTAGGTTCCAGCAGTTTTGCGTTTTCCCATGTTGTTACATTCTATGTTCCTGTGTTGTTTTCGTGTCATAGACATAGCCTGGATCTGTCACGTATTATTCTAGGGCGCTAGATTTGATTTCTTCTGTGTTGTCTCAGCTTGGTAGATTATACCTATTCTGTGTTGTGGTAGTTTGGAGGCCAGAGGGAAAAAGATCTTTGGGGAAGCCGAGACGTAAATGGGAGGATAATATTAAAATGGATTTGAGGGAGGTGGGATATGATGGTAGAGACTGGATTAATATTGCTCAGAATAGGGACCAATGGCGGGCTTATGTGAGGGCGGCAATGAACCTCCGGGTTACTTAAAAGCAAGTAAAAGTAAGTAAGTAGGTAGTTGGATCTGTTCTCTGTTCTCCCAGGTCGTTGAATTTCACCTAACCTATGTTCTCTTACTTTGATAAGTTGAATCTGTTCTCTGATGTTTTAGGTTCGAGGGTTAAATTGTTTGCGGTGTCTTAAGCCGCTGCGCTAATCTGTTTTCTGTAGTTTTAAGTTGGTGGGTTATACCTGTTCTCTGTTGTTTTAGGTTAGTGACCTAGATATCTTCTCTTTTGCCTTAAGTTGATGGATTAGATCTGTTATGTTTTTTCTATAACTGGTGAGTTTCATCAGTTTTATATTTCCTTAGGTGACCAGCCTCTAGTGGTCAGAGCCTCTGGCTATAGTTCATGAGGTCCCGGGTTCGATTCCCGGTTAGAATACAGGAATTTTTCCTTAAAGGGAATTATTCCTGTGTTCATCCATAGTCTGGAATTTAGGTTAAGTTTAGATTTAAGATCTCTACTGGCACCACATAATCATAATCATAATCATCCTATCATGTCATCGGAGGTAATGTAACTCCGCCTTGCAAGCGCCCCAACCTCACAAGTGGGTAACAACTAAGCCAATGCCAGGAGAGAAGACCAGAAATGTCGAAAAGACAATCTGGTGGCTTTGGTTAAATATGTATATATAATTTCCTTAAGTTGATGAGCTAGATCTATTATATGTTATTATAAGCTGTTGGATTAAATTTATTGGTTTTAGTTTGTGGGTTAGATCTTTTATTGTTCTTTGTTTGTTTTAACTACGCCGGAAAGATGTTTTCTGTTTGGGCCATCGTTTTGTTGCTGTCCTATAATCTTGATTTCTTTGCGGCGAGTCCATCGTCACAGAATTTTCGCTAATATCTTATAATTTAGAACATAATTACAAATGAGACTGGTAGATTAGTTGTGTTCTGCTTTATCTTAGGTTGATAAGACCTTAGATGTGCTCTGTGTTTGGTTAGGCCGGTGAGTTAGGTTATGTTTTATGTTGTCTTGTCCGATCTGTATTGTCAGTGGTTGGTAGTTTAAATCTAGGCCTATTATGCTTCGTCTTACATTTATAGTTCATATTTATTCCTTGTTGGTGGGTTCGGTATGTTCTATGTTAGGCCTATCTTAGGTTGGTGGGTTAAATATTTTCGGTGTAATGTTAGGTTGATTGTTTAAATTTGTCCTGTCGAAGGTTGGTCGGTCAATTAAATGTGGTCTTAGGTTGGGACCTAAGTCTGTTTTGTGTTGCATTAGATTATATTTCTTTTGTTTTGCCTTGAGTTAGTAACTGTTCTTAGATTTATAGAATAAATTTGTTTTGTTGTGCTGTGAGTAGAATTTATGTTCTGTATTGCTTAGGTTGGTAGATTAGATTTATTCTTCACTAAACTGGAGAATGGGTGTGGAAACTTTCAACCGTGCCGTTACGATGAAAATCAAGTTCATAATGTCTTCACATACGGACATTATGTTTATCTGTGCCGTCCTTACCAGGAGAAATTTGTTTTTTTTTCTCCCTCTTCCTCCCATGTTCTCCTCAATCTTACTGAGAAGTAGCGCCATTGTTAGCGACAAGATTATGTAGGATTTGATGAAGAAATAAATTATTATCAATTAGACGAACTGTCAGTGAAATTATTAGGTAAGGTTGGATGTGGAGGTAGATAACTGTTAATTAGACGCTCTATCTGTGATAAGAACATACGATTTGATGAGGACACAGATTAGTGAGACTTAGCCTCATTGTTAGTAGCAAGGTTAGGTAGGGTATGATGAGGGGATGGATTAGTGACAATAGTTCTACTGTCAATGATTAAATGATATAGGGTTTGATAAAAGAAATAAGTTAGTGACAAGTGCTTCGCGGAAGAAAGAAAATTGGATGTGAGATTCCTCTGCTATAATATTTTTGTTTTCCACTTTTATTTTTGTCTATTTCAATGATATTCCCTGCACTACGTCATATTTAGTCTTCATTTGTTGTGACAAAATATTATGTATGTATGTATGTATGTATTTATTAACACTACAATTGGGTATACACCCGGTGGCAGTGATCTACTGTAGGTTATAATATACGATAATAACATTACAATATTAACAAAATTTTCAATAATTATAGCAATAAAAATAAAATAAACGTAAACTTACTTCTAACTATAAATAAATAGATGCAATAAACCTAGGACTATAAATAACACTACGTTATAATTACGCCTACAATAAGCAAAAGTAAACCTCACTTATAAGTACTTGTATTACACCCAACTATTGCCATCTTAAGTAATTACATATCACCTTAATTAATTACATATCACCTTAATTAATTACATATCATCTTAATTACATATAATCTTAATTTATTTACATATCATCTTAATTAATTACCTATCAACTTAATTAATTACATGACACAACTTAGATAGTTACACTGCACCTACAAATACATTTTCAGTCTAATCTTCTCAACCTTTCCTTAAATGTATTGATTTTGAGAAGACCACCCTGAAAGATTGCCGCAGGTAAGCTGTTCCATTCTACTATTCTACTATAATGTATCTGAAAATATAATTTTCTTTTAGTGCATTGAAAAACCCGTCACTATACAATCTAAACCTCGCACTTCACTACTGCATTTAATTCTTAAAGGAAATAGTCACGAATTTTACTAGCGACATATCACTTTTCCTTTGTTTGACATGGCTCTGTATGATTCATGTTAATATATTAATCCATGTTGATATTTGTGTTTGTATTAGTAGTCAGGTTTGTGTTGATGCCCATTTTCTAATTAGTAGCTGTGTTCCTGTTAATCCATGTTGATGTTCGTGTTCGTATTAGTAGTTGTGTTCTTGTTGATGATTGTTTTTGTATTAGTAGTCATGTTGCTATTCGTGGTATATATTCTTGTAGTTTGTCGATGTTCATCTTAATGGTCGAGGTGCATCTTGACAGTGATAATCATGTTTATTTTTAGTCAGTTTTGAACAATGCTGAATCAACTATGGTACTAGGTTATTTAGCGTCGATAGAAATATGATCGACTTATGGTTTTTGACAAGATGAGACCGAGAATTCTTCATATATTACCTGGAAGTTGCGTTATATTTGAAGAAATCCTCGGAAAAACTCAACCAGGTATTCAGTCTAGGCGGGAATCAAACCCACGCCCGAGCGCATCCTTGGATCAACAGACGAAATCTCCTGTCGCCTGAGGTACTTGGGTGCCACATTTTCATGTCATGTATATATTCTGTTAGCGGTCATAATCGTGTTCGTCTTAGTGTTAGTGTACATCTTCATAATCTTTATCTTGTATAGCTCATGCATTTTGTCAAGACAATCGCGATGCGCAGTAGGGGAACAACGTTTCTGTGGAAGGGGTAGGAGTAGAAGGAAAGGTCGGGCGTATGTCTACCGAGTTAAGGCAAAGGCTAACCCATCATCATATTCCAGGCACGAAATTAAGGCCATTGTTGGCCTGTTTCGGTTCCAGCTATACAGGATCCAATAGACGTTTCCGTGGACGTCCAGGTCGTCGTCGTCGTGGTATTTTAGCATTTCTTGGGGTGACCGGCCAGCTTCCATACGAGAAATGTGTTCAAGCCATCTGTTTCTATTTTCTGTAATTTTTTCCTCTAATGGTTGCATGTTGAGTTCCTGAAGTATATCCTCGTTCCTCTTGTGGTCCAGAAGTGTGTATCCTGCAGTTCGTCGCATATATTTCATTTCAGCTGCTCTTAATCTGCTGATATCTCTTTGTTTCAGAACCCAAATTTCGCTTCTATAGAGGAGAGTTGGTAAGGCTAACCCATTCCCCTGTAATTAAGTAGACTCATCCGATCTCGTGCGCAGCTCTGTAAGAAGAGTGGGGGAGAGTCTGGACATACTGCAAGAGGTGTAGAGCTGTAATAATCATCATTTTCATTATCATCCTGGCAGTCGTAAGTTAGATTCTAATCAGTTTTGTTTTATTAGTAATTATTGTTTGGCTAATATTATACATTTCAACGATATTTTCATCTCATTATCAACATAGCTATCACATTCCTGTCTTCATCAATGATACTCTTATCAGAGACTCACCAAAACAGAGTTCCTTTGTCAGTAAATTGTCGCGGCTGTATTGAAAAACCTGCTAAGAAGTAAATTTTATTCGAATACTTTAGTTTCTTCTTGACTTAATGTTAAGAGCTAAATTGCTTTTTTATCGCCCAACTAAAGTTTGTTGAATATCGGCGGAACTTTCGATGTGTGTGAGAATGTAAGTGTTCGCGTTGTTCAGAAGTTGATTCCACTTTCTTGATGCACGATGTTTATGTTTAACTTCCTTCTTCAGCTGAATGCTATTTTCCTGTGACTGTACATCTGAGAGCATTTCATAAAATATTCTCTCGTATCGAAAAGTACGGAAATCTATTTGAAAACTAGCGGTGGACGGGGAAGCAAATCTTCTTCTACTGCGAGTGGGCAGATTCACTGGGTGTTCTATAAATTGTTTCACTTTATCATTATTGAGTCTAATATCTTGATAAATATATAATTTACTGTGTGTAATGAACAGAATATGTACTTTAACGAGTGTCGGTTTTATAAGCTGTAGCCCAGGGTTAAATTCCTGCAAGCCCAAATTGAATTTTTGGTGAGAGAAAAAGTGATGTTGGGAAGGGTTTCCCAAGAGTACTTCTGCTTACTGCTAATCATTTCATTACTTCTTGAATATGATCATCATCTCTTGTAAGTTATTAACACTGGGTGAATGAGGTAATTAGGGAACAATGTTCTTTTTGTATTTATTGTGTTTTTTCTATTTGTTTGTTTTTTATTGCGTTTGTATAACCTACTTTTTATGTATTATCTTTATATTTATTACTTGGATTATTTATTGCAGTTTCAATAAGGAATTGAATTGTTTATATATTGTTTCACTGTGTTTTTTTCTTTCATATCTTACATTTATTTTCTTTTTATTACTTTTGTAAAATTTGGTATGAAGTTAGATTAGTTGTAATTGTGATAATTAATGATAACGGTAGTAATAGTAATAACTGCTGTTTTACTATTTTATCATTAGTAGTATTATGTCTGTTTTCTTTGAAGATTCAAACTGTGCATAGCTACAGCACGACCTCTTGCGAAGGATCTTGTGTACAGTAGTCGCAAAAAAAAAACCGGACCGACGGAATAATCAAAGTCCCCGAAATGAGCCACTGCGCATGCCACGCCCGCATTCACAAGATAGCGAGTAATCTATTAAAATGGTTGTACTTTCGACTGCTGAAGTAGCCCATTTCGAAAGCCATTAGAAAATAAGCTGGTGAAATTCATGTTCTGGGAATAATAAGTTAATTAAGTAGTAAAACATCGCTGTAATCGAAAAGTATTGGAAATAAATTTGAATAAGGAACAAAAAAACTTTCCTTCCCAGGCAGGATTCGAACCCCGAAAGTATTAGTTACCAATCTATCGTGCTGTCACTGTGAACAAGGCTCTGAAATCAGCTACAAGGGTCGGTCCGGTTTTTTTGCCACTACTGTAGATGAGTTTGTATAATTTTTTGTATAATTTTGTATCAATAAATGCACTTCATTCATTCATTCATTCATTCATTCATTCATTCATTCATTCATTCATATCAGCCAGTGTTGTAACGCATGATTTGTTTCATTTCCAAAATACAAACTCTAAACACTGGCTATATTGCACAGAACAAAAACCAGATAAGTCCACTTTAGATCGTATATAATACGACAGTGCACATCTTTTGGTGCAAGAACCAGAATTGTGTGGACTTAACTGAACGAGATACGCTTAGTTACCAACAGAGACCTTGGTTGTATTTGGAGCAAAAATCAGAGGAGTCCTGGGCTTGTATATGCAGAATGTGTATTTTACTAATATAATATGGTTTACATGTAAAGATATTTAAGATTTTTGATAATTACTTACTTATTACTGGCTTTTAAGGAACCCGGAGGTTCATTGCCGCCTTCACATAAGCCCGCCATCGGTCCCTATCCTGAGCAAGATTAATCCATTCTCTATCATCATAACCCACCTCCCTCAAATCCATTTTAATATTATCTTCCCATCTACGTCTCGGCCTCCCTAAAGGTCTTTTTCCCTCCGGGCTCCCAACTAACACTCTATATGCATTAATGGATTCGCCCATACGTGCTACATGCCCTGCCCATCTCAAACGTCTGGATATAATGTTCCTAATTATGTCAGGTGAAGAATACAATGCGTGCAGTTCTGTGTTGTGTAACTTTCTCCATTCTCCTGTAACTTCATCACTCTTAGCCCCAAATACTTTCCTAAGCAGCTTATTCTCAAACACCCTTAATCTCTGTTCCACTCTCAAAGTGAGAGTCCAAGTTTGACAACCATAAAGAACAACCGGTAATATAACTGTTTTATAAATGCTAACTTTCAGATTTTTTGACAGCAGACTGGATGATAAAAGCTTCTCAACCGAATAATAACAGGCATTTCACATATTGATTCTGTTTAATTTCCTCCCGAGTATCATTTATATTTGTTACTGTTCTCCAAGATATTTGAACTTCTCCACCTCTTCAAAAGATAAATTTCCAATTTTTATATTTCCATTTCGTACAATATTCTGGTCACGAGACATAATCATATACTTTGTCTTTTCGGAATTTACTTCCAAACCTATCTCTTTACTTGCTTCCAGTAAAATTCCTGTGTTTTCCCTAATCGTTTGTGGATTTTCTCCTAACATATTCATGTCATCCGCATAGACAAGCAGCTGATGTAAACCCGTTCAATTCCAAACCCTCTCTGTTATCCTCGACTTTCCTAATTGCATACTCTAGAGCAAAGTTAAAAAGTAAAGGTGATAGTGCATCTCCCTGCTTCAGCCCGCAGTGAATTGGAAAAGCATCAGATAGAAACTGACCTATACGGACTCTGCTGTACGTTTCACTGAGACACATTTTAATTAATCGAACTAGTTTCTTGGGAATACCAAAGTCAATAAGAATATCTTATAAAACTTTTCTTAACCGAGTCATATGCCTTTTTGAAATCTATGAATAACTGATGCACTGTACCCTATACTCCCATTTTTTCTCCATTATCTGTCGAATAGAAAATATTTGGTCAATACCAAGTATTGTTTATATTTTGCTATTCATGAACTCAGACAATAATGATATTTTGCTCTTAATATGTCAGAGTTTAAATGTTGGTGCATAAAACAGATAAGTCCAAATTTGTTTCCGGATTTACTCCGAAAGTGTTTTTCTGGACTTCACTGGTTCTTGCACCAAACCCCTCAATTCCACTCTACATACATCGTAGTGTTTTCCAGTATAACAGAAGTTTAGGTTCTAATATTGCGGAATTGAAGTCCTGTGGTCGAATAGCAAACACAGGCCGTGGATGAAGAGGCGTCTTGGGGCTTTAAACTGTTGGTTCAACCTCTCTCCCTGGGGCTGCACTGGGAGTTACGGGGTGGAGACAGCACCATGCATCACTCCCTGAGTTATAACGAATTGTTGGCTAGCCTGGGAACCCAAAATACTCTATAATCTCACAACTCCACAGTGCATTTATATACCACAGAGATAGATTTAAAGCATTTAAATTCTACACGGGATTGTTCCCTTGTGGCAAAGTATTTAAAAAAAAATAAACATATAGATTCACACCTATATAATATTTATCTCTGTTATGTGCATATGAACGCGTCGTTACTGATTGAAATATATACATACGGGCTATTCCCTATGAAATCGATCAATAAAAAACCTCGCATTTTTTATATCCTAATTTTTTCGCTATTTACTATATACAAAGTACTGAGGAGAGTGCATTTGCAAAAATATACTATCGAAAGTCAAACGGTTTTCGTATTGTTGAGCGACAAATTTAGCGTATTTTAGAAAAACAAGCCTCTTTCAGCGCTCAGAACTCTGTGACTATTTACTGCAGAACATTGAACGAGAGCTCATTTTGAGGCTGACATTTGGTAGGTTATGATAAGAAGTAATCCTTATTTTTATTATATACGGAGAGAGAGATGATCTGATTTTACTTACTTTTAGGCTTTTTGTCCATTTGTAAAAATATAAAAAAATATTGAGAAAAAACCTTGCATTATTAAGAGGGATTCGGCATTGTTTGCTTAGTGTCACGGTAATAAGTTTCGAGGGTATTAAATAAATTATTTTCATACGCCTGGACTTAAACGGCGCAGTACCGCTCGCACTGGCCGAGAGATGAAGATAAGCGAGCATTGGGCGCCATTTTACTCCAGTGTTTATGTAAACCTGTGATAAAGCTAGCCCAGCTATTCGCTACTAGACGAAACATCACGTGTTTGTCTCCTGGCGTTGCTTCCCTCGGCTAGTTCCCGCCTCAATCATCTGGTTAGCTCACGCGCGTACTATTTATTTTCTTTATTTGATATTTTCAATACTTTCTTATCAACGGTGCACCAGTAAAAAATATGTGTTTATTTGTACTTTCAATGTGGAATCTAACTATATATTTTTAAAATATTTTTTCGTGGGCAAAGTCATCTTAATGAAGAAAAATCTAAATTTCTCTATTTCCGTAAAAAGTAAGAAAAACTGTTTACATGCCAATATAAACTTTAACTTTTCAACATCAAAATAAACCATGATTTTGATCATTGGGTGTGAGGGTTTCGGAGCCACAACAGTTTAAAGTTGCTAATTTTATGAAAATATGATAAATTTAAATATTTTAAATTTAAACACTATGAAGTTCTGATGCCTCAAACTTTGATCAAAGCATTGTATCACAGTTGTCAACGGACAGAAAAAGTTTCATTGTATTTAAAAATTGCAAGGTCAATTTTCTCTATATTTCGGTTGATTTGAGATGGAATAGCCCATACGTTCTGAGTGCTAATGTATAATCGAGTAGGTCATTTCAAGAACTAAACATGTCCACTGAAATAGAAATTGAGAAATTAAAGAAAAAACTATTACAGGATGTCCTACTAAGATAATGACTTTGGGGAAAAAAGTGACATATTCAGTAATATTTTTTCTGAAATAGAAGGTGCATGTGGTGGAAATCTCACAGTTCTATTGGCCATATAAAATTAATTATATTGGGCATGTTAAGTTTTGGAAATATCATGTGAACATAATAAATTTTGCTGTGGATATTTTTGAACATGTTAAGTTTTGGAATAAGATAGGAAAGATTATATGAGCCGTTCAGAGCAGAAGTGGTGTAAGTAAAAATTGGATAAAGAGGTTTAAAGTAAAAATTCTTACAGAGCAAGGTAGCAATTAATATGTCCTTCGTGCTATCCACTGACTACTAATAGTTTAAATAAAATGATTATTAATTGCTACTTTGCGCTGTATTTTACAGAATGTTTACTTTAACCCCATTACTCATTTTTGACTTACACCATTTCTGCTCTCAACGGCTCATATGTAGATAAAAGGTGTAAGTTAAATGTGTTATTGTAATTGTTTTTTTACCAAGAATTGTTTTAGTACACTTTTTCTGTTTCGTTACAAAGAACAAACTACAAAGACAATTCAGAGAACAATAGTTTAAATAACTTCCACATCATGCATAAGATATGCTGATGATATGACGTTGTTAGCAGAAGAGGAGACGATGCTAAGGGATATGTTACTGAAACTGTAGGATAGCTGTGAGCAGTATGAGATGAAGATAAATGCAAACAAGACGAAAACCATGATTATGGAAAGAAAAATAAAGAAGGTAAACGTGCGAATTCTAAATTAGGCAGAAGAATAAGAGCAGTAACATCAGCTGCTGCCAGGAAGTCAAAAGGAGGATAGCAATGGCAAAGTTTTTAATAGAAAAGGGGCATCTTGTACGGGCCTCTGGAAAAGGAACTAAGGAAGAAACTAGTGAAGTGCTCTGTCTGGAGTGTGGCACTATATGAAGCAGAAACATGGACATTACGACGAAGTGAAGATAAGCGAATATAAGCATTTATTTTGAAATGTGGATAAATGACTGAAATATGTGAAATGGACAGACAGAATAAGAAATAAAAGTGTGTTGGAAAGAGTGGGTGAAGAAAAAATGATGGTGAAACTGATCACGAAGAGAAAAAGGAATTGGTAGGATCACTGGCTGAGAATAAACTGCTTAGTGAAGATGTACTGGAAGGACTGGTGAATGGCAGAAGAGTTCGTTGCAGAAGAAGATATTAGATGATAGACGACATTAAGATATATGCGGAGACAAAGAGGAAGGCAGAAAATAGGAAAGCTGGGTTTGCGTTACACCCTTAGTCTCACAACATTGGAATGAATGTAGATAGATAGATGGATTTATTGAGTAATATTATACATAAAGATTTTATATTATCATAATTTTCTCTAAAATCCAATGCACGGGTCTTCTGACCGTACGTGCTTTGTACTCAAAACAAGTCCTCCTTTGTAGGTCCCCCCCCCCACCTATGATTACATCCAACTACTCTCTAAAAGAACACACATATTAAAATGGAAATGGCACAATAAAACACATTATATAATATATCGTAACCTAAACGACATAAAAGTGTACAGTTGGATGGATACTATTATCCCTTCCTCAGTTCGCGTCACAAACTTCAACAGCTAAAGTTCTAATCTTTCTCGCCTTCAAGAGGAACAATCCAGTCTTTTGTTCCCATTTTATATTCACCATGAGGTCAAGACATGCAAGCAAACTCCTATTCTGACTTAGCATCGAGGGTGGCAGATATTTTCTCCGTACATGTTCCAATTCCAAAATATGTTTATAGGAGTCCTTTTCTTTGCAAAGCGGATAAAGACGCTCTCCTTCTTCGTTGACAATTTTATTACCCTTCCATGCCCCCAATCTTATGCACGCTAAACCAACTCTACTGTCTTTGTTACAAGAGATTCTGTAGTCACACCTCCCCCAGTTAAGCTTGAGATCTGATTGTAAATGTAGTGAGGACTTTTCCGAACATTGGAGCTCAATCTCTTGCCTCTCGATATCAATTAAACGCATCTTCACATTACGCCATACATTCCTCCTGTTAACAAAACGGTTTTAATTCATAAATAATATTTTTAAATCCACAATGGTTCAGAAAAATACTACAATAAGGCTCTACAGCGTTGTAAATAACCAAGTAAAATTCACGGTTTATTATTTTACAACATTATTTATTGAAAATAAAAAATAAACCGTAAAATAATGTTTGAAATATATCGGATTACATTGTTTGCGCCGAGAGGTGTACTGTGGTAGACTGGCAATCATGAAAAATCGCAACACGCGCATTTATTGACATCATATTTCACTCTTGAGTTGGATGGAAAATAGTATGATGTAATTGAAATTTTGTTGTAAAAGGTAATGTTTAGCAGGTATAAAAATGAAAAGATAAAGCAGAAAATATCTACTTTATGTAGGACAACGCAACACAAGCATTAATGTATTGTTTTACATATCCGTTTTTGTTCGCACCTGAATTTTTTGAAGCATCTGCACAAGACTAAAGTCTACGAAACATCAATAAAGCCCTGTATTGGTTATTGGGTAGAACCAGGCAGCGGGGCTCCGATCATGCAAAATAAAAAATTCCGTGTTGTAAACAGCAAAGGAAGAATGAATGATTCACCTGCGCGGAGAAGACTTTGGGTGCCGCGCTTGCAATGTTTCATCATTAATACAGCGTGCAGGCTTGACGTAGAGTACATATCCCGGGACCAAGTTTTCTTTTCCTTCTCCTTTTTCTATCCTGAGATATATTTACGGGTAAAGTTGGTAGCTAGCTGACCGCTTATTCCTGGTTAAGATACGGTTTATGTGATAGCAATAGCTGCTGGTATTACGCAATCCTTCACCTGCGATGCACGCACTGCCTAATCAGAAACGTATTATTAGCAACTATTTACAGAATTGTTACAGCAGAAAAGATATAGCCTAGTATTGATATATGTACGTTTAAAATTGATGGTACTAACCCGACTTTGCAGTCCAGGAATTCAGAGATGGATGCTTGAAATTGGCGATATTAAGGGAAATTATCATTGTTCTCCGGAAAACATTCCAGGATCAAGATTTAAAATCCATTTCTTTAGCAATGGCTCTATAACCCTTGTGGGTCCTCGCCTTCTTTACCAGAAAATTTTCCTATCTTACAGAAAATGTGTCAAGAAGTGACGGGACTCACGTGACGTGCGGTCAGCAGGTATCAGGCTTAACCTTAAAAATAGTCTACACCATCACATCAACAACGGACAAACATCCATGCCGTGGGCGGAATTTGGATCACAATCTTAGCCTTCTGTGTGCCATATTCGCTGCGGCTACTACTACCACCAGTATACTTTATAATAATAATAGTAATAATAATAATATTAACAACAATAATATCAACTATAATATTAATAATATTAATAATAATAATAATAATAATAATAATAATAATAATAATAATAATAATAATAATATTAATAATAATAATGTGAATGAAGGTGGTAAGTATAATTGTTGTGGACTAGCATGTCCCGCCCTCTTACGGTTGTTATCATAAGAGACATTTTAAATGTTTTCACTTACTTAAAATTTTAATACTGAACCAATGAACTACATATTTCCATTGAAATGAACATTTTTATGCTACAAAATAATTAAATACATTTCCATAGCAACCCTTCTTTTTTAAATTGCATATTGTTACCCAAAAATGAACAAAATATTCGAGGACAAAATATTTAGTTGGCACAGAAACTAGTGGACAAAGAAGAATTGGGAAAAAATTATGGACACAATAATTCTTGAGCGAAATGTTAATGGACAAATTTTTTGGTGGACGGAATGTTTGCTGGACTAATTTCCTAGGGCAAAATAGCTGTGGACGTGATATAATGGACAATTGTCTGATGGACGTACTGCTGTGGACGTATCGTCCTGGAAGCTTGAATGGCAATATGCTCTCAATTATTTTATTTCCTGGATTACAGCCAACACAGAAATTAAAGGTTTGGGGTAGGAGACGGGAATACCTCGAGAAATCCTCTTCCATGTGGTTCTGTCATCCATACATGGATTTCCAAAGATTTGAACTTGTGGAAAGTTGAAGCTTTATCCATTCAGTTAAAAATAAGTCAGTTGTATTTAGTTTCCCTCTTCCACTTACTCGTTTAGCCTACTCTTGTAGCAATTGAAGCGGTGAGATTAATAACCTTTCAAGTCCAACTTTGGCCATTCATTTTTTGCTAATTTGAAATTAAATTTTGGATATTTCCACAAGTGTTACGACTTTAAAAGTTAGTATACTACTTTGTCTTGATCTCTAAAACAACCAGAAATATTATGTGCAAAAATAATAATTAGGTAAGAAATAAAAAAAAAGCTTTTTGCATTTTAATCGAAACTTGTGTAAATGAACTTGAATGGTTATTGATCTCACTGCTTCAATTTCTAACTTAGCAGCTAAATTATTATCACAGAAGTAAAATGAAACATTACGTTTGCTTGTTAGTAAGAAATTGTTGATGCCCAGCCAAGAGAAAATGGCAGTGATTAATGGGGACAGGAACTAAGGAACAGGGAGAAGATAAAGGTTGAGATATTCACTTGCTTGAGCATTTCTTTGTGAACGGGAACGTAAAAGCATCAGTTTGCTGTTCGTGCACCTGCTTGCTGCTTTCTCTTCTCTGGATGTGACCCGTGTGCTGTAGATCGGAAAATGTGCCAAATGCGAGCAGAGGTCTGCAGGCAAAGTGGCTCCACTTGAGCCATTTCCAAGTCCGTGAGCAGCTGACAGGAGCTAACGAGACACATTTCAAAGAATTGTTTCAAG
Organism: Periplaneta americana; assembly: GCF_040183065.1. Classification (NCBI taxonomy): domain Eukaryota; kingdom Metazoa; phylum Arthropoda; class Insecta; order Blattodea; family Blattidae; genus Periplaneta; species Periplaneta americana. The sequence continues at coordinate 62,375,462 of NC_091122.1, forward strand.
CATCGCTGTTGAAGGGATGGAGCTGGAAAACTTTAACAAGTTCCAAAAAATGTGCTTTGCAGAGCATCATAACTAATGTGCCACTTATGCGGATGCCAAGGGATTTCGTCTATTGGATCGCTTTCCCAAGTGACTCAGCGAGTCATGTGTAACTTTCACAGTATTCGCGATATCGAAAATGCATGAATCAACTCTGCAGAAACTGCGGGACATCAAGAATAAACCACAAGGCGCTTCAGAATACAGATCACAGACAGATTCAACGACGGTAAGCGATGAAATTCCTGAAAATTATTTGTAATTACTCGTTACCATAGTGATTGTCAATTACGAAGACGTGCGTTATTGCTTATAGGGGAGTTTGAGGATTTTCATACGTAGCGGGTAATGGTACACACCTAAGATTCAGGATATGGTAACATCATGGATAAATATATAATAGGATGCGAAACTTACTGAGTTTCCCGTAACACATACTAGAGGCGCTGTTGTAGAAATTGATCGTGCTGCCATCTATATGCGGTTGGAGGCGTTATTACATCTAGCAGCGCACCAAGTAGCGAAAAGAGTAACTACTCCGTACATCCAGCAGCGCACCCAAGTAGCGAAAATAATAACTAATTACTCCGCGCATCTAGCAGCGCACCTGGCGGCGAAAAGTTGAACTATATGCAGTAAATATTCCTCCTCCCCCCGCCCCAAATCCCTCAATTTAAAGTAAAACTTTAAAATTTTTATTCCTCACATCATCTTTCACTGAAAATTGTTATTGGAGCCAATAGTTGGAAGAGACGGTCTATTTTACACTACCTTATAATGTAACTAATTAAAATACAGCCAAACAGGGACAGAAAATAAAAGAAAACAAGGTTAGATAATTGGGATTTTATTCTTTAGGTAATAGTGTATAGTGCACTTTAAGTCTGCAAAAACTAGTTACATAATTGAAATTATTATATTACAGTATACTATTTTACAATACATTTAACAACTCAATTTTGACGAGGTCCATCATATCACTGTTTAACATACACTACATGTGCACTAGGGTTACCAGATTGTAACAATTTAAAAGCAGGTCATTTTACATTAAAAAGAATTTTCCATATAAAAGCAGGACATAATAGATTAACTTGATACTTGACGTGACGTCTTTTTACATTCTGTTATATAATAAGGTAATTTGTTTGTCTTTGTACAATAAAACTGATACAAAACTATTATCATGAATAGAATTGAAGTATACGGATTCTAAATTAGCTTTTACCTTATTTAATTTTTGGACTGTTAATACTTCTCTGGTGACTCGACTTGTTTGAACAAGGATTTTACAAACGTAATTCCTCTAATGGACCCCAACTCAATAGTTACTCTCTATTGTCCATTGGGAATTGGCAAGAAAGAAAAGCAGGACAATTTCTGATTTTTACGAACCCTGGCAGGACGCAGGACATGTCAAGCGAAATCCAGAACATCTGGTAATCCTATACACACAGATACACTTACATATTTAGTGTGCAGTACATTGGTAAAGTCTATACAACAAATTGAATAATTGAAATTGTGGGGCCCAGTGGATAAGAGAAAAAGCCACATCTATATATTTATATTTTGGAATGCTCTGCCATCTGTGCTCGTTTACAGATGTAAAGGATACCATTTGAATAATGTGTTGTCATATAGTTTAGTCAGAACATATTTCTTCACACTCCAATGAGATATCCTACGTAACGAAATTTATGGTTTGTCCCCTTGTCTGCCTGGACCCATCAACTATTGTTTAGTCAACTGTCCAAAAACAGGTTTGGACCCTACAAGTGACACTCATAGGGCAATCAGAGCAGGAGGTAATGAGTAAGAGTGGCCAATTCCTTTCCCCCCTCCGTTGCATACATCGCTGATTAGATACATATTACATTAATCAGATTTCAGATACTACAAAAAAATATTTGATAATTGAAACTGTCATATTACTATCTACTATTTTGCAACACATTTTAGAACACTTTTCTAGGATCACATCTAAGGTTCTTAGACTTTGTTGTTTGGCATACACATAAAGGTAATGTATACCAAAATGTTGTATGTACTGAGGGTTAGAGTGAAATACATGAGCTGCATCACTTACTTGCATTATGTTGGGCAAAAAAGTTTACTAGGTGAACTGAAGATATGTTAACCCCCAACTTCCAAAGTCAAATATCTCTCTTACATACATATACATGTACCACATACTGTAACTTTGCTCCCTACAATTACACAATATATTTAACATTTGCTAAAAACGTTTTTTTCTGGGGCAAAAAAAAAAAATAAATAAAAATTAAAAAAATAAAATAAAAAAAGCTATGAACTTTCCACCAATATGATATTATACCTTTTTGTTACACGCAATATGAGCTATTTACACTACTTTAAAGACACTGCCGAGTTCACAGTATGCAGATGAGAGATGGGTGGGTCACTACTCTAGGTAGCTGCAATCCAAGAAGATAGATGCACAATGATGTACAGCAGTGGCAAAAAAAAAAAAAAAAAAAACGGACCGACCCTTGTAGCTGATTTCAGAGCCTTGTTCACTCCGGAACACAATAGACTGGTAACTAAGACTTTCGTGGTTCGAATCCTGCCTGGAAAGGAACCTTTTTTTGTTCCTTATTCAAATTTATTCCCAATACTTTCTGATTGCAGCGATATTATACTACTTAATTAACTTATTATTCCCAGAACATGAATTTTACCACTTTATTTTCTAATGGCTTTCAAAATGGGCTATGTCAGCAGTCGAGACTACAACAATTTCAATAGATTACTCGCTATCTTGTGAATGCGGGTGTGGCATGTGCAGTGGCTAATTTGTTTGGGGACTTTGATTATTCTGTCGGTCCGGGTTTTCTTGCCACTACTGTACACTGACGTTCAAAATATCTGGCCCTACTAATCGATATTTTTTGGCGTAAGTATGGCTTATTTAGTTATTACTTGTATGAATACATGGTGATGATAATAGTCAATGTTGCCAATCATACATAAATATACCCGCATTATAGAATTCAATTTTTCATCCCACACTGCTGCATCAGACCCGGCTCAATGTCTATTTTGTTCTGATAACTTTGAAGTGTCTTGATACTGGGCAATAGGAAAAGTTTTTTCATAAAATTGTACCCTTTAGGACTGTGATAAAATAATGACAAAGAAAAGTCTTTCATGACGTCACTCCATCTATATCCATGTTTACGAATTTTTCTCATCTGCACCTGTGCCTCGTATATCTTTTGAACAATTGTTGGCAGTTGAGATGATGTGGCCATTGGCTCCCTTCTCCTTCCAACTTGATCCGAAATTCTGTCTTCTTCGACTTGTTGCAATTTTTTCTCCAGTCTCTTCACTTTTGCTTTCAGAGTTGCCATTTTTAGTTTGTTGCTCCTGGGTGAAGATGAGAAGTGAGTACTGGAGAAAAGTTTTCGTTTTGCAACACCAGGACCTAAAGATTACGAAATTAACTTCAGATTAATCTAATTGCTGGGAACTATTTTAAATAAAAAATGAAACGTGACAACACCTTTAGCCCTGTTAAGTTAATGTAGGCCTAACAAAAGGCATGCAAGCTATGGATAGGCTATATAACATACTACAAAATTGACAATACATCAAAATGTGATCAATATTTACCAAGTTTGGAAGGAGGTGTAGCTGAAGCTGAAGGAAACTGTTCCATCATGGATGTATTCATGTCAGTATCTAAGGAAATAAATGATAAATTAAATTGAGGCAAGAATTGAACAGGCTTTGTGCTCCATTCATTTCAAACTGCTCTTAACTGTACAAATTATAACTCATATAAATGTTAAGTAATAGTAACAATCCAAAAGTTTAATGCTGCAACAAATTTGATTGTGTTAATTTGAATTGTTCGTTGAAATGTAATATAAAGTATTTTTTTTGCTAATAGGCTGGGCCATAGAGGACAACTGACACTAACAGAAAGGGATAATCAGCAGAGGTGTTGGGATATTAAAGAGAAGTCAGTAAGAGGGAATGATGGTGTACTTCGTGCCAGGGAGACTTGTCAGGATATCAGTTGCAATATCGATCGCCTGGTTCAAAAGTGCGACAACTCAAAAAAACAAGTTTTGAGATATCTTCAGTTAAAAGTTTCAAATAAATCCCCTAAAAAGGGACAGATTTCTGGTTCATAACCACGACAATTAGAAATGAGTCAGTATTCAGGACGAGTATATCACGATCTTCCAGTTCATTATTAATATATTTCGAAATGTAGTAATAATGAATTAATAAATTCCATAGTTATAATTACTTCTAAAGCAGTTTATTTCGTTTTTATTCTTTTTGGTTGTAAATATGACTTATCTCAATATTGAATCGGAAAGAGCTCCGAAAGGGGCTTTCAGTAGTATAAATAACTAAAAAATGGCAATTTTTGAGTTGTCGCACTTTTGAACTGGACGATCGATATATAACAAGATAAACACCCTGCCCTGTAGTTAAGAGGATTTGTTATTATTCGCTACTGTAAAAGAATGAAGTATGAAAACTGCAGACATATGGCAGGGGGCAATTAACTTAAATGATTACTAGCATGTTACCAGGCTCACAAGACAGTATCGCTTACCTTCAGCTGTGGGAACCACATTGAATAGGAGGATGGTTGCTGATAGCCCCTCACTCTTCACCAATCATACTGTTCCCTGTAATAATCACAAAAAAACGAAACATAATTAATTATGTATTTTGAAACATGTAATGTAAGAACAGCTGATGAGGAACTAAGGCATTCCTTGAAATCCATGAACTTGTCTAAGTGGAATAATTACCTTGTTGGCATGCATCTTTATTCATCCCGGCATATGCCGTCGAAGCAGTAATCTTTGAAGCTGGAGTACTCATAGGAGCAGGAATTGTTAGAGACATAGCTGCCAAGCCTGCAGCCTGCTCAGTTGCAGCTTGTAAACCTATGAGACTACGCGTACCTGAAAATAAAGAAAAGAGGTAATGAAATCGGAAATTTTAAACATGAATGACATAAAAAAATTGCTAGTGTACTAATTACCTTCAGCAGCTGCAGAATCAATCTTCGCCCTCCTAGCATACGTCCGCAAAGTCTTGTGATGCCTGAAAGTTGGGGTAGACCCCGGTGATAAGGTCGCTCGAGGCATAACTGGGCTAGATGGTGGGCTCCGGATTTTAGGGTTTGATGGCACCACTAATCCATTAGCATGAACAGTGGGCACTGCAGTTTGCTTAAGTATCACTTTTTGTGAAGAGCTATAATAGTCAGACTCAATGAAGTGGTCCATGCAGATTCTCAACCTGTGTGTGGCTTCTGCGGCAACTCGATACCGGTCCTCTAGCCCACAAAATCGGAGCCACTTCCAACACCTAAAGCAATGGATTACAATTATTAATGAGATAAAGTAGAAGAAATATTGAATAGAAATCAGCAAAAATTGGGGAAAAAATAATAACTTATCTGCTGCATTTGTGTTATTTTAAGAGATGTCTATAGCGCATCACTAGGTGGTGAGTGACCATAGGAAAACTGGTAGCAGCAACAGATATTGGGTACAAAGTAAATTAAATATTAGGCCTAAGCTTATTATTATTATTATTATTATTATTATTATTATTATTATTACACATGATTGAGAATTTCTCCAGAATGGCTAACTACATCAAAGAAGGCATAATTTTATTTTCCATAACTGTGAGATGTTTATACTGAAAACCACGTGGTTTTAGTTTGCAGCCATGTGGCCTAATGCTACAATTCTAGTTTACAAGGTTTCATTTTCAGCCTTCTTGCTCTTTTTCGTCAATATTTCACATTTCATTACAGTTTGACTGAATTTCGGAACCATCAAAATTTATACTCCTACTATAATCCTAAATAAATTAGCAGAAAGCAATGCACAGCTCGTCTAACCTACTTCACCAAAAAGTACATTGTTTTCAAGTGTAAGGTTTAGGCTACACAGGACACAATAATAATACTAAAGCTTACCTCATAGGTTCCTGAGGAAAATAGAAAAAATGCTTCCCTCCCACAGTATTAACAGTCTTGCATCCAGACGCTGAGCATCTTCCTCGAATCTTTAGGCCCGGTTGCAGAAACACCGATCAAAATATGATTGGCAATCAAGGAGGGTTTGATTGGCCATCAGTTCTATTTCTGTTGCAGAAAGAACAATCAGTGTTTGATCGGAGATCAGTCTTCCATCAGATTTGATCAACAGATTTTTGCTGGTTAAGTCACTGATCATCGATCAAGTAGGCTATTTATGTTGTTCTGTTCATAATGCAGTTACTGTAATGTATATAGTAAATAGTTACATCGTAACAATATTGTTTTCGACATAATGGATTCTTCTGATGAAGAAATTTTAGAATGAAAAAAATATTATTAAGAAGAAGGCGTTGCCGTGTTTTGTTATTTTCAAAAATTGAAACAAATATATGCAGACAGACAAATCGAAACCTTCCACTTTCTCCAATGAACCAAGTTCTAATAATGCTGAGATTTTATGCTGTTGTAATTTTTCAGGCGGTCTTGGGTTATCTTGTTAGGGTCCACAAATCAACTATTTACCGAGTAGTTAGGAATGTTACGTATGAAATTGCTTTGTTATGGCAGGGTCTCATAAATCCCCAAACTTCAAACAGGGAACGATTTGAAATCCAGAGAGAATTTTCAGCCATGTCAGGATTTTCAAGAGTAGCCTAATATTGGTTGTATAGACTGCTCACATCCCCGTCCAATCACCTGGTTGAAATGATGCCGAACTTTATCGAAGTAGAAAAGGTTTCTTTTCTGTGAATATACAGGCAATATGTAGTCTACACCATCACTGCAATTCTGGAATGTTGTAGCACGTTGGCAGGGTTCTACACATGACAACACAATACTGTATTTTTAATGAGTGGGTTACGATCTCCATTTGTAAACAGAGAGATGGGAAATGGAATTATTTTGGATTATGGAGGTTATGCATATTCCAATTTCTTGTCGACTCTCCTAGCAAATCCCACAACACAAGCCCCCTCACGTTTTTTTTTTTTTTTTGGGTTTGCTTCATTTTTTTTCACTATATTGTAGTCTATATACAAATAGAATCCGCCTGTTTCCTTTCTACAAAAAGCAACAAAACAGCAAAACATTCACTTGAACATTCACTTGTTTTCCTAGTCACCGCCCACTTGATGCATTCGTTTCCCTACTTTTAAAGAGCATCAAATTGGCTGTGGTTGCTAAATAGCGCTGTTGTCAAATGTATTTCTTTCTCAAATCAGCAATTAGTAAATTGAGACAAGTTGATAGGAGATTCACGTTTGTGCAACGCAAAGAACAATCAAATAAATCAGACATCAACTGATTGTCGATCAGGGACTGATTTGATTTGCGTTTCTGCAACCGGGCCTTAGCATTTCTTTCTGGCATCCATCTTGCCTTCATAACGCTGTTGGCTGGTCATCGGCCAACGGTCTGACTACTTCGTATCGGAAAGTGGAGAACGTTGGTTCTCACGTAGTTCTATGATTTACCACCTACGACGTCGGGCGCTGATCACCTTATTTCAGAATACCGCATCTTGATCGTGCTGACCGCAGTTTCGCATCCTATTGTATATTTATCCATGGTAACATTCTATAAGGCCCATTCACAATAAAAATTAAACATAACCGTAACATAAACACAGAAGTTTGCAGTCAGATTACCAAATGGGATCATTCACAATGATTCAAGTAAGTACTGACATTAACATTACGTTAGACGTTAACATGAAAGCACAGTCTAGTACAGCGATGGGGAAAAGGGGTGGAACGAACATAAGCAGCAACTTACTCACTCCACATCTAAAACAGCGAGGTCAGGCGTATTTCGTTTGATTGTTTACAAGGAGAGTCCAAAGCTGTGCAGTGGCGTAACCCAGTAGAAACGCGATGTAATAGTTGTGTTGTTATACTCCTGACCTAAACTAATAGGGTGCTGATAAATGTTAATAGGACGAAACAAGCGTTTATATTTGAGCAATTAAAATCTATTTACATAAATAGAACGAAAATAATAATTGTTTTACTTCATTCGGTAAACAAATCGAATGAGTAATGAACAAAGTAAATAGAATGCAAATACTTTTCTTGCAACAGATACACTGATAGCACGAATAATTAACAAACATATAAATAATGTTACAAAAGAAACAATATAATAATAATAATAATAATAATAATAATAATAATAATAATAATAATAATAATAATAATAATAATACTTTATTGCCAGAACAAATATACATATTGATTTTTTAACATAAAACACTCTAGCAGTCCCAGAAAGAGTAAGTTATACAGTATACTCGTGCTCAGGGAGTATTCCACATAATGTTAAGACATTTTTATTAAATAAGAGTGAAAAGTAAAAAAAAGAAGAAGAGAAACACACAGATATTACAATAATTGAACTTTAAATTTTCTCTGTTAACAGCAATTTTTAATTCATTTTTTTAAATAAGGGGCATTAGCAAATTATATGTTAAGGAATTTAGCTATTATCATGTTATAAAACCTGGGGCCAAAGTTGTTACTCCCTTCCGAGAACACCTAAATTTCTCTATTATGTTTTGAGAAAAGATAACTAACACGAAGTATGTTTGTTGCTAAACAAACTGAAGCTGGCTCGTCTTTAGTTTTTAATGAATGTTTCAATTCTTCCAATTTCTGGTCCTATTTAAAAAGGACATAAATTAGCGTTTAATCTGTAAAACGATTACACAAAACTGTCACGATAATGTGATACCAGGATTTCTGTTATAACAGTGTCACCACGATATAAATACAAATTCAAATATTTATCTGCCATATTATTCTCACTATAATTCTGTTCATGGGGGAATTTAAAATGCCGGAACACACTAAACAAGGACCAGAATACCTCCTTGTTGCACAACGAACACAATGCTTTGTTGTTTCGAGGAACACAAAAGTACTTATATTCCCATTCGTCTTTGTAAATGTATGTTTTTACTTTGCTGTGGGACATGATTCCACCACTGATACTCGCAGACTTGCGGTCGCGATTTGAACGGAAACAGATAGAGGAATGAGTAGTCTGCTAGCTAGCAGTGGGAGGGGTTCAACAATGATTGAGGGGAAGGGAACACACTGTGCTACTTTTCCCCATCGCTGGTCCAGTATATAGGCCCTTCAGTCACGAAGCTCAATACGTAGTAAATATGCATCCATAGATACTTGCTAACCATAACCTCACAACTCAAGCTTCGTGGCTTATATACTAGACTGTGATGAAAGTTTACAATCTCCAAACTTTCATGCTTATGCTTACGTGATTTGGAAACAGTACACAATCGTGGAGCGCTGAAGTATACGAGAATATGAGGAAATGACGTCGTTGTTATGTTTCCATGGTTACCAAGTATCTTTGCGTTTATGTTTATGTCCCCATCGTGAATGTTCTTGATTTTACCGTAAGGTTTACATTTTTCAGTTAACGCTTACGTTATGTTTAATTTTCATTGTGAATGAGCCTCATAGCCTGTTCGGTGAGTTAATCTAGCGGCAATATCGGTAAACCAATCAAGTAGAGTGTTAGAGTCGACGGCAATTCGGAAGGCGGTAGTCTGCTAGCGTTTGCGTCGAGAGAGAGACAGATAGAGAGGGCAAGGCAGCGTACAACATTGCCACATCGTACTTCACGCGCACGTGTGATGCAAACAGCGCAGGAGAGAATTTAAATTATCAAAAGACAACAATGACCTTAGCCGTTGATTACTGTAAGCATGACAGCAAACTCTCTTTCCTTCAATAACAATAATCTTTGCACGGTTCTCAATCCCACACCACATGCTTCTGCATCGTTCCTTGCACATTGGCAACGTTGCAGCCAGCATCAAGCGTTGTGCTCGTCAACGTTTTTAAAATAATTATACACCTTAAACAATATTTTCCGCACGTGCCTGTGCAATACTAGTCTATTTCTAGTCTCTTCTTCCATTCATTTATCTTACACACACACAATAAATGTTAGTTTTACTTATTCAATGTATTGAAACACTCACACGTGAACAAAAGAAATTGGGAAGTACTTGTGACAGACTGATTCCGATTGGTTCTGCTGTACAAGCTTGTGACGTCACATGCCAGAAATGCTACGGCGCATATAGCAGCCGACCGCCTTCCGAACTGCCGTCTAGTCTAGAGCTGTACTGTTGATTCAAGCGCTTCTAGTGTATCAGTCGATTTGTTTGCAGTTTTCTTATCACTGCTGCATATATATATATATATATATATATATATATATATATATATATATATATATATATATGGTGTCTCTAAATTAGACCGACAAACTTTGGGATCGGATAGGTAACCTTTATTAAAACACTTTTTGTTAAGAAACAAATAATAATGATGATGATGATGATGATGATGATGATGATAATAATAATAATAGTAATACTTTATTGCCAGAAAAATGATACAAATTGATTGTTTTAAATATCGGTTGAGACGCTTTGCTTCTGTGCAACAAATGTTTATATCATTAATTAGGCGATCTTATAGGACGTCACGTATGTAAGTATTACTGTCGGAGTTTTTCACTTTCTCAGCATGTAGCCTACCTCATATGTATGCAACACCAATTATTAATGAACAGTGATTGCAACTTGCATACACAATACTAGCCCAACCTTCAATTTATTATAAGTTTGATGTAGTCGGCAACTGATGATTGTGAAATCTCATCTATTAACCGGCAAAGAAATAATGATATAGCCTACACAAGAAACACGAAGGCTAGGGAACATAAGCTACATCTTTCTCTGTATCTTTGAGTATTACTTTAATTTTAACGTAATTGATGCGGAACTCTTTAATCTGTAACATTTCTGTATAAATTCAAGATAAAAAACAACTCGATTTTAGTAATATACAGTATGTATTACGTTACGGTACTGTAAGCCACGGCGTGGCGGTTAAGGCGCTTGCCTGCCGGTCTGAAGTTGCGCTCGGGTGCGGGTTCGATCCCCGCTTGGGCTGATTACCTAGTTGGATTTTTTCCGAGGTTTTCCCCAACCGTAAGGTGAATGCTAGGTAATCTATGGCGAATCCTCGGCCTCATCTCGCCAAATACCATCTCGCTATCACCAATCTCATCGACGCTAAATAACCTCGTAGTTGATACAGCGTAGTTAAATAACCAACTAAAAAACGTTACTTCAAAGCAGTGATCCCCAAAGTGTGGATCGCGACATAACAAAATAAAACAAAAAAGTCTTATTAATATAGGCCCTACATTTATTTTATATATAGAGATATAAACAACTTTTAACATTAAAAGAGAGTAATGTTTCAATAGTTATAAATTAAAAATAACTAATGCGATAAATTTGTCTGTTTCTCAGAAAGTAGCTTTTAAAATCAGGACTCTGTATACGACACATTTACATTGATATCATTTTCAAGTTCAAGGAGTTTTCTCGCTTTTTTTCCTTGCCAGTCATAGACGGGAAACTTATTTTGCCTAAATACGAGGGTTGCAAAAGTTAGAAAACATTTAAAACGTTCTTTTACAAATTCGAGGTATTTCTGCACTATTTAGATGTAAATTGTAAGCCTGTATACGCCTTACGAAAAATTATTCCAATATTTAGATCTTCATTCTAAAGCCTGTCTACGCTCTGCGAAAAACTAACTAGTTTAAATATTCTATCAATGGATACATATTTAATTGAGTTTTTCCTTTAATTTTTCTTTTTGTATTTCCAGCCAGTTGAACGCAATTGTCCGGAAACAAATTCAGTATCCGCTGTAATTATTTTGAGTTTCTGCCGGAAAATACTAAAAAAAAATTGTTACTTCAAATTGTACATAGTTAAATTTATTGCATAATCGCAAACATAAACTCAGTATTTGTCGTACTACATACAGCTAAAATTCTTTCTTTTAATGCACTGGAATAAAACAATTTTTTTTGCCAATTGATATTGACCATGAATGAAGTTCCCTTTTAATCCGTTGATTTCATCCTCGGCTCTTATTATGTTAACATCTTGACGTTGTAATCTACGTATTATTCAGAGTATTTGAGTGTTCGAAAATATCAGCAAAGCCATACAAGTCAAAGCGAATTGGAAAATGAGTATACTTCGAGTTCTCGTCTTGCAGATACCGGTACATTAAAAGCGATGTCCTTTGCTCGAAAACTCTTTCTAATATATTACTCCACGAAAGCTACCGGTATTTTATTTCCGCGTGATCAATAAGATTTTCATCTACGCAGCCATGTCTTCAAACAATTAGCTAAAAATACGAGTTTGCAACGCTATTCTTTTGACAGGATTTACCATATTGACAGATTTTAAAACACATTCTATATCAGATGGTAATGATTTTCGTGCAGAAGCTTACAACTTACAAATGGCTTTTAAGGAACCCGGAGGTTCATTGCCGCCCTCACATAAGCCCGCCATCGGTCCCTATCCTGTGCAAGATTGATTCAGTCTCTATCATCATATCCTACCTTCATCAAATCCATCTTAATATTATCCTCCCATCTACGTCTCGGCATCCCCAAAGGTCTTTTTTCCTCCGGTCTCTCAACTAACACTCTAAATGCACATCTGGATTCTCCCATACGTGCTACATGCCCTACCCATCTCAAACGTCCGAATTTAATGTACTGTATGTCAGGTGAAGAATACAATGCGTGCAGTTCTGCTTTGTGTAACTTTCTCCATTCTCCTGTAACTTCATACCTCTTAGCCCCAAATATTTTCCTAAGAACCTTAGTCTCAAACACCCTTAATCTCAGTTCCTCTCAAAGTGAGTGTCCAAGTTTCACAACCATACAGAACAACCGGTAATATAACTGTGCAGAAGCTACTCGATGTAAAAGACTGTATAGGCATTTGACATTTTGGTATTGTCTCTCGTAATCCGACGAGATCACTTCGATGTCCCGTTATCATTGTTCGCTCTTTAGTGATACCCTTGATTTTGAGTAAAATTATCATTGTTTTGGATTTTACAGGAATTTGTATTTTGCGAATGAGGTTAAGTACCGCTATGGTAGTGGGGCGTCGCATACAAGAATCTTGTCCAAAAGTGGTTCGCGCCTTCAAAACATTTGAGAAGCATTTGCTTACAAATGGCTTTTAGAGAACCCGGAGGTTTATTGCAGCCCTCACATAAGCCCGACATCGGTCCCTATCCTGAGCAAGGTTAATCCAATCCCTAGCATTACATCCCACCTGCCTCAAATAGCTACATTTTAATATTATCCTCCCATATACGTCTCGGCCTCCCCAAATGTCTTTTTCTTCTGGCCTCCCAACTAACATTTCTGGATTCACCCATACGTGCTACATGCTCTGCCTATCTCAAGTGTCTGGATTTAATATTCCTAATTGTGTCCGGTGAAGAATACAATGCGTGCAGTTTTGAGTTGTGTAACTTTTTCCATTCTCTTGTAACTTCATCCCTCTTAGCCCCAAATATTTTCTTAAGCACCTTATTCTCAAACACCCTTAATCTCTGTTCCTCTCTCAAAGTGGGAGTCCAAGTGTCACAACCATACAGAACAACCGGTAATATAACTGTTTTATAAATTCTAACTTTAAGCTTTTATGAGAGCAAACTGAATGACAATAGCTTCTGAACCGAATAATAACAGGCATTTCCCATATTTATTCTGCGTTTAATTTCATCCCCAGTGTCATTTATATTTGTTACCATTGCTCCAAGGTATTTGAATTTTTCGACCTCTTGAAAGGATAAATTTCCAATTTTTATATTTCCATTTCGTATAATGTTCTGGTCACGAGACATAATCATATACTTGGTCTTTTCGGGATTTACTTCCAAACCCATCTCTTTACTTTGTTGAAATAAAATTCCTTTCTTTTCCCTAATAGTTCGTGGATTTTCTTGTAACATGTAACCCGGCTTTCTGAAAAAAGAACTCTTTCATGATCATGACGAGATGAATTTAATTGTAGACATTTGGTAATTTTAGCGAATTAAGAGTACACAGACAAAAAGGCAGAGAGAAAAATCACGCGAAAAACTACGATATATTAATACTTTTTCCGCTATTAACTCAATATATTTCTTTCAAACATTGGGGTACTTATTCAGTATTATTACAATATAAAATTAATATCATATACCTAGGCTATGTAATTCCCATTCTTACTCCTTTGAAGAAATATACAGAGCGTAAACGTTAAGTTACCAAATTTGTAGGTCTACAAGTAGTATAGTACCCGTACCACTATTATTGAAGAAGGTGTAACTGAGTTTTCTTTTACGTAATGCTTTATATTGAGCCGAGCTCGACGCATCAGCGGATCATCTCGTCGACCACGTCACCGACAGAGTTCGCATCACTAGCATATCGCCTATAGCGCCATATTTTCCCCTTCATTTTGTTACCTAAATTCCTATTGACCGGCTAGGATTTTGAAACAAATGAGAGAGAGAGAACCGAGGTTTCCTTTTTACCTTCAGTAGCAAAGCCTTTCTCTCGGGAATCATACGTCGACCAGTTAAGTAGGCCTACACCCAGGAAGTCTACGTTGACCAGTTAATACTTGAGGGTTCTATGTTTTTACAGTTAAATTCATTCACGAATTCAGTCGACATATATAAGGTTGTATTGAATGTATCATGGAGTAGTTAATTTACATTACGAACTTGTTTGGTATCTGTTACATTTGGTTACGATATATTTCCTGAATGGTTTATGAGAATATTCGCTAGTGGGAATGTCTTGATTCGTATATCAGATTGTGTGAGGTTTCTAGTCGTGGCAAATTACGTCATATCGGTGCATAGTATGTTAGAGAAAGTGATGTGGTTTTGTGATTTGATTTTGCGTGAGTATTAGGATACACAGATATTGTGTGCTTACGTCGTATTTAAAGTTCTAAGATAGCCTGGCGGAATTGTGGATAATACTTATTGGTTATGTATGTATGTATTTATTCACACTGCAGTGGGTATATACCCGGTGGCAGTGGTAACTAATTACACTCAATATCGTAGTAAAGTCTGTAACGAACTTGTATGTTAAATTGCTTTCTCGATTGTTCTACTTTCTATTCCAAATTGATTACTACCTTCTAGATTATTCGACTTATAAGTCTGAGTGTATTGAATCCTAGTTTGTTTATGCGGGTACGTGGATTTGGCGGAATTGTTTTACATATACCTTTTCTTCTCTCTCGGGCATTATATTCATTGTGATAGTAGGCCTACAGAGATTTATAATATCTAGAAATTGTAATTAAGAATCAAGTTTTAATTAAGTATGTGCATTTTGATCAGGTGTGTGACTGTTTCACTTTGCGTTATTTCTCTGTAATGTATCGAGTCAATATCTTGAGCCTATTAGTTGCATTTTTATGGGAATTATTAAAATCTAATTGGGCATTTAGTAAGTATTAGTGGGAACCGCTGGACATTGATGTTAAGTTTTCATATATTGTTTGAGATGTTGTGGGAATGTTCCAGCGGGGAAATATTTTTATATATCATCAACCTACTATTTTGGAATTTGTCAATTAGATTGAGTTATGACTTTGGAAGTATATTGGCCCATATTGTTCAAAGTGTCGAAGGTTCTGCAACTCATTTATTGTTGTATTTGAGATCAATTTAGTACATCATTTCTTTTCATTTAACTCATATTTTCATGCTTGTTTCATCGAATCATTTATGTATTTGTTATTTATTATTTGTTAATTATATTTGTTATTATAAATTCACATTACTTATTTCTGTAAGTCTTCCACTGCGCACATCCCAATTATCGGATGCACCAACTCCATCTGGCGTGTAACATCCCGGTAGTAAGAGGAGGTTTTAAGAGGAGGTTATGGTAAAATTTTAAACGCCTCAATATTTAACGTATTAAATAACATTTTGTGGATGGCCAGTAATCACTGATCAGGTGAATGATCTCGAACAACAGCAACAAACGTTGAGTTCGCAAGAGGCAGAAGCTACGAAAAGCTTTCCTAATAAATTAGAATGCTCCTTCTTGGGAAACATTTCACCTCTCCATAAATTGAATATCCAAAGCTCATAAATAAAATATCTATCAATCCCATCCATATCTATCATCTAATTTTGACTGACAATCACTCACTTTACAGAAGTGATAAATTAATAGACTAAAGCGTTTTTCTTGGAAACATAATATAATTCGTCATATCAACTATCCGTATAATTCACAAAGTGTCTATTGTTGTAAATATGATTGTTTACATCTTCTGGTATATTTTACTAATGGTTCAGTATATTTTGTCTGGCTGTATTGGTACTGGTGTTTTAATTATATACTGCAGAACAGTCTGTTCTCCCATGGCCTGCAAGGAGACCGGACATGAACAAAATTGAAAATCTGTGATCTATACTGTAGAAGAAAGTGAACAAAAAGAGACTTACAACAAAACATAGACTTATTTAAGCACTGTCTGATATCTGGCTAAATGATGCTGATATTCAAAGAAAGTGTCAAACTTTGGTTTCCAGTATCCCTGACAAAATCAACGTGTTAATAAAGAACAAGGGAATGTTCACAAAATATTAGTAATCTCCAGACTCAATTTTCTGTTCATTATTTCTGTGAAAAAATACATTTTTTCATTATTTCTGCCGATAAATACAACTTTGTTGCACATATAATTAATTTAGTCTAATAATTTGTCCACGTCTGTTTATCATCTCTTTAATGGTTGCGATCTTACTGACTATTGATTCATTCTTCGTGATCTTATTCAGATGAGTTTCTTAATCCTAAATTGTTGTTCATTATTAGAAAAAGTTTAGGACTTTTTTCTCGCCAAAACATTGCAATCAAAACAAAACATTATTATACTTTTTTGTGCAATGCCTATGCTATACCACTGGTGCAAAGTTTGGCGGTTTATGTCGTTTAATCTCTACATTTCTCCATTCGCGTCAATTGGTACTTATATCGTTGTCGAACTAAAAGAAGACCTTATTGCCTTACATGATATATGAAGTCTGGAAAAGTTACTGAACTTAATTGCTGAACAGAGCGAAGAGGACAGTAAAAACCATCCGCAACAGATTTCATCGCAAGAAATATCACAAGAATCGACGCTTCTAAGAACTTGTTAGTTATGGATGAAAGTTTGGGAATTAGTTGCTGATTATTAAGCGAAGAAACTATTCTGCAAGTCAGAAAACTTGTTCAATCACATCTACTCTTGCAGAAGTGGTAGCGTTTCAGCAATAATTTCAGAGAACCCGGGTTCGATTCTGGTGGGGGAAGTGAAGATTCATATTTTTCCATAGAGACTGAACGTATGTGCTTTGTCTTAAGCGGTTGCAGTGTGCCACTCTAACAATATAATCCGGTAGTCCCTTACATGTGAATATTCAGTGCTAAAGAAACAAGATTTGCAAGTAAAAGTCTCAATGTCTGTAAAATGAAATTATTCAGTCACAACTACGATAAATTTGTGACGAGTTCCTATCAGGGACGACCGAGTTTTTCAATAATTGTACGTCCATTTTCTGTGGAATCGAAAGATGTTTCGATTCAAGACGAAGAAAATGGATTTTATGATAAATAAAGAGAAATTTTCTGGTGTATATTAAGTAATAATTGCTTGTCCGTGTTTCCAATGCTTTTCAAGATCATGTTCCTAATGAAAATTAATAATCGGAAATGAAATATAATTTCAATTTCCTTGTATATTTACTTAGCTACAAATGGTTTCTAAAGAACCCGGAGGTTCATTGCTGCTCTCACATAAGCCCGCCATCGGTCCCTATCCTAAGCAAGATTAATGCAGTCCCTAGCATCATATCAAACTTTACTGATCTTCATTTTCATATTACTCTCCCATCTACGTCCCGGCCTCCGAACTAACACCCTATATACGCGTAGAATTCTGGATTCACACATATGTGCTACTTACCCTGCCCATCTCAAACGTCTGGATTTAATGTTCCTAATTATGTTAGGCGAAGAATACAATGAGTGCAGTTCTGAGGTATGTAACTTTCTCCATTCTCTTGTAACTTCATTCCTCTTAGTCCCAAATGTTTTCCTAAGTACCTTATTCTCGTACACCCTTAACTTCTGTTCCTCCCTCATCCATATTTTCTTGTTTAAGAATTCTATTTTGAGTTGTAAATTGTGATATAAATTGACCAACGTTTCTTCACTAGCCATATATTTGACAAGTATAAATATCAATGAACACTGTTGAATATATAGACATGTAAGCACAGATAGATATCGGAAGCATAAACATTCACATTGACACAGAAGCACATACATTCAGATATCGGAAACACAGACATCCATAAAGACATGGAAATGCAGGCATTCATAAAGACATGAAATCACAGACACTCAGATCGGAAGCTTAGACAGATGGGCGGCATATATTTCAGAAAGACACGGAAGAACAAATATTCAGAAAGACAAAATTTGTCTCAAACCAAAAGCAAGGCATATCTTAAAAATAAAACCAATAAAACCTCAGGCTCTTATGAGGAATATAAACTAACCAGGAATAGGATTAACGCAGAAATAAGACAGATAAAAAGAAATTACTGGGAAGGATATACTAAAGATATGGAAAGGGACTTTTATGGACAACAAAAAAGAATATGGAGAATGATACAGAATCAAAGAAAAGAAATTCAAGATAACACCCTGAGGACTAATATTACTGAGGAAACATGGTTAAACTATTTTACTAACTTATACAAAGAAGAACCCGAAGAAATTAATATTACCACAAATGCAATAAAAATAGTGGTAGAAGTGACTGAAGAAGAAATTTCCGATACAATTCGAAATCTGGAAAATCGTAAATCCCCTGTTGAAAATGGTATTACTAATGAAATGATAAAATATGGAGGACAGCCATTATATAAGGAAATTACAACTCTTATGCAACATATATTCAGACATGCGAAAATCCCAGAAGAATGGAAGACGAGTATTATCATTCCAATGTTCAAAAAAGGAGATAAGCAGCTACCAGATAAATATCGTGGGATAAATCTTCTTGACAGCTGTTTAAAATGAACAACAAAAATAATTACAAATAAGTTAACAGAAATTATAACACTCCAAGATGAACAACAAGGATTCCTGAAGAACCGATCGTGCACAGATGCCATATTCATCATAAGGCATTTAAGTGAAAAGGCATTGGAATTCAATAAGCCAGTTTACTTCTGTTTCATTGACATCGAAAAAGCCTATGACAATATTAGATTAAAACATGTCATACAAAGTCTTGAAAAACAAAATACACCTAATGGGATTATACACCTCATCCAAGATATATATATATATATAATTCTTGTAAAGTAAAGTTGGATGGTAAACTCAATTAAATGCTACCAGCAAATAAGGGAATCCGTCAAGGAGACTCCCTCAGCCTGCTCCTTTTTAATATTTTAATGAATGAAATAATTTTAGAATTGAAAGGACTTCGTAGTTTTAAAATAAGAAATAAGAACGTAAATGTATTATGTTATGCTGATGATACAGTGTTAATAGCTAATTCAGAGGATTCGCTTCAACGACTTCTCTATAAATTTGCTCAGATATGCGACAAATGCAACTTGAAAATATCTACAAAGAAAACTAAAGTATTAACTGTTTCTAAAGAACCAATAAGATGTAAATTGCAATTATATGGTAAGGTCGTAGAACAAGGGGAATCACTTCCAATATCTTGGTGTTATGATAACAAGCCATAAAGACCTAATAGCTGAAGTTAATCAACAGATAGTGAAAGCATCACGAATCTCAGGATCCCTGAACGGTACCATCTGGAATAATAAATATCTACAATTAGAGACGAAACCCCGTATATATAAAACAGTTGTACGGCCTTTTTTAACATATGTTGCTGAAACAAGAGCCGAAACCACTAGATCAAAACAATTGATAAATACTGTAGAAATGAAAACATTAAGGAAAATTGTGGGAAAAACAAGACTGGATAAAATAAAAAATGCGACATAAGGAACCAATGCCAAATGCAAGAAATAGGTGAATGGGTAGAAACACGAAGATCGCAATGGGCAGCACAGGTACCAAGGATGCCTGAAGATCGTATGACTGGAATAGTAAGAGACAGCATAACAGTCGGCAAGAGGAGTCCCGGTCGTCCTAAAAGAAGATGGAGCGACTCCCTGGAACTAACAGGTCTTTAGGCCTACATCAAGAAGAAGAAGAAGAAGAAGAAGAAGAAGAAGAAAATTAGAAACATTCCTACAGACACGAAAGCCCAGACACTAAGCTCGGAAGCTCAGACACGATATCGGCTGCATAGACATTCAGAAGGACAAGAAATCACACACATAGAGACAGAGAAAGCGAAAAAGAGAGATCAAGCACTTGAAACTTACCGCTAGTAACGAAGTTTCAGAGTCACCTTGTGTTTATGGACGTCCGTTCATGGGGAAGCCCCTAAGCGTTTAAGTGTATTGTTTGTGATTCAGCTATGCACTGCTCAGTATTAACATACTGGGGTAATAGAGAATTAAACAGAACTACGTGACGACTGCCAATAAACCGGATGTGCTGCAGTCGGAAACCGTCCAGTTCATAGAAGAGTCCATAGTGTGCGCCGGGGAATACTAATTGTGTCAGACGTTACAAAGCCCTCATTCCAGCCACTGCCTGTCAACTTCAAGAACGATCCTGCAAAGGGACAAAGGGAGTTCACTCCCTTGTACCATTTCCACAGTTCAGCTCGATCTTTGTCCATTAGTTACGGCCTCTTATCTAGAAGCCCGAGATCTGACCCTTGGCAGATTCTGTGGAACTGCGGATTATGTATCTCTGTTACAGACTGGATTTATGTGCAAACTGTGTTTTGCATTTAATGTTCTGGAATATATGCACAAGTGGCATTAACTACGAATTTTGTATGGTCGACGATTTTACATTAGCTATAGCGTAGTGTATAAAATCGGTAGTTCGGTAGAAAAATTCCTCTTGTTCATGTATGCGTACTTCCTCTTTCTATTTTGCATAAAATGTTAGGAAATGAAGTGCGAGATATTCAATGATTTTTTTTTCAGCAAACATGATACCGGATAAGGGTTTGAAAGTACGGACAGTCTGTTTTTGTCTGCTTCTGTACAGCAATGATTTTAAACTGTTAGGCAGATTGTGTTCATATCTAGAATTCTGTAGTTTCCAGCAGAGGAGAAAAGCTAGAAACAGCACATATAAAAGAATCGCTCTGCCTTAGAATGTTAGATGCCACACTGTTCTAAATCTTTCTTGTTTGTGTCACTAATTTACTTCAGCGTTCTGGTATCACAGCAATCGTGGTTGTTTTAGGGTGAAACGAATATATTTAGAGCATCATTATAAGTTACAAATGACAATGTTTACATACATTTTAAATAAATATTTCCGTGTTTCCGGGCTAGTGTTACAAACTTTCAGGGATGATGGCGAAGGGCACATGTATCAATTTGAGATCAGGAACCATGGTCCGGAAATGACCGAGTCGAAAGTTACAAGCAAAAATAGTTGTGTGGAAATGAAATAATTTTATTCCTCTGTACACCTTATTAATTTATGTGTATTTATCTATATATCTTACACATACTGTATTCATCTGACGTTGTTTACGTTGTCTACTTACAATATTCCATTCAGTGCGCTGTCTGAGGGGTCGGGACAGGAAACTACACTAAAGCAATGCAGATACCATAATGTGTAACGGACATGGTCAGTCCTGATATGCACGTCTGTAGACAGCAGTGTGTGTGTACAAGTTGCAGTGTCCGGTCGATCAGTTCTAGTGAAATGGAGGAGTACACGAGAGCGGAATATGCAGACGTGATTTTCGAATATGGATGAGCCAATGTAAATAGTAGACAAACTCACATATTGTATCGGGACAAGTACCCACGTAGGAGACATCCGGACCATAACATATTTCCACGACTGTCTCAAAGGTTAAGAGAAGGAGGGCACGTGGTGCCAAATTACAATTCCATTTCCACACAACTATTTTTGCTTATAACTTTCTACTCAGTCATTTCCGGACCATGGTTCCTTATCTCAAATTGATACATGTGCCCTTCCTCATCATCCCTGAAAGTTTGTAACACCAGTCCGGAAACACTCTGTATATATAGGTACAGTATTTTATGTTAATGTTTAAGACACGTTTTTATTTTTCAAAATAAGAAGGTACAGAGAAAACACTGAAGATCAGGGGTACGAACTTTTGGTTATTACTGTGAATTAAGTACTGGTATTACTTCGGTTAAAAATGCTTATCATATCCACAATTAGAGTGGTACTCTTATAGGATGTAGACTTTTGGAAAAATGTTAATATCAAGGAATCAGAAAACACCAAAATCAGACACCTATAATTTTGACCAAATTTGTCATTTTAAAGATACTGTATGATTAAAAGGGCCCGGAAAATTTGGGCGTAAAATAATTTGTTTCAGAGTGTAGCTATGTTAAGAGAAGGAACATAAATATTGCGTACATCTTTACGGAAGCAGCGGTATAGTCTATAAATGAAACGTAGGCCTTGGCCGTGACATTTGTTTAAACAAAAGTGAATTGTGAAGTGTGTAAAAAAATTATTCATTTTACAAGCTATGCTTCTATAATGACATAACACAATATACTAAGAACATGGTTTGAAAGCTTCAGAGCCATAGTGGGCCAAGCGCCATTTATTGAAAACGGAGAAAGCAAAGGTTAAAGTTAAGTGAATACTTCGTAACTCATGTAATAAAATCCTGTTACTTTTTATACACCGTGTATCAAAAAGGACTTTACAAATTTATATGCTTATACAAATTTATCGACATATCTCACAGAAATGGTTAAGGTTCCATTTTAAAGCGAAACACATCACGTTTCTACCAAGCAGTTATTTTGGTTCGATGTGACTTCTATTTGTGATATTTCAGACATCCAACCTGAAGTCAATCTCTTGTCACACACGAGCCAGTAGATCAGGAGTCACTTCTGCAACTGCGGCAGTAATTCTAGTTCTCAGCTCAGCGGGATGGACAAGTAAAGAAGGAACGTACAAAAGATCTTTGACGAGAAAATCTAGGTGGGTTAGATCTGGTGAGCGAGGTGGACATGCATTTGGCTCTGCACGGCCAATCCAACGTCCTAGGAAATGCCAATCAAGTAGTCCACGAACCTCGTACTGGTAGGTAATAAAGTGGTGTCCCATCTTGCTGGAAGTGATTGCGTCCATCTCGATTATCAGTCGTCAGTCTACGGAATGAGAAACATTTCGAGCATATCTTGATATACCTCCATCACTTATTACTACGTTTTCGTCATTTGTGGTATACCAATCTCACGAGAGGCATGTCTCGATTTTCTGGGGCTTCGGGTAAAGCTCTCCCTTACTTGCTCAACAACAGCATCAGAAGTTCGCTGGCCACCTGGAGATTTGTCATGTCGCACAGAACAAACAGTCTCAACAAAAGTTCTGCGCCAAGAGTAAATTGTAGACGTACTCGGAGGATCTTTACGATACCGAGTACGAAAATTACGTTGCACTATAGTCGCAGACTCTGTTTCATGACACTAAAACACACACAGTGAACACGTTCCGCACCAGTAAAATTAGCCATTTTGTGCTGTAACTGATGTAGCGCTTTTGGTATCTGAATTTGGTACTATGGCACTACGTGAGTCAAAACTTGATGTGTTTTTCTTTAAAATGACATCTTAACCACTTATGTAAGAAATGTGGATAAATTTCTATGAGCTTATAAAGCCGTAAAGTCCTTTTTGATACACGATGTATTAATAGGTATATCTTAACTATCATTCTGTTATCTGTAATAAAAGCCACATTTCTACTTACTACCTAAATGAATAATTACGCTATATATTGAGGTGAATATTTGTTATATTCATTAAGATAAAGATATCTCCTTTAGACTCAGCGAAGGTGGTTGTGAGGGATGGAGGTAACGCCACATTCTAGTATATACAGTCACGAAGCCTGAGTTTATGAGGGTACTAGTAACAATAGACTGTGCAGGTACTATTTCGCATTGTTTATGATGAGGCGATAGCAGCGATCCTAGTGGTTAGCAACTATATATAAATGCATATTTACTACGTATTGAGCTTCGTGACTGTATATACTAGACTGTGGTAACGCTCCATGACCTCCGCACTAGAATGAAGTGGTATAGCCGGCACCACGCTCCGACCACCTTTTTACATGACACTCAATTTGTAGGAGGCTAGGTTGACCCCTGGGCCGTTAGGAAATTTTCGGCAACGAGGAAAATTTCGCCACCACACGGGTTTGAACCCGGGAAATGAGGTTAGTGACATACACGCCTACATTGCAGAAACGTATGGTGGAATTAAGCAGTTCAAGAAGTGGAATCTCTGTTCAATTTCAAACAAAGCGAGAGCTGAACTCATTTGGGAGTGCTGCATACTGCGACATAGTTTACCCCTTTGTGTACTATTTTCCAGATGATAAACTCAGCTGCTGCATTTTCATACAAGCATCACTGTTCTCAACGGAAGACTTGAATTGCAAGACAAGAAGTAGAGTACGTAGGAGAGCGTCTTTTTTCATTTACGTTCTGCTTGGCTTTGCGTCAAGGATTCCAGGATACATGCATTCGTTTACTTTTATCGTCTTAAGGAAGTAATTCTTTTTCTCTGAAAGACAAATTTCTAAATGTTTGATAAGGAATTTCCATGCAATCTTGTTTAAATACAGGCTGTTTCCGAGATGGTGTTACAAACTTTCAGGGATGATGGCGAAGGGTACATGTATCAATTTGAGGTAAGGAACCCTGGTCCGGAAATGACCGAGTCGAAAGTTACAAGCAAAAATAGTTCTGTGGAAATGAAATAATTTTATTCCTCTGTACACCTTATTAATTTATGTGTATTTATCTATATATCTTACACATACTGTATTCATCTGACGTTGTTTACGTTGTCTACTTACAGTATTCCATTCAGTGCGTTGTCTGAGGGATGGGGACAGGAAATTACACTAAAGCAATGCAGAAAGCGTAATGTGTAACGGAATGGTCGATCCCGATATGCGCATCTGTAGACAGCAGTGTATGTGTACAAGTTGCAGTGTCCAGTCGATCAGTCCTAGTGAAATGGAGGAGTAAACAGGAGCGGAATATGCAGACCTGATTTTCGAATACGGATGAGCCAATGGGAACAGTAGACAAGCTCACACCCACGTAGGAGACATGCGGCCCATACCATTTTTCCACGACTGTTCCAAAGGTTAAGGGAAGGAGGGCACGTGGTGCCAAATTACAAATTATTCCATTTCCACACAACTATTTTTGCTTATAACTTTCGACTCAGTCATTTCCGGACTATGGTTCCTTATCTCAAATTGATACATGTGCCCTTCGCCATCATCCCTGAAAGTTTGTAACACCACCTCGGAAACTGGTGTATAACTCAGTGTAGATGTTTAGTGAAAAAAAATTTCCAAACGATTACAGTTTCATTTATTTATATGTAAGGAGTAGGCCTACTACATACTTCTTGGTGTGTTCAGTTGTTCTAATTAACTTATAAGGCTTTCAAAATTATCCATGGGGCATTCAAGTACTCGGCATCTGTGATAGCGAGAAATGTATGATGTAATGGTAATGCAGAAATCACTAAGTGATTATTTACGCATCTCATACGTAATTCCGTACATCACAGTAATATGATATGCGTAAATAATCACTTAGTGATTTAAGACGGCACTCATTCCGTGGAATCCCGGTCACTTAGTCACTCGTAATGAGTGTACCTCTGCACATAGTGTGTTGGACATTGTGACATCTGTGACACAGTGCATGAGGGTTGGCCACTAAAGGGAAACTGAGAGGTGGAACTTAAGCTGAGAGGATTCAATCCGGCATCGGAACTGGAATCCGATGTGGCTTAGTGGATAAAGCGTCAGCACGTAGAGCTGAAAACCAGGGTTCGAGTTCCGGTGCCGGAGAGAATTTTTCTCCGCTCCACCTATCCTTCATCATATGGATGAAATGAGTTTCTAGATCAGGGAAAAACATTACTTACCAACATTTTGAAGAAATCTGACATTTCTAGAGTCGATATATCTAGGCTATATCTTAAGTTCGTTACTACGTCTTTGCTACATAAGTAACTCTGAAATCAATCACTTTCAGTAAAAGTGTTTTAGAGCATTTTAGTATTCCATACTGCTAAATTGAGGGGATAAGTGCTAGAAGGGCATTTTAGAGGATGTGCCCTTTTTGAGTAAAATGCTTTATTGTGTTCTCTGATCTGTTACGCGCATGATCACCAAGTTGTAGTTCAATACTGCGATCATAGAGGCCAAGAGTACTCAAAATGTAAAGGCGCGCATAGATCACGTTATTACAGTTTGAATTTTCAACATCAATTTTCTCAAAACTTGCATTTGAGAGAAGTGCCTTTCTTGCACCCAACCCCTCAATTACACCAATTTAATATTTACACTCACACCTACTTATGAATGACTCGGTATAAGAATCTGAAGAATCATGCTAGAATATCAATTTGGGGATCCAGCCTGAAAATTTTACAACAGTTTTCAACCAGATCAGTCTCAATATTTGTAACAGTTTGAAGAACTGGATTAATCAATTCATTCATGGATTTTTGCTAAATGACAAGTCACTCCCTGCAAACCCATCATATTCCAATCTTCCCTAATTTCTGCCTTCCTATTTGTCTCTGCATATGATCTATGTGTCTAATGTTGTCTATCATCTGATAACTTCTACTGGTCCGAACTCTTCTCCCGTTCATCATTTCTTCCCGTGCATTCTTCAGTAGGCAGTTTCTTCTTAGTCAGTGAACCAACCAGTTTCTTTGTATCTTTCTGATCAGTTTCAGTATTACTTTTTCTCGTTCACTCTTTCTACACTCTATACCAGATGTCTTTGGAGCAGACCATAACAAGGGTCTCGATGCATCTCATGTTATCGCTGCGCTCCCATTGGTTGGCGAGTCATTACTTAGCTGAGAGCGTTGTAGACACTATCGCGTGCATATCCTGGTTACGAAATGGTATTCAGAGACGCGTCCACTACTACAGTCCTATTGCGTCTAGCATCTGTGCGGTGTTTGAGCAGACGACAGCAGTACAACTAGTGACTGATGCAAGAAGGTATGTTCAAAGACACATTACTTTAATTTTCACTTTTCGTTATATAAACGTAGTTGGCCACTTAATTCATACACAGACATTTAGTATCGTGTGAACCGCGCTCTCTTGCATTTCGTTCCGTTGTTTATATCTGCTCCAAAGACATCTGGTATAGAGTGTAGCACAATATTATTTATTATTTTGTCTGTCCTTTTACGCGCTCTATTCTTCTCCATATCCAAATTTCAGATCCTTCTAGTCGTTTCTTTTCACTTCGTCGTAATGTCCACGTTTCTTCTCGTACAGTACCGCACTCCACACTAGTCTCTATGGACTATGAAATTTATAATAAATTCAGTCTAAATCATCTACAATAATTTAGAAAATTAACCTCATACTTATAATGTATGATCTCGAAATCTTTATACATTTAAGTATGTCGATGTAGTTTATCATCGCCATATTCAAATAGTTATATTTCGTTATGCCTTAAATTGAATTAACTTACTTTTTTGTATTATACTGTCAACTGATGAATAATCGTTTGCGCTTGTAAATTTAATAATCTGACTGGCTATGTATTGTATATTTTTAGTAGAGCCATCGATGTAGGTCAGTCTGCAGACTCGCTGGGCTGCTGATCCGGAGCTGCGTTCGGGCTTTAGTTGGATCCCCCTTCGGTCTCATTGAATGGTTTGTTCCGAAGTTTTTCCCAGCCGTAGGGCTGAAGCCGGTGGTCTATGGCGAGTCCTAGGCCTCACTTCATTTCACCCCTTTGGTCTGATTACCTGGATGAGTTTTTTCCGAGGTTTTCCCCAGCCAAAAGGCAAATGCCGGGTAAGCTTTTGGCGAATCCTCGGACCTCACTTCATCTCAATATATCTCGCCAAAGTGCTATAAAAATTTCAGAAAATTGTAAAAAATTGTAGGAAATTACAAAATTGTAAAACTGTAAAAATTGTAAAACATTGTAAAAATTTGTAAAAACTGTAATTGTAATATTGTAAAATTTTGACTTGTTCCACATCTTAAAGCTCATGTTAGATCTATGGAATATAATACATGAAATGAAAATGGAAAAAAAAAATGAAAATTTCTCATCATTATGCTAACCGCTATAATCATCTTCATTAGACCTGGCGTCATAATAACCATCGCCCTCTTCTTTCTTTCTTTCTTTCTTTCTTTCTTTCTTTCTTTCTTTCTTTCTTTCTTTCTTTCTTTCCCTGAGTTTAACCTCTCCCTTGTAGGTTCATTTACACGACCCACGCCACCCGGGCCTTACAGGGCCGCGACCTGTCGGGAGAGAAATTAAACTGTGGATCACATACATACTTTTTTGACCACACAAGGACATGGAGGGCCTCCCCGGATGAGGGATCAGCTCAATGCCAGGGCCACCTCCGATACAATACAAACATTTAAGACATTACACAACATTCACTCACACATATGAAAGGATTAAGGGAAGGATCGCCGTCCATGGCCGGACTTTCAAGAGGTACAATCCCGGCATTTGCCTGGAAATAACTGAGGAAACCTTGAAAAACCTCAGTTAGGATTGCCGGCCCCTGGGATCGAACCCCGGACCTCCCGAATGCAAGGCCAGCCCTCTACCACTCCGCTAGCCCGCTCGGTTTCGCCCTCTTCATTATAATTATAATCAGCACTGCTGTGTTTGTTTTCTGTCTTATTTTTATATATAGGTATTTTAATACTTAAAATTGTAATCTTTGTCGACATTATTATTATTATTATTATTATTATTATTATTATTATTATTGTTATTATTATTTCTTTATGGCACATTACCGGTATTAATAGTATTTATCTGTAGTTTCTTAAATGTATTATTCTTGTTTGATAATCTTGCCCCTCGATCATCATCAGATCAGCTTCCTTCTTTCCGTGATTTCTTGGTGAGGTGTTGATCGCCGAGGCAGTATGGTTGCAGCCGCTCTCTCCTCAGACGATGCTTACTAGAGTAAACACAGACTAGTGCTCGATTTATGTGCAGTATATCGATTCGATATGAGCCCGCAGGGCCATGTTTTTCCGTTCGGAAAGCCTCTCTCCAAGCTGTACGACAGTTAAGTGCAAAACCCAGGGCGGAAAGTTGCACGGGGCTGTATAGACATTAGAGGATTTATGTAATCTGCTCTGTTGCCGCAAACTCCTCCGCGGTTATTAATGTTGGAGACAGACAACATCGGATTAGTGCAACTCCACAGTGCGACAACTTCATGCTCCCAAGGCGCAGGTTGCGCTTGTAGCCTCACATATATACGAGTACATAATCGTATTTTATTACTTTCCTTCGTCAGTCGATTATCTGATAACTTCCACACGGAAAAATCCGGATTTCAATCCCAGACAGATTCTGTGAAGATTTTTATTTAAAAAACCTCTGCGACGCAAAACTTTCTTGCAGTTGTTCGGTTAATCTGTCATTATGGTGTGTTACACTACCTGAACTTGCGCTGTTCTCACCAAACGTTAAATGAATCCCACTATGTGCAATGCATAATAATAATAATAATAATAATAATAATAATAATAATAATAATAATAATAATACTAATAATTCATTATTTATACTGGCAGAGTTAAGGCCATAGGGCCTTCTCTTACACTCTACCAGGTCACAAAGTATACAAGCAGTTAAAATTTAACAAAAAGTTAAAGAATGGAATACTAACATATTACAGAAAAATATATAATAATAATAATAATAATAATAATAATAATAATAATAATAATAATAGCATAATAAAATCGACACTAAACAACATGAAAATAATACAATAATAGAAAAAAGAAAGTAAAATACATTGGAATATACAGTAAATGTAAAATATGTAGTAAAAGTAACTCATTTAGTACAAATGGTTAATATGGAAAACATAAGGTAGGGAAAACGTAAGGTATGCATATAGTACCTTGAAAATAATTCGCTGACGGAGATGGTGATATGGTGACTAATCGCTGACGGTAGATATAAACACCGAAAATTGAAATATTATTCATAAATGAAAATATTTATTAATTGACAAGAGGATTGACTAAGGCAATTGTTTGACTGTGTAGTGATGATTGTTCGTGAACATTTACGATATATACAGGCTCGACCATAGGTCGCCACACCTTCACGAATTGCACGGTAGAAGTTCGTACCAAAACAGTACAGTAGATTTCAGTTGAGTACAGCGAGGAGTATAGACGTCACCCGCGCCTCGCTCTGCTCTCGCTCGCTACAGACGATACGCAGTTCACATAAACAACGCATAGTGACATTCTGTGGAGCTATGTTTGAAGAATATTGTTAATTTATATTAATGTTTTAGGTTCTGAAGAAAGTGAGCTATTCTGTTATTACTGTATTATTTACGTAATATTAATGTTATGCATGCCCCGCGCCGTGGCGTTGTAGTCTAAGGCATCCTGCCTAGAACTCGCGTTACGGAATGCGCTCTGGTTCGAGTCCTCATGGGGGAAGAAATTTTCTCATGAAATTTCGGCCAGTGTATGGGACCGGTACCCACCCAGCATCGTGATGCGCTTGGGGAGCTACGATAGGTAGCGAAATCCGGTTGCGAATGCCAGCTATAACGGCTGGCGGGATCATCGTGCTAACCACACGAGACCTCCGTTCTGGTTGGATGATCGTCCACCTCTGCTTCGGCATGTGGACATGAGGCCAGCAGCCGGCTGGTCGGTCTAGGCCTTTCACGGGCTATAGCGCCAAGGATTATTATTATTATTATTATTATTATTATTATTATTATTATTATTATTATGCATGATCCAAAAAAGTAAACTCGTCCGTTATTAAATCATTATGCAAACAGAAGTAACACGTTCATTTTTTCCCGGATTATTCTTCGTTAGATGTTGACGTCTCGTGCTTCTGTGCATTCGGTTGCGTTACAGTCCAAGTTCAACATCAGAATTACGATACGAACTTCCCAGCTGTCATTACAATATTTACTTACTGACTTTTAAGGAACCCGGAGGTTCATTGCCGCCCTCACATAAGCCCGCCATTGGTCCCTATCCTGAGCAAGATTAACCCATTCTCTATCATCATATCTCACCTCCCTCAAATCCATTTTAATATTATCTTCCCACCAACGTCTCGGCCTCCCCAAAGGTCTTTTTCCCTCCGGCCTCCCAACTAACACTCTATATGCATTTCTGGATTCGCCCATACGTGCTACATGTCCTGCCCATCTCAAACGTCTGGATTTTATGTTCCTAATTATGTCAGGTGAAGAATACAATGCGTGAAGCTCTCCGTTGTGTAACTTTCTCCATTCTCCTGTCACTTCATCCCTCTTAGTCGTCTTTCTCTTCTGTAGGGGCGTGAGCATTTATAACTACGATATCGCACCATCTACCCTTAAGTACTAAATACGATAACCTGTCACTGATAAATTCGACCTTTTTTACAGCTGATTTTATTCTTTTATGTACAAAGAATCCTGTTCCTAATTGGTGATTATCTTTTCCTTCCCCATAATACAGTACGTAATCGCCTATTTGTGATATGCCATTCCCATCTAACCTAACCTCTTGTACTCCCACGAAGTCTATTTTATATCTAGCTAGTTCTTTTGATACTAATGTTACCCCTACTGTTCTATAAAGACTAGTTACGTTCCATGTGCCAAATCTTATAACCTTTTTCCTTTGCTGTGGTCGTGCCGGAGAATCAGTCCCATTCCGAGGCTTACTGTTAGGTTTCGTAACAAGCTGTTTTTTTACGGTGATGGGTTATTAGCCCTTCGCCCAACCCCCAAGCTGGAGGACCACCCCTTATCGGCTGTCTACGACTGCTTATTCAATATATTCGCAGGTACCCTCCATATCTGGAGGCCGTTATTACACAATTTTATTTTACAATAAAAATGAAAAATGTGCTTGAAAACAATTATGAGTTTAATATTATGTGCCACATACGAGATACACTATTAGAATCACAAAGTTATTGCTCACCTGATGATAGTAAGAAATATTGTTTCATATTTCAGATTTGTTCCAGTAACGTCTTGTCACGCAGAATAAATATTTTCAGAATACAGATATTGTTTTTATTTTTTTCTGAACGTAAAAGGAGTATTTATTTCCATAAAACGAAAACGTTAATTGTTATTTGCTATAATGATGCCACAAACATAATTGTATCATTTGTATGTTACTTTTATATGTAGTCTATGGGTAAATTATTTTAGATTGGAAGTTACGAAATTTATAATTAAAGTTATTGTTTTTTTTGGTATTATCAGTTTATTATTTCCTTGTTTTAAGCCCGTGGGCGATTGGAGCACATGTTTAGTTACCACCCGGCTACACTAAATGTTTGTCGTTCTGGTTCACTGACATTGACAGATGCGCTATTACTTTTCATTGGGTAGAGATATAGTCCAAGCTCACACAACTTAACAGTTTTGGTACTAACTTCCTACCTCTAGTTATTATCGTTAAAATGACTAACAAATACTTTGGATACCATCTGGTGACGTTTGTTTCCTTGTTTGTGTGTTTGTTCGTTCGTTCGTCGGTTTGTACGTTCGTTCGTTTGTTTTTGCGTTCTTTGCAGACATTTGTTTGCTTAATTAATATTTGAGGAGAAAAATTCTCTCCGGCGCCGGGGATCGAACCCGGGTCCTTGGTTCTACGTACCAAGCGCTCTGACCACTGAGCTACGCCGAATTCAATCCCAGCACCGGATCGAACTCTCCTCCTACAATTTTTTTTCTTCTCAAATATTAATTGTCACTATAACAGATATTATTCTGTTGGACAAATAATAACCTTTTTAGTAAATTTGTTTGCTTGTTTGCCTGTTTGTTTCTTCGTTTGTTCGTCCGTTTGTAGTTTCGTTTATTTGTTCGTTCTTTTGTTTCTTCGTTAGTTCCTTAGTTTGTCTGACGAACGAACAAGCGAACGAGAGAGCAAGCAAGCAGGTAAAGAAGCTAAGAAACAAAACAAACAAGCAGACAAAACAAACAGGCTTCAAGTTGTCCCGGGCCAATCACATTGTGTTCCAAGGACAAAGTTTATAACATATAAATTATCTTACATCTTGTTGCTGAGGAAGCAATATCTAAATCGCACAGTTTCTCATTCTCAGCTGGTGTAATAAATTTGTGATTTTGCAATATAATTAGAAAGAACCAACCAAATAGCTTGGATTCCCAGAGAAAAATTCCAATGTTGTTAATTAAGGGCGGGTGTGAAGCAAGTTATATCGTCCTTTGAACTGCGTTACCATATGGTAGCACTAGGTTAAAACAGGCTGAAAATGCACAAAATATTGAGCATTTTTAGAGGATTTAACAGAGTTTCCATTATGATATACGGGTGTGCACTGACCCAAACTCGCATATGTCTTTGTTGACATACAAACTGAAATGTAATGTGCATCATTACAAGATAGATGTGGATTTATTCAGCATTCATACATACCAATGCATTACACAAACTGAATTTTCCCTTAAATCCAGTGCACGGATCTTTTGACCGTACAGACCGATTATTTAGTCCTGATAGCTCAGCGACGCGAAATAGGGGAAATAACAGGAGTAGTGGGGAGAGTTCCGGAGTAGAGATAAGGGTGAGCGGTCGGTAAAGGAATGCAGTACAGCTTAACTGTACTGGAAACACAACGCTATAACGCATGCGTGACATCCGATCGCTCTGACTGCAGGCAACAGACTAACCTGAACACCCCTTGGCGTAACTTAATGGACTCGCCTGACCCAGGCGCAGAGTGCCGGCGACTGTCAGGACTGAATAATCATACTGTACGTGCTTTGCGAAACAAGTCCTACTTTGTAAGTTGCGCCCCCCTCACGTGTGATTAAATCCAATTACTCTCCATAAAACACAGATTAATATCCAACGTGGTACATACAAAACACAATATATCATGTATGATTTGAGGCTTTCTCGGCGTTGGTTCGCTAATATGTTTTCGCGGGATATCAGCCGAGTTAAGATTTTGGAATGCTCCAAGCTTTCGACTGCTATCTCTGCAGCCATCTTCAGGGAAGTGATGTCCGAACAGAAAGTCGAAAGGTTATATAGATGTTAGGCTGTCTCAGGTGAAACGGGATTGGTTGGCGGATCGGCCAATCCGGGGCCGGAAATTGTCATCCCTCGTAAGCTCCGCCCCTCCCGGGATTCCTGCGTGAAGTTTGGCGGGCGGCGAGCCCTATTCCGCCGGTTGGAATCGGTTGCCGTCCTCGGTCAGTGATCTTCATGACCTTGATTGTAAGAGGGCCTAAGTTGGTCTAAGGCCGGTGTCCATGCCTGACTGAGCTGGAGTCCACTGTCTCTGTTAAAGTTGTTTTTCTCCAGCTTGATCTCTATGGCCTCCTTGATTGTACGATCCCAGTAGTGGCTTGATTTGTTAATGACCTTGGTGTGGTCAAACAGTATTTTATTCTCCTTTTCTATGCTGTGTTGCGCCACTGCAGATTTTTCCGGGTAATACAGCCTCAGGCTCCTCTTATGTTCTTTGATTCTGTCTTCTATTGTGCGGCCAGTCTGCCCTATGTATACTTCGCCACACTCGCATGGAATCTTGTAAATCCCTGGAATCCTTAGGCCCTGACTGTCTTTAACCTGACGTAGATGACTCCGGATTTTGCTCTGTGGTTTATGGATGGTTTTTATATTTACCTTCTGGAGGATTCTGCTTATTTTGTGTGACACGCTCCCGCAGAAAGGAATGAAAGCTTTCTTTGTCGGTTCTTGCTTGCTGTCTAAGTCTATTGTGTTACATCTCGTGGTAACTTGTTTGAGGGCTTTGTTGATGTCTCTCCGGCTGTAGTTGTTTTGTTGTAGTGTTCTACGAAGATGGTCCATTTCTGCAGGCAAGTTGTTGATATCGGAAATGACTATGGCGCGATGTAGTAGACTAGTCAGGACGGACTTCTTCTGCGAAGGGTGGTGGAGGCTGAGTGCATTCAGGTACAGATCTGTGTGCGTCGGCTTTCTATACACGCCATGTCCGAGAGTACCATCTGCTTTCCTGTGTATGTGGATATCCAGGAACGGCAGTGAGCCCTCTGACTCCACCTCCATGGTGAACTGGATATTCGCGTGGATGCTGTTGAGATGTTGTAGGAACTCTTGTAGCTTGTCTTGTCCGTGCGGCCAGACCACGAAGGTGTCGTCTACGTAGCGGAAGAAGTGGCTCGGCTTGTATGTGGCTGAGTCTAGGGCCTGGAACTCAACAACACCTCACGGGAGCTACTACAGCTACCTTACAATGCTACGGGAGGCTACAACCATCTGATCAAGAATGGATCGACAGGTCACTAACCGCCCAGGTTCAGATGCATATGAAGAAAGTCAGAGGGAGGCAAATGGAGAAATTCCACAGATTGGCCCCCTCACAGCCAGGCATCCAACCGCTGGCAAGAACAAACTTGTCATTAATGTATCAAGTAAAACATTGGACGAAGACACCATATCGGTACTAGCCAAGGGCCTAAATTTCGTTCCAGCTCCAAGAAAATATCCAGTCAAGGACATTATCAGTGGAATGGAGCAAGCTATCTCCTCTCTTCCTCCTGGAATATCTGAAGAAGTGAGAAGAGACGTCTGCCGAATAATCAACACAGCCAGACCACCCAAACCCAATATCACGAGGAATGAACGACTAGCGCTCCGGGAGCTACGTGAAGATGAGAGTATAGTCGTTCTCCAGGCCGACAAAGGAAACGCTACGGTGGTGTTGGACTCTTCAACGTACCACCAGAAAATTGTTGAACTACTAGCAGACACGACCTACAAGAAACTGACACGTGATCCCACTAACAGGATCATAAGAAGAACCACCACGCTGCTGAAATCTTCCTCGCTGCCTGCCGAGGCTATAAAAGTTCTACTACCACACTCGGCCACACCACCTCGGATTTACGGGCTGCCCAAGATCCACAAACAAGGGCTACCATTACGACCCATTGTTAGCACCATCGGGTCGCCCACATACCACCTGACCAAGCATCTAACCAACATGCTCCAACCCCTGATTGGAACGTGTGAACATCATGTGAAAAACTCTACAGAATTTGTTAGAATTCTGGAGAACATCAGAGTGGTCCCATCAGATCTACTAGTGAGCTTCGATGTAATTTCACTCTTCACAAAGGTTCCGATAAAAGAGGCTCTAGAACTGGTAGCGGAACAATTCCCGGATGATATTCTACAACTCTTCCGACTGACCTTGACTACTACTTACTTCACGTACAACAGTGAGTTCTACGAACAAACCGACGGCGTGACAATGGGCTCCCCGCTGTCACCTGCTATTGCTAACTTTTACATGCAGCACTTCGAACACCAGGCCCTAGACTCAGCCACACACAAGCCGAGCCACTTCTTCCGCTACGTAGACGACACCTTCGTGGTCTGGCCGCACGGACAAGACAAGCTACAAGAGTTCCTACAACATCTCAACAGCATCCACGCGAATATCCAGTTCACCATGGAGGTGGAGTCAGAGGGCTCACTGCCGTTCCTGGATATCCACATACACAGGAAAGCAGATGGTACTCTCGGACATGGCGTGTATAGAAAGCCGACGCACACAGATCTGTACCTGAATGCACTCAGCCTCTACCACCCTTCGCAGAAGAAGTCCGTCCTGACTAGTCTACTACATCGCGCCATAGTCATTTCCGATATCAACAACTTGCCTGCAGAAATGGACCATCTTCGTAGAACACTACAACAAAACAACTACAGCCGGAGAGACATCAACAAAGCCCTCAAACAAGTTACCACGAGATGTAACACAATAGACTTAGATAGCAAGCAAGAACCGACAAAGAAAGCTTTCATTCCTTTCTGCGGGAGCGTGTCACACAAAATAAGCAGAATCCTCCAGAAGGTAAATATAAAAACCATCCATAAACCACAGAGCAAAATCCGGAGTCATCTACGTCAGGTTAAAGACAGTCAGGGCCTAAGGACTCCAGGGATTTACGAGATTCCATGCGAGTGTGGCGAAGTATACATAGGGCAGACTGGCCGCACAATAGAAGACAGAATCAAAGAACATAAGAGGAGCCTGAGGCTGTATTACCCGGAAAAATCTGCAGTGGCGCAACACAGCATAGAAAAGGAGAATAAAATACTGTTTGACCACACCAAGGTCATTAACAAATCAAGCCACTACTGGGATCGTACAATCAAGGAGGCCATAGAGATCAAGCTGGAGAAAAACAACTTTAACAGAGACAGTGGACTCCAGCTCAGTCAGGCATGGACACCGGCCTTAGACCAACTTAGGCCCTCTTACAATCAAGGTCATGAAGATCACGGACCGAGGACGGCAACCGATTCCAACCGGCGGAATAGAGCTCGCCGCCCGCCAAACTTCACGCAGGAATCCCGGGAGGGGCGGAGCTTACGAGGGATGACAATTTCCGGCCCCGGATTGGCCGATCCGCCAACCAATCCCGTTTCACCTGAGACAGCCTAACATCTATATAACCTTTCGACTTTCTGTTCGGACATCACTTCCCTGAAGATGGCTGCAGAGATAGCAGTCGAAAGCTTGGAGCATTCCAAAATCTTAACTCGACTGATATCCCGCGAAAACATATTAACATTATATCATATATCCTAACCCAGTGGTTCTCAGACCTTTTAAGTCCGGGATCCAACTTCAAGGATATTAAACTTCACGCGACCCATAAGTTAAATTAGTACACTCTAATAACCAGAGCTAGGAAATTGGTACCAAAACTGTTAAGTTATGTGAGCTTGGACTCTATCTCTCCGAATGAAACGTATTAATGCAACTCTCAATGTCAGTGAACCAGAACGACAAAAACGTACAACCGGGTGCTAACCAAACATATGCGCCAATCGTCTACGGCCTTAGAAAAAGGAAATAGTAAGCGAATAATTTAAAAAAGCAATAATTTGTAATTATAAACTTCGTAACTTCCAATCCAATACAATTTGCCCATACCTACATATAAAAACAGCAACTCCAAATAGTTCGCGTCATATTTACGTTGATATTGCTTCTTTCTTTTCGCGTCAATCGCCGAAATAATCGCACTTATGCCAAAGCTCGAAGCAGGGACATTTGATTCACTGTCGCTCCCGGGATTGTTTTCTTTTCTTTTTAATGTTCCCGATTTAAGCTACGCATTCATCGTCAAGTATTAAGACGGAAACACACTCACTAAATCTTGAACGAAGACTATCTACCTAATTTTATATAAAGTAACAAGCACAAGAATAAGACACAAAAGGAGATTACTGAGAAAATATTTAATTTTATTAGCAGTAACGTTTTAAGTATTCCCCATTATTAGATTTAAATTTCAAGCTCATTAAAACTCATTATTGACTTTTGTCAATTAGAATAATTACATAATACAAATACACTGCTACCGATCTCAAATTAAAAAGAGCGAATGCACTCATATTTCCCATTGTTGAAAGTCTGTTGTATTACTTTTGTTTTCAGTCTCGCGTTAAGTGTTGCCATATTTAGCGATAAGTCGCTAAATCTAGGGAATTTTGAATCAGTCTCGGCGACAAATTTTGTAAAATACGATTAGCGACTTTTATGCTGATTTTTATATTCTTCCACTTTTTCCTTTCTTTTAAGTTAAAACATTGAACTGAACAGTTCGTGTGAAGCAAATGAAACTGTAGTTTTTGCTGGTTTTAATATATTTTAATATATAAGATTTAAAAAGTGTTAGAATCACAAAAACAATATTGTGGTCAAACGCTAAGGTGAAAATTTCCACACTTACAATTTGCCAGAAAGTGTAGTGTCAATGATTGGATCGAGTGCAGTGTATTCACAATCAGCTGTTCCCACACCTTCCACCTCAACATCACAGCCGTCAACAACACAACCAGACTCCGCAGAAGAGGGTGACGACGAGGAAATTATATTTTCTCCGCATATGTATGTTTCTCTTATTTTTATTTAGTGATATTTATTCTTAATTTTTAGCGACATTCCTGGGGATTTTTTAACAAACTTTGGAGAGATTTAGCTACTTTTTGTTGAAAAGTTAGCGAGATTGTAGAGCGATATGTTGGCAACAGTGCCCGCGTTCACTGAAAGCAGATAGGTTTACTACTCTCATGTTCAGTGCAAACTGAGAAGTTAATTGAATGTTGATAATCATAACTTACAAAAAAGTGTTTTAAAATGTTTTGTAGACCTGACGGGTCGTTCCGCGACCCATAATTTGAGAAACGCTGCCCTAACCTAACTTAATAACAGACATAAAAGTTTATAATTAAACAGCATTAACCGCGTAATACCTTCGTTAGTTCGTGTCGTGAACTGCAACAGCAGATGTTCTAAACCTAAACTGTCTCGTCTTGAAGAGGAACAATCCAATATTTTGTTCATATTCTCTATTCCCCATGGGACATCATTACACAACTATATATTACGCCGTATTTCAGGATTGGTTTCCATTTAGGTCTGTATCTCAATTTTAAAGCCACTGAAGAAATAAATCCTCATAGCTTTATTGCGGCATGAAGAACTATTGTAATAGAATTTTGTACGGAAAGAGCTTCATATCTTTTCGAATAATCCTGCATGCTATTGATTCTGACATATTTAGTTGAGCTACGCTGTTTTATCGACTGTTTGAGACTGAATGTTTTCCTGCGTTCTAACTGTTCTCTTCTTATCGAAAATACTAGGTACACTACTTGTTACCAAGTACGTATCTGCAGTTTTCATTTGTTCACTGTTCTCTTCATTATTGACCTGCTCCGTGAATCTTTGTATTTGAACTTTGCTCTGAATTGAAGGGTTCAGAGCCATAGTGGGCCAAGCGTCATTTACTAACAGCGGAGAAAGCAAGAATTAAAGTTAAGTGAATACCATAGTTTAATGAAGATTGATATATCATTTAGTTTTAATGTGTATACTTTATATTATTTGCTATATGTTTCCATTGACATTTTAACCCTTGTTTTCTACGGTTTTAGTAAATGGCGCTTGACCCACTATGGTTCTGAACCCTTCAATTCATACTGCATCGTGGCAATACTCTTTGTTTGATAAAGTCGTTTCACAATATTCAAGCAATGTTATAAATGTTTACGTTATGTTGATCATTACTGAATTATTTATTACATTGATATATCATGACTGCAATTTTTCAAGTTTAATGATCACAGACACGACAAAATGCCAAAATTATTATGTAGCTTAGAAACAAAATTCTCTGAACACTAGAGATGGGAAAAGTTGTTATTTTCTCGTAACAGTTCCAACTGTTCCAGTTCCGTGAAAATACAAAGTTCCAAATAACAGTTCCGAAATAACAGTATCGTATTATGTAACTACACAGATGCACAGTGGTATTTTGGAACATGCACGTATGACTAGTATCTGATGGAACAATAGTATTTTGGAACAGGCACGCACGACTAGTATGTAATATAGCAGTGGTATTTAGGACGCTAAATGATCACATACTTCCCTGTATGCCATGTGATGCAGTATGATGTCACAATGAGCCAAGATGTGAATTCGTGGAAAAGAAATGTTTTGTAATGCCAAATTGAGTACGTAGATCAGGTTGGTTCGAAGCAGTAAATGTAATGTAATTTTAAATTATTTGTAAATTGGTCACGAAATCGAAGTGGATCCCAACGGTAAATAAAACCTAACTTATTCTTTCTCTTCTGCTCAGCTCAAGTTCACAATGGTGTTCAATTTCTCCAAAATTAGTAAATAAAAGCTATAATCATTTCGGCCGTGCTAAAATTCACATTAATACCGTCATGAAGAGTAATAATCTCATTATAATGAAATATGAAAATTTACTTTTGTATTTTTTAAATAAAAACTTCAACAATAGTCATTTTCAACAAAATTTAGTTTAATTTCAAGAATTGGTAATGAAACTAAAAACCTAAAATATCTGTAAATGAAACATAACCTATATATTTGATCTCCCTTGATAAAATTCACAATATAGTTACTATACTCTAATACAGGCAATATTTTAATAATTGTTTGGTAGAATCCTATAATCAGTAACATCAGTTTCAAGATGTGTACAAATTTTAAAGACTATCTTCGTATCTTTACTATTTAGATTTCACTTTAGTTTCCAACATTTATTTCAGTGCGACGAAAGGATTCTCAATTCTGCTTTCAAACAGTGGGCTCATGGAGTCCGAGTCTACCCAATAATTTGTCGTGTTATCATTAACTTATGAGATTTATTTAACTTATAGCTAAAAAGTTTTTTTGCCCACTCAGTGTTTTCCAAAAGTTGGCGCCACTGCTTTCAATAGTGTCAAACATGTTCCGTTCTGTGGAACAGACGCTGTCATAATGTAGTTCCAAAGTGAAAGGAGTATTTTGTAACAGCAAGTATTTACTAGCTCAGAACAACACTGTTATTTTGGAACGAAGTATTCCAAGGTGCTGTTACTTTTTGGAACAGTTCCAAGCAAGGAACTGTTTCTAAAATAACCGTTACGTTATTTTTTCCCCACCTCTACTGAAAACTGGTGAGTCACTTTTAAATAAACTCTAAAATAGTTCATTATATAATAGTCAATTTTAAACCCTCTTGTGTTGGAAGAGCTACTTTTAGTAAGTTAATTATTTTTTGCCTTCGATATTTCCTTAGATGAGAAATGAACGAGCTGCAAGTCAAAATTACATATTTACAAATAATTTGACAATGTAAGCTGTTACTTGTAGGCCTATCTATCGTTGTTATTAGTGTCTTAACGTATTCCTTAATGTCGTGTATAGGAAGATTTATTTCAAGAGTAGCATCTATATTTCATCAAGTTTAATTTCGGTTCGTTACGGACTCAACTATATATTTTCTAACCATCGTCCTTAAATACTGTTTTCACAAACTTGAATCAGAGTTAGATTAAAATCTGCAAACTAACAATCTACACTGCCTTCTGCATAGTAAGTAAAATATGGATGTGGAATGAATTGCATAAACAAGTACTAAAAATAACATTAGGAAATGCAGTCGCGAAGTTAAGGTTTTGAAAGAGGAATTCATCACGTGCATCGTGCCAAATTACTGTATAATCACATCTGGAATCTGTCTCCGTAGAAGATGTTAAATACACAGTGAAACAATAAACATAGTCTTCAAGTACATGGGTAACAGGAGGTAGACATAACCAGCACCACCGTAAGTCAGAAGTTGTTTACGAGAATGAATGTTGACGGCGTCTTACCACTATTATAGGCCAAGGTCGCTTGATTCTGTGGCAAATAAACTTCTTAATTTACTGCGTTTACTTGCAGAGTTTGTTTTAAGATGTACCTGTAAAAGTTCCTGATGAAAGATTAGGCACTGGCCTTCATACGAGTATAAGAACCACCCCCCTCCTACTTCTCTTCCTCTATTCTAACGATTGGGTTCAGTTGACAGTTTCGGCTTTGCAGATCCTCCCGTCGTTTCCTCTGCCGTCCTCTCTGCAAAACTTCTGACAAGCAAACATACTGATGGGGGCAGATAAAAAGTTATTTTCTTTTCTTTCACCATGTTAATAATGTCAAAAGTAGTGGCCTCTCGCCAGCAATTACAATTTGAAGCACGTGAATAGCTTATTGATCAGTTTTCATTAATATGAGAGACACCTGGAAGTTTCTTTTGTTTGTGGGTGTTCAAGGTGAAGCGTGGAAAAGATTATGTGGAATTTCATCCAATTCATGATTAGGGGCATGAATAGGATTAGAAATTAATTTATTATCATTTATTCCTCTAATATCAACTAATAAAAACGTATACACAACGGAGGCCTCAATAAAGTACAAGCGCTAGAAACTCATTTTGACAATTTGTTTTAAAGATAAGCATTATCTTTTTGTTACTGGATAACAAAAATAACTGTAGCTTGGAATCGAAAGGATTCATTCATTCATTCATTCATGCATTCAGTCATTTTATTCCATAGATCTTACATGAGCAATGAAGCTTTAAGATGTGGAACAAGTCAAAATTTTACAATATTACAAGTACAGTTTTTACCAATTTTTACAGTTTTACAATTTAATAATTTTCTACGATTTTTACAATTTTGTGCAATTTTTTTAGAATATTTTGGCGAAATGTAGCGAGATGAGGTGAGGTCCGAGGATTCACCAAAAGATTACCCCGCATTTGCCTTTTGGTTGGGGAAAACCTCGGAAAAACCGAACCAGGTAATCAAATCAAACGGGTTCATGCCGAGGATTCCGAGCATAGCTTATGAGAATTTTCTAAAATGCTTACAAGTCCTGAATTCCTCACTGAATTGGGCACCACATGTTATGAA
Source organism: Periplaneta americana (assembly GCF_040183065.1). Taxonomy (NCBI): domain Eukaryota; kingdom Metazoa; phylum Arthropoda; class Insecta; order Blattodea; family Blattidae; genus Periplaneta; species Periplaneta americana. Next base: position 62,418,996 of record NC_091122.1, read on the forward strand.
AAATTCTGTTCAGTACTGTTCCTGAACCATCGAAGCCTTTATCTGATTCAGTTTGTGAACACAAGACTGGGATCGTTGAGTATATGGAATGGCCCAAAAACATAAATGTACCCTACCAGACATTCCCGTAACAGAATGAATCGAAGGAGATGTTATGAAAGCGATATATGTTCCACAGCGATTGATGTAGTTGGAATGTAAATTTTTATGACCGCAGTGCAGGATACGGGCAAACGGTCTATTACAAGGAAATTAAATATTGGTGAATTGAAAAACAGCCGAGGCTTTTGAGAGGAATGACAGCTGAAAGCGTTTCATTTTTATGGGCTTGAAACACGAAATGATTGCGGCGTAGACAAAATTTTGTGTGAACATATTGCATATGGAATTACTCCTATAACATTTGGAGGATATTTTAACGGTTCTCTTATTGCTACTGTATAGCACATTTTGCCTCAAAAGTTGACCTTTCCCAGCTTTATGAATTATAAAACATACACACATAGAAGTTATTGCTGTCGACATGGTAATAGTGTTTAGTTATTTATCGCTGTTTCTAAAATCAGTGATAGACTCGATTGATCTACAGTTCTTTATCAGTATCACAAATGTACTTGAAATCTGCGTTATAAATGCTTCGAATGTGAATAGAGATGGGAGAATATAGCAACAGGATTGGAAATGCAAAAAACAAAATACGATCCGTTACATTTGAAATGGCAAAATAAACTATGAAATCACGCCGGAGCACTTATTATGTTTCCCTGACTAATTATACTTGGGCTTTTGAAAACTAGTTTCATTTTTAAACGAACTACAATAAACCTAATACGAGTAGGTATTCCTTCAGACTATAAAATATAGCTGACAAGAAAACGTTCTCATTGAGTCAGATAAATAAGTTATTTTTATTCCACCATGTTGATAATGTCAAAACAAATTAGAGTGTAGGCTTTCACGGCCGGCGTCAATAGTAGAAAAGTTTTCCGGGCTATGAGGCCGTGGTCTGTTGGTTGTGTGACCAAACGTTTCGTTCACTGCTGCGGTGAACATCTTCAGTGGTGTATATTGCTGGTGCGGTTGGTTCTACTGCGCGTGCCGATTACAGTCTGCGCTGGCTGCAAATGTTTTTACAAATTTTGGCAACTAGAGCGCAATTACGAGGACAGTAAAAATAATTTTCCCTGGAGCTGTTTACAGAAAGAAAACACAATTCCATTAGAAAAATTTATTGGAACAGATAAACTATTGAGCTATTTTTCAACATATTCCCCCACTGGAACTGAGACATTTATCATACCGTGGGATCGACGGCTGTCACACAATGTTTCCGATCCCAGGTGCAGACTTCTACGACACAGGGATTCAAAAGTTGATCCCACGGTAAGACAAAGGTCTCAGTTTCGGTGGGAAATATGTTGGAAAATAGCTCAACAACTGCTGTATCTGTTCCAATAAATATTTACATAAAATTGTGTTTTCTTTCTGTAAACGGCCCTAGAAAACTTATTTTACGGCCCTTGAAATTGCACTCAGTAGACTACATGATCACTTTGCTTACAACAAAACACTACCACTGCAAAATAATTATAACTAGAAAATAATGTTGTGTTCTGTAGCTGAGCCATCTACGGATCCAAGGAATAAACATGAAATAAATAATCAATATATAATGATGAAATAATAATTTTAATTGTAAAGGAAACTAAAATAACCAAAGATAGCATACCTAGGTTACTGGAAGGTTTCGGAGTATATGTATGTAGGCATTAACAATAAAATATTGTGTGGAGTCAGGAAAGACCCCAGGTAAGTTTCAAGGACTAAATTTCAAATTTCAAATTTCAAATTTATTCACAATTTAACGTTTGAAATGATACATATGAAATAGATACCCGAAATGAGCATATGCTCGTGCTCGGGTACAGTCCAGTAGTCTGCATAAATTTTACAGAGATCAATGATAATGTTGATGATAGAAATAATAATAATAATAATAATAATAATAATAATAATAATAATAGAATAACCGTGACGGAGATGATACAAAGATAGTAATACAAATTAATGCAATAATAATAATAATAATAATAATAATAATAATAATAATAATAATAATAATAAGAATAATATTAATAAAACAAAAATATTTACAATAATAAAATAAATACTAGGACGGATAAAATAAAATATAAAACCACTTAGCGAGAGTTAACACAACTTAAATAAGCATATAATAACCAGGAAAAAAATGAACTCGAATATCAACAGAAAAGTTCGTTGCATCGCAGACGACAGCAACCGCCGTATTGTATTATGTAATATATTATTGGTAGTAGGGGGGAGCCGAAGGTCTACGTAACTGCCGTTCTCTTCGAATCTTCTCATACAATCATGGGAAGTTAATGCTGAAATATATTAATCAAGTTTCAGTTATAGATCTCCCCTTTTGTGCAAGAGATATCATACCAAAATGTTATTTGAATGGCGGGGAAAATATAAATTTCAAGAACTCTCTAGTGACAGATGTAGTAAATACAATGCACATAGCTTGTTCATCCTAGGATTCTGAATGAACTACTTCTGATAAAGGGAAGGGAATGCATGTTGTGATCTCTAAATTAGTGCTGAAATACTTGTCCTAAATAACATTCCAGCGTTGTAGTCTACATCGAAGAAGTGCTGTCTGCTGTTTGGTTCTTTTTGTTTTATCAAATGCAGGCTTCCTGTTTTTCATGGTGTCTTATTTCTCGCATGCTGTTACACCAATTTCGCTACTGTCTGTCTTACTTCAAACTCCTAAATATGCTTGCAAATGGGTCATGGACGCGAAAATCATTACAGTTTGGTACTGGCTTTCAGGCAGATGGAATATACTACGAATACTTACTTACTTACTGGCTTTTAAGGAACTCGAAGGTTCATTGCCGCCCTCACATAAGCCCGCCATTGGTCCCTATCCTGAGCAAGATTAATCCATTCTCTATCATCATATCCCACCTCCCTCAAATCCATTTTAATAGTATCTTCCCATCTACGTCTCGGCCTCCCTAAAGGTCTTTTTCCCTCCGGCCTCCCAACTAACACTCTATATGCATTTCTGGATTCGCCCATACGTGCTACATGCCCTGCCCATCTCAAATGTCTGGATTTAATGTTCCTAATTATGTCAGGTGAAGAATACAATGCGTGCAGTTCTGTGTTATGTAACTTTCTCCATTCTTCTGTAACTTCACCCCTCTTAGCCCCAAATATTTTATAGTTGTCCAAAATAGTTTTTTCATCTGTTCAGGATTGAATGAGAGTTTGCAAGCAAGTCACCATTCTCATCCTTGATCACGTTTACCCTTGGCTGATATCCATTCTTGAATTCCTTTATGCCCTTATATAAATCTCGAATGTTTTTATTCTTACTATTTGTTTCTACCTCATTCAGTTTTTCCTTCAAGTAATCTCTCTTTTTATTCCTAAGTGTACGATTTGTTTCCCGTCTTTTATTGAAATAATTATCTCTATTCCCCTCAACTAGATCCTGTAAGAATTTCAAATTTGCTTGTTTCATTCTTTCTACTACCATGCAACAATCTTCATCAAAACACGGTTTCTCTTTCTTTGTTTCATAATAACCTACGCTCTGTTCAGCTGCAAATTTGATATTATCTCGGATATTTTCCCACATGCTATTAACATCTAACTCTTCCTCAACTTTGTCGGAACTTGCTAATACGGCAAACCTATTTGAAATTTCGACCTAATAATGTTGCTTAGTTTCCTTGTCCTTTAATTTCGGAATACTGAATCTTCTAATATTAACTTGTTGCTCTACTCGCTTGGCTACTGATAGTCTTTCTCTTAGTTCTCCAATTACCAAATAATGGTCAGAATTACAGTCTGCCCCCTGAAGGTTCGAATGTCTACTATACTAGTATGTCTTCTTTTATCTATCAAGATGTGTTCTATCTGGTCATATGTCAATCCATCTGGAGAAGTCCAAGTATATTTATGTATATCCTTATGGAGGAATGTTGTACTTTTAACAATTAAATTTTTTGATGTGGCAAAGTTGACTAACCTAACTCCATTGTCATTACTAGATATGTGTAGGCTCTCTTTTCCAATAGTCGGTTTAAAAATATCCTCCCGTCCTACTTTAGCATTGAAATCCCCCAATAAAATTTTCATGTGATATCTAGGTAACCGATCAAAAGTCTGTATACTACGAATAAGTAATTATTTTATTTTGGCGGCCCCGCGACTTTTTATGCAAAGTAGTAGGTACTCATTAATAAAACCGTTTGGTTCTCTCCGTATTATTGGAGTCGAAAGTCATTACAAGTGATTCTCCATTACTGAACTTTGTAAAAGTGATAAAACAAGAAACATAATCAATAAGCTTATGTGGAGTCTTGCCTTGATAACCAAAAGGACAGTCAACAGTAATCTCACTAGAAGTTTTGATTTATCTAGAGAAAATCAAAACTCGAGTGGGATTTAATTGACTATTACACGACTAGAAGAAAGTATATAAAGATTATAAGTAACGAAGTACTTCAATACAATAAAATATTAATTGACTTACGAAAATACAAAACTGTCTTCAAATTTGTACTATCTCAACATTGTAAATATTACGTTAGTAGATGGCAGTAGTGTGTTATGAATAGCTGTTTTCTTATCAGTTGTGCCAACTATGGAATCTTCATTGAACTCTGTGGACGGTTACTGGTCAAGAAGGCTTTGTTGATTCAGTTTCATTTTTTATTAAAACAGTTGCATTCCACTTCAATTATCCCGATCCCAGTATTCAACGTCACTTGATAGATGATTTTCAATAAATCTTAGCATTAAACAATCTCGGATACGTGATTATTCATAATATCATATAGCAGAAGCTATAACATAACCTAAATAATATAAACGAGTCTTACAAAAGTTTTAATTAGGAATGATGAAATAAACAAGAAACATTTTAATTAACGATGATGAAATAAAAAACAAACGTGAATAATTTTAAAAGGAATTATTGAAAGTACAATTTTCAAATTTGAATGTTTTAGTGGCTGGTGGTTCAGTTGATGTTATATTGGACGTGTGCGTAAAAGAAGTGAACTCGGTGATGTACAGCTGTCAAAAGAAAAAGTGGCCGCTCTCCTGGAACAAAGTTCCCTTCGGGTATCTTCGCTACAATTCGGAGACAGGCGATGTTACATGTTGTTGGACCACGTTGCCTGATATCTACAGTTATAATTGAAGTATTCTGTGTGTTATCGATAGCATAATGGTAGCGTTCAGGCCTCTTATTCATGAGGTCCTGCGTTCGACTACAACCACGTGCTTTTTATGTTCTTTTTTGTTCTGTTTTTGAGAGAGACAAACCATACATAATGGCTCCTTTTTCTTTTACGATTATTTTAGTAATTAACATCAGGTTCATTAATATATTATGCCATGACTTTATCATTATGATATTGTGGCTACAAATGGAAAGAAAAAAGATTTTATTCTCAATAAAAATATCTTTCGTGGCATAAACAAAACAAATTTACTGGCGTCGGCCTTAAAACATTCAAACAATTAAGCGTTCAGAAAACAAAACAAAAAGCCATAATTCAATATTTAGTCTATCTACCTCTTATCTCGATCATCTTGCAGTCGAGTGGGCATGGAATTGACTAGTCTATGCAAATAGCGACTGTTTTTGGACACGATATTCCAGGCATTCTGAACATACATACATAAGTGTTCTGTCCATGGGCAGGTCTTTCATTGCAAACCCAGCAATCTCCAATCTTTCCTATTTTCTGCCTTCCTCTTAGTCTCCGCATATGATCCACATATCCTAATGTCGTCTATTATTCTTTTCAACCAGAGACCCAACCAGTTACTTTTTATCTTTCTAATCAGTTTCAGCATCATTCTTTCTTCACTCACTTTTTCAAACACAATTTTATTTCTTATTCTATCTGTCCACTTCACACGCACCGTTCTTCTCCACATCCACATTTCAAATGCTTCAATTCGTTTCTCTTCATTTCGTCGTAATGTCCATGTTCCTTCCCCATACAATGCCACACTCCACACAAAGCACTTCACTAGTCTCTTCCTTAGTTCTTTTTCCAGAGGTCCGCAGAAGATGCTTCTTCTTCTATTTAAAGCTTCCTTTGTTCATGTTTGCAGTTTTTCTTGGGAAGGATAGGCCTAAATGCGGTAACATCCCGTTGCTTTCCGCACACCACCATCTCTTTCGCATCTTATTAAATTCCAGGGGGCCCAAGCGTGGAGATGAGGAGAGTGGATTTGACTAATTGGGCCCTCCGGACTTCACCGAAAGTCACGGCAAGGGTTAAATATTAATTCTATCAGGATGTTTGACCCTATCAGAGATCGGGAAATCTCAATTAGCCTTTGCCCCCCGCATCCTGGACTAGCTTCTACGAATCATCAGAAAATCTTAGAGTGTGATTGGGCCAATTTTTCCGAAAATGTTTCCACACTTTTGCCCTCGTAGCTCAGCGGACGAACGTCGGAATTTAGATGTCAACGTCTCAGGTTCAATTCCTCGTTACTCCTTTTCATTTTATTGTGGTTCAAGATAGTATAATGTAATAATACAAAAAGAAAAACTAATAGGAGTATTATGCAACTAGATTTTTCCAAACCTAATATTAAATTTATGTTATTTATATCGCTAAAGAACGATTACAATATAAATAACTTGAATATTATTTATACAGTATCACTAAAGAACGATAACACAATATAAATGATAAATATCGGTTTGTTTAATTAATATAAGATATTATATAATACGTGTTTAATTATCTAAATAAAGTAACATATTTTACAAAGAAAGATGTTTATTTGTGTTATAATAATTACCTACATAAAATACAGATTATTTATATTGCGAAAGAACAATAACAATATAAATAACTTGAATATTATTTTATAATGCTAATGAAGGAAAACAGAATATAGGGTAAATGATAACTTGAATATTATTTATATCGCTAAAGAACGATAACAATATAAAAAACGTGAATATTATTCATATCGGAATTTCACAGATTTATTACAGATGTATTTAAGAAATTGTAGAAGAATAGTAATTAGAAACAGTGTCCTATTTATTCTTCTTGGAGCCAAATTTGTAACTTTTAAAAGTGTGGTTACTATGTTGAAGTGTATGTGTTGCAACGGATGCTTGATTTGTTATGTATGTGAGTCAGTTATGTGATGCTTGATGTCGTCGCAATGTCGTAATTATAGTTTGATTGTGTTTGTGTGACTATTGTGTATTAATTTATGATGTATGGTATGGAAAGCTGCATATTTGTGTTATAGAAGTGTTACGTATGTGTGTTGTTAATGTTTTTGTATGTTTCAAATTGATAACTGATATTTGTTTTGCAATCGCAATGCCTAATTTACGGATTGTTTATGTTTTGTTTACATCGCGTAAGCTAATTTAATTTTCTTTTCCATTTCTCTTTATGCTTATCTGTTTTGTGTATAAAACTATAGCCCTAACATACATATGTAAAATAGGGCTAACCCTCACTGGAGATACAATAATAATAATAATAATAATAATAATAATAATAATAATAATAATAATAATAATAATAATAATAATAATAATTATTATTATTATTATTATTCATATCCTTATAAAACCATAACAGAATACAAATGATGACTTGAATTTTATTCATATCCCTAAAGAACGATAACGAAATATAAATAACGTGATATCCATCAAGAACGATAACTGGATATAAATGATAATTTGAATATCATTTACATCGCTAAAGAACGATTAAAAAATAAAATGAAAACTTGAAGAAGGCGCGAACCCACAACCTTTGAATCATTAAACAAGCACTCTACCGCTGGTCTGCGAGGAGCAGATATGGAACACTTCCATAGTTCCGGAACTGCTTGTACAAGCACATGCATCGTGTAACATCGCCGCGACCCGAAGTGGACTTTGAAAATATTCGCTGTTCACGAGTGCGGCCACTTTTTTTTTGACAGCTGTACATGGTGTATCCCTCAACTTATTCAGGATTTCCGAATGGTGCTCTTCATTTATTTGTAAATAGGGTTTCAGGGAAGATGCATAACTATGACCAGTGATCTTTATTAATTGTTGTTCCTGAATGCCAATGTGAGTCATATTTGAAAGTGCTGTGCATCGACTGGAGTGGTTTGTAATTTTCTGTTTTTTTTTTTTTTTTTTTTGACGTCATGACCAGTGCAGTTTGAAATGTTGGCAAACAAAGAAACAAATGCTAGGGTAGTGATAAAAATAAACAAATGCTAGAGACGCGACAAAATTAAACAAATGCTAGGGATGCGATAAAATTGTGCGATAAGGAGCCATGATTGGTTGAAAGACGTCCTTTCGTACCGTTTTATTGGTGAAAAGTAGTGTGACATAGTAAAAGTGCAATAGTCAAAATAAAACTTCTGTGATTTCTAATTGAGAGAGTAATGTTTCTCCGATGTGATTTCGTTGTGAATATGCCGCAAATATTTGGGTTATTTGCACAGCGAGAAATTTTATGAGTCATTTCCAAACTGCGTGATCTAACACTCAATGAAAACTCCATGTTTTGTTAAATTTCACGTATCTCCGTTTTCAGTCCAGCTTTTGGATCATTTTAATCACAAATTAAAAAAAAACACACACACACGCACACACACACACAGTCGGTGATTCAGGAGAAGACGAGCCCGGAGTGAGGAAAAAGTACAGTTAACCTATGTAACAGATAGGTCATCGCTATGTTAAAATCGTTTGCACTTTGAAGAGAACAACCGCCAGGATCGCCACCCGTCCGCTGTAAACGAACACGAAATGGCAGTACAGTCGCTAATGCAATTCAAATGGGAATTATGACATGACTCCTTATGTAACAACAAGATGGCAGCGTAGTAAACCTGACGAAAGTTGTTAACGTCAAAGCCTATAAGGCCGACCTACCTGGGGTATATACCTATGATCTAGGGTGGAAATAATGTTTCCGTTTAGGCCTACTAGTAGTATAAGGTATTGCACGTGTTGTAACGTTATCTATTAACCACACTTTTTCCTCACTTCGGGCTCGTCTTCATCTGAGTCACCGACTATACATACATACATACATACATACATACATACATACATACATACATACATACATACATACATACATACATATATACGTATATAACCATTTAAATTTTCTGTCTTTTTTGCCCACTGTGTATTTATACACTGTATATGCGAAAGTTAAAACAGTTAATAAAAAAGGGAGAGACAGGTGCGACACCAAGTACTCCCCACCAATACAAGTGTTCCGAAATAAATGCTGTTATCAAGATTTTATGAGATATGTAAATTACGTTCACAAAAGTTGTAATCTGAACACATGATAAAATTTGTATATATCCACTGAATTATTATTTTTTCTATAGTTTTTATATATTTTGCTATAAATATTTAAATTAAGAGTTGATAGAAATAAATTAGGATAATAATTTAAAATAGATTCACGATAAATATGTTGTATAAAATTTAGAAACTGCTTGTAACAACATTGTTTATCGCAAAACTGTGTAACGTCTTCAGAGATTTCAACCCACAGAAATTTAAACTACACTCTAGTCAATATTAGGTATTTACCTAGGTTATAATATAGTATACATTTCATGGAACTTGTTAATTGAAATATAAGATTGTATTTTAGTATTTAATTTAATCTCATTGCAATTCATTCATTCATGTGTATAAATTATAAAACTTTGTAGAGATTTGCTGAATTTATAGATTTGTAAAATTTTATTAATTTCATAATTGAAACGTAAGATTAATTCAATAGGAGACTTCATTAATCAATATTATATTATTATTATTATTATTATTATTATTATTATTATTATTATTATTATTATTATGTATTTATAACCCTAAAATACCTATCTCAGGTAAAATAGGGTTCTCTGTCAAATTGGAGTATAATAAATAAACAAGGGAGAGAAGATAAATATATACAGGGTGTTTCCGAAGTGGTGTTACAAACTTTCAGGAATGATGGCGAAGGGCACATGTATCAATTTGAGATAAGGAACCATGGTCCTGTAATGACTGAGTCGAAAGTTATAAGCAAAAAATAGTTGTGTGGAAATGGAATTGTAATTTGGCACCACGTGCCCTTCTTCCCTTAACTTTTGGAATAGTCATGGAAAAATAGTATGGGCCAGATGTCTCCTACGTGGGTACTTGCACTGATACAATCTGTGAGCTTGTCTACTGTTCCCATTGGCTCATCTGTATGCGGAAATCAGGTCTGCTCATTCGTGTACTCCTCCATTTCACTAGGACTGATCGATTGGACACTGCAACTTGTACAGTCGATCAGTCCTAGTGAAATGGAGGAGTACAGGAGAGCGGAATAAGCAGACTTGGCCCGGGCCCGGGTTCGATTCCCGTTCGGGAAAAGTTACCTGGTTGAGGTTTTTTCCGTGGTTTTCCCTCAACCCAATATGAGCAAATGCTGGGTAACTTTCAGTGCTTTCATTTCACCGGCATTATCACCTTCATCCCATTCAGACGCTAAATAACCTAAGATGTTGATAAAGCGTCGTAAACTAACATACTAAAAAAAAAGGTAATACTCAAATATTAGTACGCTTGTGCTGGGTTGGCTAATGGAATCATCTGCATGCAAATTATTATATATGTGAAATAGTTTTATTTGAAATATAGAACTCATTTTGCTCTTGTATTTTGTGACCATACTCGTAATTTTATTGCTTTGTACTCTTCTGGAATTGCCAGTGGTGTACTGTTTTTTGTTTTGTTTACGTTTATGTTATGGTAGTTGCACTGAGAGTGATCGGTTTGTCTCATCTATGTACATCTGACACATTCACACGGAATATTGAATGTGCAGTTTCTAGTCTCTCTACTATATGATGTTCGATTATTGCTGAAGAGTCTCTTCCGAAGTGTCAATTAGGCATTATACTATATTGTGCTTATGTTATTGTAATCTTACCTAATGTTCTATACTCGTTTCTTTTGTATGCAATATGCATCAAACTACATTCGCACACACTCTGAGTCTCTGGTATACATGTTATTCGATTTTGGTTTACTGTTCAAAAAAACTTAATTTAGTGTTTTGTCTGATATTTTTCTTTTGCTAACAAGCAAAACTTCTCATGGGGGCAGATGAAAAAGTTATTTTTTTTTCTTCCACCGTGTTAATAATGTCAAAACAAGTGCTTATACAAATGTTGGCCACTCGACTGCAATTACAAGGCCGTCCAGAAAGTAATTTTCCCTGGGGCCATTTACAGAAGGAAAACACAATTTCATGGAAAGATTTATTGGAACAGATAGAGCAATTGTTGCGCTATTTTTCAACATATATCCCACTAGATTTGAGACTTTTGTGGGATCTACAGAGTGGTTCAGATGGCTGTCACACACTGGTTCCGATCCCATACAGCAGACTCCTACGATACAAGGATACAAAAATTGATTCCTTAGTGTGACAAATGTCTCAATTCCATTGGGGAACATGTTCAAAAATAGCGCAACAATTACTGTATTTTTTTATAGTCTGCATGCTCCATTACTGTGGAGTAATATTACTTGCATTGGTTTACCTTAAACTATGTTTATATAATTACTTTATATTGTTATAAGAGTTACTTTATAGGCAATATAGATGGATGAATTTTGTACTTTTCTTTCATTGTATATTGTTAGTAAATTTGATCAAGTTCTTATGGTATTTGTGCATTAGTTTGTCTTTATTCATTGGCCAGTTTTCAGACTTTAGAACTGCCGCTTTCAGAATGTCTCTTTCTCTCTCAAGTAATTTACAATTGTATAACAAATGATCTATCGTTTGTTCGTCATTGTTGCATGGACATAATGGGCTATCTATAATTTTATATTTATGTAGATAAGATTTTATATTTCCGTGTCCTGTTATTATAGTTGTGAAATTTGGGGTTATGTTAGGTTTCAATTTCAAGCGATCGTTTATATTTGGGAAGAAAGATTTTGTGATTTGTCCTTTTGCTGTGTTGTCCCATTCCTTTTTCCACTTCACTAAACTGAGAGTGTGTATTTCACATTTCACTGCACTTTTTGGTGTCTTGCTGTAGCTCTCTAGAATATCCTCTTGCTGTATCTGTTTTAATAAATCTTTCCGTGAAATTGTGCTTTATTTCTGTAAACGGCTCAAAGGAAAATCACTTTCTGGACGGCCTCGTAATTGCGGTCGAGTGACAAAAATTTGTGTAAGCACTTGTTTTGACATTATGAACATCGTAGAAGAAAAAAATTCCAGTTTTTTATCTGCCCCCATGAGAATGTTTGTGTTTGTTATTCAATGTCTAGGTATTCCTAATTGTGCACAGTTTGACACAATTGAGTCCTATAGTACCAAAACGTGTCTTATCCACTTTTGATGTTTTTTTCACAAATCAAGAAACATATTTTTCCCAATTTGTATGTTAAAATAAGAATTTTTTTCATCCTTTAAAATGAACATTTTACAGTATATACAGTCCATCTTGTAGGACACTGTGAAGTGGTCATTCACATTCTTAGTATTAAAAAAATGCCAGTTTGTCAGGGGAGTCTCATACGTAACCAGCTGACCGTATTAGGGGAGTCTCTACAATACAATTGAAGGGCTCCCTACAAAAACGACGTATGTAGCTCCACTTTTTACAATGTTGTGGAAAACTACAAAAAAAAAAAAAATTCTAAAAAGCTGAAATTTTAACTGAGCTTCTTTCTCTTTTCAGAGTATGTCCTAAGTACCTAGGAGTTTTATTTTATCACTCTATTATTATTTATTATAATCAGTAATTAAGGGGGATAGAATAAAAAAAAGATAATGGAATTACCCTTCTTTTAGCAATAAAATTGGATATTATTAGCCACGTTTTGCACTGAACACACAATTACTGTGTCAATATAAACTACAATTCAAGAGAGAGAGAGAGAGACACACACACGCACGTACGCACGCACACACATAGTTTGAATCGCAAGTAATGTCATTAATTTCATGGAGTTATTATTTTTTTTTTAGATATTTCAAACAAAAGATTTAATGCAGTTTTGCTCGTTTTTTCTTCCATTTCGAGGCAAAAATTGTTATAAGGTAAAGTACCCAAATAAGAGACACTTTTCTTTAACTGCTTATAAATGAGGATGGTAATATACATTTTTAATCTGAATGTATGGAATATATACAGCATTTTGTCTATTTTTAGAATTGACAATACAAATTTTAGTCACTTTTTATTAGTACTTTAAATAAAAAAAAGTAAAACTGGGAAATAATTGTTTTGGAAATGGGTTCCAAATAAGAGATACGTGTGTTATTTAAGTTTATTTTTGAACATGGACAAAAATTATTATCATTTGGCTCAAAATTGAAGCAATATATAACATTGTGAAGTCATGTAGATACTTTAATAAATTCAGGAACATTTTAAAATTGAAAGGGCCAGTGCAACAGTGGTCTGACTCCTCACAACAGAAATTTTGTTGTTTATTTGGCATTTTTCCAAGTGAAATTAAGATGGTTTACGAAAAGAACACAAAGTCGGTCAAATTGGATATGAATATACTAATCTTATTTCGGCTACTATTGCTAATGTTAATATTTTGCTAGAGAAAGAAAAATAATAGAATATTAAATTTCGATCTCCATATTTTAATTTTAAGTTGATTGCACTTATTTTGCCGACCCCTTTAATTGACACAATTCTTATTTCGGTGTACTGAGCAAGTTGGACAAATGAAAGGTTCTTCATCAGTGGTGCATTCTTCGTGTGCCCAACGACGACATTTTGCAAACAATCTATTTCTCCCCCTTGGGCCTGGTGTCCTCTGAAAAAAATTCAGTGCAAAACAAGCACTCTCCATCATCATAATATTCTCCATATTCCGAGTAACTAGAGTTAATTAATTCCATTTCCACATCGGATTCTTCATCACTGGACGAACTCAAGCAGTGCTTCTTGGAGTGAGTTTTTCTGTGGTTTTTGTTGTTTTTCGAACAACTTCTTGCGAGTTCCATTTTTTTTAAACTCTCTCTCATTTGTTTCTGATAAGAGTTGATATTATGATAGCTCATTTTCCTGTCCTGGATGACTTTACATGCGACTACCCACTGGTTGAAGCTTGCGCCTTTTGAGGTTGTAGTTGTTGCTGCTGCTGCTGCTGCTGCTGCTGCTTCTGTAGGCAAAACTGTGGTATAACCAAAGTCACCGTTTCTGGTGAGTGAAATAAGTAATGGGAACGTTGATAGCGAATAACTTCTCTTTGCAACAGCCTATGGGCATTAAAGCTGACAACTGTGATTGGCAGATTGCTTACGTGACGTGTTGGATGTTACCGTTCTCAGCTACACTGGCAACAAGTGCTCACTGACTGGCTTTTTACTCGAGAACACGCGCCACAAACGCTGGCACTGGTTGTAGTGGCGACATTTACACAGGTCCAACGAAATTTTCGAAACCAGGGATCACAATTAAATTTAATAGTTTTAATAATTACACAAGATTTTTATTAGAAATGTATAGAGAATATTTTACGAATTAAGCACTTATGTTTTGATCTTTAAGTAAGGTAAATATTGTTGGACTGGCCAATTTTAATTGACTTTAGCTATTGATATTTTTGTCACCTCAATGAATAATTAATTTTAGTCATTAATAATAACTTCATCATTTCAATTAGTAATCTTTTAATAAATAACTGAGGACAATGGATAATTAATGTTTGACCTAATTTGTAATTAATTTTAGTTAATAGTTCAATTAATGTTTCATTGGTTCTCATGTAGTTACTGGCAGACAAACTGACACGACTGGAAGCATTAACGCTTTTCATACACTCTCAAAGGTGAGCATCATAATAATACCAAATAAGGATTCTAAATAAGAGACACTATCTCTTAATAGGACCCCTAGGTATCTCTTATTAGGGAACAGAGTAAGTAAAAATGAAATAGCTACCCAAGGTCATAAATTATTATCTTCCCTATTAGCAATCTACCTTATTATATGCAACATTTTTCCAGCAATTTTATAAAATTAATAATAAATTTGTTGTAGCTTACATTAACTGCTGTTCTCTTCCTCAACAAAAACCATTAAAAAGTTCAAAGTATGAAAAATTACTTTGCTTGCTCTCAGCTTCGTTGCTTACTTTCAACTGAGGTTAGACAAAGAACACGATGCCTTAGAAGCACAAACGTTGATTTACCATAGTTGTCGAGAGATGGCAAATTATACCGGAGAAGTTAACAATGTATCTTTTATTAGGGCCCTGTCTCTTATTTGGGTACTTTACCTTATATCAAACATTTCATGGCGTGTTTTGCGAAAGCCATTGATTTAATCCCCAATATACTCTGTCATTTTAAGAGAACAGTGTATTATGATAATAACTTATTGAAATAATTTTAGTTTTGTCTTTTAAATGTGCAGAAATCTGATTCGGAAAAGTATAACATTGTAAAATTACTTTGCAGAACGAAAAGTTGCATTTTTTTGAAAACTAATCTGGAATTTAAGCTGTTGGAGAAATTATATTATTAAACACAAGAAATAGACGTGCATCAATTAGGACCAAAAATTCAAATTATACCATTCTCTCTCATTAAAGAAGCAATTGCCGCTGCATGAACTCATGAAAAGTGTCCTCATACGTAGTAAAGTGAACTCGGCATGCAGGCATATCGATGTGTCCAACAAGCTATCTGGAAATGCTGCATGCATCACCGGGCGTGTCGCTCGTAATTCAAGCTGGGTCGAAGCGCACCTGATGGCATGGAAACGCGTTCATAAATCTGCCTGCGGTTCCGGGAAGACGTCCGCGCTGGTCCCCAGGGGGGTCATCGCTTTCTCTCTCCGATTGGATAACGATTATCACGGCCGGGCATCATAACCTCACACGACGCCCCATTAGTCCGAGTCGTTAAAACTTCTGAGAGCTGAGAACCTCTGGACACAGTAAATCACTGGGCAATCAATCTTTCATGAAGTTTGTTCTAGCCGAATGCACCTTCGAACTACCGAGTTTTACTGCAAACAAATGTGACAGAAGCACACATAAAACACGCTGTTAAGAACAATAAATTGTTTGCTGCATATTTCCAAACACTAATTTTTATTCACAAATAAGTCATGTCTATTCTTCTCACTCAATAACTTTATTAAACAAATTTATTACTCTCGCCTAACAAGCAAACATTCTCATGGAGGCAGATAAAAATTATTTTTTTTTCTTCCCCCATGTTAACAATACCAAAACAAGTGCTTATATAAATTTTGGCCACTAGGGAGCAATTACGAGGGCCGTCTAGAAAGTAAGTTTCCATGGGGCCGTTTATAGAAAGGAAACACAATGTCATTGAATAATTCATTACAGCAGATAAGCTTACAACAATTTGTTGAGCTATTTTTCAAGACATTCACAACCGGAATTGAGACATTTGTCATACCGTGGGATCAACAGAGAAGGTGCAGACGGCAGTCACACACTGGTTGAGATCCCAGGCGGCAGACTTCTACGATACAGGGATATGAATGTTGATCCCGTGGTATGACAAATGTCTCAATTCCGGTGGGGAATATGTTGGAAAATAGCTCAACAATTTTATTGATGTATCTGTGCCAATGAATCTTTACATCAAATTGTATTTCCTTTGTGTAAACGGTTCCAGGGAAACTTACTTTCTTGACGATCTTCATAATATATTGCAATCGAGTGGCCAAAATTTGTATAAGCACTTGTTTTGACATTATTAACATGGTGGAAGAATAAAATTTATTTGTTATATATCCCCATGGCAAAGCTTCCTTGTAAGCTATTAAATCTCCAAGTAACTATTATTATATGATGATGATGATGATTATTATTATTATTATTATTATTATTATTATTATTATTATCGCGGCCATTTTAATAATAAAGACATATATATCTAATACCACGTATGTGATTTTTTCAAAATTTTCAGGAGAGACATTCTATTTGAACCACTGAAAAGCACAATAATCAGTAAGAATGCAGTATTTTTACTGATTATTGTTTTTTTTTCAGTTGTTCAAATAGATATAATTTATAAATAAGAAATGGTTTTAGGTGACAAGATGAAAATACATTATTTTTCTTTATGCTAAATACAGAGATTGCAGTTGATAATGACTGGCTGGATAGTTTTCTAAATAGATGAAACACAAGTCCTTCTTAATAGTGGAATTAACAGAAATTATTACAGAATTTGGTCTGAAAATGATCGCCAGGTTTTTATTCAACAAAGTGTTATATTTTGAAAGTCATTTATGCTGTGACTTCACTTTACATTATTATTCATCAATTGAGCCGTTCAGAGCAGAAGTGGTGTATGTCAAAATAGGTAATGAGGGTTAAAGTAAACATTCTGTAAAATACAGCGCAAAGTAGCAATTAGTATTCAATTTATTTAAACTATTAGTAGTCAGTGGATAGCACGAAGGACATATTAACTGGTACTGTGCGCTTTATTTTACAGAATTTTTACTTTAAATCTCATGTTCTCAATTTTGACTTACACCACTTTTGCTCTGAACGGCTCAATTGTTGATATTTCTTCGAAGATGATAAAGTTGAAATTATAAATACTGTGGCACTAAGCGGGGAGTGCTAATACAGTTTATTACAGAACTTGGTTACCCCAAAACTGAGAAATAACGATCTGAAAAACGTCATCATCATGGAGGACGGCGCACCGCTCCACATCCACATTCACACAAAACAATTAATTACACTCCCTACAATTTGGCAGTCCTGTTGCTAATGTTACAGACATCTATTCAGTTGTTTATGAGACAACCATTGCTGCAGGTCTTCATATCGTAGTATATCGTAGTATACTTGTGTTTGAAA
This sequence comes from Periplaneta americana, assembly GCF_040183065.1. Classification (NCBI taxonomy): domain Eukaryota; kingdom Metazoa; phylum Arthropoda; class Insecta; order Blattodea; family Blattidae; genus Periplaneta; species Periplaneta americana. Next base: position 62,436,955 of record NC_091122.1, read on the forward strand.
GTTGTCTGTGACTTACCATGGCAAACCCTTTGTAAGTATTATTTACTTCATTTACTTTTAAGTGGAACTACAACTTTATAATTTTATTTGTACACTGATAAAACATGAATATAATATACTATTAAGTAACATTGCAACTTATTGTGATTACTTCGCGTTTATTATAGGCTAAACAGAAGCGACCTATATGTAGGATGGTAGGATAATCCGCATACATTTCTGTTAAAATAATTTTGTCTTAAAATTAATATAAATCGATGCTTCTCCCATAAAGGGGAAGATTTCGAACAGTATTACATACATAGGAAACACTTTAAAACTCAACATTTACAACACAAGTTTTGCTCCTGAAATATTTCTAAATATTTTATAATACTCCTACTCGCCTTGGTCACACGTTAATTTTTCATCGGTGCCATTTCCCACACATGCCTTCTGAAACCAACACACTGAACACAAAGTTCTCTAGCATTGTCATCATAGTAATAGCACAGTCTAGTATATACAGAAACGAAGCTCAATACATAGGGAATATGCATCCATAGATAATTGCAAACCACTAGGATCGCTACTATCGCCTCATCACAGACAATGCGAAATAGTACCAGCACAGTCTATTGTTCCTACTACCCTCAACAACTCAAGCTTCGTGACGTATATACTAGACTGTGGTAATACTCAGTATACGCGGCACAAGAACTTCCTTTTTGGATTGTCCATATTGTTTGATGAACTAGCTCCCTCCGCCTTCACTCCGACCATAAGACGACTTCCTTCTGTGGGAGAGTCTAACTTATTTTTATTGTTTAGTCTCCTTCAGGTGTTTCAGACGCTATTAGTCTGTGTCTTGCAGTTTTCTTACTCTTTTGTCACCAGATGGAAGTGTTTGCAGCGGAACTGACGGCACTTTCTCAAAGGAAATATCAGTAGCTGAGGAAATAGGCAGGTCTAAACGTCTTTGTGCGGATTGAGGTCTGATGATTGTGAAGGCCATATTGTTGGAAAGTGAATTTTGATACCATCGCCAAAGATTCGTGTAATTAATTGTTTTGTGTGAATGTGGATGTGGAGCGGTGCGCCGTCCTGCATGATGATGACGTTTTTCAGATCGTTATTTCTCAGTTTTGGGGTAACCAAGTTCTGTAATAAACTGTATTAGCACTCCCCGCTTAGTGCCACAGTATTTATAATTTCAACTTTATCATCTTCGAAGAAATATCAACAATTGAGCCGTTCAGAGCAAAAGTGGTGTAAGTCAAAATTGAGAACATGTATGCCGTCGTACATATTGGTCAGTAGGCTTAACTGGGATATAATACAGTGATAGAAAATGATGACATTGGTACCAGATATAATATAAAATGTACGGAAACATATCCATAATTATTATTAGGGGAAAAAATTGGAATAAAATTAGCGCAAATTGGTCGCAAAATTAACATTTTTCCTTAATGTATCGAGATGTCCCTAAATGATCCTATCTCCTATGCAAGGTGCTGTAAGAATGAAAGAATTATTACGTCTCTTTTCCTGCATTATGTTCACCATATTATTTAATGAAGATTCTAACTGACGTATTGTTGAACTTCTACTTTAATTGGATTTGGGGGTTCGGTGGAGGAGGAATTTTCTCGCTGAGGTCATGGAGGAGAAGTAGTGGGCTTAGAAGTATTGCATATTGATCTGAAGTTCTCGGAATTGTCAACAAAAGATCAGATTGGTACTTCGCTCACATTCGCTTTCATGAATAGCTGTAGAATCAATAAGATTTGGATTATCTTCTCCGAAATCATTCACGTACGTCACGTTCCCATAGGTCTGTCTCTGTTCCACGAGTTATTCTGATATTATAATTGGTCCTCATATTTCCAGTTTCAAATGTGTTTTGCGGCTTGACCACTGGTCTTATTTTTCCGTCTTTCCTTGTATTTATGTACGCATTTTAGAGCCTTCTCCACCTAGGGTGACCAGATTCACATCGGTAAAAAAGAAGACACGAAGCTTCAAAAAGGGGAACATTGTTCGAAAAAAGAGGACAGAAAATATGTATTTAGATTTAGGTTTATTATACTTTAAATTACGTCAATATCTATTTTATTACAAAATATTTACAGTACACATATAGGCTTATATCATACTTAAAATTATATTAATATCTATTTTATTATAAAATAATTATAAAAACAACTTAATAATAATGATTTTACAGTTAGCTACATAATGAAAGTCAAGGGAAGTATAATTATTGAAGGGAACAGATAATATCTATTTAGATTTTTGCTTAGGAGCCTATATTATACTTAAAATTATGTGAATATTTATTTTATTATAGGATATTTATGATATAACATAATAATATAACAGGATTCTACAGTTAACTACATATGAAAGCAAGGACCATAGCAAGTAGAAGCAAAGAGAGTTATGACTGTTGTCAAAGAGTATATTCCGTCGATGCTGCTGCCACCTACAGGCAGATTACTTGAGAAATGCATCAAATCAGATATTTAAAAATATCAGGCGTACAAGTTACGAAAAGAAGGACATTTTTTGATTTTTAAGAAATCCGCTCGGACCCCGGACAAAGGCCTGAAAAGAAGGACATGTCCGGACAAAAGAGGACGTCTGGTTACCCTATCTCCATTCCTCATTGCTAGAGTTAGAAATTTTAGGTTCTGCACTTTAATTTTTTTTTCCTATTAAAATGCGAAAATTGGCTTGTCTTGCAAAAAAAAATGTGAAATAAAGACTCTTAACTGTTTTAGTTCCACCTTAAAAAAAGGAAATATCCATAGCATCATACGTACTCAATTAACGACTCCTCATTCATTGTTCTCAATTCGAAAAACAAAAGTACGATGGTCAAATACAAACGTGTCATGTTCTGATGCTTCAACATAGCTGGTATAAATCTGGCTTTCCAGATCTTGGGCTGATGCGTGTTATGACTAGAGCTCGGAATTTTAGGTGCTAAACATTAAGAATGACACTGAATGTAGATGAATATATGTGGTGCCCGTGAGGAGAGTTTTAAGCCTAGTTCACAAGAGTCAGATATGTAATAACAGACAACAGAGTCACAAGGACTGAACAATGGATTTTTTAAAATTTTAATAGGTTTTTTACGAAGCTTTATCAAATTCTCAGGTTATTTAGCGTCTGAATGAGATGAAGGTGATAATGCCGGTGAAATGAGTCTGGGGTCCAGCACCGAAAGTTACCCAACATTTGTTCATTTGAGGGAAAACTCCGGTAAAAACCTCAACCAGGTAACTTTCACCGACAGGGAATCGAACCCAGGCCACCTGGTTTCGCAGCCAGACGCGTTAGCTGTTACTCCACACTTGTGGATCTGGGCAATGGATCTTGTGAACCGTACGCTAATTTGTAAGTGGTGATTAAGAGGATTAAAGACCTTTAATGGTACCAAAAGTGAAATACTGAATGACAAGAATAACATTTCAAAGAAGTAGGGGCATGGCGGCTTCTATTTGTAAACTATAGCGAGGAACAATATTAACTTTTAGCACCTAAAACTCCGGGCTCTAGTCATGACATCTTACCGTACATTATGGTGTCTGATAATTCATAATACGTTATAACCGAACATATCCCGGCAATGTTTATTTATTTATTCATTTATTCATTTATTTTTTCTCATTTGTACGGGTTAGATGCCCATCAAAGCAGCTTCCTGTCATAAATATATAATTTATAATTACTGCATATATAAATAATTTAACTCATAATTATTGATGAATTACATGAGCGGCAGTTATAGAATAGGAATATACAACTCTAACGATAGAAAAAAAATGGATAATTATATAAAAGAGAATTGTGACTTATTAACCAGTACAGACAAAACAGTATATATTTAATTAATCGATAATAAATGTAGGACTAAAGCAAGTAGTTGAGTTATTCCAGGGAAAAAATAAAACAATGTGTTATGACATGAATGTCCCCCGTTTGGTTTTTGCTCATCATTCACAGATCATTAAATTTGAAGACTTGTAAATTATGTAGTTAAGATCCTTCAACATTTAGTTACAGATTCTAAATTTATAAATGCGGAAAAAAATGGAACATAAAACCTGAAGAATGAATTTATGCATTTTTGACATTTCAGTGAAGCGGTCTAAATGTCTTCCCCTATGCTTTTTAACACATTCAGAGGATATTATTTTAATAATACAATGAGATTAAAATAAATAGAACAAAAGCACCTTTATTAATAATTAATGTTCATTGAAAATATGTAAGACAGTATTCTGAAAATGATTTTAATGATATTTTGCAAAAGAAAAACCTCTTTCATATGATATATTTTTAAATCTTTGAAAAAATTTAAAAATATTTAAACCGAAATTATATATAAATGACAACAACCTTCTTAACATTCCACGAGATGGGATTAGCGTTTCGAATTTTGTCACGGGGACAAAATTTAGATAGACCCTGGGGGACGAAATAAAGACATGTTCACCACAAACGTATGCTAGCATCTTGGCCTAACTATCTTGCAATATCCGGTCCGCTGACTGTATAATCTTACACTATACACTTTAATCTATGTATAGAAGCAAAAATATTACGAAAAATATTATCTTGGGCTGTGAAGCACTACTGAGAATATACTGTATAAGAAGAATAACTTTCCAACTTACATTGGGCACTACGCCTTACATAGATCATTTACTTAGTACTGATGTAATGCAACACATTTTCAGAAACTACAACTTAACATTCATTTAGATTATATTCTGAATATTTAATAATAATATAAAAAAGTTACGTTCGTGACTATAATATTTGTAGCTGCAGTAGCAGTAGTATTTGTAACTACTAGTAGAGTCAGAAAGTACACGAACTTCGGGTGGCAACGAAATGCTCTGTAGGCAACTTCTCTGCCACAACCGTGTGGTATGTGGCCTACTCTTCAGGCGTATAGACTCAGTGTGCTGACGGATCAAAGGGGAAAGTAATGCTTGAAATGGGAAAGTAATGCTTGAAATGTTATTCGATATCCAGAGTCTCGTACAATTCGAATTTATTCCTGAGGGTCGAACTGGCAGTAAGGAGACGTATGTTGTAATTCTTCGACGACTTCGTGTGCCAAGGACAATCATGACAATCTCCAGTAATACATTGGGAAGTGAATTCCTCGCACAACACAAGATGCCTGTTCATCCACAGCCACCATATCCTCCAGATCTTACTCCAACAGATTTCTACCTATTTCAAAAGGTCAAATCCATACTCAAGGGAGGAGGTTTGCGTCAGCCGAAGGGGTGAAAATTCAAGTGACACGCAGTAACCAAAGATGGGCTGCAGGAATGTTTCGAGAAGCGATATGGACGCTGGCAGAAATGTGTCACTGCCCAGGAGGAGTACTTTGAAGGTGTTGTTGTGTGGTTATATGCCATCTGCAACAAAGGCATATACATATGTTCGGTTACTTTTTGACTATACTAATATAACCAAAGCAATGATTAAGGACGTATTGTGTGGATACAGTTCAATGCAGGTCCTTCGAAAACAAATTTCGGTTCTGAGATCGAGATTATGAACTATATTTTTTAACTCTTTGGAATTTATTCTGCAAATGATATAGTTATTAATAACACTCTAACATGTATTTATATTCTTATTTTCTAATTTAAAAATGTATATTTCTATCATAGTAAATGTTTTGCCAATATTTTAAGACCTAGATAGAGACTAGACTCTTCGAAGAAACCACGACGCCATTTCTACCTGCGACTTTGACTGACATGGCTCCACAAAGAGATGCAGGTACGGAAGAAAGTGTAATATGGGCTGTGATTCACCTTAGTTTTTCGGCATCCGAGACAGGTAGACGTTTTCACTTTTCAGAAAGGACAGCTCGGAGATGAGTGCAAAATAATCAACGTTCGGCAATTTTTGGCCAAAAACCCGGGGAGTGATAGAAGGAAAATTTCAACACCACAACAGGACGCCAGATTAGTGGTAGAGGTTGAAAGGAACCCCTTTCACACCGCTGCTATTTTGAAGGCAGTTGTTAATTTCTCTGGCCACGACCAGATCGTGAGAAATTGTTTATGAGCCGCCAATTTGAGATCTAGACGTGCTATTCCTAGGAAAGTTCATGAGGAGGAGCATATAGAAGAACGTTTAGTCTCTGAAGTGGAAAATGGTGATTGGGATTGGGAAAGAGTAATCTTTTCTGATGAATAACAATAAACATAGTTATATAGTTTGAGTCTGCAACTTACCAAATTATATAAGTAGAGAATAAATTTTCTGTCACATCACATTACAAAGTTATATTTCGACAAATATTTTCAAATTATATAAAGTCATCTTCAGGTAATGAACACAATAAATAGCAAATTGAACACAGGTAATATACATTAGGTGAACATTTGTGTGCATTATAAAAATTAAACATGTATAAAACCATTATAAAACATGTGAATACAAGTGTGGTTCTAAGTCATAATATTAAGATGCAATGGACATTTGTAATAAGTTAAAATAGTCTTGTAATATGGTGAGCACACTTTAATTGATTCTTTAGATGTTGTGTAACTAATCTCAATCAGATTATATATATATACAGGGACATCATTTTATTTTTACTTCAATTTTTATTGTACCTGAGTTTTTGAATGTACTTCACTCCCACCCCTTCTACTAATGAAGTTCCAACTCCACACAGAACCAAGACCGCAGATAGTAAGCAGTACTGAGTTACTGGGTATAGTACGTTCCAGAAATATGTTCGCGTTTTGCAGTGACGAAAGAGCTTTCAATATTGAATCATATTTTCGCACAGGTACTGTCCGTTTGCCTACGTCGCATCCCGATTTCCCCCACCTGCTTCTGCTCGCCCCTCTGTAAAAGCTGGGCTGTCTCAGCTCTTTTCTGAAAACATTAATTTCTGTTAGGAATTGGACGTTTACGTAATATTATACAGCTGTTTAATTTAACTTAAATAAAAGGGTCTCGTTAAGTAATTAACTGTCACGTGATTTCCTCCCTTTCTACAATCCTGCGGCATAACCACTTGGACGGACAGTAGATAGCATGTCTGAGTAATTTTATATTTTCGGGTCGGGCAGAAGTGAAGATTGAATGTACAGTACTTAGAGTAGGTACAGAATTATTTCAACATGAGTTACTAGTACGAAGGACGAAACTGGCAATTGGAATTAGATGAAATAGTCTGTAGTGCGATAATATGCACAAAAGAACTGAAGCCTGTATCGAAATGAACGGCCACCATTTTCAAAATTGTGTTTAAATATTCATATTATGTTTATTTTTCAATTCAACTTCTTTCTCTATATTGTACGCTAATGTGCTGTAGACAGTATAATATACACTGCATAATGAATACGTTCGCATAGATAACTCACTTCGTGAGTAAAAACACTTATTCTTAATACAGTACTGTACTTTGATTAAAGAAAAACCTAATGAAAATTATCAAATTCAAAATCGGGATATTTCCTAGTTTACGTAAATGGATGAACTACTTTTCTTCCTTCCTATACCTAGTAGAGTGATTTGTGTTTTACGCCAGTATCATCGAACTCCAGTCTTGGAGGTGTTTCCGGTTCTCTAAAGGTATAGACAGGTTAATATTAAAAATGTTAGTAAAAATAAAATGATGTCCCTGTATATATATATATATATATATATATATATATATATATATATATATATATAAATAAGTTTAAAATACTGAAAAGCTTAAAAAATGACGGAATTATCCGCAAGTGATACGAAGTTCAAGGAAGCGAAGTCTATGAAAGAGTGCAGATGTTGGCATTCTACGTATGTTTTCAATCACTCGTAGCAGACTCTGAAATTAACCAAAAAGTTATTTTTTGTAATATAATTTGGAAAGAGGGAAAAGAATGCATAATGCTTTTTGTTAATATTTACAATGCTTAAGAAGAAGAAAATGTATCCAGATGCGTTGCAGTAGATATGACTGATCATGTGTACCTTACAAGAAGTGAACAACGAAGCGAAAGGAGGTACCTGGCAATACTGCTCGATGAGTGGTTATTTAGTAATGCGGTATAGGGGCTTTTGAAAATTCGGAATCTGTTCATTTAATAATTGTATGTTATGATTGCAGTTTCTCGCAATGAAATACTCTTCTGCTGTATTAATTAATTGTGGACCATTCACTATTTTAAAGATTTTCAATGTGTTGTAAATACTATTAAGTTCGAGGCCTGTTTTAATCAAATGTGTAGCAAATTTTGATTTGTTTCTATTATTAATGAAATCAGATTTGTGTTCCTTGAACCTAGTTTGGAAATTTTTTTTTAGTTTGGCCTATATATTTCATATTGAAGTATGTACAACTTAGTTTATAAATGTCATTATGTGAATGTTTGTTTTCTGATTCTATTGGAAATTATGCTGTTTAGTTTATTATTTGTTTTATACGCGATATTTATATTTTCTCTTTTAAAATAAGCAGGTAATTGATTACCTATTAATTTTCCATATGTAAGTCATGGAGTTCCAAGCTTTAGCTTTTTAGGATTCTATAGGTTCTAAGGCAATGGGCATCTAGCTTTTTTAATTTTCCAATTCTGTTACGGATAAAGTTCTGAATCATTTTCTTATTAAGCAGTAATCAGTGGCCGTTTTTGAGACTAATTAATGTGCACGAAAACGTCTGATTTTGTGTTTGTTTTCATTAATATATAGCTTGTAACTAAAAAAAGAGCCCGATAGAGAATTTTTTGGTGATATATTCCAATTTAGCTTATAAAAAACATGCAAGATCACATTTTTTTCTTTTGTGTTACAAAATGGCTGTTGACTAGTGTTATAATATGAAATACGAAATTTTGAAAATCAAAAGCGCCTGTATTATTGCATGATTGGGTACATTTTCCTGTGTTGCTAACCTTATCCATGCCAATTAGACGGGTATGTGCGGCCACTCAGTAACAAACGGGGCACTAACTCGCTCGTAAAGCGAGGACGAGGTAAGGAATATTGCACTGTTATACTATCGATTTGAATATCGACTGTTAACTGAGGCGTTTACGACAGTCAGCGTGAAACTTGATCCAAGTACTGTTCTAACCCGCTATTACAAGAATAAATTGAACGCCATAAAATCGAAGTTATGAGAGAAGAACACTTGAAATCACTTTATGTGCTCCGGTTTTACAGATCAACATTTTTAGTACAGAACTATGCGACTCTGCAATTTCAGATCTGCAAAATTTATCTCCATTTCAATTATCTTTCTGTGAAGGTACGGTGCCATCCTCTAACATTAGGTATGTACTTAAGGAAAATATCTAGTCAAGAATAATTCTGGACTCATACCTTAATCTACTAGCTAAGAATTAGAAGTTAAAAAAATATATATTTTAATTAGTTAACCAGATGTGTTCAAAATGTAAATGTGATTGAAATAAATGGAGAGAATAAAAGACAATCAAGACAGTCACAGAGAAGAAACCTACAGAAAAAGAACTAGCTTGTGGAGGAGATAACTTTTGATATAGAGAGTGAATCAAAGGTCTAGAACCATATAAATATCTTCCATATGGACTATTACATATGAAATCGATCAGTAAAAATCCTGGTTTTTTATACCCTATTTTTCCCCTATTTATACAAGGTGCTGAGGAGAGTGCATTTGCAAAAATATACTATCGAAAGTCTAACGGTTTTCGTATTGTTTAGCGTATTTTAGAAAAACAAGCCTCTTTCAGCGCTCAGAACAATGAAATCATTTACTGCAGAACATTGAACGAGAGCTCATTTTGAAACTGACATTTGGTAGGTTATGATAAGAAGTAATCCTTATTTTTATTGTATACAGAGAGACAGATAATCTGATTTTACTTACTTTTAGGCTTTTTGTCCATTTGTAAAATTGTAAAAAAATATTGAGAAAAAAGCTTGCATTATTAAGATTGATTCGGCATTGTTTGCTTAGTGGATTAGCAATAAGTTTCGAGGGTATTAAATAAATTATTTTCACACGCCTGGACTTGAACGGCTCAGTACCGCACGCACTGGCCGAGAGCTGAAGATAAGAGAGCGTTGGGCGTCATGTTACTCCTGCGTTTATAAAACCCTGTGATAAAGCTAGCCCAGCTATGCGCTACTAGACGAAATATCACGTGTTTATGTCTCCTGGCCTTGCTTCCTTCGGCTAGCTCCCGCCTCACAGTCAGCTGGTTAGCTCACGCGCGTACTATTTATTTTCTTTATTTTATATTTTCAATACTTTCTTATCAACATTGCATCATTAAAAATATGTTTATTTGTACTTTGAATGCGGAATCTAACCATATATTTTAAAAACATTTTTTCGTGGGCAAAAACGTCTTAATGAGGAAAAATCTAAATTTCTCCATTTCCATAAAAAGTAAGAAAAACGGTTTACATGTCAATATAAACTTTAACTTTTCAGCATCAAAATAAACCATGATTTTGATCATTGGGTGAAAGGGTTTCGGAGCCACAACAGTTTAAATTTGCTAATTTTATAAAAATACGATAAATTTAAATATTTTAATTTAAACACTATGAAGTTCTGATGCCTCAAACTTTGCACAAAGCATTGTATCACAGTTGTCTACGGACAGAAAATGTTTCATTGTATTTAAAAATTGCAAGGTCAATTTTCTCTATATTTCGGTCGATTTGAGATGAAATAGCCCATATGCTTGATTCTCGATTATTATAGGTGTTACCAGTATTTGTAAGACAAATGCTCGACCTCTGACACATTCGATCCTAGCCCTGAGCTATCTCAAAAACCGCCATTTTGGATGCAACTTTGAATTTTAAATGGAAATGGGGTCATGTAGGCACTCAAAATCATGTGCAATTTTCTGTAAAAAAACAAAAGTGTAACTGTTTTGAGGTATCTCTAATCGTTTTCAAGTTATTTAAAGATAACTGTTATAATGACACAAACATTAGTTACTGCATTTACAGATATTTTGTAACATGGTACAGTACTAAGAAAGCTTTGAGAAAGCTATTTTTATGCAATTCTGGTAATTAACTTTTCCTGCTTTACTGTTTCGTTAACCTGTGACAGTTTAAATGCATTGCTGTGATTATTTGAAGCTTTCCTATAACAAATTTATTGATTTTCGTGACAGCATTATCGAAAGAGGAAAGAAATGATATCATTCTTCATTCTGGTGGGTTAAGCCACAGAAATGTTGCAAGGTGCTGATAAAATTATGGTTTGGTGTGGAATTTTCGGAAATTGTATTGTTGGACCATATTTTATTGAGGAGAACTTGAGTGCCATTTCTTATTTGAACATGTTGCAAGAAAGCATCTTTCCTGATTTCCTAAACGAAGGAGGTGAAATCCCATATTTTTTCAACAAGATGGCGCTCCACCCCACTACGGTCTTGCTGTTCGAAACTATCTGGACGAACAGTTCCCTGGACATTGGATTGATCGGCGTGGACCAGTGGAGTGGCCGACTAGGTCTCCAGATTTAACACCCCTTGATATTTTCTTTTGGGGTTATAAAGCTCTTGGTATATTAAGAGAAAATTGAGAATATGGAACATTTAAAAACCATATCACTAAAGCCTATCCTAAAGTCACCCCGGAAATGCTACAAAATATTCTGAGTAGAAAATCCTCCTACAAAAGTGCATCGTCGAAAATGGACAACATATTGAGCACATGTGTTAGAATTTCTTTTTGTGTCATTGTGACAGTTGTCATTTAATGAATTGAAAACGATTGGAGACATCTCAAAACAGATTTCCAGAAAATTTCACTTGATTTTGAGTACCTACATGACCCCCCTTTCAATGTAATTTTTCAATAAGTTTTCATAACAGAAAAGTTGTTATATAATCCACAGATTTAAAGACAGAGAGATTGGATTTTCAGTAAAAGAACTTCATTTTTCACAGAGTTTGGTCTCTGTATAAACATAAGGGATTTCGACGTAAGTATAAGGACAAAAGTGAAACATCTCTTTTTAAGGAATGTCCTTAAAAATTTTTGGTGGAAGCTGTAAGTATTTTAGCAAATATATTTAATTAGCTAGTAGTAGTTATACTAATAATAATAATAATAATAATAATAATAATAATAATAATAATAATAATAATAATAATAACGAATACATGACTTTACATTTTTATTTTGGAAAATAATCTGACACATGTGGATAAATTTGCATTCAATTTTATTGATAATATAGATGGCTTCAATGTTACCTGTTATGAAATAATACTGTGGATTAAGTAGCATTTTTCACAACAAGAGTTAATATCTCGCATTATATTAATAACATTTGGCTTCATTTCCATTACTCAGTAGTTTCAAACGAATAATTTCAGTAGAGAAATTACGTATAATACATATGCTAAATGTACTCGGGGAGTATTTCTGTTTATTCTTTGAGTGTAACTAGCCATTAGAATCATAAAGTGCTCGGTTAATGCTCGGACTGATGATGCAGCCCGCACGACTAATTAAGCCTTCAGCTCCTGCTCCTCTGATGAATGGGATCATATGTTCATTAATCAGCACGCGTGCCACTTAGCATGCAGTTACCTCTGCCGTGTTACACTTGCAGCGCCGCCAGTCTTAATGGCTCGGTTAATTTCATTTGTATGCCGTCGCATTTCATTTGTTTCGTCTCGACTATACGACGGGATAAACCAAGAACTTTCTGTAACTGTCGTGACACAATTACATGAGCCTCGTTCTATGCAACAGCAACAGCAGCAGCAATAGTAGTAGTAATAGTGGTAGTAGTAATGATGGTAGTACTAATAGTGGTAGTGGTAGTAGTAGCAGTAGTAGTAATAATAGTAGTAGTACTAGCAATAGTAGTAATAGTGGTAGGCCTAGTAGTATTATTCGTAGTAATAGTAACATTGGTAGTGGTGGTAGTAGTAGCAGTAGTAATAGTGGTGGTAGTGGTAGTAGTAGTAGTAATAGTGGTAGTAGCAGCAGCAGTAGTAATAATAGTGGTAATAGTAGTCGTAATAATAATAGTGGTAGCAGCAGCAGCAGCAGCAGTAGTAGTAATAGTGGTAGTAGTAGTGGCAGCAGCAGTAGTAGTGGTAGTAGTAATAGTAGTAACAGTTGTAGTAATAGTGGTAGTACTACTAATAATAGTGGTAGTAACAGTAGTAGTAATAGTGGTAGTGGTAGTATTGGTAGTAGTAATAGTGGTGGTAGTAGTAGTAGTATTAGTAATAGTAGTGGTAGTATTAGTAGTAATAGTGGTAGTAGTAATAGTAGTAGCAGTTGTAGTAGTGGTAGTAGTAGTAATAGTGATAGTACTACTAATAATAGTGGTAGTAACAGTAGTAGTAATAGTGGTAGTGGTAGTAACAGTGGTAGTAGTAGTATTGGTAGTAGTATTAATAGTGGTGGTAGTAGCAGTAATAGTAGTATTAGTAATAGTAGTAGTATTAGTAGTAATAGTGGTAGTAGTAATAGTAGTAGCAGTTGTAGTAGTAGTGGTAGTAGTAGTAATAGTGGTAGTACTACTAATAATAATGGTAGTAATAGTAGTAGCAGTTGTAGTAGTAGTGGTAGTAGTAGTAATAATGGTAGTACTACTAATAATAGTGGTAGTAATAGTAGTAATAGTAGTAGTGGTAGTAACAGTGGTAGTAGTATTGGTAGTAGTATTAATAGCGGTGGTAGTAGCAGTAGTAGTGGTATTAGTAATAGTAGTAGTATTAGTAGTAATAGTGGTAGTATTAGTAGTAACAGAGATAGTAGTAGTAATAGTAGTAGCAGTAGTAGTGGTAGTAGTAATAGTGGTAGTACTACTAGTAATAGTGGTAGTAACAGTGGTAGTAGTAGTATTGGTAGTAGTATTAATAGTGGTGGTAGTAGCAGTAGTTCTAGAATTGGTAATAGTAGTAGTATTAGCAGTAATAGTAGTATCAGTTGTAGAAGTAGTGGTAGTAGTAGTAACAGTGGCAGTACTACTAGTAATAGTGGTAGTAATAGTGGTAGTAGTAGTAATAGTGGTTGTAGTAGCAGTAGTAGTATTAGTAATAGTAGTATTAGTAGTAATAGTGGTAGTATTAGTAGTATTAGTGGTAGTATTAGTAATAGTGGTGGTAGTAGTAGTGGTACCGTAGTAGTAATAGTGGTGATAGTAGTAGTAATAGTGGAAGTAGTAATAGTGGTAGTAGTAGTAATAGTGGTAATGTTAGTAGTAATAGTGGTAGTATTAGTAGTAGTAGTAGTGGTAGTAGTAGCGGTACCGTAGTAGTAATAGTGGTGATAGTAGTAGTAATAGTGGTAGTAGCAGCAGCAGAAGCAGTAATAGTAGTAGAGGTAGTAGTGGTAATAGTAGCAGTAGTAGTATTAGTAATAGTAGTAGCAGTAGTAGTATTAGGAATAGTAGTAGTAGTAGTAATGGTGTTAGTAGTAGCAATAGTGGTAGTAGTAGTAATAGTAATAATAGTGGTAGTATTAGTAGTAATAGTGGTGGTAGTATTAGTGGTACCGTAGTAGTAATAGTGGTGATAGTAGTAGTAATAGTGGAAGTAGTAATAGTGGTAGTAGTAATAGTGGTAGTATTAGTAGTAATAGTGGTAGTATTAGTAGTAATAGTGGTAGTATTAGTAGTAATAGTGGTAGTATTAGTAGTAATAGTGGTAGTATTAGTAGTAATAGTGGTGGTAGTAGTAGCGGTACCGTAGTAGTAATAGTGGTGATAGTAGTAGTAATAGTGGTAGTAGTAATAGTGGTAGTAGCAGCAGCAGAAGCAGTAATAGTAGTAGAGGTAGTAGTGGTAATAGTAGCAGTAGTATTAGTAATAGTTGTAGCAGTAGTAGTATTAGGAATAGTAGTAGTAGTAGTAATGGTGTTAGTAGTAGCAATAGTGGTAGTAGTAGTAATAGTAATAATAGTGGTAGTATTAGTAGTAATAATGGTAGTATTAGTAATAGTGGTGGTAGTAGTAGTGGTACCGTAGTAGTAATAGTGGTGATAGTACTAGTAATAGTGAAAGTAGTAACAGTGGTAGTAGTAGTAATAGTGGTAGTATTAGTAGTAATAGTGGTAGTATTAGTAGTAGTAGTGGTAGTAGCCTAGTAGCGGTACCGTAGTAGTAATAGTGGTGATAGTAGTATTAATAGTGGTAGTAGTAGTAATAGTGGTAGTAGCAGCAGCAGAAGCAGTAATAGTAGTAGAGGTAGTAGTGGTAATAGTAGCAGTAGTAGTATTAGTAATAGTAGTAGCAGTAGTAGTATTAGGAATAGTATTAGTATTAGTAGTAATGGTGTTAGTAGTAGCAATAGTGGTAGTAGTAGTAATAGTAATAATAGTGGTAGTAGTAATATTATTAGTAGCTGTAGTAGTAATAGTGGTAGTAGTAACAGCAGCAACAGCAGTAGTAGTAGCAGTAGCAGTCTACTATAATGCTATTCGCTCGACTTAGCTGATATGTCCCATCTTCCTGTCTACAATATTTTGTCTGGGAGCATCTTAATAATTAATTTACCATAACTGAAAGCAACCGAGTGTTAACATCACAACTAGGTAGCGTTGCTTACGAGGGAATGGCTTATGTTGTCCTGGGCAGCTGGGAAACCATGAACTGATGAACTGATTGGCATGGAAAAAAACGACGACGCTGACGACAATGTATCTGCCTGTATACCTACCCACGCACATGTAATTCTAAGAATAAAAAAATTACAACAATGTGAATCGAAGTAATTGTTAAAATAATAGAGAAAATTTATAAATTAGAAACAAAAATCGTGTACTAGAAAAATTATATTTTAAAAAGCTCACAGTTTAAGCAGTGTATTTGACAACCGGGTTTTGAAATTAATGAATGGCTGACAGCCCTTTAAGGTATGAGGTAGGGAGTTCCAATTATGAGAAATTGAAACGGTGAATGATGAAGAGTATCGGGAAGTGTCATGATGAAATATACTTCATGTGCCAGTAATATGAGGTCGAGTATTTAGATTATGATTGGAACATAAATACACAAGACGATACGACAGATAGCTTGGGATTGAAGTGCGCAGAATTTGAAATAGAAGAGAAAGCGTTAAGTTCTGCTATCGTTAAGTCGGAGCCAAGATAAAGATTCGAAAAATGGTGAAATATGATCATATCGTCAAACATTGCACACATATCTTATACACATATTATTATGTACACGTTCTGATTTGTTCGAGAGTTCGGTGCTAAGTCAGTGAACAACACATCGCAATAGTCAAAGTGTGACATTACGAGTGTTGGAACTAATATCTGTTTTAGTGATGCGGGGAAGAAATGCCGACGATATTGAGAATAGTAATATTTATGCTCTAAAATCGGTTTTTTAAAGATATCATATTTTATGACTAATGTTTCAGAAATAATTCTTTTCAAGTTATTTGATCTGTCACAGCAAAGCTGAACGAATACCTGGTAGAGAGATAGAAATTTTTGCCTCTAAATATGCCCAATGTGAAGTAAGTTGTGGAACACCCTGTCGGCCAGTATGGTACAGCCATACTACCTGATGTATGTATATGGATTCTTTTAATGATTAATTATTCCCGTAATTAATGATCCATGACTGGAAAACAAGTTTTAAATAGTTCAATTATACAATGTGGAAAATTACAGTTACGTGTTGCACACGGTAAATTGGTAGAAAGGCATTAATTAATGAATTAATGAAAGCTGCAATTAATCATTTAAAAAGAAGGATTTTACATGTCCATATCATTCGACATGGTTATTGGCAACCTTTTGCAACGAACCGCACCCCTCAATTGTCAGCAAGCGCCAATTGACGCAGTATCAATTATATTGTAACCCATGAGCTTCAAAATTACGTCAAATCGTTAAGTGCCCATTTACTGGAAGCACAAAAAGTTAGTTCGATAAAAGAATGCAACAATATATCGATATTAATTGAAAGGCTTTGCTAATATTTTCTGCATTTCAGCATGATCTGGTCGAAACTGAATTTTCAATATAAGTTACACGACAGGGCATTTTCTGCTTCTGATGTATTCAAAGCACTAAGGCACGGTAATTTTAATTCAGAACTGCTAGCATTAATAGACACGACGCTTCTATCAGTGGTAGATTGCTTTAGGAACATGTAAGCCTGTTGAATTTATAACTGCTCTAATTCAAACTCAAAATATGAAATCGTTGTCTTCAAGTTCAACAACTTTCAGCAACAAATCTTTAAACGGTACGTCTAACACGGACAGTGCATTGATTTCTAATCACCGATTTAAGTGATAATTTTTTATAATCAAAAGTAGGTCTATCTACTATAACTAGGCACAGCAAAACAAAATGAAGGTTTTTTTTTTTTGAAAAAAAAAAAAAAAACCGTAGTCCAACATCATACAATTTCAGAGGAAACGAAAAACTATCTGGCATGGGTGTTGTTGATACTTCAAGTATGAAATATTCATCATGCCATTTCTTAAGGTGTTGTAAAATCTTTGGAAAACTTAAGTACATTTAGAACTTAACCCTTTCCGTTCGAATAAGTCCATTTGGAATCACTAAAATTTCTGTAATCACTGACTCATATGATTTGCCTGATGGTTAAAAATTAAACTATGTTTTATTTAACGACGCTCGCAACTGCCGAGGTTATATCAGCTTCGCCGGTATGCCGGAATTTTGTCCCGCGGGAGTTCTTTTACATGGCAGTAAATCTACTGACATGAACCTGTCGCATTTAAGCACACTTAAATGCCATCGACCTGGGCTGGGATCGAATCCGCAACCTCGAGCATAGAAGCCCAGCGCTATACCAAATACGCTACCGAGGCCGACTGCCTGATGGATTTCGTATTCTCAGAAGTAGTTTTGTTCTTTATTGATAGAGTGCAGCGCCCGCCAGTTCCTTAGCCAGCTGTTATTAGGATGAGGATTGATTTTTTTTTCTCGATGGTATCTCTATGAAAAAAATTCAGATCAGAAACGTAAATTGTCTCATGAAAATAAATGTGTAAATATAACTGTGGACAATGTTTGTTTTAAGAAAAAAAAAAATACTCTGTTGTGACTGAAGTGTGCCTCTCCTTTAATCTTATTTTTCTTTATTATTTACCTGTTTCTTGTCCTTTCGTTGCTTACGTTTCTTCCATGGGATTACTTCTACACCTAAAGATGACTCCATAACTAATACATCAATTCACGTGCTAAAGTATTTTTCTCTGAGTTGGCTTTTGCCTCGTACATAAAAAGCAGTACTGCCAATCTACTACAATTTAAAATTGTATGAATAAATGTTTCATGACATGAATGGGGTATTTGTGAATGCTACCACCATCTTGGACAATGGTTATTTAAAAAAAAGTGTTTGGACTATGGTTGTTTTGTGAAAACCACAGAAAATGTCCACTCCTATATTATAGGAGTGTGGTTTTTATTCCACTAACAATTAATTCAGTAGATGGTCGTTACAATACACTCACCACATGCTTAATATCTCAAATTTTCATTTTTTGGACATGGCTATTTTTGAAAAAAAGAAAAAACTCTTCAATTGTACAATGCTCGAGATTACCTAGTTATTGGAAGCACAACTTGTAATTTGCTGTCGCCTTGTTTAATCTACTTGCATTTCCGCTGCTTCCATCAAGAAGTAGTGGTAGTTCAATGCGTAAAAGTGAGGTTCATTATGTCCACTTCTAAAGTTTGAGCTCTACTTAGTTTATATTTTGCTTTACTTTCTCACCATGCTGTTATAGGTTTGGGGGAAGAGAATTAGGTACAGTAGTGGCAAAAAAAAAAAAAAAAAAAACCGGTCCGACCCTTGTAGCTCATTTCAGAGTCACAGGTTCAAATTTTGCTAGTCACAAAACACATCCATTTTGTATAATTAATTGGAACAATGAATTTTATTGAATTTTTTCGATTCTTACCGTCTTTTGTTTCCTTCAGTGCCTCAAACTTACAGACTAAAAACTTTGAGAGTTTTATTTTCATCTGGCATCAATATTACATTTCTACCTCTATTCGGCAAAGATAACTGCGTATTTTTACATTAAATGGCAGTACATACCTCTGGCGTCACTATCCATATTGAAATTACCACAGTTTGACACAATAAACAGCTCAAAATTCTTTTGTATCAGCTACAAGGGTCGGTCCGGTTTTTTTTGCCACTACTGTACAATATTGTAGCTTACCAAATCCTTGCTTCCGGCGTTACCAGTACTGTAATTTTGAGGTTCACAAGATCGGGGAAAGAGAAAATTCTGTAAATAAATACATTATGTTGACCTACATTGCCAGGCCCTTCTTTAGATGTAACTTTATCTGTGAAACATATTGAGTAACATCACACTAGATAGATAAGAACGCGTTTCGTCTGCCATGATATTACGTTGTACTGTAGTAACAGCTAGGAAGTAGGAATGTAGCTGTATCAATGAACTATAAATTTGAGGATCATTCCGATATTATATTTACAAAGTTTTATCAACTTGTCATTTCAAATTTACAAGAAGAAAATATTATCAAAATGAAAGGAAATAATAAATAATTATATCTAGTAGACACATAAGGAGCATCCATTAGATAACTGCATTTACACAGTGATACGAATGACATTAAATACACGATAATTTAGAGCGTATGAAACTAAATAATCGAAACAGTGCTTTGTTTATGTACGGTAATACCACAGTCTAGTATACACAGTCACGAAGCTTGAGTTTATGAGGGTACTAGGAATAATAGACTGTGCAGGTACTATTTCGCATTGTCTGTAATGAGGCAATAGTAGCGATTCTAGTGGTTAGCAACTATCTATGGATGCATATTTACTACGTATTGACCTTCTTACTTACTTACTTATTGGCTTTTAAGGAACCCGGAGGTTCATTGCCGCCCTCACATAAGCCCGCCATTGATCCCTATCCTGAGCAAGATTAATCCAGTCTCTACCATCATATCCCACCTCCCTCAAATCCATTTTAATATTATCTTCCCATTTACGTCTCGGCCTCCCCAAAGGTCTTTTTCCCGCCGGCCTCCCAATTAACACTCTATATGCATTTCTGGATTCGCCCATATGTGCTACATGCCCTGCCCATCTCAAGCGTCTGGATTTAATGTTCCTAATTATGTCAGGTGAAGAATACAATGCGTGCAGCTCTGTGTTGTGTAACTTTCTCCATTCTCCTGTAACTTCATCCCTCTTAGCCCCAAATATTTTCCTAAGAACCTTATTCTCAAACACCCTTAATCTCTGTTCCTCTCTCAAAGTGAGAGTCCAAGCTTCACAACCATATAGAACAACCGGTAATATAACTGTTTTATAAATTCTAACTTTCAGATTTTTTGACAGCAGACTAGATGACAAAAGCTTCTCAACCGAATAATAACAGGCATTTCCCATATTTATTCTGCGTTTAATTTCCTCCTGAGTGTCACTTATATTTGTTACTGTTTCTCCAAGATAATTGAATTTTTCCACCTCTTCGAAGGATAAATTTCCAATTTTTATATTTCCATTTCGTATAATACTCTGGTCACGAGACATAATCATATATTTAGTACGTATTGAGCTTCTACTTAAATAAATTGTATTTTGTCTACAGTGATCTCTATACATTCATATACTATACTATGTAAAATTCTTTAATAAAACTGTAGATATGCTGTTGCTCTAACAGCTGACCATGAACGTTTTACTCATGAGGCAACTAAGTCACGAGATAATGGGATAGGATGGTCAGTTCCTTTCCATATAAAATGACTTTAAAAACTTGTTTCGCTATTTTTTAGCAGTATGTTTTTTGTGAAAAGTTTATGTACAAGTGTCAAATGATTAAAATATTGGGAACATTTCAACGTATGGCGTTTACAACGGCCATTATTTATATCATACTATTCTAACGTCAGTTACTCAACTACGCCAATGACTTGGTCACACTACTCTAATGTGATATGATTTGCTTAGCAATGGATCATTCAGATGAAACAACAGTAATTCCATTGTAAATAGTTTTACGTATAAGTCTATCTACATGGTATATTTTCAATTGAAAAAGAAAAAAATAGTTATTAATAATACAGCACATAAATTGTATTAAATTTATTTTATTGTCAGTCATATTTACAATCCTTTTAAGAGCTAATTCGTAAAAAATAAAGTTAGGTCTGGCGCATATGTCTACACCTGGCCTTAGAGGACGTGACCGTTCGGGTGGTAAGGGACGGGTTAGGACGGAGTTGTTCCTTAACCCTTAAATTCACAAAGTACCCTATAGGACACAACAGGTTAATATATTTATGCTATAATTTTAATAGAGCAATAATAGTAGTATGCGTTACAAGAGCGATATGTTGAAGTTTTCATGTTCGAGGAAAAGTTTGAAAAAGCGAAACGTAGTTGAGCTTTTTTAATTTCCGAGAACTGAAAGAAAACATACCGCTCGTGTATCGTACATTATTTTGTGCGAAGATCGTTTATTATATACCTGAAAGAGGAATTTCTAATTAGTTGCAATGAAATCTCCATCTTGGTTTCTGTTCAATGACGGCAAATTTGCAAAACAAAAATATCTATCTTCAACATTGTTGCTTTAAAATGTGTTCTGTGTTTACTATACTCCAGCAGGCCGTGATATACGTCTG
The DNA here is from genome assembly GCF_040183065.1 of Periplaneta americana. Classification (NCBI taxonomy): domain Eukaryota; kingdom Metazoa; phylum Arthropoda; class Insecta; order Blattodea; family Blattidae; genus Periplaneta; species Periplaneta americana. The sequence continues at coordinate 62,458,582 of NC_091122.1, forward strand.
TCTTTTTTTTCTCCGAGTCTATGGAATATTGTTGATTTTTTCACGGCTTCCTTAATATTACTTGCATCACGAATGCAGTAACTTTAGTGGAATTGTAGAGTTTACTTAATTTTTGCAAATATTTAAAAACAATAATTAACAGTGCAATTTAGGTGAAATTGCAGTGGTAAGTTTCCAAGTTATAATTATTACTATATTGAACGTCTCTAAAAATAATATGTTAAAAGCCTAAAGCAATAAAATCAATATGTCACTTAAGCGGTAAGAAGAGGGAAATTGTTATGTGTGTTAGGTTAGGAATACTGAATGTTGAATTTTAGACTTTCCGCGGATTGATTTGTGCGGAAACCAAGCAAATACGCACGATCTCGCACAAAAAAATTATACAATACTACAGTATAACATTGTGCAACATAAAAGTTCTTTGAAAACTTCAGGGAGACTTTTGAACTACCACAGACACTTACTGCTGACATCATAACTTCAGTTTTGAAACGCTCTTGCCAAATTCTGAGTCATCATATTCACTCTGTTTATTTTTTTTATTCACTTTATATTCATATATGTTTATTTTAATTTTCTTTCTACAAAATTTATGTAAACATTTAATATTGTAAAATTCATGTAGGAGAGTATACTGAGTCCTTCTGGGCTACCTCCAATGGGAGGCAGTTATTATCTTATCTTATCTTATCTCTATATTGCGATAGTTGTTTTCTTTACAGTCCGACACGGTTTAATAAACTAGTGTGAGAAATGAAGTTTTGCCAATTTAAGGGTTAACATTGTTGTTTACAATAATTTGTAACAGTAAACAGCCAATTCGTTAAAAATCCAAATATCACAATAACACCACTGTCTAGTATATACAGTCACGAAGCTCAATATATAGGAAATATGCATCCATAGATAGTTGCTAACCACTAGGATCACTACCATCGCCCCATTACAGACAATGCGAAATGGTACAAGGACTATAAGTATGGACACTTCGCGTCGGTATCTTTGATGTAGCCGGACTGATTTCAATGACCTTCAAGCCAGGTAGAGCGTGAGATTCTGCTTTCTCCCTAGAGACGGCGCTGACATCACACCTGCTAGAAGTCGACACAACGGAAATATAACACATAATTAATATATCTAGGTACATTATGTACTCAAATAAAATAAATTTGATCCACAAAATAATAAATCCGTCATTAACTGTAATGTCTAGACTCTAGAATTCCTTTATAATGAGAGGTGAGACGTTAACCCCAACAACAATTAAAATATGTAATGATTTGATAGCAGTGATAATGGAAAAACAAAACTCTTATGAGAAGTAAAACCGTATATCTATATTATAATTTATATACAAATATTAAACGAATTTGATACATAATTTTATAATGTATTATATTATTTTATAATATAATTTATTATATCTGAAATATAAAAAATAATTATTACTACTGGTTTGTCACTGAGAAATAAGGTAAAGCTGTTAACTTGAATTTATTTGAAGCAAAGCGTTACTGTATTATGCAATAAGGTAGGCGGTTTGGATCCTGTGTCTCAACTCTATACTCAATTATTATCTTAGCGCTTGTAAGTGGAACTAAACGCCGGCGCACAGAGAAACAAACCACAGGAAAATTCGCTCAATGTCCATTCTTTATAATCCCTATTCGCTGCACAGTCTATTGTTCCTAGTACCCTCAACAACTCAAGCTTCGTGTCTGTATATACTAGACTGTGATAACACTCAACAGAAAACAAAAACGTTTCACGGAATTACAGGGATCCATCCTCCGTCACTTACATACACAAACAGAGGGTTCAAAAAGCATTACTCATCATTTCTTACATATTAATTTTATACAAAAGCTGTTGGAGATAAACCGTACAATATACCAGTATTCGAAAGATGTTTGTTATTAAGGCATACAGGGTGTGATAGTAAACATAATTTTTTAATAACATCCTATATTATGTATGTATTTATTCACACTGCAATGGATATATACCCGGTGGCAGCGGTAACTAATTACACTCAATAATGACAATAATAAACTTAAAATTAAAAATACAATTAATAATAATACTAATAATTAATACTAACAATAATTATAATAATAGTAATAATAATAATAATAATAATAATAATAATAATAATAATAATAATAATAATAACAGGGAATATCCTAAATTAAATGAAGCACGATCACTTAAAATAACCGCACGATCACTTAAAATAACCGCACAATCACTTAAAATAACAGTATTAGATATTTCGAATCTCAATTAAATTTTACGTATCAATATGTAAAAATTTTACCCATCCACCTATTTCAAATCTTTACTATTTATTAAACTTGTTTCGTGGACTTCAAACTTGAGATAAATAAGTTTGTAAAATCATGTTGAGTAGGCCAGTAAACTAAACAAAGCACCATTACTAACCAAACTTTAAAACAGACGCGTAAAATGAGAAACATTCACAGGCAACACAATGTCCTAGTCCAGGGCTGGGCATCGGGAGCGAAACCTGTCTCTAAACGGAGATGCTTAATATTCATCCGTCACTCAATCAACGCTGCGCGGTGTTCGGCGGGGAAGAAAGGGGATGAAGAGAAATGATATGGTTCCCCGTGACGGAGTAGAATGCACTCTTGTTGCCCAGCCCTGTCCTAGTCTATCACGGAAATAGTCTATTGTAAATATGAGATGGAACAGACCAGTCATATAACTGTGAGAAACACAATTGACAAGGGCAGGACCAGAAAAGTAAGTAAAATGCGAAAACAATGACCAAAAAATTACTTAAAACTTGAAAAAATGACGTAAAACTTCAAAAATTGAAAATATGACGAAACAATTCACAATAGAACTAATATTTTTATAACCAGAGGTCCGTGTTCAGGTTTTCAATACTTGAGAGCAATGCATAGGCTACTACATGAGGAAAAAAAAGATGACGTCATCATCAGAGTCCTGCTTACTTACTTACTTGCTTGCTTTTAAGGAACCCGAAGGTTCATTGCCGCCCTCACATAAGCCCGCCATCGGTCCCTATCATGTGCAAGATTAATCCAGTCTCTATCATCATATCCCACCTCTCTCAAATCCATTTTAATATTATCCTCCCATCTACGTCTCGGCCTCCCCAAAGGTCTTTTTCCCTCCGGTTTCCCAACTAACACTCTATATGCATTTCTGGATTCGCCCATACGTGCTACTTGCCCTGCCCATCGCAAACGTCTGGATTTAATGTTCCTAATTATGTCAGGTGAAGAATACAATGCGTGCAGTTCTGCGTTGTATTACTTTCTCCATTCTCCTGTAACTTCATCCCTCTTAGCCTCAAATATTTTCCTAAGCACCTTATTCTCAAACACCCTTAACCTCTCAAAGTGAGAGTCCAAGTTTCACAACCATACAGAACAACCGGTAATATAACTGTTTTATAAATTCTAACGTTCAGATTTTTTGACAGGAGACTAGATGATAAAAGCTTCTCAACCGAATAATAACATGCATTTCCCATATTTATTCTGCGTTTAATTTCCTCCCGAATGCCATTCATATTTGTTACTGTTGCTCCAAGATATTTGAATTTTTCCACCCCTTCGAAGGATAAATCTCCAATTTTTATATTTCCATTTCGTACAATATTTTCGTCACGAGACATAATCATATACCTTGTCTTTTCGGGATTTACTTCCAAACCGATCGCTTTACTTGTTTCAAGTAAAATTTCCGTGTTTTTCCTAATCGTTTGTGGATTTTCTCGTAACATATTCACGTCATCCGCATAGACAAGAAGATCAGAGTCTTGCTAGGCGTCTCAATACGTCTGAATGTGTAACCAATGAAAATTGAAGGGACTAAAAGTTTCAGTTGTTAAAAGTTTACGATAATCATGCAGGAAGACAAAATTAATTAAATCCACGCGTGAAACATTCAATGCTTAAATTTTAACGTTATGCATTAAATTTCTTGAAATAAAGAATTGAAAATTTTCAGACAGCATGTATAATTAATATCTTTTGGGTTCATTGTTAAAACAAAGTGACTAAAATGATCTTGAGATCTTTAAGAAATGAAGAAAGCTTGCACAGCATATCTCCAAGCGTATATAGAGGGTGGAAGTGAAATAATCCTGCAGATTAAAAGGAACAATAGGATATCGTACACTTAAATTCATAAAAAAACTATATTTCGTCTTGTGATTAAATGCACGGCTAATTAGAAAACTGAGTTGGAAATTTTAGCAGCTTGGCAACATCGCCGCTAACAAACTGTCATTTCTTCTCGTAACACAGAGGTAACAAACTCAGGTCTGTCTGCCTTAGTGAACTATCTCGGACCTCCCTTTCTGGCTACAATGTTGCAAGCCGGTCGTATCGGTAAGTGGCTTCAAATTAGTGGTTTTAAAATTAAATTTACACGATAACCGTCGACGATATTGAAATACGCCAGAGGGATAAATTATTCTTTATTAAATTTTCTATGGATATGGATAAAAATCATAATCCTACTCGCAATAGTTACCGAATAAGAAGGTGTTAAACATTTTGGAAAAACATTTTTTGAGAAAACTATGGACTTTCCACCAACATGGTGTTACAATTTCTCGTTACATAGGACATGAGCTATTCACTCTGCACTGTTATTTCACTTCCACCCTATATACTGAAATTGATGTGACTTAAAAATTTTGGTGACAAAACTTATGTTAAATATGTAGGTCTATCAATTTAAAATGATAGCACGCAGATGTGGACATTGGAGTACTTTAAAATAGTTCCCGGTTGGTGACGCATTAATGGGCTGCAGTTAATATTTTAGTGGAAGGGTAGGTTACGCTAGTTTATGCATATTGATCAGTTGATAAATGTTTTAGGCACAAAAATATTTGTATAACTATTTTATGAAATTCGTAAATAAATTAATTGTAATAATAATAATAATATTATTATTATTATTATCATTATCACCATCATTAGCATCACTCGTTCCAGATAAATTCTGGACATCACAGTTTGCGTACCCTAATACGGTTTATGAAAGTAGTGAAAATAAATTTGAATATTTTGTGTTGTCGCTATTTGGATTTGACTTGAAATTTTCCAACGTCTCTTCTTGTGTGGAAAGGAGAAATTGTGTCTTTTGTCAGATTTCGCAACCTGACAGAATAAAAGACATCTCATCAAAAATAAATCGCATCAGATCGAGTGACTCCTGAAGCGTAGGCACAGCCGCTCTGCTCAGGTACGTGTGGGGAACTGGAGATGGGGGTAGCCCGTGTCGTTATTGAAGGAAGCCAAAGGAGTACGACTATATTTGTGTTTTAAAAATAGCATGGTCTACATGAAACTATCTGCCAGACATCATTAATAATACAATTTAAATGCAATTTTTTATGTTACCAAGCATGCGCACAACAGAAATGTATAGTTATGATTACGAGTGCAGTGTGCGATATTGTAGAGTAACATATTGAACGTGTTATTCCTCTGAATGACATAATAAATTAGAGAGATGCAGAAAAGCGCTTAGAACCGGCTTATATTCGACCAGTCGCAGAACAACCGACGAGGTTGAACATCCAACAGAACATTCGACTTTCAAGCGGTTGCCCCTAATGTTTTGCAGGGTAGACAGAACACTAGGCGTACTTCACCATACAAGAACTCTGATGACATTTTCTAATTACACGAATGGAGTAACAATTAAAAGAAATTTACTTTTCCTAATTTAAAAAAAAAGTGTTAGCTTGAAATAGGCCTATAATTGATTGGACACTGTGATAAATTTGTCGTCATAATCATGTTTAGAATACGAGACAACTTAAGAATAAAGTGAAGTTAGAGTGCAACGAAGTACAGATGGAGTGAGATGGGGGCATTGAGTTTTGTTTACCTGTGCGTTAGTGTACAATCCGGTTCGTAATCAGAAGTACAGTATTCTTCCGTCTCACCCTACGAAACGAACTCAGGCCATCACAGTGCATTTTCAATTTATAGTGTACAGTTTTTTCGAACTAGTTGCAAGTATGTACATGGTTGTTGATTGTAACGCTAACGCCTTCAACGTCGCCGATGGACATGAAAAGGTATGAGGTACGTATCCTACTTCATTTTCCACCGTCACTAGATTGTACAGGGACATCATTTTATTTTTACTTCAGTTTTTATTGTAGGCCTACATGAGTTTTTGAATGTACTTCACTCCTACTTCTTCTACTAGTAACCTTCCACCCGTTCTCCACACAGAACGAAGACCGCATATGCAATCAAAGTCGTCTTACGGTCACAGTTAAAATGTTAGATGTTATGTTTTATTTTACGACGGTCGCAACTGCAGAGGTTATATCAGCGTCGCCGGATGTGCGGCAATTTTGTCCCGCAGGAGTTCTTTTACATGCCAGTAAATCTACTGACATGAGCCTGTCGCATTTAAGCACACTTAAATGCCATCAATCTGGCCCAGGATCGAACCCGCAACCTTGGGTGTAGAAGGCCAGCGCTATACCAACTCGCCAACCAGGTCGATAGGGTCACAGTATACAGTACTGAGTGAGTATAGTACGTTCCAGAAATATGGTCGTCTTTTCCAGTGAATAAAGTGCGTCCGTTTGGTTACGTCGCATTCTGGTTTCCCCCACCCGTTCCTCCTAGCCCCTCTGTAAAGGCTAGTAGCTGGTCTGTCTTAGCTCCTTTCTGAAACATTTGCTGTTAGGAATTGGACGTCTACGTAATATTATAATGTGTTTATAAATAACACTAGCCTGCGAATTTCAACTTTGTGTTTGTTGCCTAAACTAAGTAATGTGATTTTGTATAATGTCGATGTGCTGAATTCGAATTTTCAATCCGTTTACTTCTATCACGTCAGGTTTGTCTGCAAAATCACTTTAAATGTATTGTATAATTACGTGAATTTCATCACAAACTTTTTCATTTCACTTTTTTATTTCAAATGCAAAATCAATATTTAAAAGACACAACTTGCTGAAATTATGTGTATGGTTGTTCATACATGTCACTAGAGTGTTTTTGCTTTGTTTTGTCTTGTTTACTTCACTATTGGATGTATAAATTAGCACAGTATCACACAAAAAATTACACCACTTGCTTCTTAGTTGAGGAAGTCCTTCTGGTCCTCTTTCTTTTGTTTTTGTCTTCAGGTATTTTACGCTTTAATATCCAACAATAATGAGGATGCATACTTATGCTCCATCGTCCCTGGTATCTCCTTTCGAACTCCTGCAGATCCTTGTGAAATCGTTCACCTTGCTCTTCGCTCAAAAATCCTAGATTTTCGGGGAAATAATCAGGTGAATTTTGATACTCATGTTACAACCAAGTTCCTTATATGCTTCAAGCATGTTAGCCACAATGTTTCGGTAATTAGGATCCTTGTTGTTACCAAGACATTTTAAAACAAATTCGCAGAAAGATATCCATGCTGCTTTCCCCTTTTCATCCACAGTGTTTTAAAATGCTGCATCAGACGTCTGTTTTCTTTTGTCAGGACCATTAAATATACATTCTTTTAATTTGCTTCAGACAGTAGTAGAAATTTCTTACATATGTACTTGAAACAGTCTCTTTCCTTATTTAAAGCCACGTTCTGCAGCACCCGACTCTGGTAGATAGTCACTGTCACTCGTCACAATTTCCCTCACCACTACATCACACTCAGATTAAAACTATTCAAGATTTTCTAGTCGCACAGTGATTGGTACATCAGGCCCATGGGGTACAGGTAAAATGGCTGACCGAATAACTGGATACACGATATGCTTTTTATTTTTAGAACCGTACCCCTTCACATCACACGAACAGAAGTAGCAGTCATTACTATGGTTCCACTGCTCTCTCCAAACCATAGGTACTCCAAAAGATAGCAACAGTCTTCTGCCGTTGATCCAATGATGAAGTTCTTCAATGCATACTCTACATACTTTGTGTGGTGTCCAAGCTTTACTATGATCTCCAAGTTTGATTCCAAAATAAGCAAGATATGACTTTTTTACAAAATCTGTAAAATTACGCCTCTGCTTAGGCAATGTGTGTATTTTATATAAGTTATATAACAAAAATAGTCTGGATTATTTATACATTCCCGATGCGACATGGTAAATACTTTCTTACTGAACTAAGAACTCTCAACTTTCTACTCCACAATAAAGCTTCAAAAATTGATTTCGTTTCGTTTCCAGATGAAACACAGACTATTGAAATGTTAGAGGAACTAGTCTCTCACCAAGGTATGGTTGACATTTCTATCTCTCACAAATAAAGATAATGGCAAGGCTGTACATTATTTCACCCTAACTTCCTTATACGCTTGCACCCTCTATCTGCTAAGAAACATCTGTTATCCTTGATTTTCAGTATAAACATCTTAAAATATGTTGAATATATTTAGTTTTCATACATTAACATACTAAAACTACAATTGTTGAAGTATTATAGTTTAAATAATTACGCTATAAATTGTCGTAATATATTATAAGAAAATTAAAATAACAAAAAAAATGGAACGTGATAGGAACTTTCTGGCTTCGAATTTGACTTCAGCATGCTAAAAATACCCTAAAAACATTGAAACTTTGGAGGCAGTAATTTCATCGCAGACTAGTGTAATTTAAATAAAATGTCCTCCTTAAGTAATTAACTTACACGTGATTTCCTCCTCCCTTCTACAATCCTGAGACATAACCGCTTGGACGGACAGTAGATAGCATGTCTGTGTAAATTTATCTGTGCGGATCTAGCAGAAGTGAAGATTAAATTTACAGTACGTAAAGTACTCTCTTTAGAGTAGGAACAGAATTACTTGAACAGGCGCAGGATTATGGCCCAGTATGTCGATTGGTTTGAGTGCTTTGCATTATTTCTTTTGGGGTTACTATAAAACAGTTGTGTTGCTAAACATACTACAACAATAGAAGAATTAAAGAATTACATTGAAGAAAAAATACATTAAATTTCAGAAGATATGCTTTAAAACGTTGTTCGATAATATGCACATAATAACTGAAGCCTGCATCGAAATTAACTCCTACCATTTTCAACAATTTTTTTTTTTAATTTTGATTATTTTCAATTTAAATGCACTCTCCATATTGTATGCTAATGTGCTGTAGACAGTGTACTATACTGTACACTGCATAATGAGTACGTCCGCCTGGATAGTTCAGTTAGTGAGTAAAATACTTATTGTTAATACTGTACTGTATTTCCATTAAATAAAATCCTAACGAAAACTATCAAACTCAAAATCGTAATAGTTCCCAGTTTACGTAAATGGATACACTACTTTTCTCCCCTCCTATACCTAGTAAAGTCATTTGTTTGTATTTTACACTACTATCATCAAAGTCCGGTCTTGGAAGGGGGTAACAAACAGTCTTTCTGGTTCTCAACCGTTAATCCAAAGGTATAGCCAGATTAATATTATAAATGTTAGTAAAAACAAAATGATGTCCCGGTACTATTAACAGTAGAATGTAAGGCAGGACATTGACTTTTGTTTAGTCTACATTCACAGTATGTCTGTCTAATGTGTTCAAGGAACTCTATAGTCAAGTTGTGTGTACATTGGTTGCTAAAGTGTCCCGGATCCTAAGGCTGGTCATAACTGCTATATAAATCGACTAACGGATACCGGTAATAACAAAGGAAATATGCGTAAGGCATACATAAAATCTGACATGTAAACAAATGTAAGAATAAAATAAATTCCAATTACTTACAAAATAGAAGAGCAAATAAGTACACACTTACTACTATAACGTTCATACTTTAAACTCAAAATGCATAAGCTACTTCTGGAAGGCCCACACCTGTGGGCTTGTGGCCGCGAAACCATGTGGTCCGGATTCGAATCCCGGTCGGGGCAAGTTACCTGGTTGAGGTTTTCTTCAGGGTTTTCCCTCAACCCAATATGAGGAAATGCTGGGTAACTATCGGTCCTGGACCCCGGACTCATTTCACTGGCATTATCACCTTCATTCCATTCAGACGTTAAATAACCTGAGATGTTGGTACAACGTCGTAAAATAAACTACTTAAAAAAACCTCTGAAAGAGTAGTTGTTAATATAGTCTATGCCTTTTAATTATTCTAAATGGATGTATTATTATTTCATTAATAAACCATTTTTAAGAAGATAAAATTTATTAACAGAAATATATCTCCCAAGCGATAAGGATTTTAGCTTCATGATGCATTGGCCTACTGTTGCTTCTGACGATACCTAACCGCAATACTTGGATTGCTAAATGAATAAATTAATTGGGACAGAGAAGAGAATATCGACTGAAAGGTACACGATGATAATCGAGTCCTTGCAACGATTCCTGAAACTCCTGAATGGCTCAATGTCGTCTGTCTTTCATGATCCAGAGCCGTCTACTCGAGAAAGACTCGGACATTCATTAAACCGAACACTGGATCACTCCGCGAGACGGAAAAGCTTTGCATACTGTCTATAGCGCCAGGCGTTCTGTAGCAATTTATCATTTCTATTTTTCGTAACCTGTTGTGCACCACTCTAATACAGTAGTAATGTTAAGACGTAATAGAGTGAAGCAAATATGCACCAATCACAAGTTAATGGGCCACTTTCGTCACGATCTGTCGTAAGGGGGTCCGGAAAGGTCCTATCTTAGCAATGTTAAATATGCATACATATAATTTTCTTTTTCTGAGAGACTGTTAGGATTATAGTTTTGAAAAAAATATGGGTTGTATAATGCACATTTCTGATTGCTTTAACACAGGGATTTTTAAAAATATTAATTATTTTCAAAGTTAAATTTTTTTTTCAAAAAGTAGACATTTTTACAACATTTTTCAATGCTTGTAAGACCCTAACTTCTTTGAAAAAAAAATAAAAAAATCCCGTGTTAAAATATGCTCAGGGCCTCAATAATTCTATCCTCTAAGTTTGAACCAATTCAGACAAGTAGATCCTGAGAAAAAGAAAATTTTATATGAAAAATTTACAACTTACGGGAAACCGGCTTCAAAGTTTGTCAATGCATTCCAGCACCATATGATGGGTTGTCAGCATCCTCCTCATCTTCATCTTGCAGTTTTCTTTTTGCTGCTCTTCTATGTTGTCTTGCCCTTGACTCAATGTCTTTTACAGCTTTTTCTGAAGCTCTCAGTCTCTCCTTGTCCAAAATAAGTAGAGATTTTACTGTGAAAAATCCAACATTTGTTAACAACCTTTTCAGAACCTCACACCTAGCAATATTTCCATCATTAAATGTTGCCACAGCATCATATACTCCAAAATGCAATGTATTAATGGAAACAAACACTGTCTTTGGTATCCTTGTCCAGATGACACTGTTGATGGACTCGTTGGGATTTTGGGTCCGGCCGTGAAGACATTTCTTCAGTAGTTGAATATCTGATAGATCCCTGAATACATCTTTTATTACTTCTACAATTGCATGAGGTAAGGGTCGTTTGTGTGTAAACTGTTCACCAGTGGCTTTAGCCTTGTTATATTTACACCATGAGTTTCTTCCTTCAGGACATAGTCCATGGTTAGGCTTATCGTCTGAAGAGGAGATGTGAAACAAAACTGCCCATACTGCTTTCCTCATGTTTTTTGCACTGTTCACATTTTGTCTAATTTCCATGCCATAATAATTTTGAATTTGTTCAATAACAGCCTCAGTAAGTCTGTTCTTGCCATCTAAACTCTTGCCATCTTGTAGTTTTTTGCCTTTATAAGATGTTTTCAGTCGCCGCAGTCTTGTGCCCATACGTTTTTGCACATGGCCTATACATTCCAGTTTAGTTATGGGTACATTTTCTCCATATGGCTTCAGTTCATTGATTGCTTTGTAAGCCTTCTAGTCACCATCTCCTAAATAATTTATGTATCTCACCTTGTCACAAGGTTCAGACTGTTGAAATATTTGACGACTCCTGCCACTTCCATGCCACTACTATTTCCACTGTAGTTTGCTGTACAATTTTCAGAATGTTCTTTTTTATTTGGACATCTACAATATTTAGACATGACAGCAACACCTATAACCTTGCCAGTATCTACACTTGTGGCAGTGACTACACCATTCATAGAAGTATGGCCTCTCTTTTGCCAGCTACCATCGAGGGCAACTGAAAGATCTCTTATGTTGTTATTTTCAACTACAGTCTCTTCAATAGCATTCTTCATGGACTCTATGGCTACATCCTCAGCAATGTTTCCAATAAATGCATTATATTTTCCAAACTTCTGAGGTGGAGGTGGTAGATTCATTATACCACAAAGTGCAGAAGCAGCTGCTGCACCTTTACCTATTGCCCTCAGTGCATACACCAGGCGCACATTGATATCATAAAATTTAGATTTTGGACTAGGCCTATCTTCATTGTGACGTTCATATGAACTGCAAAATATCTTACTAAATTCACAGTTATCACAATACAGTCTGAAGAGTGTTGCTAATCCAACTGTTCGGTCAGCTTCCAGTTTTAGACCATTTTTACCACATTCTTTACATTGGGTGTAATTTAAAAACACATCACAAAATATATTCAAATTAAAAATATGACTTACATCAGTTTCACTACATTCTTCCTCATAGACACTCTATCCTTCTAAACCTTTCAACTTCTTCTGACTGCAGCTAGGTGGAGGTGCAAATTGATTGTTATTTATGCTGGAACACTCTCCATGTGAGCCTACCACTTGTCCTTGTATAGGTATCCCCACATTTTTTCGCTTTTTGAACACTTTCAGTTTACTATAAACCATGATAAAATAACCACAAATTATAACTTCACTATAAAATACAATGAAAACAAGAGCGCAGAAGTTCAGACAGATTTCTTCTCGAAACAACTTTCTTACACGTAAATACGATTTCAAACCGAAACAAACAATCAAATGAAGAACAGACAGCGATAAGCGACATCTATACAGGTTAACCAATGCATAAATATCTCTCTTTAAGAAATAAATTACCTCCAAGGCGCGAAATACGATCATACAAAATTTTATTGTGTGAACTGTCAAACCATTATGGCCACGCCCCACCATGTATTTTATAAACAATGATATAAACAATTGATGAGCACAGTAATATATGTGTATCATATATCATTGGAAAGGGGAAATTTTGTAGATTATGAATAAATAAAATACAAAAAATTGAAAATTTGAAGAATTCCACCTTTCCGGACCCCCTTAAGACGTAATAGAGTGAAGCAAATATGCACCAATCACAAGTTAATGGGCCACTTTCGTCACGATCTGTCGTGTTACATTTGGATCTTGCTACAAAATTAGATTTAGTAATACTCGTAGCCTATATGTTGACTCCATTGTTCCTTTTCGATGATAAACATCCAGAAGTTTTCCATACATAAATTAGCATGAAATGTTATGTTTGATTATTAATTGTTTGTTTATAAAGGAATACAATTTTGGAATGAATGTTCTAAGTGCAAACTGGAAGCCTGCTCTCTACATTTACCCTAACCTTCAAGGCGTCGGGCAAATACACAGTCAAGTCAGTAAGTACATTAGAAGTAGGAGTTACGATCTACATTTTTAATGATTCGCCTGAAGTTATTAACGCTAGATGGTAGTATTATCCAAGTGTCAAGATAATCGATGTGCACACAAACGGAAAGCAAAGAAGCAGCGTTTGCAAGAATACGGCACCTCTGCTAGAGTGTTTCATTCTCGAGCGGCGTTCAGTTTTGCGATGAAGGGGACGAAATGCTATTAGAGATAATCACAGGCGATGAGTATTGGAGGCATAATTACGAATCTGAGACAAAACGTGCATCAATGGTGACATTAAGTCGTCAATGGTACACTAGTACTGAGGTTCCTACATGTTTCAATTGCTGCTTCTTTGCTTCGCTTGTGCGAACATCGATAATACTGCCACCTAGCGGTGATAACTTCATGCACCTGATTCAAAAACGTCGCTACTTCAATTTTTAACCTATTTATTGACTCTTCGTATTTATACTGTTTTTCCTGGTGGGTCTATCTTTCTTTTTTCTTTTTATTTTTCATCGTCTGTTTCATTTTTTATATTTCCTTGTCGATTTCTTTTCCTTCTTATATTCTGATTTATCGCCATTAATATCTCTTTCCTTTTCTTTATTTATTTAATTTGCTCTTCATCTTCTTCATTTTTCATTGTCACTTTTATTTTTTTTATTTCCTTTTGTTTTTTCGTTGTCTCCAGTTATTTCTCATTGCCTCTTTGTACTTTTGACTTTTATTGTCTCCTCATTTTCTCTTCTTCTTTTCCATGTCTTCATTTTCACTTTCATTGTCTCTCTTGTCTTTCTCTTTCACATTTTTAACTTTCTTTTTCATTGTTTCTTTTCAATTTTGTTTTCACTGACTTCTTTTTCCTTTTCTCTTATATCCTCTTATTTTCTCATTCACTTTTTTCACCTTGTATTTTTTCTTTTGTTTCTTTCTTGATTCTTCTCTTTTTTGCTGTGCTCTTTTTCTTTCTCATCGATTTTTTTTTTTAATGTTTCCTGGACTATTTTTACCTTTTTGCCTCTTTTCGTTTTCTCGATTTCTCTTTTATCTTTTCCCTTGTCCTTTTTATGTCCCATTGCTTTTTGTCCTTGTTATCTTTTCCCTGTCCATTAAAATGTAGTTTTCTTATCCTTTTGTCTTTTTTGTGCTATTTCATCCCTCTTTCTTTCTCTGTCTTTTTTCCTCTTAAAATCTGCCTTTTTATTTGATTTTTCTCATATCTTCCTCTTGTCTTTATATTTTTCCTTATCTGTTTATTACATCTAAATTTAGTCAAAGTCGGCGAGTTATTTTATTCTCATTTTAAGTTACAATTTTGATATGTGTCGTACAGAATCGTTTTAAAGGAGACTGGAAAGAAATTCCATATTCCATGACGTCACATAGGCACAAACACTCCTGCCCTTCACGAATATGTGAACATAGGCTAAGTTCAACCCAACCGTTGGCTGTTTCGCCGCCAATACACGATGCTAATTTTGCGAAGTCCCGTGAAATAAGAGTTTGTCTTTTCACTGCTATGTTAGTTGGTTCACCTTCATCTGTCTCTACTCCTGACATTGCTACGATGAGCCCAGATGTGCGACGAACTCGTTCCGCAAACGGAACTTATCAGCCTGAGACATTCGGAGAATTGTGTCTTTATAACACGCCATGAAACCGGAGCGACGAATTAATGTGGCACCGCGCTCCGCCGTCTCGAGGATGCAATCACCTCGCTGAATTGAAAGACTGGATGCCGCTGGGAACTGCGTCTGCCATAACCGGAGCAGAATCTCTCTCTCTTCCAGACAACTTTGAAAACTTTTATACATTCCACACGTGAGCTCTAGACCTATCTGAATGAAATGGTTCAGAAGAAACTGTTTACTGGATTCAAATGCAATAGAGCTCCACTGCACCTATTCTCAAACTTCCAGATTGTTTACCCATAAGAAAGATAAAGTCTACAGGACTTTGTACTTCTAAAAAGTTTCGAATTTCGTGGGCGAACCCACCATAATATCACAAATACTTTTTAGATGGCTTTGTTGCCGTAACATAGTAAGTTATCAACCAACCAACGAAATTGGCTTTTAAGTGAAAATTCATATAATAAAATGTCAAATTATTCATTTCATAACTCATTTGAGTGAATAATTAGTCGAGAAGCGAGTGAGTAACTGAATGAATGACTCAATCAATCGATTACTCGAAGAATGAATAGCTGGATCAATCGATAATGAATGAATGGATGAATCAATCAATCAATTAATCAATCAATCGGCCAGGTAGCAGTTAACGAGCACTGGATTCACTCAGGCAACCAATCAGGTAGATCATCGGTTGGTCTGTCAGTTCTCTCAGCCAGTCGGCCGGACGATCATTTCCCTGAGCAAACGATCCATCAGTCAATTCCCTTAGCCAGTGGGTCATTCAGATCACTCAGCCAACAATCTATCGGTCAGAGCACTCAGTCAATGTGTCATTCAGTTCACTCAACCATCGCCCTATCGGTCAGCGCATTTAGCCAATGGATCATTCAGTTCACTCCGCCATCGATCTATCGGTCAGTGCACTCAGTCAGTGAGTCATTTAGTTCACTCAGCCAACGATCTATCGGTCAGTGCACTCAGTCAGTGAGTCATTTAGGTCACTCAGCCAACGATCTATCGGTCAGTTTACTTAGCCAGTGTGTCATTCAGTTCACTCAACCATCGACCTATCGGTCAGCGCACTTAGCCAATGGGTCGTTCAGTTCACTCAGCCATCGATCTATTGGCCAGTGCACCCAGCCAGTGGGTCATTCAGTTCACTCAGCCATCGATCTATCGGTCAGCGCACTTAGCCAATGGGTCGTTCAGTTCACTCAGCCATCGATCTATTGGCCAGTGCACTTAGCCAGTGGGTCATTCAGTTCACTCAGCCATCGATCTATCGGTCAGTGCACCCAGCCAGTGGGTCATTCAGTTCACTCAGCCATCGATCTATCGGTCAGTGCACTTAGCCAGTGGGTCATTCAGTTCACTCAGCCATCGATCTATCGGTCAGTGCACCCAGCCAGTGGGTCATTCAGTTCACTCAGCCATCGATCTATCGGTCAGTGCACTTAGCCAGTGGGTCATTTATTTCACTCAGCCATCGATCTATCGGTCAGTGCAGCCAGCCAGTGGGTCATTCAGTTCACTCAGCCATCGATCTATTGGTCAGTGCACTTAGCCAGTGGGTCATTCGATTTACTCAGCCGTCGATCTATCGGTCAGTGCACTTAGCCAGTGGGTCATTCAGTTCACTCAGCCATCGATCTGTCGATCAGTGCACCCAGCCAGTGGGTCATTCAGTTCACTCAGCCATCGATCTATCGGTCAGCGCACTTAGCCAATGGGTCATTCAGTTCACTCAGCCATCGATCTATTGGCCAGTGCACTTGGCCAGTGGGTCATTCAGTTCACTCAGCCATCGATCTATCGGTCAGTGCACTTAGCCAGTGAGTTATTCAGTTCACTCAGCCATCGATCTATCGGTCAGTGGACTTAGCCAGTAGGTCATTCAGTTCACTCAGCCATCGATCTATCGGTTAGTGCACTTAGCCAGTGAGTCATTCAGTTCACTCAGCCATCGATCTATCGGTCAGTGCACTCAGCCAGTGGGTCATTCAGTTCACTCAGCCATCGATCTATCGGTCAGTACACCCAGCCAGTAGGTCATTCAGTTCAATCACCGATCTATAGGTCAGTGCACTCAGCCAGTGGGTCATTCAGTTCACTCAGCCAACTATCTATTGGTCACTGCACTCAGCCAGTGGGTCATTCAGTTCAATCAGCCAACGATCTGTCGGTCAGTGCACTCAGCCAGTGGGTCATTCAGTTCACTCAGCCAACGATCTATCGGTCACTGCACTCAGTGGGTCATTCAGTTCACTCAGCCAACGATCTATCGGTCAGTGCACTCAGTCAGTGGGTCATTCAGTTCACTCAGCAACGGTCTATCGGTCACTGCACTCAGCCAGTGGGTCATTCAGTTCACTCAGCCAACGATCTGTCGGTCAGTGCACTCAGTCAGTGGGTCATTCAGTTCACTCAGCCAACGATCTGTCAGTCAGTGCACTCAGCCAGTGGGTCATTCAGGTTACTCAGCCAACGATCTATCGGTCACTGCACTTAGCCAGTGTGTCATTCACTTCACTCAACCATCGATCTATCGGTCAGTGCACCCAGTCAATAGGTCATTCAGTTCACTCAGCCATCGATCTTTAGGTCAGTGCACCCAGCCACACGTCCGGTCATCTATTAATTAATAACTTAATGGCATTTTAAAGAGATGTGGCACTAAAATGCAGCACTACAACTTTTCACGATCTATTGCGCTAACCTTCAAGCTAGGCGCATTCCCAAACCCACACCGGCTAAGTACACTAAGGTTCGCTACGTACTCAGGTTTCGAGCACGCAATCTCGTTCTTAGACCAGACCCCTCCGTGCTTCGAAGCCCGGGTTCGGGGAATGCTATGGAATTATTATGAAATGTAGGCATGTTACCGGAATGATGTTGAGGCAAAATATATGAATACGGTGAAACCCCAACTGCGATCTTCTCCGCCACAAGAGTCTGACCGAGACTAGAACTCGGATCGCCTGCGTAACAGATTGAAGGTCTGACCACTCAGCGACCGCAGGGGATTATAAATAACTGCCTGAGTTTTATTTTTAATTAGGAATCAATAACCAATTAAATTTTATAATTAAATCTAAATAATCGTACTGTGTTAATGATTGAGTATCAGTTAAATTGTTACTTTGAATATTGAACTGAAAAAGTCATTCCCATATTCGGTGGTTGACAATTAAGGGGCTCACAACCAGAGTGGATCAAGTCCACCAGTGATCAGTTTGTGGATTAATACAATCTCGGATGAAGAAAACTTAGATTTATTCATTGCCATAAGAAACAAAGTCCAGAACTCATTTGTTACTCCACAGAGGTCAGCATTTCCTATGGAAGGTGAAGGTTGCTAAGCGTGAGCCAGGAACTTTAAGGCTCAATATCTCAGAACTATTCCAGATGGACTTGGTCCACTCTGATTGTGAACCCCTTAATTATTGGTCCGTTTATAATAAATATTATATTAAATTACGTCAGTCCAGTGCTTGCGTTTGGAATTATCTGAACCTCATATTACACTCGCCAACCAATATCATAATGTAAGGAATTTAATTGATTAAATTACAGTTCATCAAATACTCGTGTAGGAGACATATAATTATATTACGATGAATGAGATATTTTATCAAAACTCGTTGGTACAGCAGTTTAAAAGTTTCAATGAACAGCTTCCATAAATCTCATTAACTTAATTTCAACAACGACGACGGCTTCTCTGTCTTATTTTAATTACAATATTATTATCGTTAGTGTTAAACCACCACCACCACGACCACGACCACCACCACCACCACCACCACCACCACTCTAGTCTCAAAAAGAATCTCATTCACACTTCACTCTATATAGCAATGAATTATAAGTATAACAACAAAGATAAAGAATAATAATTGCAAGGATGGAACAACTTAAAATAAAATGAAAATCAAAACAAAATTAACAATAGACACTATTGAAGAATACTTAGGTATGCAGAACAGTAGAGGGGAGTCTGTACACCGAATTTTGACAAAAAATATATATATAAAATTGGTTTTTACCGTTTTTCAGTAGTTTAATATGTGTGAAATGATGATATGATTTTATTAATTCTAATTGTCAGCTTTTAGCCCCACTTTCAGCAAAAATATTGTAATAATTGTTACTGCAAAAAATTTTATTAACGAAAATTTTTTTTCTTGTCAACCGCTCAGTGGAATTTTAAATTTATTTATCTGGTTGTATACATAAAAGTATGTTACATATGCCCTATTTTTCTACATTTATATCTTTTATCACTTCTGAGAAAAGTGCACCCAAAATTGAGGAATTTAACATTGGAAGATATGGAAACTTTGACATGATTTTTCTGCACTTTCTTATTTTTTGTGACATTGGTACACTTTTCTCAGAAAGTATTGTACCCAGAAGGCTGAATTAATAAACAATATCAATGTGATGGCATTGTACACAGTAGGTTAAAAAATTAAGTTTATTTGTATCTTCAACAAAAATAAAAAATAATTTTCAGTCAATCTTAATGCAAAAAATGTTATCAATGATTTTTTTTGTCAACCGCTCAGTGGAATTTTAAATTTATTTAACCGGTTCTATACATAAAGGTATGTTACATATGCCCTATTTTTGTATAACTTCTGAGTAAAATGCACCAAAAATTGAGGAATTTAACATTGTAAGATATACAAGTACAGGCACCTGTTAATATCATAAAAGGAGCTTTTCTATTAGCCAACTTTGCAAGATGTTTTTAAATCTGTTCAAATGTACAATGTGTGCCATTTGTGGTAATTTACTGAACATAACAACTGCAATCGGGCAACAACAATTCTTTGATAAGCTTAGTCTAACATTTGGTTCAGAAAAATAATAATTATTTCTCGTGCTGTAACTGTGAAATTAAAATATATTCTAACTTTTATACAACAATAATGTGACTTTTATTTCTAACTTTAATCACACATCCGTCAACAAAGAGTATTCCACTCAACAGAGCAACACAGTTGTCGTTAATGCACTCCACCGAACGACAATGACAATTCATGTGTATTACTGAGAAGAACGAAATGTACTCCTAATTTCAACTAATGTTCACAAAGCACTATGTACAGAACAAAGCTGTCAGTTCTCAGTTCACAGTTCGTTCGCTTTGGCTAGTTCTTCTAGCTCACTCACTCAAGTTCACGGTACGTCGAACCCCAAGCCTTCCAGATACAGTTCACTGCATTTCGAACCCAAGACTTCCAGATACCGTTTACTGCACTTCGAACCCGAGACTTCCGGATACAGTTCACTACATTTCGAACCCAAGACTTCCGGACGGGTTTCCTTCGCCTGGATACTGCCACAGTTACAGACTCACTCAAGTTCACTGCACGTCGAACTCAGGTTCATCTTGCTCCAAGACTTGAAGACTAGCTAGTTCTCTCGCAGTTGAATAACTGACTGACTTCACTGTAACTCACGGTGTTATATTTATTTACCACGATTGTCTAGAATGTTCTGCGTCGCGAAACTTCTGGGCCTCCGTAACAATCTGTTTCCAGACGTTTCTCCTGCTTTCTCCGCTCAGCGTTGTAGTCTTTTTTTTTTCCTGGCTCCGCGCCGCGCCAAGCGTCCACCGAAGCTCGAGCTCCGCTTCCCCCCGCGCCTTCCTTCCCGCTAGCCATTCACCGACGCGGCCAGCATATTCCGGCCTGCCGCCACAATATTAATAGAATTATTAAGATTTCTCTTAACACCTTATAAACAGCTAATAAACTGATTTATCACGAAATGATGTTTATGCTCGACCATGCCGAAATGTAGTAATTATACACCTGGTAGCAATCCTTTAATGCATGTCATTAAAGTACACCTACTCATTAAAGTACAGGTGTTCAGCCAATGACAACTCAGCTTACAGGTGTTCAGCCAATGACAAGTCAGCTTTGTACCGTTATAAAACCGCAAGTATCGATTATTCTCGGATATGCAATCGAAAGACAATTAGCGAAAAGTCACGGAGGCTGGAAATCCAATACTGTCGCAGAAGGTTATGTTCTGTTACTATAATAATTAGCGTTAATTGTAAATAATATTCAAATAAATTCAATTTGTCATCTCGTTTTTCAATGTCGAATTCAATAATCAAGGTTATATTAAGTTTAACGGGATTACATAAAGGTCAATGACATTATTGTTCCCCGGAAAAAATCAATACTTTCGCGTCTGCGCACATCTTACAATTCACGACCTAGAACAAGGTCACTTCCGATCTTGTCAGATACAAATAAAATGCATACATCTGATTACTGTAATTTCAAGTTAGAAAAATGGTCGAGCATAAAAAGTCGTATGAAACTCGCCTATAATGGTAATTAAGAAACTCGTATGAAAATTATGAAACTCGCTTGCGCTCGTTTCATAAACATCCATACTCGCTTCTTAATTACTATCATTATAGGCTCGTTGCATAATGTACTATTCTGAAAATTACGAATAGTTATTCTGAAACACCCTGTGTAATACTGTGTTATATCGTCTAATAGTAAAATTTAATTATGGCATGGTATAAAATATAAATTAATACTTCAGTTTTAGAAATTAACTGAGAATCAGATCATGGAAGTTGTGTCTGTCCGCAGAGTGCCGGTAAATAGCGGCCTGCCCACGACACTTGTCTGCGCATTGCCAAGGCGTAGTCGTCCCGAGAGGCGCTGACTGTGATTCCCCCGCGGTCGTTACTTGTGAAGAGTGGGGCAGGCAAGTTGCGAAACTTTGGTAATAAATTGGAAGCGGAATGAAATTACGAGTGGACGGGCCTGCATTACGATCCCCATTTGGTTGCTCCAGTATAAACATATAACAAAAAAATTCATGACGTTGTACAGTTGGTGTTAACTTAGTCCAGCATATGAGCAGCCCTGCTTTTTATCCCTGGGCTTGTACTAAGTACACTTCATGTGAGAGGCAGATTAATTTCAGAAATGTGTAGCTGCGTAAACGTCACGCTATGCTATTTGTAACTCTGCTACTGTCGTTGAACATTGAACTTTACTGTTACATGCTTAAACATGAGAAAGAAACTAGTGTACACAAATAAGTTACTATTGGAGAAGACTTTTTCTGTTTCAAGAATTTATGTTCGTAATATTACTTCTGTAAGGTTGCCAAACTTAAGCTTTCTTTCTTTCTTCTTTCTTTCCCTTAGTTTAACCTCTCCCTTTTAGGTTCATTTACACGACCCACGCCACACGGGCCTTCTGGGAGAGGAATTAATCTATGGATCACATACATACTTTTTTTGACCACACAAGGACATGGAGGGCGCCTCCCCGGACGAGGGATCAGCTCAGTGCCAGGGCCACCTCCGATACAACACAAACATTTAAGACATTACACAACATTCATTCACACATATGAAAGGATGAAGGGAAGGATCGCCGTCCATGGCCGGACTTTCAAGAGGTACAATCCCGGCATTTGCCTGGAAATAACTGAGGAAACCATGAAAAACCTCAGTTAGGATTGCCAGCCCCTGGGATCGAACCCCGGACCTCCCGAATGCAAGGCCAGCCCTCTACCACTCCGCTAGCCCGCTCGGTAACTTAAGCTTTCAATAGATTAAAAAAAAATCGGGAAGGCTGTACAGGAGATAGGCCTATGTTCGCAACGTAAAACACAGGTGCTTGCAAACTCAAAGTCCTCTATATCCACTTGAACAAATTAAAGGACTTTGAAAGTAACTGATGGAGTATAGAGCGGATTTTGAACCTAACAGTGACTTTTAACAAAGCCTTTACTGTCTTCGCGCTACGAGTTGGCGGGTGGAGTGGATAGGCGGGACGGGGGAACTTCACGCTACACTCTGACCTGAAAACGTCAGTCCACTTACCTGGCTACAGGGGAAGGAAGTCAGACATAAAAGATTCTTCATCTTCATCTTCGGTGTTGCTGTCGTTATGACTGTTATCATCACTCTCATCACTGCTGTCATCGTCACTGGTGTCCGCGTCGCCAACATTAATGATGAACTCGTCTATAACGTCCTCCATTATTGCGTCTTTCTCCCAGTAGTAGTTTTCAATATCACTCACATGTTTACAGTATCCAGTCCAGTCTTCTTTAGTTACAGATTTGAGTCCTTCTTGCACAAGTTCTTACAGTCTTTTCAGTGACATATCACCCGTTGTGTTATGTGACCTTACATAGTTCTTAACACTACTCCAAGCTAATTCAATAGCGCTTAGGTCACGCATATACGGTGGTAACCTGACGACAGTGTGACCATGGTTTGCAAATATCGTATCTATTTGGTACACTTTTTGCTTAGGACGAATTTGTTCAATTAACGAAAAAAGAGTGAACTTCCTCATATTTTCTTCACATGGCACTCCATGCCTTCGCAGGTAGTCCAACATTTCTTTTTTTACCGCTGATTTGGTTGGTACCTTATCTAATTGTTTTCCATGATAGGGCGCATTGTCCATGACGATTACAGATGGAGTAGACAGATTGGGAATAACTTTTTCAACCACCCACTTTTCGAAATTGTTAGAGTTCATCTGTCCGTGATAGTCGCCTGTTGCTGTCCCCGCCTTGTATACTAATTCGCATCCTTCAACAAAGCCATTAATCCCACCCAGATGGACAACAATGAGTCTGTTAGACTCATTAACGGTAGTCAAAACTCCCGTAACGTCTTTATGCTGCCAGCACTTGCAAAACGTTAAATTGGTGTCTACCCATGTCTCGTCCAGGTACAAGATTGGTTTACCCTCTTCCCTAAGCTTTCTAATTGTCTGTAGGTATCTACACCTCCAATTTACAATGTTTTCCCTTTCAATTAAAAATTTTCGTCTCGATGCACACTTCTACCATCTGAAACCCATTTCCTTTAGTATTCGTCGTAATGTTGTCGCCTTCCATTTGAAATCAATTCTGTCTTTTAACACAGGCAAAAGTTTTTTGCAGCTTGGTACTACTTTCTTGTTCAGATAAAAATCCTCAATTATGTCCTTTATCACTCTCCGGTCAAAGTCATCTACATTTGCGTTCCGATAGTCTGGACGTTTCCGTTTTTTTCCAGGTGTCGACAAAACACTTTCTTCTTCCTTGCAGTCTTTCATTTCTTTCCTTATACGCTGTATCGTTCTTATAGATACATTACAATACTTTTTTGCCCTTTCTGCAGATTTCGTAACAGGAATGCTAAGACACTGTTGTTCTTTTTCTTCATCACAGCATTTTATCACATTTGCAATAATATTTCTTTCTCCGCTATGGATTGTCAGTCCTTGTTTCCTCTTTGTCGACATATTTACAATTATTTGCAATTAATAAACCGCTATGTAAGCCTAAACTACCACTATACAATAATAAAAACTCCACTAACTGTATTATAATCAACTATATTAATACCAGAAAAAAAACCTATTATTAAAGACTTGCGATATATTGAAACTATTCTTGTTGAAACAAATAAAATACAACCAAACGCCACTATTATTTCACAGACCCGCAGACACTCTCAAATATACGTGCAGTAGATGTTTGTGAAACAGGAATATTGCAGTGAACAGCGCGGTGCGCATGCGCGACTGTTTCCCCTCCGCCCCGTCTAAGTACTTCAGCCGCCTTCTCCTGGCGTGATAACAGTAGTATGAAATGTAACGGCTTTTGGAACTCAAAGTTATGAAAAGTGAACCGTAAGTAATATCATTAATTTCAAGGAGTTATTTTTTTGAGACATTTAAAACAGAAAAGTATAATACAATTTCGCAGAACGAAAAAAAATTGTTCTGATAATATTTCTGCACATTTATAGGACAGAATTGAGTTTATTTCAGTCATTTATTATCAAAATACACTGTTTTATTAAATTGAGTGAGTATATTTGGAATTAAATTAACGGCTTTCCCAAAACACGCTAAGAAATGTTTTATATAAAACAATTTTTCTTTCTCAAAAAGAAAGTAAAAACGAGCAAAATAATATTAACTTTTTGTTTGAAATATCCCAAAGGAAAACCCCCTGGAATTAATGACATTACTTATGGTTCACCCTGTATAAATCAATAGAATTCATTTAGTGTCCTAAAGTGTCAGTGAAATGCGTCATAGTGTCACTACAGTGAGTGAGATGAGAGTGAAGTGAAAGACTATTAAAACTTATGTAGGGCATATACATATGTAGGTTGTATTGTAAAATTAAGTTATTTTATGTTTTATTATTAATTGTAATTATTGTGTTAAACTGTATTGTGTATTCTTATTGTATTGTGTATATAATTGTATTGTATATTGTATAATTGTATTGCGTATTGTAATTTTATTGTGTATTGTTTATGTTGTGTATACCACTGCCATCGGATGCTTGCCCACTTGCAGTGTAAATAAATACATACATACATACATCCTTAGCGATCTTCGGAATATGTATTATATGTCTTTCTCGTGTTAAATTCTATCGTACCTGGTTAACATGTTTCGGCCTGTTATGGGCCTTCTTCAGAACTCGTTGTTGCTGGTCTTGGCGCCTTTTGTTTTGTTTCCTGTGGGAGTGTGTTTGTGTAATGTAATGTGGAGTCAAAGAGTGTGTGTGTTCTGAAATTGAGTTGTGTGTCAGTATATTTCGTATTGCTCTAGTGTGTTCAGTTTCTAGCTTTTTGGTTGGATGTGTAGAATTTCCATGTCTGTGTACGATAGAATTTAACATGAGAGAAAGACATATAATACATATTTCGAAGTGATATAGTGTTAAAAGTTGTGTAATCAAGGTGTATAACTTAGTGATCTATAAAATTGTGAAAGAAAAAATGGTTTTTAGGAGGTTTTGAGTGAAACATCGATTTAATAAAATGTAATTTTTACTACTTTTATATGTGGTTTTGAAATAAATATAGGTCATTTACTTCCTCGATTCCGTTTATGTAAACGAGAATTTATTTCGGATTAAGATTCATGTAAACACATATAGGTATATAGGTCTGTAGGCCTACATACTCGATCGTCATTTGTCTCAACTATTTGCGAAATCAGAATTGTTCCCATTAATCTAATAATCAATAAATCAATCAGCCTGCATTAGTAATCAACCAGTCTCTTTGCAGCGCTTCCGCCATTTCCGTCTTCGCTCGGCATCGCTGAATGGCCCCTCAATTTGTTCGGAGTTTTGCCTTCTTAAGAATTTACAATACCGGTATTTATTTGGTAAGTATTTCTAGATTTTGAAAAGAAATCCAAATTTTTGTCACTGTGTCCGAATTTTCACTATGTTACAGTTGTCCATTGACTATTTTCATTTCTAATTTGTAGATCAGTCCGTAACAAATCGTTTGAGTGGTCAAACATGCGTGTAGTTCCTCCGGTCGCTGAGTTACGACTGCCGGAATGACGCGGAACGTTGTAATTTTTACCTCACGTTCGGCAGCATTCCTCTCTTGTTTCACTTGCGTGATCCCGGTAAGTCACCCATCACATCACGCGGGGTAAGTCCTCGCTCTACCACGTGATCCCACTGTCGTTCCCCTCTGACTACGAGCGTATTCCGAATCTCACCGGTGAGCAATCCGATGGCATTACGGTGTTCCGAATTCCACCGATGGCGTCATTGATGTTCCACCGGTGTCGCACCGGTGCCATCAACTTGCAGAGGTGGTGGCAGTCTCTATCAGCCGCCATCAGTGAATCTGATTGGTTCTTGTATAGGGCGGGAATTAGCAGACGAATAACATCGTGCACTGTTGTGTCATGGCGGTGTGTTCTGCTTTAGTTCTGCTGTATTGTTTGTAATGAGCACAACGTAAAAACAATATGTTAATGGCTTATGAGCGAACATGTGAACGGACCAGTTATTGCTACCGGTTCAAGAAATAAATTGTTTATGCTCTCTTTTCTTTGAACGAGATGGCAGTACGAAAATTTCGCAAAATTTTGCTAGCGTAGCACAGACAACAACTTGTACAGTCGCCATGACAGCCATCGATCCTTCCAGCAGTTTTGTTCCTTATTTCGCTGCAACGTGACGTCATTGATGCTACCGGACCGGTGAGATTCGGAATACGCTGTATTGTACCCAGAGCTACAAGCGTTTTAAAATCTTACCCCTCTTCGTCACATCCCAGCCGACGGGACGGGCGGGAAGTAAGAAAATATCTATTCAGGGTTTCATGACCCTGTACAATAAGTAGATCCTTCCTGAACGAAAGTATTCACGGCACGAGTAAAGAAGGCAATCTATAGTAAAACTAATATTACACAGGTCTACAATGTAGCCCTAAACCAAATTTTAATAGCCACCGATGAAACTAGATTTTTATAGGTATTCTTCCACGGTAATTACGTCTGTTTTATCTCATACGGATTTTAAATTGTAACTGCGTAACACACAAAATTAATTATTTTGCATACACATTTTATGTACATTTACAACGTACATACATACCAATTTCTTAAAAAGAAAACCTAACACATATATTACAAATATTATTTGTGTTACTGCACTTATATTAATATTTATAAATAAGGAAAATAGTACATATAACTGAAAAAAATTAGCAGATGATTGTCTTCTGTGATTGTCTAAGTCAGCGGTGACCAAAGCCGGTGTCGTGATTGCATCGTGTAATCACAGACATTCAAACGGGTACGAGAAGTTTCCTGTAAATTGCTGTGTGTTTCATTCACGTATTGAAGGCAAGCAGTGGCGGTATCATGTCGCTCTACAAACTCTGTCTCTACAAGCAGTAAGAGGTAATTTCGTAAAGAATGAGCAAGAGAACTTCTTTGTTGTTCTGTCGGAGAAAATATAATATGTTTACGGTTCAATTAGAAGTACCGTTTATAGAAACATTAATCGCCACGCTGACTAGAAGGATAAAATTATTAGGTTTTATCTCAATTTTAATCTTCTTAATCTTTAGACGAAGGTAACTATTTATTAGTTATTCATTTAATAATAATATTGTAGAAAAACTGATTCAATATTATGTGCCAACGAACTGGTAAACGCCAGGAATTGATATGTCTTAAATCATAGCCAGGAAGAGAAAGACGAGATAAATAAATGTAAGGAAGTCAACTACCTAATGGGGTTTGAAATATCTCGTGCTGTAAAGTCTTTTAATAGAACAGAATTTCTCAAAAGAGTAATGATTGAAATAGCTTAAATAACTTGTCCATAAGAAGTTTTTAATTTTGAATAACTACGAATTTCTCGACCAAGTATCGAGAGTAGAATTCAGAAAATTCCTGATTATATTCAAGAGGAAGGTTAAAAAAAAGAAGCAAGAAAAATCGTATATTATTCACTGGCTCTTGATGACAGAAGTGACATTACTGATACAGCAAAGCTTGAGAATTTTATCCGCGGGATTGATCAAGATGTTAGTACAGGAACCATCACTGGTTGTAGTTTTTATGCCAAGTATCTTTCCTCCGTCTCCTTACTTCATAGGATGTCTGTCGCATGTAATCACTGCAGTTCGAGTTTTGGTCATCGCTGGTCTAAGTCATCACGACATAACATCCAGTAATAATCCGCCATAATGCACTCGTTTCAGTAGTTCTGGTAACGTTTTTCCATCTACTTAATATAATGGAGAATTCGCAAATCAAGATTTCAGGTATAACTCCCTGTAAAGTTGATTTGAATAATTTCGAGGGAAAAATTGTTCCGGCGCCGGGTATCGAACCCGGGACCTTTGGTTTAACGTACCAACGCTCTACCACTGAGCTACTCGGGAACTCTAACCGACACCGATCTAATTTTTCCCTCTATATCCACAGACCTCAAAGTGGGCTGACAACCGTCAAGCAACCAACTTCGAGTGCACACTAACTCCGTGTGACTTAAATGTGGTTTTCTGTTAAGGAACAGTGACGTGTATTATGCAAATCAAGATTTCAGGTATACCTCCCTGTAAAGTTGATTTGAATAATTTCGAGGGAAAAATTGTTCCGGAGCCAACTTCGAGTGCACACTAACTCCGTGTCTGTGGATATAGAGGGAAAAACTGGATCGGTGTCGGTTAGAGTTCCCGAGTAGCTCAGTGGTAGAGCGTTGGTACGTTAAACCAAATGTCCCGGGTTCGATACCCGGCTCCGGAACAATTTTTCCCTCGAAATTATTCAAATCAACTTTACAGGGAGTTATACCTGAAATCTTGATTTGCATAATACACGTCACTGTTCGTTAACAGAAAACCACAATTTAAGTCACACGGAGTTAGTGTGCACTCGAAGTTGGTTGCTTGACGGTTGTCAGCCCACTTTGAGGTCTGTGGATATAGAGGGAAAAATTGGATCGGTGTCGGTTAGAGTTCCCGAGTAGCTCAGTGGTAGAGCGTTGGTACGTTAAACCAAATGTCCCGGGTTCGATACCCGGCTCCGGAACAATTTTTCCCTCGAAATTATTGAAATCAACTTTACAGGGAGTTATACCTGAAATCTTGATTTGCATAATACACGTCACTGTTCGTTAACAGAAAACCACAATTTAAGTCACACGGAATTAGTGTGCACTCGAAGTTGGTTGCTTGACGGTTGTCAGCCCACTTTGAGGTCTGTGGATATAGAGGGAAAAACTGGATCTGTGTCGGTTAGAGTTCCCGAGTAGCTCAGTGGTAGAGCGTTGGTACGTTAAACCAAAGGTCCCGGGTTCGATACCCGGCTCCGGAACAATTTTTCCCTCGAAATTATTCAAATCAACTTTACAGGGAGTTATACCTGAAATCTTGGTTTGCATAATACACGTCACTGTTCGTTAACAGAAAACCACAATTTAAGTCACACGGAGTTAGTGTGCACTCGAAGTTGGTTGCTTGACGGTTGTCAGCCCACTTTGAGGTCTGTGGATATAGAGGGAAAAATTGGATCGGTGTCGGTTAGAGTTCCCGAGTAGCTCAGTGGTAGAGCGTTGGTACGTTAAACCAAAGGTCCCGGGTTCGATACCCGGCTCCGGAACAATTTTTCCCTCGAAATTATTCAAATCAACTTTACAGGGAGTTATACCTGAAATCTTGGTTTGCATAATACACGTCACTGTTCGTTAACAGAAAACCACAATTTAAGTCACACGGAGTTAGTGTGCACTCGAAGTTGGTTGCTTGACGGTTGTCAGCCCACTTTGAGGTCTGTGGATATAGAGGGAAAAATTGGATCGGTGTCGGTTAGAGTTCCCGAGTAGCTCAGTGGTAGAGCGTTGGTACGTTAAACCAAAGGTCCCGGGTTCGATACCCGGCTCCGGAACAATTTTTCCCTCGAAATTATTCATAATGGAGAATTCTTTCACCGAGCTCGTCACTAACGTCAAGTGAATACAGAAAATTAAGTACCGATGACATGCGACAACATTTGTTCGAATCAAAGTTCTGCACATGTAAAAGACGAAACTAAAATTCTTCCTGTCATTTATTATTTTTATTTAAGTTTGATGATTATACTTCAACTAGTGGCTTGTGCAACAAATGCTGCGAACTACCTAAGTTCATTATACGTTCAAATAAAAATTTTTCAGATTTATTTTCAATGAAGAATACCAGACATTTTTAAAGTTATTTGCTTCCGTAATAATGAAACATACTCCCTCTGAATGGTTTTTTATGCCAAATACTTTTTCTTGAACCTATCCACCTTCAGTTTTTGAGTTTCAACGCGAAAACGCAAGTAACAATGTCAGGACGATCAGTGGGTTTTTCATGTGGGAGTAAAGCAATAACTATTTCAGGTCATTTTGGATTGTAGGCGAAAGTTAAAAAATTGTCATGTTTGCTATGCTTCGAACAATAGACATAGCATCTTGGTGTAGCTGCTGCATAGAGAGCTTGAAATGTAGAGGGTAAAATAATTTTATCCTGCTAAGAGATCTTGCTTAAATGATCGGGGGACTACAAAATTTTCTAGGCCTCTTATTTTATCAGTAATTAATACCTTTTGGTCTTTCCTTAGGAACTGCAATTTTTGCGCTCTCTCGAGCCAATACTGAAGAGAATGACGCATAGCCTATATATCTACACCACACCGCCATTAAGTATATGGAAAAGACCCAACCCCACTTGATTAATAATTATAAAAATATTTGCTTTTCAATAACAATATTATTACCTTACGTAAGTTTTGTAGTTATATATATATATATATATATATATATATATATATATATACACTATGTAGCCGCCACTCAGTAAATGATAGAAATGAAGATCTAATTTACAGTAATATATTCTCTACATCTACTTATATAACCCCAAAACGTTTCACTTTCATATCATCAATATAGCATTAATATGTATAATTAATGAAAAATAGTCGCATCATGGCATTAACTATAATAATATTTCATTTGTAATGGTAATAATGTCATCAAACCACCTCAAGTTTTGTATATTTTAATATTCAACACACAGCTGTACTCAGAAAATTGCACACCGCAGAATCATACCTGTAAATTATTTTAATAAGTCTTGAATATTTAATAACCAATTCAATTTGAGCTCTAAATAATGTGTCAGCAATCCTGTAGGTAATAGCCTACTGTTTATTGTAGTGTGTGTTTTGTTTTATTCTAAAATGTTCTAAAATGCAATTAGTTCTCAAAACTGACGACAGATGGATTTTGGAAAATAAGAAAATGATGTAGGAAAATTGACATTTCACTGAAAACTACTATTTTTCTGAAAAACTTTGGCTTCCAAGCTTCAAAATGAGGGGTCATTTATTAAAATCCGTTCAGCCGTTTTTCCGTAATTTCCATTACCAGTTCAAATTATATATATAAATAGAAGATAGATAATAAATTATACATAAAATAGTAAACTAATAGACACAAAAGTAGCATCCCACGTCAACGTTAACGTGAGTACGTTAACGTTAGTTACCTGTCTTGTTATTTTCGAACTTGAATGAATAGTTTACCGTGAAAAACTTGTGGGGGAATTGCTAGAAGAGCGGTTGTCTCGTTCAGTTTGGTGTAATTCCCCGATACAGGCAGGTCAACACAACAAACGGGTGAGACTGCAGGCTTTTTGCTGTGTAAATAATTACAACGTGTCTGGAAGAGAAGGCCAGTAAATTACAAGTTGGTTATGATACAAGAGCGACCCGACTGTCAAGCACACACACTGCGCTCCCTCGCAAAGACACTTCTTGATTCAATATATATCCCCCACTGCCATATAATTTATTTTAATTTAATTCCACGACCACTGTCCCCGCGTTGTATCATGCACCATACATTCAGTTACGTTCCGCGAACGTACAAATAAAGAGTAATTTT
Source organism: Periplaneta americana (assembly GCF_040183065.1). NCBI lineage: Eukaryota > Metazoa > Arthropoda > Insecta > Blattodea > Blattidae > Periplaneta > Periplaneta americana. The sequence goes on from NC_091122.1 coordinate 62,491,014, forward strand.
ATGATTGGCTTTTTCTCGTCTTACAAGCAAATATTCTTATAGAGGCATAAACAAAGTTTTTTTTTCTTCCACCATGTTAATAATGTTAAAACAAGTGCTTATACAAAATTTTGCCAGTCGACCGCAATTACGAGGCTGTCCAGAAGATTATTTTCCCAGGAACCGTTTACAGAAAGAAAGCACAATTTCATGGAATGGTTATAGCAATTGAAGGGTTCAGAGCCTTAGTGGGCCAAGCGCCATTTATTAAAAACTGAGAAAGCAAGGGTTAAAGTTAAGTGAATACCATAGTTTAATGAAGATTGACATATCATTTACTTTTAATGTGTTTAGTTTATATTACTTGCTATATGTTTCCAATTAATTATGGTAATAACTTCATTTTAACCCTTGCTTTCTACGGTTTTACTAAATGGCGCTTGGCCCACTATGATTCTGAACCCTTCAATTGTTTCACTATTTTTCAACATGTTCCCCATGAAATTAAGACATTTGTCATACTATGGAATCAATTTTTGTATCCTTGTGTCGTAGGAGTCTGTGACTTGGGATCGGAACCAATGTGTGACAGACATTTGTACCTCTCTGTAGATCCCACAAATGTCTCAATTCTATTGTGAAATAGGATATGTTGAAAAATAGCGCAACAATTGCTGTATCTGTTCCAATAAATCTTTCCACAAAATTGTATTTTCCTTCTGTAAATGGCCCCAGAGAAAATTACTTTCTGGACGGCCTCGTAATTGCGGTCGAGTGGCCAAATTTATATAAGCACTTGTTTTCACATTATTAACATGATGAAAAAAAAATTATCTGCCCCCATGAGAAAGTTTGCTTATTAGTTTTCATTCTCGTTTAATTTTCTCTTCTTCTGTTTACAGTCTGCTGGTATTCAGGTAAAATAGATAACGTATTGTAGTAGTGAGTGGAATGGCAGAGAGTGGACAAAGCAAGAAAATCTACCCCCTCCCCTCGACACAAGTCGCCGTACCCCACGAGATGATACTGATTAATTCCATCCGAGCTTTACCAAACTTATTAAGTACACAGAATATGCCTTTCTTGGAAATAACGAAACCTCGTTTATTGTAGACTTCTTTTATTTTCACTTAACTGTATTTGGCATTGGAAAGGGTTGTAATGTACCCCTCCCAAAAAGGCTCGATTTTCTTGGGAATTTCTGCTGTGAGTCGCCGTGCACTCTGACTATGAGATCACTCACTACTGGTCTGTCACCTCTCGCCACAGTTCAGCTGTCGTGTGACCCCTGACGCACATGATGTCATTCAAATTCGTTATCAGAGATCGGAAACAACCCTGTATATGTGACCCAGAAATTTCTAAACATTGTTTTTCAGTTTCTTCAAAAGAAAGTTTTCTTGACTTAAGTCCTTTCTGCAATCATCGATTCAATTATATTTTTAAAGTAACTTTATGTTGATAGTTGTAACTGTAACTCAGTCACTTATTGTGTACAGTAACTGCAATTGTAACTCTGTTACTTTTTCTAGTAAATACCTGTAACTTAATTACTTTAAAAAAAGTACTTGCTCCACTCTGCATTAGATATTGACTTTGACTTAACATGATTCTGTAACTGTGATATCATCTATCCTGAATCTAGAGAAAACTAGAAGCCCTTCAATTCACAAACTCTCAGTGAGTTTTCTGAATGACCACCATTAATGGTACTGCGGGTATCAGTAAGAAGACTGGAGGTTAATTACTATATGTGATGCAATGAGATCAAAAAGGACTATTAAATTGAGTCTCCTTCTCAGGAAATGTGGACAGTGGAAGAAGCAATCCATACTCTTCAGCATCTCTTTTATTTGCCATTGCTTTGAAGAACCTTACTTGAACTTTCTACGTAAAGAGGGCAGCACTGTCAGTTCTTTGTCGTTTTTATTACAGAGGCCATCTCATAGGCCTTCTGATCTTTGAAGGAATCCTGCATTTAGTTCGTCTCCCCTTTCCTCAACGAACCACTAAAAGAAGGTGAGGGAAAGGAAAGCAAATTGGGGCATGGAGGACGGTCCCTACACAACTGTTTCCGATAAAGTTTGTTTGCTGATTGCGTCCGGTTTATTTCCTGCCCTGACAAGACTGCGTTCAGATAGCCTCGTCGAGTGGATGGCATGCACAAATGGAAGAGACTTCGGTTCCAAAGATAAAGCGCCAATTTTGTATCAGTTCACGTTGGATAGGATTTTTTTGTTTCATTTAATGTTACACACATTCGCGTTCTTTTTACCGAAACTCGTTGTGTTTTACCCCTAATTTTACTCTGACTTGATTCCGAATAGGAGTGGAAGGTCATCTGTTCTTCACTGGTCAAGGAAAATGATTGTTATCAGTTCAAACGGGTTTCCCTGCTATAATTTTTTTTAAATATAGTTTATTTGGGTATAACTTCAAACGAATGCTTTCAATTTAATGTGGTTCTATAATTTCTGTACAATCACATCAATAATAATCAAAATTAATTGCTTTGATCGTATTCATGATTTCTATCTCCCCATCCATCATAGGTTTTATATATAGACCTGGCGGTTTGGGTCCCGTGGACGTAAGGTTAATAGTACATTTACTATAGCATACTAGATGTTAGTCGCGTTATAATATAGGCCTAATACTGTATATATAATACGAGTATATCGAAGCGATTCGTAGGAAGATCGAAGGGATGAGACCATTTGGAAGAACCATGGAACTTGGGTTTTTGAGATGAAAAAGGACACAGCAACTTTACTTCGAACAAAACGGATATCTATAATAAAATATAATAAAGGTAAAGGCAGTTGGTAATAGAGACTAAGTAGCACCAGCAGCAGCAGCAGCAGCAGCAGCAATAGTAATAGTATTGAGTGGCTAGAGGCGGGTTAGGGACGACCCTTCAGCATGTCGGCTCGACAGTTGCCTATTATGCACCCCGAATTATGGACTGGATGAGAATGAGGTGTACCAGTCTAAGGTCTTAAGTTCACACTGCCAAGTTTACCAAGCAGCACAGGATCCATACCATTGCAAGGTGTCGAAGCGCCCTCGGAAATTCTGTTAAGAAATGAATCCTGGCAGAGATATTGCGAAAGGCTTTGGAATCCAGAGAGGGTTTCGGAGAGGACGCCTCTCCTACAAGTGGACGAAGATATGAGTCATGACCTGAATCCCAGGTTACATAAATATAACAGATTGCTCATTCCTATGTTAAAAATGGCAGTACTTTGAAGAGAACAACCGCCAGGATCGCAACCCGTCCTCCGTTAACGAACATGAGATGGCAGCACAGTTGCTAATGCAATTCAAATGGGAGTTGTGACGTGACTTCTTATGTAACAACTAGATGGCAGCATAGTAAACCTGACAAAGGTTGTTACCGTCAAAGCCAATAAAGCCGAGCAATCTGGATATATATGATCTAGGCCTGAATATACCTATGGAATGAGATGATGAAGATGAATGATATGATATGATATGAAATATAAATTCTTTTTCTACAGGGAAGAGGAAGGGGAATGGACCGTGGCAATGAAAATTCCAATCCGACATTTGCCTAAGTAACTGTGGAAAATCACGGAAAAACCACAGTCAGGTTGGTCGGTCCGGGAATTTGAATCGCGGACCTCCCGAATGAGAATCCCGTGCGGAACGCATGAGCCACCTTGCTCGGTTAATGGAAACTCAAGTCTTGGCTTGTAGTTGTTGTGCAATTTGAAGAAAAATAATGTGATATTGGTTTCTCAATAAAGATAATTCGAACTCTAATCTATGCTCAAAATTTCACATAATACCACAGTCTAATATATACAGTCACGAAGCTTGAGATTATGAGGGTACCAGGAACAATAGACTGTGCCGGTACTATTTCACATTGTCTGTAATGAGGCGATAGTAACGATACTAGTGGTTAGCAACTATCTATGGATGCATATTTACTACATATTGAGCTTCGTAACTGTATATACTAGACAGTGATAATACTCTACAAGTCTCTAGTATTCACCGTCCTCTTACATTACGAAGTTATATTATTTTATATAAAATTACTGCTGAAGAATATATTTGAAGTTTTATTTAATTACTGCTATAAGTAATTGTTTAAGAACTTCATTTTACACCGCTGTATGCTGGCGTGCGTGAAGTTGGCATGGCTCAGCTCGTAGCTGAATATATTGCATATGAATTCTACAAATTATGAACTCTGCTCTCTGCCGATTGACTCCGAATGAAACTGTCATTAAACACCTTTGCCACGGTGATTAGTGACGTCACAATGACATCATTCAAGCGTCTGTGCTGTTACACATAAATTTCACGTAGCGCGGTTCGTGACAGGAAAGTTAACGCGACGAGGGTGGCAGCAATGAACATTGATATAAAATTATGGAAATCTGAAAGTGTTGTAGGCCGGTTCGACCATTGCGGCATGGAAATGGACCCATCGTGTTGGGTGGAGTACCGTCATTTGTCGTGATTGCGTAACAGAGGCTCCGGCAAACGATAATGTGTCGTCAAACAGAAGAATTGTGCAGAGTTTTGAAAATTACTGACTGTTTTTTGCTCGGATCATGCTAATTGATTGGTCTGTGTTTTTTTTCCACTGAATGTTTATTTTACTTATTATCTTGCGTGGCTCAAATTGAGGCCTCAGTTCGAATTTTCAGAGAAATTTCACGACTTATTTGTCCCTTTCGTCATTATTATAACTTACAAAGCATACGTAGGCTACATAATGCCATCTTAGGTTTCTGCTGTTTAAAGTACGGTACTGAACTCAACCCATATCTACCACAAGGCCAGTCAGTCTAGCTATTTCTGAATTCCTAGAGCAGTTCTTTACAGAACTGTAAGTAATCATTAAACCACCCGAAACTCAACAAAATCAAATAGTCAAACTATTGTAATTACTGGAATCTATAGCGTACTTCTTTCAGTTGGATTTAGTCTCCAAAATCGACGTGCGCATTAAAATCGATAGCGCACTAGATTCATACACAAACTCGAATATTCTGCTTAGGTTCTGCATGTGCTTCGGCTCTGTTCGGGTTACCTCGTTCCTCGCTTCGCACGCTGCCGTATTTTTGTAGGCATTGTTGTTAATAACAGTATAAACTGTGAGTTGTACTTGATCAGGGGATGGAAAACAAAAGCGAAGGTTGTCGTATGAAACAAACTTCAAACGAAAGGTCATACTTCAGTCTTGGAAACGGACAGGCTGCAAGAGAATTCGGTGTAATAGAGAGCAACATTCCTTTAAGGAGCCAACAGAGAATGGCGATATTTGCTTCTAAAGCGACGAAGAAGAAGTTCACCGAATCACAAATAGAAATTATATGAGCCGTTCAAAGTAGAAGTGGTGTAAGTCAATTTTGACTTACACCACTTTTGCACAAATTTAAATGACATGAATATATATTTTACCTGTAAATGTATATACGAAGAACAGAGAGATTGAGAGAGAGAAAAAAAAAACAAAGAGAAAGTAGGAATTGTATTTTGTATATTATTTATTTGAGCCGTTCAAAGCAAACTACTCTGAACGGCTCATATCCTGATGATGTTTTGAAATTCATAAAACAAAGGACATGACAGGTTCTGCTAGGTATAGTATTTTGATTATAACATCCCGAGTCCTGAGACATTTTCTGTTTTATTTTTTAAAGTTCAATACAATTATGAACTTCAGAAAACTTCACTGAAATGAGGAAAAATGCTGACAAAATTCTGCAGCTTACAGTTAGGACACAAAAGCAGATATATTACACTATACTTCGAGTCTCTCCACATACATCTTATATAATCATTTTTTTATCTTTAAAGTATTACGTTTACTGTGTACTTATTTCGAAAGCATGTCCCACGTATTTTTGCGTTGAGTTTCTAGTCGCCATTTTCATTTACAAATAGTTGAAACACGCATTGCAATGCTTGAATCGATCTTCTTGTGCTTTCTGTAAGTCCCAAGAGATGTCAGGAGCTTGACAAGCACAGAAAAGAAGTGATCGATATCGATTCCACCTAGTAGCAAATTTGAAACTGAATACATGTATGAAGTAAAGTATACTATACTCCAGGATCCAGGAGGCTATGAATAGGTCAATAGTTCGTTTAACGGTTATAAATCCATCGTATGAAGTAGTGCAATGTAATAAATAAATCGCGACATATATAAATCTATAGTCATATAATGTAATGTCACCATATATAATCTCTATTGTAATATTGGTAATGAAATAAAGTCCACGACTTTAACCTATTGTTGGATGAAATGAAAATGAAATGAAATGATTAGCCTAAAAATGTCCCGTTAAGGGCAAAGGCCTCCTCCTATAGAGGGAAAGCTCTATTTGTCTCACGCGGTGAGCTACTCCGCGTAAGAGTGGAATTGTTCACTTGGTTCACATTCTGCACAGTTTGGTATTGTTCGCTTGTTTCTGTCGCACTGCTTTTAGTCGCTGTTCATTTGTCTTCTTATGTTTTTCCAGTCTTCCCTATGTCTTGCTCTGCTTGACCAATGGCTTCCTACTCGTTCACTGAAGAGGTCGGCCCATCTTCGTCTTGGTCTTCCGGGTGATCTCTTGCCAATGCGGGGATCCCATAGTGTGACTTTCTGCGTCCATCTTCCGTCTCTAAGTCGTGCAACATGGCCTCCCCACTTCCATTTGGTGTTGGTGGCTTGCAGTGCTGGATCTTTAATTGCTGCCATCTTTTGTAGCACTTCGTTTGGAACTCTGTCCCTCAGTGATAAGCCTAATATCTTTCTCAACATCTTTCTTTGGCATATTTGGAGACTGTTACGAAGTTTGGCAGTAAGAGACCACGTCTGGCACCCATATAACAGTACAGGAGTTACGCAGTTTTCCAATATTTCTACTCTGAGTTTCTTGCTGAGTGTTCCATCCAGTACGATGAACTTGAGACTCCAGAATGCTTTCCACGCGAGAGAAATCCTTCGTTTTATTTCCTTCTCTGTCTTCTGATGAAAGGAGACTCGCTGTCCTAGGTATACGTATTCAGATACGTATTATTGTTGGATGAGGTAGAATTAAATTTTTCACATACTTTGAAGCTGCGCATTATATTCGCAGTAAATGTATTTTTTTTTTATTTCAAGCCCTTAAAAATTGAGGTACGCATTAGATTCGAGTAAATACAGTAGTTATCTACTAATACTGCAGACAATGAAACATTTAGGGCCTACTCATTATGTAATATACAGAGTAGCCCTAAAAATGTATACACTGTTTGTTCGTGAATAACTTTGGAACAAATTGAGATAACATTCTCGTTTTTAGGGAAATTGTAGCTTAGATGTTTGAAGCGGCCACCATCAGTATCCAAAACACTGTCGATGCCGGCGAACTGCTCCACGAACTAAGTTCTGTAACATGTCCAATGTGATAGCTGCACATGACGTTAAATTCAATTTGTTCTCATAGCGCATCCAGTGTAGCTGGCATTTCCCGATAAACAAAATCCTTTAGGGTCTTCCATAGGTAGAAATTGTTGTAGGTCTGGGGACCGGGCTGGTTACTCGACAGCACCTCTTCGACCTATCCATCGTCCGGGTAGAGCTTCATCCAGATACGGCCTGATATCTCGATGGTAGTGGGCTGGGACTTCATCTTGTTGCAGAAAAAATCTCTCGGATAGCAGGTTCAACGTTGCCTGAAGCATCTCGAGATATACCGCACCGGTAACTGTATCTTCAAAGAAGAACGGCCCAATCAAACCCGAAGGACAAACCACGCCACACATTAAGTCCCGTTAAATTAACGGTTTTTACCTGATGGATGTGCGGATTTTCGGGGATCCAGTTTACAGTACCATTCAGCTTGAATTGTGCCTCATCAGACTAGACAATGTTCCTTACAAACTACCCATGTTTTCAAATCACTCACAGTACTCAATTAGTCGATCAGGATCGTTCTCATTCAATGCATGCAGCAGTCTTGGAATGTACAGTATACCTTCCACTTTGCAGTCTTCAACATTCGCTGCACACTTGATCGACTGACTCCGGTTTCACGTGCACACTGTTTCACAGACTTCTGTGTTGAACGTGTAAATTGTTGTAATACTGCTGCGGAGGTAGCTGTAGTTATTGCTGTTTCAGATCGCCCGGAACGTTCTTTACGCACATCATTAACAGTACTACTAGATCCGAATTTGTGCTGGATACGCGCAATTTTTAGACATGTCGGCGGTATTTATTTGAAACTCCGCCATTGTCGCCGTACCTCGCTAATGTTTTCAAACTTAAAATACCACTTCCAAATCGGCTTCCGTTGTTGGAAAGACAACATTGCATCCGCTATTTTGTTTTCACACTACATCTGCGCGCTCATCTAGTCACTGCCAACTAACAGCATTAAGCTACAATTTCCCCGAAAATGATAATTTTATCTCAATTTGTTGCAAAGTTGTTGATGAACAAACACTCTATAACTTTTTTGGGCTACTCCGTAGTATTAAATTAGCATGTATCAACTATGAATCGTAACAAAGGCTCTGAAAGAGCCAACCTCAGTGACCATATGGTGAAGTGTGGAATAAGGGTTCAGAGTTGTGCTTCATTATGTCCAAATATAGTTCATATCGTACAAACCAAAAGATGTCAAAAAGCAAGAGCGTGTACTGAGTAAACCTGAAAGTATCAGGCTCTTAATTGAGATTATACTGTATATCGATTGCACAGTTTACATCACTGTAATTTTAAACCATCTTTCCAGTATTATCGTTGTATTTGTCTATATATTTTTGTTTAAAATTTTCAGGATGCCCAGTCTATAAAATATGTAGGAGTTTAATTTGTCAATTTCTGACTTTCACGAACAATATATTATTCCGTTCTTATATAACTATACTTAAGAAATATGTTACAAGTATATGCCACAATTAAGCCGTATTTAGTTATATTGGTAAAATGTATTATTTGTATTTCTATAATGTAGGTTATTTGCATTTAGTTGTTTAGACCATAATTTAGTGTTGGCACAAGCGGGATAATTAACAGTGTTTATCAAAGCGCATGATGTATTCTTCTTTACTATCCGATCATCTATAGTGTAATGGTAAACTCAACTACAGATTACAGAGACAAGAGGGCCGCCACTGCGCTACGTTCCCGCCGACACAGATCCTGCACCGTGAGCACCGTGCGCAGAGAAGTAACACGGCGTGCTTTCGAGTTGATTGACGGTGCAGTAGGTAAAATAATTCAAATATTTAGGTTGCAATGTAACTTCCGAAAAAAAAGTTATATCAAACGAAACCAAACCTAACAGGAAATATTCGACACAATAAGGCGACATCTGAAAGGAAAAGCATAGAAAGAAACTCAAATACAATTTTATAAAGTAATGACTGCACCTACCTTGGTCTACGAATCCGAAAGCTTGGCACCAAGAGACAAGATCTGAAACAAATAGAGACATCAGAAATTAGATTTATCAGATCAGTACAAAATTGTTGAAGAGAATACCGAATAAGAAATTAATACATAACAGCAGAACTGAGGGTACAATCGATTGTAGAGAATGTAGTTCATTACGAAAATAGTGGAGAGAACATTTCGAGAGAATTCCCCAGAGAAGAACCAAAAGAAAATAATAGAATACAACCCCGTGGGAAGAAGAAATGTTGGGAGATCCATGGTGCGAGAGTGAAACCAGAACAGGCAGCTGTGCCTAATCCTGGATAGGAAGAAGAAGAAAGTCCTCAATAAGGGACAGAGAGAGATCTTTTACGTTCTTACTTTCCGAACGGTTCTCATAGATGATGACCAGGCTTCGGCCTAGGGACACAGAGTAACCAGTATGAGGTTTAGAGTACACGGAGTATAAATGACGTCATGACCCGTGTGGAAGTGTGACTGCAACAGCACAGGTGGGTCCGTAATGTGCATTACCGCTGTGTGTAGGCCTATTGCTGCTTGGATGCGGTACGTGTAACAGGCTTCGGCGTAGGGACACCTGATTGAAGGTTACAATTCACGTTAATACTTTATGGTAGACATTTATTGTCTACACTAGGAATGTACTGTATATACTGCATCTGTACAGGATGAAATATATTTTGTGCCGTACTGTGACGGACTGTTTACATGTTAAGAGACAAAGTAACGGCGAGCTCCATCTCCCACTCCACTCGACCAACACATTATCGCCCTGCGTTCTGAACTTCATGCTTTTCTGTGCCCAGAACCGAAGCCTGATGATGACATAAAGCAAAATCTAATCTTCACTTGGTTTGCCAATGAATGAAAAATTGACGTTTGAGGTGAAGAATTCATATCCGTTCGCATTGATATGAACTGATTGATTGGTAGTCGCGAATTTAAAATTGCTCTTAAAATTTAATTTAGTAAAACTTCATCATACTTTTTCTACCTAGTTAGTAAACTTTTCAGTTGGTGAATGTTGTTATATAGAAAAGTTTTTCGTGCAAATGTATAAGCTAGTATGCAAAAATATTGCCTTAGCAAATCGAGCAAGAGTTGTGTTTTCGTGCTGCAAGCAGGAAGATTACGATAAAGTGAGTCTAAATGATGCTCCTGTGTATCGACAACAGTATTATAAGAATCCGCCTTGATGTATTTTAAACGACTACTGGTTCCTGAATGACGTCGAATTTAACCACATGAGCGAGAATATCACTTCCTTCCGCGCTTTCTGGAGATATACGGGTCAAATATCCGCCGCGGAGGAACCGTTATTTTGAATGATGATTTTCTTACCCTTTATCAGCCCTGAATTCCCAAACGATTTAAAGTTTTGATACTGGGGTGTCTTGCTTCGTTCTATGCTATTATGTAAAGTAGTGGCCAATTGAAAATTACGTTCCTATGGATATAGTAATAACGAAAGTAATCAAATGAAGCCTGATAAATGCAACTATCGGAAATTCGACGAGGAGTTGTTCGTTTTATAATAAAATTACCTAATTTAGAGAGACAGTATTGTGATGCAGCAAATTAATTATTTACGATACAAATGTTAAAAATTGGATTTTAATTTGTGAGTAGAGATGTCTGTGAAATGAAGCCAAAAGTTTCGTTTCGCAAGCATCCACACTTACAAAATAACACAATGTTTAAAACTTATGTCATTCATTATTTTTTTTCGTCTGTGTTGGTATAGACACACATACCCCGACTTCTCAATTGCTGTATTCTCTTTCATTGTAATAGTGAAAGTTCATCACATTAAAAGCAAGCAGTGAGATAGCTGAGTGGTGGAGCATTCAAGTACAGAACTTGTGCCCCCTGTTCAAACCTTCTGTCTCCTAATTTTTGTATATTTACATTTAATTATTAATTTTTTCATATTGTAATGTATAGAACTGTTGGTGTTCTTCTTCTTCTTCTTCTTCTTCTTCCTCCTCTACAAGGCTAGGTTATAAAGCCTGTTCCGACGCAAAGCCTGTTTTGTTATTCTGCTGTTGTCCATTCTATCTATGTGTTGAAATCACCGCCATTTCATATTGTTCATTTCATCTCCTAATTTGTAAATATTTAGTTCTTCTCCTATTTGAATGTTATAAAAATGGTCTTTTAATGTATACCCTGAAATACGTCTGAGAAATTGCATTTCGGATGCCATCTAATTGATCTATTGAGAATCAAATTTTCAGTCCCATATAACAATAGAGAGATCGCCAGTATTTTGTAAAATCTAATTATAGTGTCTTTCCTAATTTTATTTCTTAACATTCTTTATATAGTACCGCACATGTCGCAATTGATTCAATTTATGTTCTATGTCTCGTTCCTGTTCATATGAGATCCATTATCTCAAGTATTTAAAACTACTCACTATTATTAAAACATTTTATTAAATTTGTACACGTTTATTAATAAAAAAACATTCATTGTATGAACCGCTTTTTTGATCGGTTGCGTTTTGTGTCGTGTGACAACTGGTGAGAAACAAATTAACAATCTATGCAAAAAATTTAGAATCAGTATTAAAATACATTTTACACTAATATTATAAGCAGGTTTACTTTTCTCACGCTAACGTATAACAGCAATCAGTAAATTTTAACACGCTTGTATAAAGTTAAAAGATCTAAGTACTATTTTTAGGAATAACTACCTAAAAAGTGGGGTTTGGTATTTGTACGGAAATTATTTTTCTAAATGTCCCTTAAGGAGACGCTGTTAGTTGGAATGACTTGTGTATTTCAGTACACTGATTTATCTTTAACTAGTGGATGTATTTAGTCCATAAGCATTATCTACGGGTCGATATTTTTTAGTTTGATGCAAATGAAATATAGTTATTTTTTGTAAAAACATATGGGCCCTTATTTGAAAATGGTCACAGGAGATTTGAGAAAATCTGTATCATTGCGTTCAACAACTATATAGGAATGAACGTAATGGAATTAAATATGACTTTCGAGACTCTGGCTAAGAATACAAATATTAAGAAAAAGAAGATACAGGATTGGAGACCGAAACAAATGAAGAAGAAAGTGATTTAGCCTACTTACTGGAATGGACAGAAGGATAAGAAAAAGAAAAGGACAAGGGGACCAGCGAATAGGGTTACATAGAATGGACACTGAGCGAATTTTGCTGTTTTGTTTTTCTGTGCTCATACGCTCTGTCGGCGTTTACTTCCAAGCGCTAGAGCTTAGTGTAATCGAGCACATGCTAGAGTGCCTCGATATTGAATATGAGTTGAGACACAGGATCCAAACATCGCCTATCTTGTTGCATAATCCAGTAACGACTTTGCTTCCAATAAATTCAAGTTAACAGCTTTTTCTTATTTCTCAGTGATAAACTAATTGTAATAATAATTTTTATGTTTCATATATAATGAATTATATTATAAAATAGCATAATACGTTATAAAATTATATATCAATTCCGTTTAATATTTGTATGCAATATATAGGCGTATGGTATTACTACTCATAGGATTTCGTTTTTCTATTTTCAGTGGTATCAAATCATTACATATTTGAATTGTTGATAGGGTCAATTTCTTATCTCTCATTATAAATGAACTCTTAGAGTCTAGACATTACAGATAATGACGGATTTATTATTTTATCGGTCCAATTTATTTCATTTTAGCACATAATGTACCTTAGATGTATTAAACTTTCTTTTTTGTAAAATTAAAATTGAAAAAGTTATGAGTAATATTATATACATTTTTTTATGCTGGACCATGCCGAAATGTAGTAATTATAAACCTGGTAGCAGACCTTTAATGCATGTCATTAAAGTACACCTACTCATTAAAGGTCAGGTCTTTCTGCCAATGACGACTCAGGTTACAATGTTCAGCCAATGACAGGTCAGCTTTCTACCGTTATAAAACCGCAAGTATCGATTATTGTCGGATATGCAATCGAAAGAGAATTAGCGAAAAGTCACGGAGGCTGGAAATCCAATACTGTCGCAGAAAGTTATGTTCTGTTACTATAATAATTAGCGTTAATTGTAAATAATATTCAAATAAATTCAATTTGTCATCTCGTTTTTCAATGTCGAATTCAATAATCAAGGTTATAATATTATAATATTATCAAGTTTAACGGGACTACGTCAAGGTCAATGACATTATTGTTCCTCGGAAAAAAATCAATACTTTCGCGTCTGCGCACATCTCACAATTCACGACCTAGAACAAGGTCACTTCCGATCTTGTCAGTTACAAATAAAATGTATACATCTGAATACCTGTAATTTCAAGTTAGAAATATGGTCGAGCATAAAAAGTCGTATGAAACTCGCCTATAATGGTAATTAAGAAGCTCGTATGAAAATTATGAAACTCGCTTGCGCTCGTTTCATAAATATCCATACTCGATTCTTAATTACTATCATTATAGGCTCGTTGCATAATGTACTATTAACACTCTGTATATGGAAACTCCCATCTTTTAATTATAATATAACCGGCAAGAAATTTTTCCTACTATCATAATACTTTTATAATAATAAATTAATATTACGCATACCCAAACGTATCAGACCGTATTATAATTTATTGAAAGGATAGAAATTTGAAAATTCACAATTAAAAATAATTTAATACTGAAATATATAAAATATATTTCGACCGTGAAGTTCCAACTTTTGTTCATTTAGAAATATTTGTAGGTTGTTTTTGTCTGCATGTATTACTGTCTATAATGCTAGATTACAGAAATTTTATTATGAATAGGCTTACTTGTTTCGCACGTAAACTTTGTAACTGGACACAGCCTATGTATGTACACATCTATAAACAAGCAAACAAACAAATAAACAAACAAAACAAAACAAACCAAATAAATAAATAAATAAATAAATAAATAAATAAATAAATAAATAAATAAGGAACTAACTAAATAACTAGATAAATAACTAAATAAATAATGATATAAATAAATAAATAAAATAAGTAAATAAATAAATAAATAAGTAACTAAGTAAATAAATAACTAGGTAATTAAATAACTAAGTAACTAAATAAATAAATTAATTAATTAATTACTTAAAATAAATAAATAAGTAAATAAATAAATACAAATTTTAAATTTTGGTTTATTTAACGACGCTCGCAACTGCAGAGGTTATATCAGCGTCGCCACTGTGCCGGAATTTTGTCCCGCAGGAGTTCTTTTACATGCCAGTAAATCTACTGACATGAGCCTGTCGCATTTAAACACACTTAAATGCCATCGACCTGGGCCGGGATCGAACCCGCAACTTCGAGCATAGAAAGCCAGCGCTATACCAACTACTCTACCGAGGCCGACAATATAAATAAATAAATGGTGGAAATTACAATAATATAATAAATCACAATACAAATATAATTATTACACTGACGACTTGCTTTACAAATCTCTACACATTACAACAAGTGACTTTAAATATTTTAATAGCCACCGGTGTGGCTCAGTCGGTTAAGGCGCTTGCCTGCCGGTCTGAAGTTGCGTTCGGGCGCGGGTTCGATCCCCACTTGGGCTGATTACCTGGTTGGGATTTTTCCGAGATTTTCCCCAACTGTAATGTGAATGCAAGGTAATCTATGGCGAATCCTCGGCCTCATCTCGCCGAATATCATCTCGCTATCACCAATCTCATCGACGCTAAATAACCTAGTGGTTGATACAGCGTCGTTAAATAACCCACTAAAATAATAATAAAAAAAAATATATATAGATATATATTTTAATTGTTTCAAAAGAAAAACTTCACCTCCTTTCTGATAAAATACGTTTTCTTATTTCCTAATGAAGTTCTCGCCACCAAATTCTCCTATTAGAGTATTCATTTCCAACCGTCTAGCTTTGTTTTGTTTTGATATGATTCACTGAACAGCAGTAGACCTGGCGTGTGTACGCTGCGCTATATTCCGTACACACCTACAGTGTTGCGCGTTGCTTGGAGGCTTTAGGTAATCAAACACAGGTCTCTAGTTATGAATCAAGAACATGCGTGATGAACCGTAGAACAGACAATATTTTTATAATTTGAAATGTTATTGTGAAAGTGCTAGAAAATGCTTACATTTTGAAAAACATTTTGAACGTGTGCAAAGATAAAATGTATTCGATTTTGAATTTGAATAGTACAAACATATAATTATTTTATTTATTTATTTATTTAATCTGGTAGAGATAAGGCCATCAGGTCTTCTCTTCCCCTCTACCAGGGGATTACAACTACAATGTTAAGAATACAATTACAATTATAATTACAATTAATATTAAATTTACAAATACAATAACAATCAAAGTACTAAAAGATTAACTGATTAATAAATGCTAGACAGTTTATTGTAAAAGTTAAGAAGAGAGAAGCATTTCTTTTATTGATCAAGTAAAAATTGAACCTACTCTATGCAGTAAGAAAATACTTAATAAGCTTGCTTTTGAACGCTACTAAATTCCGACAGTCTCTGATGTCACTGATCAATGATATTTCTTTTTCAAACTCCCTTCTCAGTGTTCTGAGAAACCCAAGTGTATGTTAAAATGTTGATAAATTCAATACTGCGTCCTGATGTTCGAAATAGGATTTTTGTATCCAGTCTGAATAACGCAAAATTATTCGCGATGCACGATTAGCCGACACGTTTTGCACTCCTCACATACGAATTAATATCCTAGATATAC
The DNA here is from genome assembly GCF_040183065.1 of Periplaneta americana. Taxonomy (NCBI): domain Eukaryota; kingdom Metazoa; phylum Arthropoda; class Insecta; order Blattodea; family Blattidae; genus Periplaneta; species Periplaneta americana. Next base: position 62,507,145 of record NC_091122.1, read on the forward strand.
AGGAAATTGTTCACGTGCTCTTGAACCAAGCAGAGTATAGTCAGTCTATTCCTTTTTGATGTTGATATGGATCATTCTCTTTTCCGATCAGTCCATATTTTTTATGAGGAGAAAAAAATTGTAGTTTGAAACCGCAGCTTGAATATATCGTGTGACTGGGGTTGCGACAACCTCTGTACTGGTGTCAACATAAAGTTAAAATGAATCTGAATTAATTGGCTATAACTATTGTTTAGCACATCCTATACAGTATTGTTAGCTGTAATCGCCAGGGTTCGGCCATTATTTTGATGGTACATGTTTTATTTGAACGTGGGAATCCACAATTCATGCAAATGACCCCGAAAGGTTCCAGAACAAATAGAGGGATTGATATTGTTAAAAATAAAAGAACCAAAGTTAACTTCCCACCCTCCCTGATGCAAACTGTAATCCTATCCGCGGCAAGGGTTGCCTCGCGCTGTATTTTGCCTGTTTAATTGTACGCTCCTATTATTTTATCTCCTTGTAATTGTTTTCGAGCCCACAAATGTTACGTATTTAATAATAGTATTCAGCTCCCTGAAAATCAAATAATGCATACTCCACACAACTGAAGAGGCAGGCAAGGTCTTTCAGATTTGAGGTTTAGTGTTAATTCTAGGTATTTTAACCGTGTGTCGAAATATCTTTCCGAGCTTTCTGGCACTGTACAGTTAGTAAAATGGAATAAGTGTCGGGAGGCTAACACTATTTATGTTAACATTATGTAGGGTATTTCAAAACTCAGTTCAAACATTAAACCGTTATAAATATTAACTTATAATATTTGAGATAGGGGAAAAACAAACACATCACAGTATTGGGCAAACAACGGGGTTTACAAAGCATTCGGAAGATGTCCGCCGTTCTCTTGTTCAACGTACAGCATTCTGTCTGCGACACCATGCACAGCATTTTGCAGATAATGTCTTGAAATATTGGCAATTTCTTGCGCGATGGCATCTTTCAGTTGCAGTAGGGTTAGTGGATGTGTCAGGAAAACTAGTCCTTTAAGGTAATCCCACAACCAAAAGTCGATCGGATTGAAATCTGGAGATCGTGGAGGTCACATTGTTGGAAAGTGCCTACTGATGGAAAAATCGTCAAACAGCTGCGTAATTAATTGTTTTTCAGGGATAAAGATGTGGGGTGGAGCGCCTTCATCTCATTCAGACGCTAAATAATCTAAGATGTTGATGAAGCCTCGTAAAATAACCTATTACAAATTAATGGTGGAGCTAACACGCGTAATTGAGGTTCGTTTTCCGAACAAAGTATCAGTACAAATTTGCCGGTGACTGACATAGATCATTGCCAGATTATGTATAACAAATATTTGAAAAACTGTCCAAAACGAATTGCTGTTCAAAGGAAGACAGACGACATGTCAAAACAATCAATGTATACACGAGGAATGTGTGTTTTGATACAAAAAATGTATAGATTTCTTTCGTTTCCACGATAATTTCTTTCTCTCTTTATAGTACAGGGACATCATTTTATTTTTACTTCAATTTTTATTGTACCTGAGTTTTTGAATGTACTTCACTCCCACCCCCTCTACTAGTAAACTTGCAACCGTTCTCCAAGCGTATACAGTCAAAATCGCCTTACGGTCTTCGTAAACACAAACAGTACTGAGTTAATGAGTATAGTACGTTCCAGAAATATGTTCGCTTTCAATATTGAATCATATTCTCGCACAGGTACTGTCGTCCGTTTGCCTATGTCGCATCCCGGTTTCCCCCACCCACTTCTGCCCGTCCCTTTGTGGCTGGGCTGTCTTTGCTCTTTTCTGAAAACATTTATTTCTGTTAGGAATTGGATGTCTACGTAATATTATACAACTGTTTAAAATAACTTAAATAAAAAGGCCTCGTTAAGTAATTAATTGTCACATGATCTCCCTCCTTTCTACCACCTTCGACAAAACCATTTGAATGGACAATAAATAGCATGTCTGAACAATTTAATCTTTTCGGATCGGGCAGAAGTGAAGATTGAATTTACGGTACGTAAGGTACTCTTTTATAGAATAGGTACACAATTATTTCAACATGAGTTACTAGTACGAAAGACGAAACTGGTAATTGGAATTAGATGCAATAGTTTATAGTGCGATAATATGCAAAAAAAGAACTGAAAACTGTATAGAAATGAAAGACCATCATTTTCAAATATGTGCTTAAATATCCATATTATGATTATTTTTCAATTTAACTTCATTCTCTATATTGTACGCTAATGTGTTATAGACAGTATAATATGCGCTGCATAATGAATCCGTCCACATGGACAGCTCAGTTCGAGTATAAAAACACTTATTGTTAATATTTTACTGTATTTTGACTAAAGAAAAACCTAATGAAAATTATCAAACTCAAAATCGCGATATTTCCTAGTTTACGCAAATGGATGAACTACTTTTCATCCCTCCTATACCTAGTAAAGAGATTTGTTTGTATCTTACGCCACTATCATCGAACTTTAGTGGAAGGGGGTATCAAACGGTGTTTCCGGTTCACAACCTTTAAGCCAAAGGTATAGGCAGGTTAATATTAGAAATGTTAGAAAAAATAAAATGATGTCCCTGTAGTAGTAGCAGTAGTAGTAGTAGTAGTAGTAGTAGTAGTAGTAGTAGTAGTAGTAGTAGTAGTAGTAGCAGCAGGTTTTAGTTTTATTTTGCCTGGCAGAGTTAAGGCCTTCTCTTCCACTTTATGTATTTATTTACACTACAAGTGGGCAAGCACCCGGTGGCAGTAGTATACACAGTATAAACAATACACAATAAAATTACAATACAATACACAATACAATTATTCAATACACAATGCAGTTATATACACAATGCAATAAGAATACACAGTACAATTTAACACAAAAATTACAATTAATAATAAAACATAAAATAACCTAATTTTACAATACAACCTACATATGTATAGATCCTACATAAGTTTCAATAGTCTTTCACTTTACTCTCATCTCACTCACTGTAGTGGCACTATGACGCATTTCACTGACACTTTGGGACACATTTCACTGACACTATAGAACACATTTCATTGACGCTATAAATTATCACTGATCGAAACTATTCACTGCACTATAAAACCATAACTTCACTGAATCACCTCGCTTCACTGATACAACAGTTCAAATAAGACAAATAATTACACCCTTATGCATACTTATAAACAGAACTACATTTAAGCTCAACATTTCTAGTCGAAAACCCTCTTACATGCTATTTTAAGACCCTCTTACATGCTATTTTAAGACCTTCTTACATGCTATTTTAAGACCTTCTTACATGCTATGTGTATGAAAAAAGAAAGAAAACTAACAACAAGAAGCCATAGCAATACAAAGTAAAAAAAAAAAAAAGCTTGTTATTGAAAATGACTTATATTAAACACGTTTTATCACATTGATACGTATTAATTATTTGTTGTGTATACTCGTTCTACGTGATGTATACAGTATCGCTGTTTTAATTACATTTCATAATGTTTCTCTTCCTAATACATGTTTGTGAATTGGACCGGAGGTTGTTGTAAACTTAGGTCGATGCCGCTGTGTACATTGGTTCTTGTTTACAATGAAACAAGGGATCGAATGGGGGAAGTTGACATTCAGACACAGCGCAGCGTTCGTCTAAAAACACAGCGCATACATTATTGCACGGAAGGTACATTGCTGCAGGCAGAGCCTTCTACAAATATGTTACCTCACAAAACAGACGAACACGTTCCAAACTGCGGCGGTACCGTAGTTCATTTGTGTGTGTGTTGTACTTGAATCTTGAAAACAAACTTCGTTAATCCCACAGCATTTCTAACTGTAATAATCGCACGCTAAAGGTTTTCGGCCAATCACTAGGCTTATTGATGCTCAACTGATAGATTTATGCTGCTCAAAACTAATAATTGATAGTTTTTTCAACGAGTTAATTTGTTTTATTGTAATTTGGTGGAAAATTGAACAGTAAATGCTATCGATCAAACGTTTACACCTAGCACACAAGGTCAACATAGACCTGACATTAATTATAGCCTTTGTTGAATCCTGCGTTTGGTTACCTAGTGACTCCGAGCAATCCGCAAAGGTGTAGGTATGTATGGAGTATAGCGCGGCGTACACATTTCAGGTCTGCTGTTCAGCGAACATGTCGAAACGAAAAAAAGCCAGGCGTTTGGAAATCAGTCTCTAATAAGAGAATTTCGTTAGGAAAGGCGAATATGTATTTTATCAGAAAGAAGGAGAAATTTTCCAATTGAAACACTTAAAATGTATACAGTCACTCGTATTATATAGAGACTCGTGAAGCAACTAGTTAGTCTAAATAATTTTGTTCTTACTGTGGTTTATTTCAATATTGCAATGTCCACAATTTATTTATTTATTTATTTATTTATTTATTTATTTATTTATTTATTCATTCATTTTATTTATTTATTTTATTCATTCATTTATTCATCATTCATTTTATTCATTCATTTATTCTTTCGTTTATTTACTTATTTATACTTATTTATTTACTTTGTTTTTACTGTGGTTTATTTTAATACTGCAAAGTTCACAATTCATTTATTTACTTACTTATTTACCTATTTACTTACTTATTTATTCATTCATTCATTTTATTCATTTATTTAATTGATTCATTTTATTCATTTGTTTATTCATTCATTTTACTCATATATTTATTCATTCATTTTATTCATTAATTTATTCGTTCGTTTATTTACTTATTTATTCACTTTGTTTTTACTGTGGTTTGTTTTAATATTGCAATGTTCACAATTCATTTATTTACTTACTTATTTACCTATTTACTTACTTATTTAGGTGAATGTTACTTATGTCCCGCCCACTACAGGAGACATAGGCCAGTTTTACACTAACCATATACATTTAGTATAACTTGTTGCTTGTGTAGGCAGTCTTTTACATTAGATTTGCGAAAATTGGTTTATAGCGCAACATTGGCAGTGATAAAAGTGTGAAATATTCGGGTGAAACGAGCGTTGAGCGACTTCCGACGATTTTGGAATAGACACCGACGCACTTGAACTGCCAACATAGAAAACAAAAAATCACACTCAATCGCTTTCACCTTCATCTTGACGGGATAATAAAAGCCTAAACTAACCTAACCTAACCTAAGTGCGCCGGTGTCTATTCCAAAATCGGCGGAAGTCACTCAACGCTCAGTGGGCGGTGGATAATTTACATTGACCAAAACGACAAACATTTCTAAATGAACAAAAGTTGAAACTTCAGGGCCGAAATATATTTTATATAGTTCAATAATAATAAATTTTCAATTGTGAATATTCTAATTTCAGTCCATTCAATAACATTATTTAGGTTTACTTTTAAACCCATTTCCATTTTGATAAAACATATGTATTCATTTTAGAAAGTGTAATTTAAACATACAAAACTCTCTAAATAGGAGAAAAAATGAGTTTACTTTTTGGGAGAAAAATATATCGTGAAAGAAAACAGGAGGGCTATCTAGAACCTAGATGCATTTTACTTATTGTTAGGATTATCTTCTGTTGCCTTAAGATGGCTTTAAGTAATTTGTTATTAACTCCACGTGACAGTATACTTTGTATATAAGTAGCACAGTCTAGTATATACAGTCGCGAAGCTCAACACGTAGTAAATATGCAAACATTAGGTAGTTGCTCACCACTAGGATCGCTAATATCGCCTCATTACAGGCAATGCAAAATAGTACCGTCACAGTCTATTGTTTCTAGCACCCTCAAAACTCAAGCTTCGTGACTGTATATAGTAGACTGTGCAAGTAGTATTCGCATTGTTCAGTGCTATAGGAATAAGGAGATGTAAACATACGAAACGGAGGGGGGGGGGGAGACAAGTCAGAGCTCTCCGTAGAAGGCCTATAATCCATGTACACCTAACTTATACTGAAAGTAACCAGACGCAGTACTTTAATTATAACAATTTTTTCACAATTAATTACTATTAAAGTGAGATCGGAATAAAATGTAAAATTATTTTAATTTCCAATATAAATAAAATAATATCTAGTCCAAAATAAAGCGTTATATGAGTTTTCCGTAGATTCCTATTGGGTAATGGCCTTCTACTAAAGGTAGGGTGGCTGCATTACTCTCCCATGGTGAACCAATCCATGAAAGATGTTGTCTAATGCGTTCTCTATAAACAATGGCTATAAATAATTTCGCGATTTAGATAATACTATTATTAACAGTGTGGTCTTTGGCATCATTTTCTGTACACTATTTATTATAACCAGTCTTAGGAAGTTTGTAGTTTTATAGTCTGAATTTTGGCACCACCTATTGCATTTTATTTTAAATTAATTTTATGTTTATATTTACGGTAAGTCGTGATGTAAAATTTTATTTTGTACAGTGTGCCTATTGGTACAAACAATTTCCGTTAAATGACGCATCTTGTGATATGCAAGTTCAATTTACAAACGTTTGCACCATACTAAAGACATTTTCAGGTAACAGTAAACACTGTTTCACAATTTAAATATTTTATCTAAAATATTAAATTACATTAACCGACATTTTATGATTATGTCTAGATCTAATATTCTTCTCAATGTATATTAATTGTTATTCGTGAAACACTTTCTACTGATTATGATTAAAAATGTCATATACTTCAAATATAAAATAAATACACATTACTTTTGATGATCACATTGCTTTCATCTGTACAACTGTTCTTCATGTTACTTAAGCATCATGTATACAGAAAGGCTATTATAACTCATTTCTTTAAAAATCCAAATTAGTTTTCCAGCCGGTAAGAGTTTCTCTATACAGAATTCTATCTGATAACCATAGTGTGTTTTTTCTACGTAGTTATCAGCTGGTTTATATTGCGCCGTGCTTGTTGTTTAGAGTTTGATAATTATTATAAAAATTATGACGGTAGTATGAAATTATTATAAAAATTGGTTACCGTAATTTAATATTTTAGATAATTTTAAAACTTCTGCGATTTTCATCCAAAAATTTTAACAACATAAATATCCCTACAATACTATCATCTATACAAAATTTGATGTCATTAGGGCTAATAGTTTTGAAATTATATTTTTAATTATATTTTATATTGACATCACTAAAAAGGCTTCTTGCGACAAAGTTTTAAAAATTTTGAGTTGATATTGGCTCAAAAGCTTGAAAATAGTCATGGGAATATAAATTAACTAGATTTTTTTATTGGGTTATTTTACGACACTGTATCAACATCTAGGTTATTTACCGTCTGAATGATATGAAGGTGATAATGCCGGTGAAATTAGTCCGGGGTCCAGCACCGAAAGTTACCCAGCATTTGCTCGTATTGGGAAAACCCCGGAAAAAATCTCAACCAGGTAACTTGCCCCGACCGGGATTCGAACCCGGGCCAGCTGACCGTTACTCCACAGGTGTGGACTAAATTAACTAGATTTTTTAGATCTTTCTAAATAGAGAGTCACAATAAATTTTTAAGTGAATTTTCTTAATTTGTAGCTTATCCTTATCCGAATGATTTTACAAAGTGCTACGAAGTGACGGTAGTATGCTTATCATTTACTGCTTTTTGAAGCTAGGTATTTTTGTAGACACATTTCGCGATCACAATATTCCTCACTTTATTAACAGTGAATAGTTTTGTTATTTCTAGCTCAGTTGTTATCGTCACACAGTATTTATTTACATAACACCTGCATGCAATCGATGCCTTTTGCACGCGAAATTGTTTGTATTTATTACCTCAAACACCATAATGTTTTATCTTCGACTACGGCATTTTTAAAACTCTCAAAATACAGTCTATGAGCGTAAAATAACTCACTATTGGTAGCGAACTGTCGATACTCTCATCAACAATAAATAAAAAAAGGACGATCACTGAAACCATATATACACAGACCTCACGTATAAGACAAACTCACAAAGCGAAGCAACACAAACCACTGACAGCACACTGAAACGAACAGAGAAGGCGAATGACGTTGCCTCTTTACTGTGCATCGTAGACCAGACACGAGAAAAGTATAAAGCGTATGGCAACGTCAGAATGCAGAGCAATACAAAATAAAGTTTTGTATGAATAATATTTTATTGCGTAACTAGTTATAACTAAGGCCGTTACATAATTTCAGGTAGATTGAAGGTGAACACAAGATGCCGGACGTGTTTCAAGTACAGGCAGCGGAGGCGAATTTGACACACGCCTAAGCAAGCACGTTCCGTGTTTTGTATACGATTATTGCGTATTATAAAATCAAGACAATACAATCATTGTATATAAGGAGTCTTACAGATGTTTGACGGAAACGATGCAGATTCCATAAGTAATGCCCAAACTCTTCTTGGTGATTCAAATATTAAAAAACAGTATGAATATATTTCATATAATTTTGGATTTATTTCCTCTACAATCCACTGGCTCGAAAAGACAGTAAAAATGAACACAGTAATACAAAAAAAAAACAGTGGTTTCAATTCGTAGTGCAAAATTGCAAGAGTTGTGTCAGATGACAAGTGCAATTGTTATCAACCCGATGTAGAAATGGATGATGTGAAATATTTTATATATGCGCCCTTGGTTTCAGCCGATGTTGAACGCATACAAGGTTATACTATCCGACACTCGGCGGTCATTTTCATTTGAAACTTTGAAAATGAATGTTGTTGTTTATTGCTGCAGGAACCGAAACCAGGCAAACAACATGGGAGAAAAGTAAGATACGGAATAGATGTGATAAATAAATTAATGTAACAGTTAAATATAGGGAAAGCAAAATTGTACGCCATATACGTTTTCGGCATTCTAAAACTGTAATGCAAAACTCTAAATAAAAAAAAAAAAAAATAGCATATCACAATACCAATACTCACAAAATTGCAACTTCATTCAGAAAACTAAAATACAAGATAGCATACAAAACAAATAACACAACACAGAAATATCTAAATAATCACATCAAACATTCAAATAAATATAATTCAACTGGGGTTTACAAACTAAAATGCAATAGTTTCCCACATTTTTACATAGGACAGACAGGAAGAACCTTTCAAACAAGGTATAAAGAACACATTAAAGCTATAACCAAACCATGCATCACATCAAATTACGCAGAAAATATTACTAACAATAATGATGACTACAATAATATAGAAACAGATATGGAAATTCTACACATCACACCAAAAATTCCACAGTTAAACATGTTAGAACAATACGAAATATACAAACATACAATAACACACCCACAACATATACTTAATACACAATTGCAGTTCAATACCCACATATCATTCGACATCATGATACATAGCACACAAACAACCACCCCCCACCACAGGAGCAACACATCCCCACCCCTACAACTGACGAATGCAAATAGCAGTATGCAAGATCAACAGGAACATCAGTAGTTCGTAGGACACTGAAGACGACGCAGAACCGGCGTCGAAACGGGCCGTCTGTCTAAGGTACATAACTTTTTTTTTTTCCTTTTTAATTTTAACACTTTTAACGTGTCGTTAAACAATTTTAAGTTTTTTAAACAAAGTGTTAACGTGAACCAGAATCAATGAAAAAATATCTTTCCAGACTTATGTTTAACCACATTTGTGACAATTTAAATATGATTTGTAACAAATTATTCTCAACCTCATCAGCATTTTAGACATTTCCGATATTAACCCTTATATACAATGATTGTATTGTCTTGATTTTATAATACGCAATAATCACATACAAAACACGGAACGTGCTTGCTTAGGCGTGAGCCAAATTCGCTTCCGCTGCCTGTACTTGAAACACGTCAACTACATTCTGTCCAGCGTCGTGTGTTCACCTTCAATCTAATACAAATATACCGATGTCACGGCCCTAGTCATAACCGTGCAGTTCTTACAGATAAAAATATAATTTATGGAAATCTATTTTATTTTCAAATACAGCTCTATTATTATACTTAGTGAATAGGTAGCTGGAAACAAAATTAAATGTGGGTTACAATATTAAACTAATTACATCGTTGCAGCTTATTTTTCGATATTACAATGCCTCGAGATAAACTGCATTTTTAGTTTTATTGCCGTAGGTATTAATATGAATGTACTTTTTTCTGAACTTTCGGATAGGGATAAACTAACACACAATTGTCCATAAAAACATTATTTCCTTAGTTCTATATTGGCAAACTCGTATTTATAAGTTTGCCCCTTGCGATATGTTAATAACTCATGGGTGGGCAACTCGTGCTCTCAAAGTGTCAACACAACCTCAGTCAGATAGAACGAACTCTGTACTACGTGTAGTGTGTGTATGCGGTTCTTGCAAGAGGCAAGTTCATTCACGTCTGCAGTAAGTGGCGGCTCGTTTTAAGTGAAAACCAATCTAATCCCCAGATCATTCCCCTTTGGAAATGAGTCGAAAGAGAAAGTTATTTTATTAAGTTTGTATTATGTTCTATTACACTTTCTTACGCATGACATTTTGTGTTACAAATAAACTCAGTGAAGGTTTTAGTAAAGAAATACTATATAGATCTGCTTCAGAATAGCTAAAGGTAAAAATGGGATATCAGCAAGGTGACACTTTTATCAAATATCGTTAGCACGTTGTGCGTGCGAGTTACAGAATTGCAGGACATATGATCGACTACCTAAGAGCATTTATGGATAAATTTGAAATATTGCAGTATCATGTAAAATAAAGACAACTTCAATTTCTTCGAAAATAAACTATCTTGAAGAGTGATAAGAAAATCTTCTTAACAAATATACGACCATACTTCAAGACCTACAGCATAATTTATTTTTAAATGACAAATGAAAAGGAATCGAGATTTTTCTGAAATTATTTTAGCTTACAGCCGATAGAAGATCCTGAAAGTTTATAGCTTGAATTAATAAATCCACAGAACAGCACGCCACTCAGATTCCAGCGAAATCAGGAATCGAACTGTTCTTAATGCTGCCTGAGTCAGAATTTCCAAATATACTCTTAGCTTCCATATATACTGTATATGCTTGAGTCAGAGTTTAATATAAGAAAGAAGTGTAAAAGCTCTCAATGTACAGAAAGAGCTTAGAACTAAGTTTATTTCATCTGCCGTGACATGTAAAAAATACTTCCTTGAATTTGCGATTATTTGCGAATACTGACTATTACCTTTCTGAGAACAGAGGAATACTCTTGAATGTATAAAGAGTTGTAAATGCTCGCGTTCTATGTTCCAAATAAGACATATAAGAAACCTTAGCAAATAGTGTAATAATAAATAAGTGTTTCAGCTATATTTGTTGTATCTGGAAAACGTTGTTTTCAGTTTGTATTTTGTTATGCGTGTTTAGGTACAATCTGTCTAAAATTACTATAATTATTGTAGGCCTACCGTGCGTCATTCTGAAATTCAAAGTATGGAGTAGATATCACGACCACCTGCATGAGCCGCCAGAGCGCACCATGGCAGTGAACTGCTTTTGCAGCGAAACTACAAATAACTTGTAACTGCTGCGGCTGGCTCCGTCTGTCTTTTTCCCTTTCAAGGTTTTTTAGCACTTTGGGAGCACGAGTTGCCCATCCATGTTAATAACTATTCCAAAGAAAACTTAACTGGAAATTGAGATCTGCCGAACGTGAAAGACAGGTCTGTGTGAATCATTTGGTTCCGAGATGTATTATACTATAATGATAACGAAAGTGTTATAGTCAAGGAAAGAGAATTACGAGGAAAGTAGGATAAGGAACAAAATTAGTGTAGAGCAAAAGTATAAATGAAAGCGTACAGAAGATGAACAGTACGTGCCTATTAGTGCAATAATGTCTTTCGGACTTCTGTTAAAAGTGATATGGATGATTTTAAAGTGAACGGGTAATATGCTGTAGTGGTGGGACGGGTTTTTGAAAATAGGTTAGTTTGAGTGTAAAGCAGGGAAGAGTGGATGATTATAATAATATAAATAGGATTAAGAAACATAGGGAAAGCACAATCTAAGATGAGAAAAATAGTAAATTCTGAAAGAGAAGGTTATGGTTAGCCCGTATACAGCAATCCGGTAGCAAAACAGAGTCAGTAAGCATAATGTATGAATAAATGGTGAATAAATTAAGGGTTCAGAGCCGTAGTGGGCCAAGCGCCATTTATTAAAAACGGAGAAAGCAAGGATTAAAGTTAAGTGAATACCATAGTTTAATGAAGATTGACATATCATTTAGTTTTAATGTCTATACTTTATATTACTTGCTATGTGTTTCCATTGAATTATGGTAATAACTTCATTTTTACCCTTCTTTTCTACGGTTTTAGTAAATGGCGCTTGGCCCACTATGGCTCTGAACCCTTCAAATATGAATATGAATGAATATAAGAAGCAAGTATGTGTCATTTAATAACATAGTTTACTTTTACATATATGTAGTATGCCTGAATGCACCTGAAAATAATTTGAGAACTGGTTCGTAGGGGAGCTGAAATCAAACGATTGATTGCGTGTGTCATAAGAATCGTGACCCACTCTGTTTATTTGGCCGTGCAACTGCAGCATTGCCCCCTGCATCGTGTGAAGCTTCTAATTAGTGCGTAGCCATTAAAGTGAACAAAGAGATAGCTGACCCTTCACATGTCATTACAACTCTCTGCGAGGGGTGGATTATCAGAACAGAACGAGGGAGTGATGGAGTGCCGAGAGGGCTGTAGACCGCAGGGGATGGGTGGCCCGTGATATGACACACACTCCCGGACATGACCCGACTGTCGCATTTCCTCAGAGATCTATTCCCCCTTCCTCCTCTGTCTGTCCACTTGTCCGCGACTATCAAAAGATCCTCCCTCTGAAGTGTCCTTTCATATTCCCAGTATAGTTGAAAGTAGGAAGATCTCAGAGAGCCCCGTTTGTTCACTGTCAATATTGGTAGCAGAGTGCTGGACCCACGCTTCAGCGTACTCGAGGGTAACTGCCTTTTTATCTGAAGCAAGTTTTTACTGCAAAATTGCCCACAAGCAAACGATTCTGAGTTAAATTCCCAGCGAGGAATGTATGATGTTGCTATAGGAATGCTGAATGCTTTTCTGTTGCAAAGTGAAATATTTCACAAAATTGAATGCAAAAATGAAAATATTAACCTTAGATCCTTAAGTAGTAGAGGGTGGATGGATAGGCGAGTGGATAAATGAATAAATTGATGGAAAAGTGAATGAACGATTATATGTAGTGTCCGTATTTCAACTCCTATAAACTAGAATGAAGTTGCCTGATTCAAAGTATATGTGACGTCACAGCGCAGATTCAGGTGTAGCTCGCGCAAGGAACGATTACCGAAAAGCAATGGTGGCGTTGCTGTCTGTTTTGACGTGTGTATGTAGGCACACCGAGGGTGGAGAGGTGCGAGCCGATGGAAGTACTGTCTCTTCCAAGAAGATGAACAGAGGAGGACATCGCTGTGGATATAAAGGACGTAGCAAGAGAAAAATTCGAAGCTAATTAAACGCGCAACATATGTTTACGAATGAAATAATAATACCGTGCGATAGAAGACACGTATTCACTTGCAATGGAACAAACTAAAGTCGTAATGTAACTATCACAATGCAAGACTGATTCTGTAGATGTCGTTTCTCTTTCGACTGTATTCTTGAATGTCATTCAGGCTATCTCGTGACCTTTCCTGTCGCGTGCTCTTCCTTATCGCATTGTTTCATTCGCATTCATTCCGTCGGTACTCCATGCTTGCGAAACCTATACGTTCGTATACAAAATAGTTACGCATCCTCTGCCCTCTTCCTCTAGAAAGTAAAAATCGGGACGCAGTCATAGTGAGTAATCTTATCGATCACTGCCCTTACTAGTCGTATTAGGGCTATTTAAATAACTACATCTTTGTGGCTGATTGAAAGTTAATTGCAGAGCGTGTAATATTGCGGGGCATAGTTGGGGATATATAGTCAACATATTCGACATGGTTGGAGAGTTGGTATAGCGATGGCCTTCTATGCTCAAGGTTGCTGATTCGATCCCGGGCCAGGTTGATGACATTTAAGTGTGCTTAAATGCGATGGGCTCATCTCAGTAGATTTACTGGCATGTAAAAGAACTCCTGCGGGACAAAATTCCTGCACTTCCGGCAACGCTGATACAATCTCTGCAGTTGCGAGCGTCGTTAAATAAAACATAACCTTTTTAACATTCTAGACAACATTACATATAAATTGTGTAAAAGAAACGTAAAAGTGACAAAAAACGGTGCACTGAAAGACACTGAAATACCAAAAGGCACACAAAGTGTGTTGAACGTAATTAAATAAAAGAACCAGTACCAAAAAATCTAAAAATTATGGCGATATTAACTCGACGTTTAGCATGGATTTGTGTAGCTTACCATGATGTTCAATGCCAACGTCCCAATTAATAAATTGAATAATCTTCATTTTAGGGAATTTTTAGAAAAGTGGTTTTCATTGATGAGAAAGATGCAATATCCTAATGAAACACGAAAAAATATCACGCAATAGGAATATCTTCTACTACATAATGGACCAATAATGTCATGTACTATTGAAAGAATTTCTTGCAATATAAAATCATTTCAAGGGACATCCGCATATGTTCAAGTTACGAATGCACATTATTAGGCCTATTCACTGCAAAGATCACGACGAAAATGAACATCACGGCTCAAGCATGTGTTTACTAGTATAGCTTCAGAATGTCGGGAGTTGACTGTACCCCACGAACACGTAGGGACGATGTGTTTGTTTATATCCTTATCCGTTGCATCATCTGTGTTCGGCGTACTATATACCCAATGTGTCTTTAACTTCAGTCTTCAGGTAGCTGGAATACGAAGCCTAGTTATATGAATTACTAGTTTTGTTAAACTAGATGGACGACAGATGGGCAGGTAGGCAGGGAAGCAAGCAGACAGTACAGTGAGCGTAGAAATTATTCGTACAACTAATGATTTCTTAAAAAAAAGAAAGAATTTGTTGTAATTGGTGTACTAATTTTGCAGTTTATAACAAAGCATATTCTAATTATGCCATAAAATATGTAACTTACTGTAGATAATATTTTTCACGCAACAGTACGAAAATGACACTAGGATTGTGCATTATAATGAAAAGTATCACAGATCATTAAAATTAAACAAGCAAAAAGTTTTCACACGCAATATTTCACACGAATTTCGTATTTTGATTTTAACTTTTTTCACAATCCATTAGATTGTATTTTTACTTAGAACCATAGACTCTACAATATTATACGTGAAATTGGCACCAAGATCATTTCATTTTTCGGCGAATACGCTCTACAGACTTTTGAATGAAATGTGGAGTATTCTAATTCTTTTCTCCTCATAAATCCACAGATTCTCCATCGTATTGATATCCGGAGACGTAAGAGAGGTCTGAAGGTGTTTCGGGGTGTTGTGGATAACCCAAATCTTGGTATTCTTCTATGCAGTATGCTTGGGATCATTTTCCTTTATGAAAATATAGTTGTATCTAATCCCCAATTTCTCACCACAAAGTTTCAAACGGGCTTTCGGAATGTCAATATGAGAATGCTGGTCCTTGACTTTATGGACATAGTGCAGGACAATAGGTACCGTAATACGAGGGTATACTGAAAAGTAATGCCTCCTATCTTTTTGTCGCTGTGAATATATTAATAGTAATATGCGTTACGAGAGCGGTATGTTGAAGTTTTCATGTTCGAGGAAAAGTTTGAAAAAGCGAAACGTAGTTGAGCTTTTTAATTTCCGAGAATTGAAAGAAAACATACCGCTCGTGTATCGTACATTATTTTGTGCGAAGATCGTTTATTACATACCTGAAAGAGGAATTTCTAATTAGTTGCAATGAAATCTCCATCTTGGTTTCTGTTCAATGACGGAAAATTTGCAAAACAAAAAATATCTATCTTCAACATTGTTGCTTTAAAATGTTTTCTGTGTTTACTATACTCCAGCAGGCCGTGATATACGTCTGTCTTTTTTTCCCCCAGTCTATGATGAGTCTGGAATCTTGTTCATTTTTTCACGGCTTCCTTAATGTTACTTGCATCACGAATGCAGTAACTTTAGTGGAGTTGTAGAGTTTACTTAATTTTTGCAAATATTTAAAAACAATAATTAACAGTGCAATTTAGGTGAAATTGCAGTGGTAAGTTTCCAATTTATAATTATTACTATATTGAACGTCTCTAAAAATAATATGTTAAAAGCCTAAAGCAGTAAAATCAATATGTCACTTAAGCGGTAAGAAGAGGGAAATTGTTATGTGTGTTAGGTTGGGAATACTGAATGTGGAATTTTAGACTTTCCGCGGATTGGTTTTGTGCGGAAACCAAGCAAATACGCACGATCTTGCACAAAAATATTAGTGATAGTGCATTGTATTCAGTGAACTTTCTGCTTTCAGTGACGCAAGTTTCGTATCTCTGCCAGTAGAGGGCTCCAAGTTATGGAAACATGGCGGCGTGCACCAGCACTATGTCGGTGCGTCTGAAGCAGCGTCCTGTGATAGAGTTTTTAACAGCAGAAAATGTGCCTCCGATAGACATTCATCGGAGACTGAAGACATATCGAATTCGCCCTTTTTTTATTTTCTTCCTATGATCTGCATCTTATTTGCACTTATCTTAATCTCATACTACTTACATCATTAGGCTCTATTAGTAATATACCTTAGTATAGCGTGACCAGACGTCCTCTTTTAACCGGACATGTCCTCCATTTCAGACCTTTGTCCGGGGTTCGGGCGGATTTAAAAAAAAAATCAAGAAATGTCCTCCTTTTCGCAACTTGTATGCCTGATATTTTGAAACTATCTGAGTTGACGCCTTTTTCAAGTAATTTGCCTGTAGGTGGCAGCAGCATCGACGGAATATACTCTTTGCCAACGATCATAACTTTCTTTGCTCCTCCTTTTGGTAATAATTATAGTTCTCTTGGCTTTCATATGTAGCTAATTGTAAAATCATTTTATATTATTTAGTTTTATCATCAGTATGCTATAATAAAATAGATATTGACATAATTTTAAATATAATATAGGCCTAAGCGTAAATATTAATAATAATAATTATAGTTCCCTTGGCTTTCATATGTAGCTAACTGTAAAATCGTTATTATTAAGTTTTATAGTAATTATTTTGTAATAAAATAGATATTCACATACTTCTAAGTATGATATAAGCCTAAATCTGTACTGTATATTGACGTAATTTAAAGTATAATATAGGCCTAAGCCTAAATCAAAGTATATATTTTCTGTCCCTTTTTTCGAACAATGTCCTCTTTTTTTATCAATGTGAATCTGGTCACCCTACCTTAGTACCATATTTTCTTTTGCTAACGACTCCATATCATCAGCAAATTTGATGTATTTTGTTCTTCTTCCTCCTATTATCACCCCTCCCTCGTTCTGAAAACAGTTGTTCGCTAAATCCTCCAAGTAAATGTTGAACAGGGTAGGTGATAAAGGAGATTCTTGAATTTAAATACTATTATAGTCACAATCATGCCATGGTATGAAAGAAAAATTTTACAACCTCGAGCGGGAATCGAACCTGCGACTTCCTCTACTCCGGTCAGGCGCTCTACCACTGAGTTATCGAGTTCGTCTCACGCCTAACGCTTGGAATTATCCTTTCATACTGGCGACTCTGTTATAGAGTACTGTCCATAGTGTCTGATGTAATCAGCACTGCTATATAGCAGTATTTAAATTCATTAATATGTCACATCAACGGATGTGTATACGTCACCAAACATCGTAAGATGGAGATTCTTATCGTTCCACTCTTTCTATTCCGTGTACATTGCCTTAGATACTACGTAGATATATATACAGTAGTTGTAAATAAGGCTTAATTACAGCGATCGCACTATCAGAACGGACCACGTAATAAAAGATCGACCAAAAACTCAACTGAACTTTGAAATTCGAATGTAATTCATACTGTATTTATTTGTGTGAAAAGATAAGAAAAAATGTGACTAGTGTCCTAATTTCGTTATAATACAATTAGTTAATTCCTAGTGATTTGTGACTTGTGACCTGTGAATAAGAAAATAACTTTTCACTGTTTAAAGTATTAGTGACCAGCAGTTTATTCTGCTGATGATTCACTTTCACTAATGAAGTAATCGCATTACAGGAGCGACATAGCAGCTTGTTGGAACTTGTCACTATTGATAGCTGTCGCCTGTCAAATTTGTAGCTTTCAGAAACAGATCCGAGGTTTAGTGGAACAAATTCAGTGATCCTACAAAGAACAGAGCGTGCCATGCGTGACAGGCGGTAGCTTACAACAAAAATAATGACTGTGGTGGATGTAATAGTTATGGTGGTCACGGTGACTGTCTTAGTTAATGGTGGTGGGCCTGTCGGCTATAAAGATGATAGTGATGGTGTGGTGTTGGTGGTCATGTCATGTTAAATTTATTTTTATTTTAGTAGGTTATTTTACGACGCTTTATCAACAGCTTAGGCTATTTAGCGTCTGAATGAGATGAAGATGATAATGCCGGTGAAATGAGTCCGGGGTCCAGCACCGAAAGTTACCCAGCATTTGCTCATCTTGGGTTGAGGGAAAACCCTGGAAAAAACTTCAACCTGGTTTCCCGGCCAGACGCGCTGACCGTTATTCCACAGGTGTGGACCATGTTAAATTAAAACACTAATAACAATAATAATAATAATAATAATAATAATAATAATAATAATAATAATAATAATAATAATTTATTTATTGATATTGATATTTATGTGCTGGACAACAGCCATAGGCCAATAAAAGTCCAGCACAGTGATACAAATAATGCAATAAAATGAACAACTATGGTACACATTACATAATAGAGATAACAACAAAATAAAGAACATACATTACAATAATTAGTTTACAAGAATTAATACTATAATATTTTATGGAAAGGAGTTGATTCGTACAAAAGTATTAGCAATATGTGTAGAAAGATAATGCAATTAATATTAGCAAAGACATTGCCATGTTCTAATACTTCTATACATTGAATGGATCGAAATCGCCTACATGTAAGTTAGCATGTTTAATACATCTGGAGACCGGCGAGGAAGATTTAGAATTTCTAATATAGAAGAGTTTGTGATGTCTCATGTCCTTCATAGGAAAAAGAAGGCTGACACTGTTTAAGAAAGATTGACAATGTCACCTTTAAGGAGCTTACATAAGAATAAGTAATCGAGATCATGACGTCTGGCATACAGGCTTCCACATTTAAAGTGCTCGCATTTTTTATCATAGTTATACTCAGAGTTATTAGGCAGGAAACGGTAAGAACATAATGAAATAAATTTCCTTTGAATATTTTCCAGTTTTGCCGAATCAGAACTAGTAATAGAGTTCCAAACTACAGATGCATATTCGAGTTTCGATCTCACTAATGTATAGTATAGTATTAAAAGAGAGTCAGGTGTGGAAAAAGAATAAGTAATTGACCGAATTATTCCTAACATTCTTATTGCATGGTTATAAATATAATCAATGTGGTTGTGAAAATATAATTTATTGTCAATTAATACACCGAGATATCTAATACAATCTTTTCTGTTAATTAATACATTTTTTAGATGATAGTTATATTTTAGTGTAGAGGTTTTCCTTGAAAATGATATTACGTAAGTTTTGGATTCATTAATCATCATCCCGTAATCATCATCCCGTTATCAACTGACCAATTGGTAATTGAATTAATGTCATCCTGAAGAAATTGACAGTCGGCAACACTATCGATTTTTTCAAAAAATTTTAAGATCATCAGCGAATAATAGATAGTCAGAACTTATTCTTTTGCAAATGTCGTCAATGAAGATTAAAAATAGAAGAGGTCCTAAAGTTGAGCCCTGGGGCACACCACAAATAATATTAAATGGATCAGAGAGACTATTCGAAATTCGTACACTAGATTGTCTATCGTGTAAATAATTTTCAAACCAGCTTACGTAGCTTACCGGTAGTCCTATATCATCTAATTTAGACAAAAGAATAGAATGTGGAACTACGTCAAACGCCTTACTGAAATCAAAATAAAGACTTAAATAATAATGATAATAATAATAATAATAATAATAATAATAGTAATAATAATAATAATAATAATAATAATAATAAAATGAAACCTAATAAAATAAAATTGGTTGACGAATTTGTTATACATGCAATAGCTTTTCTCACATTGGACATCCATTCAAGATGTCGGATTGCTTGTCACTGAGATCCTGACAGGTCTGACCCCGCCCACTAGCCATTTGTCGCGTGTTATTATTTATTTCGATCCTGTCCGCGGGAGTTGATTAGAGGATTTGTGGGATTGCAAATGCATTTCGATGGAACTTGATTACTGAGTTCGATCACACAGATATTTTGCCGTAAATGTGATTTGCACTTTAACAATGTGACACTCGGCGTTCAGTCATTAGGAATGGAGATGCAGTACATTTAAAGCAAGCTTCCTGGCTGAGCCTCACAACGTACGACTCCATTCTAAGTAAGATTGCATTGTGTGTTAAAGAATAACGAACTAGTAAAGAATTAGTCGAACGCCGTGTCAGTAATTGCGGTGCAAGTGAGGATGATGACCATGTTGGTGATGTGACGGTTGAAACGGTGATAGTGAAAATGGGGTGATAGTATCGTGATAGTAGTGATAGTGAGATGACGACCATATTGTTTCTGATAATAGTGTGACTACTTTTGTTGATGGTTGCGTGATGATGACAGTGGGGATTGTGATTGTGAAACTAAAATAATTGGTGAAAATAATTATTATAGAGGTTGAATTGTTGGAGTGGGGATGGTGTTGAGGATTTGATAATACCACAGCCTAGTATATACAGTCACGAAGCTCAATACGTAGTAAATATGCATCCATAGATAGTTGCTAACCACTAGGTTCGCTACTATCGCCTCATTACAGACAATGCGAAATAGTACCAGCACAGTCTATTGTTCCTAGTACCCTCACAACTCAAGCTTCGTGACTGTATATACTAGACTGTGATAATACTGAATGAATGAATGAATGAATGTATGAATGAATGAATGAATTAATTAATTGAATGAGTGAAAGGATGGATGGATGGCTGCATGGATGGGTGGATGAATGAATGAATGAATGGTTGGATGAATGAATAAATGAATGACTGAATAAATGAATGGATGGTTGGTTGCATGGATGGGTGGATGGATGAACGAATAAATGAATCAACGAATGAATCAATGAAAGGATGGATGGATAGATGAATGAATGAATGAAATGAAAGGATTGATGGATAGTTGCATGTATGGATGGATGAATGAATGAAAGGATGGATGGTTGCATGTATGAGTGGATGGATGGATGAATAAGCGAATAAATGAATGAAAGGATGGATGGATGATTGCATGGATGGGTGGATGGATGAATAAATTAATGAATGAAAGAATGAATTGTTGTATGGGTAGATGATTGTATGGATGGATGGTTATATGGGTAGATGGTTATATAGATGGATGGTTATATGGACAAACGAATGAATGAATGAAAGGATGGATGGATGGTTACATGTATGGGTCGATGGATGGATGAATAAATTAATGAATGAAAGCATGGATGGGTGGATGGATGAATAAACGGATGAATGAATGAATGAATGAATGAAAGGATGGATGGATGGTTGCATAGATGGGTGTATGAATGGATGGATGAATGAATGAATAAATGAATGAATGAATGAATGAATGAATGAATGAATGAATGAATGGTTGCATGGATAGGTAAATGGGTGGTTGCATGGATGGATGGAAAGATGATGGATGAATAAATGAATGAAAGGATGGATGGCTTCATGAATTGGATGGATGTATGAATAGATGGATGGTTGCATAGATGAATGAATGAATGAATGAATAAATGAATGAATGAATGAATAAGCCATTTTTGTTCCATCAAGAGCTAAAAGGGAGAGCTCGTTGCAAACTTGTAGTGAGCTAATATACACGATATTGTGATTTGGTTCGTGTTTGTAGTCCCATCTTCTTAGGTACACTGTATCCTACATTTCGGGTTTGTGTACAAACAGTGCAACCTAGACTTCTAGAACAAGTACACGTTTGAACACATCCACACCAGAGTTTGAATTGCACAATGAGTTTTAGAACTACGCAGACATCATTAACTTAACAAACTTCGAAGTGCATGTACTAATTGTCCACATTTGTTTGTTCTGACAGGGTTTCCTGCCGACTTCCCCAGTCACTGCGGCTCCTTCTGCCCTGGACCAGTCAGTGCATTCCTGCTGTTTTGTTGAAGGAATCGGCCCATGTAGTTGCTGGTCTGCCTCCATGTGTCCCACATACTGGAGATCTGTGCTCATCTGAATCTCACCATCTCATTAATCTGTAATAATTACTTGAGTATGATGCCACTGGTTCTTATGACGTAAAATGGTAGGTAATAATGGTCATCAGTCTGCCTGGGTAGCGTAGTCGGTATAGCGCTGGCATTTTGTGCTCGAGGTTGCGGGTTCGATCCCGGTCCAGATCGATGGCATTTAAGTATGTTTAAATGCGACAGTCTCGTGTCAGTAGAAAACAAATGTTAGGTCAATAATACAGTGTTCATTGATTTGATGAAATACATTAAAGGTGATATGTTTCAGTTGTATGAACACTAATAATTAGTGTTCATACAACTGAAACATATCACCTTTAATGTATTTCATCGTGTCAGTATATTTGCTGGCATATAAAATAACTCCTGCGGGACAAAATTCCGGCACACCTACGACGCTGATATAACTTCTGCAGTTGCGAGCGTCATTAAATAAACCATATTTTTTTTTATAACAGTCATCATGGTTACGATGATAGTGGTAGCCACATTAGTGGTAGTAGTATTCGAGATTATGGTGGTGATGATTGTGACAATGGTGGCTATGGTGAAGAAATAGCATGAATGATTGTGACAACATTGAAAATGACGATGCGGTGGGAACTAGTTGAAACTTGTTTAGCTAGTGTTGGTGGTGGTGGTAATAGTAATAATAGTAGTAGTAGTCGTAGTAGTAGTGGTAGTAGTAGTAGTAGTAGTTGTAGTAATAGTAGTATATTGTCTGATTGTTATAGTAAATGAGACAATGGAGTGATAATTATTATTCTGGTGGTGATAATGGAAGTGAACATAATATTAACAGAAGTGGCTGTGGTAGTGATGTTAGATATGGTGGCTGGTGACCAAGGAATTGGCGATGGCGTTAGTGATGTCAGATGCAGTGACGATGATGTGATGTTGGTGTCAGTCTTGCTGAAAACTATACTCATAATGCACTATATGTTAGAATCTGTCCAACGTGGTCTTCGCTTAGTTTTGCAGAGACTGATTTGTTAAAAAAAATAATAATAAAAATCGTTCGCACCTATACATAAGTGCTCCCAAATATTGACATTACTTTTTCTGAAAACTTACGAGCGAGATGGAATTTAAACAAATAAATAATACTTACTTACTTAAAATTGGCTTTTAAGGAACCCGGAGGTTCATTGCCGCCCTCACATAAGCGCGCCATCGGTTCCTATCCTGTGCAAGATTAATCCAGTCTCTATCATCATATCCCACCTCCCATCTACGTCTCGGTCTGCCCAAAGGTCTTTTTCCCTCCGGCCTCCCAACTAAATGCATTTCTGGATTCGCCCATACGTGCTACATGCCCTCTCCATCTCAAACGTCTGGATTTAATGTTCCTAATTAAGTCAGGTGAAGAATACAATGCGTGCAGTTCTGTATTGTGTAACTTTCTCCATTCTGCTGTAACTTCATCCCTCTTAGCCCCATATATTTTTCTGAAAACCTTATTCTCAAACACCCTTAATCTCTGTTTCTCTCTCAGAATGAGAGCCCAAGTTTCACTACCATAGAGAACAACCGGTAATATAACTGTTTTATAAATTCTAACTTTCAGATTTTTTGACAACAGAGTAGATGACAAAAGCTTCTCAACCGAATATGAAGACGCATTTCCCATATTTATTCTGCGTTTAATTTCCTCCCGAGTGTCATTTATATTTGTTATTGTTGCTCCAAGATATATGAATATTTCCACCTCTTCGAAAGATAAATCTCAATTTTTATGTTTCCATTTCGTAAAATATTCTGGTCATGAGACATAATCAATATACTTTGTCACTTTATAACCACAATACATTTTTTTTTTAAATTGTTAACAATGCAGCGTTGTATAACTTCTACGAGATGAGGCCGAGGATTCGCCATAGATTACCTGACTATTACTTTGTGATTGGGGAAAACCTCAGAAAAACCCAACCAGGTAATCAGTCCAAGCCGGAATCGAATCCACTCCCGAGCGCAACTCTAGATCGGCAGAGAAGCGCCTCAGCCGACTGTTCTACTCCGGTGGTCACCTTATTCTCCTTACCTCCCCATTATCTTGGTATGTGCATTTCCCTTGTTTGATTTATCGCTTCAACCAGACGTACTTTTACGTGAAGATATGAATCATAATTAAGCACCCACACATGTTACTATGCATTTGTCGATTTTTTTTTTGTAGTTGAAACTTCTGGCTAGTTGAAATGTAATATCTTTCACCAACACACCGGGGTTCGAACTCTGGAAACCATTCTTGTCGCCGTTAGATTAACAGTATGCTTCTGAAGTTTATGCTGTAGCTAATGTGCTAATGCTCGTAACGATGTTTTCATCAATATTGATTCATACTTGTGTCTAGGCCTTTAATCCCGCTTTACTGAGGGGAGCTCTCACGTATTGTTGCATGGTTTTCGATGTATGGAGCACTCGACAGAACTCCTCGCGTGAATGATCACCCCTCTACCTTTGCACAACAACTCGGGGCAGCACATTTAAATGCACACACACACATCCCTGCTTCGAAGCCTCTAACCCCAGCGTGAGCTTCGAGAGTGACGTTGACACTGGCTGATCAGTAACGAGATGCACTCTCTTGTACAGCGCTACGCGGGTGGTCTAGTTGGATTAGTTACAGGGGCCCTTCTTATGTGCCCTAAAGTGACAATAAATCTCAGACGTCTTCCGTTTCTTTTTAATTTGGAAACTCGTATTCAAACTGGCTTAAAATCACTTGGCAACGAGGAATACTTCTTTGGGGTTTAAGGGAAGACTCCACTGAAAATTATGAAAATTTTTCCAAAATTTTTTAGCTATTTCACTTATTCAGAATTTATATTTTCATACCCCAAATGGATTCAGCTCAATTCTGATTAAAATACCCGTATGTTTACACTTTTTAAATGAAGGCTGGAAGGGGGCGTGGAATTTAAAGAGCTGTCAAAATTGTTTTTTCATCGAAGAATTCTTTTTTAAAAATTCTGATTACAAATCTAGTAACTTTTTGCTGGCTCCCTGAAGTTATTAGATGAATGTAGCGGAGGAGAACATAAATATTTATTTTATTTTCAAATCTATTTTTCTGTGTTCATTTTTGTTGATTCAACACCAACTTTCTTATGCCAAATATTAATCAATCTGGATGAAATTTTTACTGCAAGTATTTATGAGGTAGCTGCACGTTTCTATGCATTTATTTCGTGAGAAGTGCCGCTAGTTTATTTTATTAATATTTTTCTTAAGAAAAATATTAATAAAATAAACTAGCAGCATTAATGCTTAAGAAAAATATTAATAAAATAAACTAGCAACATTTCTCATAAAATAAATGCATAGAATCATGCAGCTACCTCATAAATACTTGCAGTAAAAATTTCATCCAGATTGATTAATATTTGGCATAAGATAGTTGGTGTTGAATCAACAAAAATGAACACAGAAAAATAGATTCGAAAATAAAATGAATATTTATGTAAATTAATATTCTCCTCCGCTACATTCATCTAGTAACTTCAGGGAGCCAACAAAAAGTTACTAGATTTGTAATCAGAAATTTTAAAAAAGAATTTTTCGATTAAAAACAATTTTGACAGCTCTTTAAATTCCACGCCCCCTTCCAGCCTTAATTAAAAAAGTGTAAACATACGAGTATTTGTAATCAGAATTGAGCTGAATCCATTTGGGGTATGAAAATATAAATTCTGAATAAGTAAAATAGCTAAAAAAATTGGAAATTTTTCATGATTTTCAGTGGAGTCTTCCCTTAAAGTATTTGTAACAAATAGAGATGGGAACGATATTTCGGTTTTTACGAAATACCGATATTTTCGTTTCGATATAGCAATATATCAGTATCGAAATTTTGATTCTTTTTTTTTTTAGTTGGTTATTTTACGACGCTTTATCGACATCTTAGGTTATTTAGCGTCTGAATGAGAAGAAGGTGATAAATGCCGGTGAAATGTGTCCGGGGTCCAGCACCGACAGTTACCCAGCATTTGCTCATATGGAGTTGAGGTAAAACCCCTGAAGAAACCTAAACCCGGTAACGTGTCTCGACCGGGAATCGAACCCGGGCCACTTGGTTTAGTGGCCAGACGTGCTAACCGTTACTCCACAGGTGTGGACTGATTCCGTGTATATATATATATATATATATATATATACATACATACATATATACATATGAACATATTTCATTGACAGAATGTAAGTAGGTACCTACGACATTTTTTAAAAAGAATATACTCTTGTAGAAACGCTTGTGAGAACCTCTTTATAATTGTCTGGGTTTCTGTACAGCTTAAGATGTCTTTCATTGGAAGTAAACTTCCCTAATTCTCATTCACTTCAGACTTTAACAATTCCCAGTATTAATCCCTTGTGACGTCACCCTACACAACAATTCCTAATTCAATTAGGACATCCTTCCACAACCCTTCGTTCCTGAATATTAATCTTGACAAATTTGTCGTACCTTTTTAATTCCATTTATTGTACTTGGGAAGTTGGTCGGAATTATTACATTTAAATCCACGCTGACGATGAAAAATGTTTGTGATTAAACCGTTTTAAAACCGGCTTTAAGTCCGTAATTTATTGCCACTTGTGGGTTTCCTGTATTGTCAGAGGGGATGTAGACTCCCGAGGGGAAGTCCCACGACCCTTGCAGAAAACCACTTCGCTGTCATAGAAGTCTGAGCCGATATCCGGTCTGCGCGGTTTCCTGTTTGCGAGGGGTTGCCATCTCTTGAAAAAAAATATATTTTACACTTCACAAAACATATTCTCTTTCCATCTTTACTAAATTTAGTACTTCAGCTACATAATTTAGCCTTTAAGAAAGAAGGTATAATATTTCTTCTTGAAGTTTCACTTGTAGACGTTAGTAAATTACTTAGTAGAAGAATCTATGTGCATATGCAAAGACAATCAGACTGTTGAACATTTAATTTTTCACTGTCCAGTTTTCGAAAGAAAAAGACATTTTTTAAGATATCATATCTCGGACTGCAATTTAAGTTACTGCACACCCGTTTACCATTTACTTAGGAAAAAATGTTGTTATAAACAATTCACAGTGTTCATACTCCACATCTACGCAAGACTGTAGCTGTTAAGTGTATGTAAATTACTGATAATATAAAACCCTATTATACTATCTAAAACAAGGTGTCTCTCTTTGGGACATAATAATAGTAATAACAATAATAACTATGTTTGTATTATGGATTTTAGTATTGTTCAGTGTTTTATGACAGGTATATAGTTTGTAACCGTAAGTAATTTTGTTTTTATCTCTTTACTATCGCAAACCATGAATCGAAAATTGTAACTACGTTATTTCTTGTGTTATCTTGTGTGCTGCTGTTTATTGCTTCAATGTTTCTGATTAAGGTATTTATATATAACCAAAAGCAACTGAATATCATTTCCATATTCTCTCCTATTGTTTATTGTTACTACCTATATATTAGCTGTTTACTCTATAACTAAGTCAATTTTGTGCATTATCTCTTTATTATTGTTTAAAATTATGTATAAATTCGCAAATTTATGTCATATTCTTGCAATATCTCTACACCTTCGTTTATAATTTCTAATTTACGTATTTATTTTTTTTAACTGAATGTAATTATCGTATAATGTATTTAGTATTATTTACTGTCTATTAATTAATGTACTAGGCGCATCCAGAAAGTAAGTTTCCCTATTTAAAAAAAAAGAACACACACTTTCAGGAAAAACATTTATTGGCAACAGGTACAGCAATGTTTCAGCTATTTTTCAACAGCTGAAACTGAGACACTTGTCGTATCGTGGGATCAACTTTTGTATCCCTCTGTCGTAGAACTCTGCCGCCTGTGAATGGAACCAGCGTGTGACAGATGTCTTCAGCTCTTCGTCGTTGCCAAAACGCTCACCGGAGGACAGGAATTTCTTGAGGTGCAAGAAAACGTGAAAATTGCTGGGAGCAAGATCAGGACTGTAGGGTAGATGATCAAACAACTCCCAGCCAAATTCCGCCAAAACAGCTGCTGTGCGCCGAGCCGTTTGTGGACGAGCATTGTCATGGAGGAGCACAACACCTGCAGTAAGCATTCCACGCCTCTTGTTTTGAATGGCACGTCGCAAATTTCGCAGTGTTTCACAGTAACGGTCAGCGTTCACTGTTTTACCTCTTGGAAGGAAGTCAATGAGCAGAATGCCCTTCCTGTCCCAGAACACCGTGCACATCACTTTCCGTACCGACTGCGTCTGTTTGAATTTCGTCCTGACCGGAGATCCACTATGCCGCCAATGCATTGACTGCTGCTTGGTTTCCGGGGTGAAGTGCGAAATCCAAGTCTCATCGCCCGTGACGATCCTGTCGAGGAACTCGTCGCCGTCATCGTGATACCGTTGCAGAAATGTCAGTGCTGCTCCTAAACGTTGCATTTTGTGTTCGGGTGTCAGGTTTTTCGGCCCCCATCTAGCACACACTTTTTTGAACAGCAGGTGCTTAGTGACAATCTCATGCAACCAGGATCGCGATATCTGCGGAAAATGGCTGCTCAGCTCCGTAATCGTGAAGCGACAATTCTCCATGATGCACTGCCGCACCAGCTCAACACGGTCAACATTGATGAGGGACGTTCGCCCACTGCGCTCTTCATCATGGACACATTGACGAGCTTCGGAAAACTGCCTACACCAGCGACGCATCATCTGCTTACTCATGATGTTCGGCCCATAGACCTGACAGAGCTGCCGATGAATTTCAATTGGCGCAATGCTTTGTGTGCTTTGTGCATTAGAGAACTTTATCACCGACTGAACCTCGCAGGCGGCGGGAGAAGGAATAAGAGCTTCCATTTCGGACCACTGCTGCCACGCTACTGGCACCAGGCGGGACCTGTCCGGCTGGCATATGATTGATACGTCATAGATCTGTTACGCATGCGCAATTGACACAGCTAATTGTTTACTTTCAAGGGGAAAAAATCGGGAAACTTACTTTCTGGATGCACCTCGTATTTATATTGTAACTATGACTTAATCCTACTACTACTTCTTTAAAACTGTATATTATCTCTACATAATGTATTTCACATGTAACAAACTACAACCCTAATATACCAAAGGGTAATGTGATTTCAATGTTTGGGTAACAATAATAATAATAATAATAATAATAATAATAATAATAATAATAATAATAATAAATTATTTAGTATAACATGTAAAACATAACTACTCTTACAATTGTGTTACGATCACCACCATTACAACTACTATTATTGCTAAGTTATTACTTTTATTACTACTATTACTGTTACTTAAATATGCTACCAATAATTCTATGACTTACTACTACTATTGCTACTACCGTTAGTAATAGTACTAATGGTAGTCCTATGATCGTTAATACTGTTGCTAGTAGCTCTACTATTATGACTGCTCCTGGCATTGTTACTTCTATTATTAATACTGGTATTTTCATCGCTGATACTACTGCCACAAGCAGTACTACTGATATCGCTCCTGGTGCTAGCTATTATCTACTAAAGCTTCTAATGCAAGATAATAATTCTGGCAGATTCTTTTATGTTGGAGTTAGTATACAACCCTTGACTTATCTATCCCGTTACTAGTTTTTAAAGTCAGAAATGCATATAGAGTGTTAGTTGAAAGGCCGGAGGGAAAAATACTTTTGGAGAGGCTGAGACGTAGATGGGAGGATATTAAAATGGATTTGAGGGAGGTGGGATATGATGCTAGAGACTTGATTGATCTTGCACAGCATAGGGACCAATGGTGGGCTTATGTGAGGGCGGCAATGAACCTCCGGATTCCTTAAAAGCTGTAAGTAAGTAGTATTACTATTATATTATTAATTTTACTATTATAATTATTATTATTTTTTTTTTTAATTTTTGTACACAGCGGCGCTCTTTTGCTACTGGTGAACTATGTAGCCAGAAACCAAGTTCTATTGAATCTGAAATGCGTAATTGCTTAACATAATGGCGGATTATGCATTGCTGGGCAAAATTGTGACAGTAATAGATCTGAGAAATCGGTACATACAGTTCTGTTCAAACGGTTTTGTACACAACGACGATGAAGACGATGACGACGACAACGATGACGATGATGATGACCAGGCTTCGAGACTTTGGACCCGAGACAATAAGTTTACTGTGCATGTACTATAGGTTGTTGACTCGCTGCAGGTAGATAGAGATGTGTTGAGGTAACAACGTTGCTGTTTAGAGTAGAGTACAGTAGTATGGGGAAACACACACATATGTACATTCTGAAAGTAAATATGCATTACACAATGATAATGTCAAGAGAATACGAAAGCATTTACTCTTCGGTCTTTTATAAGCATTTGTGTTTAATTATACAGTGTTAATGGTGGAAATAAATATGCATCAATGTTAATTTCTTCATTTATCCTATTGGTCGTCTTTAGGAAGTGCAGTTACAGTACCGAATTGCAATGTACTACAAGATACATTTTCAGTGTCTCAAACATAAATCTTTTTCGGCTATCTGCCAAACACAGTTTGTACTGACTTGAAAAGCTGCGTTGTATGTCACATGACGTGATAGGCGCAAAACGAAGAAACCTAACATCATTGCAGTCTCTAAGAGACAGTCCTTTATTCTCGGGTGACTTTATGTCTACTAATTTGCTGTTTATATTACACAATGTTCCATATCCGTTATTTTTACATAAAATTGATTTCCACTTCTGTTTTACACGTTCAGTAACCGGTGTACTTGGTGTCTTATTAATTCTCTGTCATTTTCTCAATTAATTTGAGGGCTTCCGGCATCTCTTGCTCTGACTTTTCTAACCGTGTAATAGTTTCAGACACAGTTTTAAAATAGGTTTGTATGAAAACCAAATTATTCATCAGAACCTTCAAATCCAGATCGTTTTCCTTTACGTATTTGTTGGCATTCATTCTACAGTACCCCCCCACCTACTATACGCTTTACCACTATACTCAGTATGCCATTATGCGCATTTCCCACTGAACTGCTCTATTGGGTCCGAAGTCTCGAAGTCTAATGATGACAATGATGTTAAATGTATATGTACAGAACAGAGCAGCATCGTTTGACCGCCGTTTTTTCGTGATATGATATCCTGCGTATATCTGTCCAATTGCAACAGTTGAAAAGTGAAACTAATTTGCTGATTGTTTTAAGAATTCCTCACTGCTACAAAAACAGTGAAAGAGTCTTGCTGTTATGTTGGGATATTAGCAGTCTAGTCTTTCTCCTAATAGACGAAGCGCGAGGCAAAAAGTGCTATTTTCCAGAAACACTGTTTTTACACCCTCTTCCGATCACAATAGCGGCAGTACTTCAGCGGAGAAACGACGGGGATCCAGGCGGCTCTGTTCCTACATAATTATCTGAGCGTCTCCCCATTTTCCTAATGATGCGCCATCTAGCCAGGAAATTCATTTCCACCATTGTTCATTAATATTCCGCCGTAGGTGACTGTGTGTGTTTCTCCCTCTGCTGGATAGAAGTACGTTACTTCCTCTCAGAATTCAAAATTTTATACTGCTTAGCCGGCTTGAAGCAAGGGGGTGTAACTCTTATGATGGAAATTGTATCCTCATAGAAGTTCTTTAGTTTGTCGCATTGCGTCGGAGTGTCGTAGCTGTGTTCCGATAGAAATGACGAGAAATTGGTTATAATGTGTTGCCAATCCAACAACTTCATATACCTAGATATTATAAATACCCGTTGTTTACAGGATTTTTCAATTTTATAACATTGATATTATTAACGAACTATAAAATCATCTTTTTTGTATAGCCGATTTACAATTTGATCGGGAGACAAAGTAGCACTTACACGCGCACGCACGCACACACAATATGACTTGTTAAAGTCTGTATGATGAATCTTGTCTCACTGTGAAAAGAGAGAGAAAGGAGATATGTCTTACCTCGTCTGTGTTGTTATTGCGATGGGGGGGGAGTGAAGCGATGCCAGTGGCGGAAGGGACTAGTTGATACATTCTGTAACCCAAAACAAAGTAATTAAAATATCTCTCTTCGTACTGTAAAGTTCCGTCACTGAGCTTGTCTTTCAAGAAACTGAGTTCCGGTAGCCTGTACAATAACAAGATTTTGAAAGGAATCCTGAAAATTTACAACCCTCCTATAATCTCCACCCTCATTTGAAGGGACTTGGTTTTATTGCTACTGAGACAAGATAAACCTTACCAGGTATAGAAGTTTATTTAGGATAATTTAGTAGCACTCCATATTCATAATATGAGCCGTTCAGAGCAAAAGTGGTGTAAGTAAAAATTGGGTAACGAGGTTTAAAGTAAAAATTCTGTAAAATACAGCGCAAAATAGAAATGAATATGTCCTTCTTGCTATCCACGGACTACTAATAGTTTAAATAAACTGAATATTAATTGCTACTTTGCGCTTTATTTTACAGGATGTTTACTTTAACCCTCATTACCCATTTTTGACTTACACCACTTCTGCTCTCAACGGCTCATATTTTGATGACACAGTTGTAATTTTTTAGAGTTTCAACCTCAATTAGTGTATATGAAAATGTTAATTATTGTATAAATTTTATTAAAAATGGTTACATAGCAATTTACTTTGACTAAATGTTTCCGAAATTGCTTTGATTTCATTTAAATACCTTAAATGCCACAGGTAAACAACAATTAGAATCTTACGATAAATGAAATGTAATAATTTATAATGCTGGTTATTCAATTATTAATGATGATTGCAAAATGTTCTCCTCAAGTGAAATACTTAGAAATCATTACTGAATAACAATTAAGGTGAGATAAACATGTTTCTTCTTTACGTAACAGACTTCGTAAAGCAACTTTTTGTTATTCTTCGCTTTTACATCCCTACAAATATTCTGTGATTAATATATGTAGATTTGGTTCAATCTGACATCTAATATGGGAAGAAACAACAAAATTTACACTTTCTGCAATGATATTGTTTCAAAACCGGGTAATTAAAATTCGCTTAAAAAGTCAATTGATTACCCAACATAATTTATTTATTCCGTTTTTAGTGTTCTCCATATTCAGCAAATATAAATAAAGATCCATTACTAATTTTTCACCATAAATATTAAAAAATTAAAAAAACGATTGACAGGTTCTACCGGAAGAAATCTGACATGTACTTCAGCTGAATTTAAATCTTATACAACCACTGGACTAAATCACAGCCAGAGTTACGGGCCAAAGTGACACAACTGTCTATCATTCTATCATTGGTTATTTCAATTTTAATAGATCTTAGAATAATATTAAGCGAATTGTTTAGTATTTCTTTTTCCTTTTTCTTAATATCAAGTGTATTTGTTCAAATTTATATCCTGTTCTTTATACGATTCTCTCTTTTTTAAATTAGCAATTCCCTTTTTCTAAAATTAATGTATAAATTTTGTAATTTTACTGGACTTTTATTATTTTGTATTTGGGTACAGAATTGTAATTTATAGGAACTAACCCCGAACACGGTCCACCGTTGTGGCTGAGGAGTTAGCGAGTCTAACTCCAAACCCAGCGGTTCCGGGTTCGATTCCCAGTCAGGACGAGTTGTCTGGGAGAGGTTTTTTCGAAGTTTTCCGTCACTCCTATGGATGAATATCAGGTAACTTTATTAGGCAATTGGAACCCCACTCATCTTCGCCAATTCCTTTCCTCCCCCATCATCCTTTCCTCATCATACCGTTTCTGGTTTTTCAGATCACTATAACGGCGGCCTCCAGAAGCTGCTGATTCCCTCGACCGGCCTTCGTGGAATGTAGTTCAGCGATGTTGGATGCTTCTGCAATGGCACTCGAGGCGGACCTACAGTATTCGGGGGAGGAGTTTCACCTCGGACCGACAGGGGGAATTTGGGGGAATTTGCCGTAGCAGGAATGGTATATGGATTCTGTCGGTTGTAGGGTCCGGTCGTTAAGAGAGTCATGTGGTTAGGGCGGTGCGCGTAGGAGATCTGTGGCATGCAACTCATTCCATATCGAGGGTTAGGGCAAAGGTCGCAGTACTGGGCCAACCGTGCCCCCCTCAGTTGAATTCCATTCCATTCCGAAAACGAGCTTGCTCAGACGGGTATGTTCAAGTTTATTCTATGTATTTATTTTATATTGTAGTGTGTAGCAATAAATACAATTTGAATTTTGAATTGAATTTGAAGTACGTCATCTCACTCCTTCCTTATGAAACAAAATTTGTAGGAATACAATGAAGAACTCGTGGTTAATCCTCTGTAGCATTTTCATCGATCACGAAATCACTCTATTAGTACGCACAGAAGAGGTATAGAGTGTATAAGTCGCATACAAGTGCAACAAGAACTTCCATCTCAGCAGGACGCAGCCTGCAGACTCGAAGGGCAGCGTCTTACGTCTTGAAATCCTTCTCGTGTTCTTTGTAAATTGATTACTGTAAATGTGCTTAAACGCCTGCGGTTCCCAACAGTGTGTTCTGACTGTTATTCTACAAGGCGTGCAGCATGCATGTTCAATAATTCAGCAGCCATGAGATTGGTCAGCTGGACGCCCCAATGATGCCTTATTATGTTTTTCTATAAGTGCAACGGAGACGGTGATTCCGCCGTGTTTGTACGAGAAGAATGTTGATCTGCTTCTCCATGTTCCATTTAAGGATTGCGTCTTTTATGAAAGTGTACCGTAATAATTCCCGTGCATATTCATCGAGACCATTATATATTATTACTATTTAATACGAGAAAAATTCGTACCGGCACCGGGAATCGAACCCAGGACCTCTCAACTCTGCGCGCTGAGCGCTCTTTCCAACTGATCTATCCCGGGACACGATCCACAGCGCCGGCCGAACCCCTCTCGTAATGCTTTTTACGGCCTTACTACCTGCATTTGAGACGATACAAGTCATATATGCAGGAGCGCATATTTAAATGACTTTGTGGCCATATTCATTAGTTTGTGACAACTGCTAACAGTTAATACATCACATATTCATTTTGTATGAGGTCTCGCCCACCTCATTGAGTATTACACGGCTACTATGAAGAAGCCAATATGTATTATTACTATTTAATACGAGAAAAATTCGTACCGGCACCGGGAATCGAACCCAGGACCTCTCAGCTCTGCGTGCTGAGCGCTCTTTCCAACTGAGCTCTTTCCATTAATTATTGATTCATAAATGGTTCTTGTTTTCATAACATGGGAGGAGTGATAGTAGCAGGAATAATAATTAAGTGTATGAGATTTGCCGATTATATGGCATTGTTAGCAGAGCAAGAGACGATACAAAGGGATATGCTACTGGAGCTAATTGACAGCTGTGAGCAATATGGGATGAAGGTAATTGCAAACAAGACGAAGACCATAAATATCGGAAGAAAAATATAGAAAATAAACATGCAAATTCTAAGTGCGGCAGTAGAGCAAGTGGACAGCTTCAGATATTTAGGGTTTACTATAAGAAGTAACATGAACTACTGCCAGGAAATCAAGAGGCGAGTAGCAATGGTAAAGAAAGCTTTGAAAGGAAAAGAAGAATCTTCTTGTGGATCTCTGTAAATAGAACTAAGGATCAGATTAGTGAAGTGCTATGTGTGTAGTGTGGCATTATATGGAGCAGAAACATGGAAGTAAAGAGAAGCCACTAGAAGAATTTGAAATGTGAATATGGAGAAGAAAGGATAGACAAAACAGGAAATGTAGCTGTGTTGGAAAGAGTGGGTGAAGAAAGAATAATGCGGAAACTGATCAGGAAGAGAACAAGAAATTGGCTGGGTCACTGGCTGAGAATGTACGGAAGGAATGGTGAACGGGAGAAGAGTTCGGGGCAGAAGAAATCAGATGATATTCGACATTAAGGTATATGGATCATATGCGGAGAAGAAGAGAAATACAAGGAGAAGAAGAAAAATTCAAGGAGAATATAACACGGAGAATAAAAAGAGAACAATAGGAATACAAGGAGAACAAGGAAATACAAGGAGAAGAAAGGGAATAATAAGGGGAATTCAAAGAGGAAAAGAGAAATACAAGGAGGAGAAGAAAAATTCAAGGAGAATATAACTCGGAGAATAAAAAGAGAACAATCGGAATACAAGGCGAACAAGGAAATACAAGGAGAAGAAAGGGAATAATAAGGGTAATTGAAAGAGTATAAGAGAATTACGAGGAGAAGAAAAATTCAAGAAGAATGTAACACGGACAATAAAAAGAGAACAATCGGAATACAAGTAGAAAAGAGGAATAGAAGAAGAAGAAGAAGAAGAAGAAGAAGAAGGGGAATATACAAGGAGAGCAAACAGAATACAACGAGAACACAGCGAATAAGAAGGGAACAATAGAAATGGAAGGAAAACAATGGGAATAGAAAGCTAGCAAGGGGAATGAAAGAGAACAATGGGGATACAAGGAGATGAAGGAGAATGAAAGACGAATAAGGGGAATATAAGGATAACAAGGGAATATATGGGGAACAAGGGGAATAAAATAAAACAATGGGCAATACAGAGACAGCAAGAAGAATAAAAGGAGAACAATGAAAATAAGGAGAATAATGGGAACACAAAGAGAAAAACGGGAATACAAGGAGAACAAGGAAAATTCAAGGAGGACAATGAGAATGCAAGAAGAGCAAGGGGATTATAAGAGAAGGAGGAGAATATAAGGAAAACACGAGAATGCAAGGGAAGCAAGGAAAATTCAACGAGAGAACGAGGGAAATGCAAGGAGAACGAGGGGAATAAAACGAGAATGAAGGGAATACAAGGAGAACCGTGGAAAATACAAAGTGGAAAAGAGGATGAGAAAGAGAAGACGTGGAATACAAGGAAATCAAAACAAATATAAGGAAGACAATGAGAATCCTGGGAGAACAAGTGGAATTCAAGAAAGAGAGGGGGAATGCAACGCGAACGATGAAAATTAATGGAAAAAAAGAGTAACACAAGGGGAACGGTGGGGAATACAAAGATAACAAGTGGAAGAAAAAGATAACAAACGAACGAAGAAAATTAATGGAAAAAAGAGTAACACAAGGGGGACGGTGGGGAATACAAAGATAACAAGTGGAAGAAAAAGATAACAAATAATAATAATAATAATAATAATAATAATTCGTGGCGCTACAGCCCACGAAGGGTCAAGACCGACCAGCCGGTTGCTGGCGTCACGGCCACATCCCGAAGAAGAGGTGAACGATCATGAAACCAGAAAAGATGACAAGTGGAAGACAAAGATAAGTGAAATACAAGAAGAACCAGGTGAATGCAAAGATAACAAGGAGAATAAAATAAGACAAAGGAGAATACATGGAGAGCAATGAGAATCTACAAAGAGAAAAAGAGAACAAGAATAAGGGAAATACAAGGAGAACAAGGGAGAACTGTCAAGATAACCGCCCCATACATACAGAGGAGAAATACATAGATCTACGTTAAAACCGTTACAACTGATTTCTAGTAAACAACCATTTTGCGATCTTTTGTGTCTGAAATAATGACACACCTATTATTGGTATAAATTAGGATCTCCTCTCATTCGTAATATAATAAAATTCTGAGTTAGTAAAATATGATGCTGAGGTCAATAGGAGCCATACTTGTGTTAAAAGAAAAACTATGGATATATTTTCCTAACTAAGTTTGAGCGAAAATCTTAGTATAATATTTCCAGTACTTTCGCTTAATGTAAACTCGTTCTCTTCTCGGAATTCATGTTTATAGAGACCTTATTAAAGCCGTGGAATTCGTTGATTTCTCTAAGGAAAGAGTTTAGTAAAGCCGGGTTATAGACTTTTTCGAAAAGGAAACAGAGTGTCTGAGATTGAAGCTGCCAAAATGATACCTTGCTAACCATAATTTGGTCTACAGATGTGGAGTAACGGTTAGCATGTCTGACCGTGAAACGAGCTGGCCCGGGTTCAAATCCATGTTGGGACAACTCACCTAGTTGAGGTTTTTTTTCTGAGAATTTCCCTCAATAACTGAAGCAGAATTCCTGGGTACTTTCGGTGTTGGATATGCACTCAGTTCGCCTTCATAATTAAACTTCCCCTCTTTCTTCATAATTTCTGTTTCTTTGCCATATTACGAGCTCTCTTCCAATGTATAATGAGGGTCACATAAGAACAGTTTTTAAACAGCAAATATTGCCGTCTTGTCAGTGTTGCCAACTGTTGCCGGATATCATACGAGCTTACGTACTAAATGACTTATTTCCTTACTGTACTTTATGTTGGAAGGTTATTCTAAATAATTTAATAATTTGTAATATATTTTCGTAGGTAAACTATACGGGAAAGAGATCAACATGTCAAGTATTTTGTCTGGCAATACAAAATTCTTTGGTTTGACTAAACTATTGACTCACGAGACCTAACCTAAAATGTATTTAGTTTGACCACATGAAATTATTATTACTAACTCCGAAAACTTACCTGATTATAGTCTTGAATTATAACCACAACGCAACACATAAAATATCTATTATGTATTAATATTAATACTGATATTAATTAATTATTGGTATGTTCAAATTTCACTAGCGTCCAGTAATCGGCTCAGAAATCTAGTACAATTTTAATTTCATGGAACTCCAGTACTGAGAAATGTTGTCGACATTTGTCTCAGCTGCCAACATACCAGTTACAAAATCACTACATTTGTAGTATTTGTCAGTATCGAAATTCGAAACGAAGTTGGCAAAAGAAAATTCAACCTGCAAACTAGAAAATCATCACAATCTACTAGCATATATGGTTATGGGGGAAAAATGGTTAGGTTTCACCCTTAGGGTATGAAGTAAGCTGACCCGGACTATAGAGTCGGCTGTGAACTTGGACTCCGTGGTATGTAGCTGATGATAATGCTGTATGCACCGTGGGTCTCTCCTGGGCTAATGGTAGCCCGTGGGACCGGGTTTAGAGACCGCGGTAATGCCTACGCGGAAAGGTAAAGGGATTCTGTAGGCTGTAGGGGAATTCGGAGGCGGTCCGTAGGGGAATCTGTAGCGAGGAGGGATTTAGGCATGCACACCATTCCATTTCGGGTAATGCGATGGGCTTACCCAAGCGGCCAGCGTGCGAGATGGAGTTACGTTGGTATCATGATTGATTGCCAATTTGGTGTCGACTATCGATTCAGTTACAACACCCAGGTCCAATGGAGTCCGCGATGAATGTATCTTCATCCCCCTAAGAATTCTGCAACCTCCTCAGATAGGCATCATCTTTAAGCAAATTGTGGTACTACATCTTCTCCTTTCAAACCATTGAAAGATAATACATGAAGTTGAATTTATTGAAGGCGAAATAAGTCCGAGGTCCACCGCCGAATGTTACCCAGCAATTCTGCTTTAATTGGTTGAGATGTAAAAGCTCGGAGGAAAACCAATCAGGTAACTTTTCCTAACCAGATAATTAGTTCCCATCAGGATTTGAACCCGGGTCAGCTAGTTTCACGGCGATGGTTATAATCTGTGGAATACTCGGTCATGAAAATAAAGTGAATAAAAATTGATTGCCTACCAAACGATCTGAGTTCCTATATTTGTTTCAGTCCCACCCAAACTTGTGGCATAACTCCTCCAACATAATTATATGAGCCGTTCAGAGCAGAAGTGGTGTAAGTCAAAAA
This sequence comes from Periplaneta americana, assembly GCF_040183065.1. Lineage (NCBI taxonomy): Eukaryota > Metazoa > Arthropoda > Insecta > Blattodea > Blattidae > Periplaneta > Periplaneta americana. The sequence goes on from NC_091122.1 coordinate 62,547,269, forward strand.
TGGGTAATGCGGGTTAAAGTAAACATTCTGTAAAATACAGCGCAAAGTAGCAATTAATATTCAACTTATTTAAACTATTAGTAGTCAAGAACATGTTAATTGCTACTTTGCGCTGCATTTTAAGACTTTTTACTTTAAACCTCATTACCCAATTTTGACGTACACCACTTTTGCTCTGAACGGGTCATATATATATCACCGATCTGTGAGGCCCTTTGCTTACTTACTTACTTATGGCTTTTAAGAAACCCGGAGGTTCATTGCCGCCCTCACATAAGGCCGCCGTGGGTCCCTATCCTGAGCAAGATTAATCAGGCCTGTGTAAGGCCCTTCGTTAAATAAAAATGTTCTCAACCAAAGAGGCAGCAAATTTGCTTTGGTAATAACAGAAAGAACTGTGTTAAATCTTGAATTTCTATGCGGAATACACATAATTTAAATTTATTTTTCTTAAAGTGTAAAATTTTCCCATTAATGTTCCTTAATTTCCGAAGAATTATCAGGGACGACTCTGTCAGGACCCAATTAAGTGCCTTCTATTTCGTATTATAGAAAGTTTGAGAGGTGCTGCAGACTATACAGGTTGCACCGTAAGTAATGTCACTTCTTTCAGGGGCTTACTCTGTGAGATATTTCAAACAAAAATGTTTAATACAATTTTGCTCGTTTCTGCTTCCTTTTCTAGATAAAAATTGTTTTTAAAAGTAAAACATTTCATAGTGCATGAATTTATTTTTGAGTTCCAATAAGTCAAGTATATTCAAATGAAAAAACATGCAAATGTTCAGTCTTTTGACTTATTTTAATGTAAAATACTAAAATAGTTATGTTACAATACATTATTAGCGTTAACGTTTTCCCCAATTGTAGGCATCTTCAGACATAAAATTCAATATATACAATATATATAAGTGAAAAATAAGCAATATATATTAAATATTGACAAATATGAAGGCATGCCCAAGGTTAAAATAGTGAAAAGTGATAAAAGTTTAAAAATAGTACAAATGGCATCAATACATATGACGTATACAGGGTGATTCATAAATACCTGTACAAACATTGTGGATTTATTGTAGAAGTAAAAATAAAAATAAAATGTTCTATACAACATTTCCCGCAAATCGTTACTTTTAGAGTTATGATATCTTGCTAGGTATCAAAAACATGGATAAGTAAAGCCTCTGGATGCGTCATGTTAGCCTACATAGTGACTGCGTTACATGTTTGTTATTCGTACGCCCTACTACAGTTGATTTCAACCTGATAGGACTTTGTTTACTGAACGTAGATATGTACTGATCTTGGAGTTTTACAGACCTTTTTCAACTCATTCCGAACAATTTCATAGACATTTTTATTTCGCTGCTGTAGTTCTGCTGCGTTCGGAATTTGAGTAGCTTAAACGAGGGCCTTCAACCGGTCTCAAAGGTAGAAGTCCAGGGGGGCCAGGTCCGGTGATCTGGCTGGCCAAGCAACTGATCCTATACGATTCATCGTATCGTACACAACTGAAGTCTACTGAACTAACGACAGAATGAATGTGTACTTACGAGACGTGGTGACGGTAGAAACTGCAACAGTGGCATACAACTAAACATACCTACTATACTTACTTACTTACTTACTGGCTTTTAAGGAACCCGGAGGTTCGTTGCCGCCCTCACATAAGCCCGCCATTGGTCCCTATCCTGAGCAAGATTAATCCAGTCTCTATAATCATATCCCACCTCCCTCAAATCCATTTTAATATTATCTTCCCATCTACGTCTCGGCCTCCCTAAAGGTCTTTTCCCCTCTGGCCTCCCAACTAACACTCTATATGCATTTCTGGATTTGCCCATACGTGCTACATGCCCTGCCCATCTCAAACGTCTGGATTTAATGTTCCTAATTATGTCAGGTGAAGGATACAATGCGTGCAGCTCTGCGTTGTGTAACTTTCTCCATTCTCCTGTAACTTCATCCCTTTTAGCCCCAAATATTTTCCTAAGAACCTTATTCTCAAAACCCTCAATCTCTGTTCCTCTCTCAAAGTGAGAGTCCAAGTTTCACAGCCATACAGAACAACCGACACATCCAGAGGCTTTACTGGCCCCTATTTTTTTATGCCTAGCAAGATAGAACATTTTGCATCATAATTCTGAAAGTAAGGATTTCCGGGAAAAGTTGTAAAGGATATTTTAGTTTTATTTTACCTCTACATTACACCCACAAAGCCTTTACAGGTATTTACTGTATTGTGTTATATTTATTAACATTCCATGGTATTCATACATTGCTTACAGCTAGAATATGGAACAAGTAAAAAAACTTAATACTATTATAAAGTCTTATTTATAGTCACAGTCTAGATGAAATATATACAGACGAGATTTACAATATAGTCTACTAGTACAGCACAAAGTTTTAGTATCAATTTCATGAAGTGTTATTGAATGTCATGAATTCACCTACAAAATAGAAGGCGTGAGAAATTAGGTACTTCTTTAATTTGGCCCTAAATAATTTTATGTTTTGTGTTTCATTTTTTATATCGATAGGGAGGCTATTAAAAATTTTTACTGCCATATAACGCACTCCTTTTTGATAGCACGATAGACTTGCCGATGGAGTATTTATGGTATTTATGAATCACTCTGTATAATTATCACCTATAAATAAAACGGTATGTGAAAAATAATGCGTATTATTACTATTAATGTTGAAAAAGTAAACGGGAGTAGAATCAACTGATTTGTTATGGGGAGAGAAAAAAAATAATGCATCAGTGGAATTCGATCTTGCAACGCACTTCTTAGCCGACAAGAACACCGCGGCAGTCAAGTGAAGAGAAGTGAAGAAAGCGGCCCGAAGCACTGATATATTTCCGAGGACACTGCTCACTTTATTCTAGTACGGACGGGCGGAAAGGTGCCTTGTGCGAAGTGGAACTTACAGTATTGTAATGGTGCGGGGGAAAGTCTAATTGTGGAGCTGGAGGGGACGGCGAGGTGCTCAACTAATCTTAAGAGGGATCTGAAGGAAGTGGCTTCTGTTTTAATCCCCCCTCGACACTCTCTTGTTAAGACTCTGTGTGCATAAGTGATTTAAATACCACCCTTCCCCCCAGTTCTGAATGTTTTATGCAAAGTCGTTTCGCCGAAGTTTATGGATTTCAGAATCGCTTTGAAACAATTGCTATAAATTTTCTGTTTAGTGTAATACCGTTTTATTGCCGCTGTCGATTTGGAATTGTTTATTGAAATATTTATTGCGACTAAAACTTATTGTCTCTACGCGGCAGATGAAAATGTTTGTTCGAGTTGAATAAGAAATCGAAAATAAATTGGTAACAATATTTTATTTTCTCGACACATGATTTTAAAGAGACTATTTCGTTTATATGACGTCATTCCATTTTCGGCTAATGAAGTGTAATGAAAATTTGAATTCCAACCAATCACAGTCATGCATCGCGATTATTTCTGCAGCTCGATATATCACTATCAATTTATCTCATAGTCGTTCTTTTGTTTATTCAGTGTCGCCAACTGTTTCCATATACATCGATGAGCATGAATCCATTTTAGGTACCATCATTAGGGGTTACTTTGATATTGGGGGCTACTTTGATAACCACTTCGATCGATTACTAAAATCGAATTCGCGCGAAAGATATCAGAATGTGGCCAACTTTGGATCTCGTGTTGGCAGCTCTGTTAAACTAGTTATGAGATAGCGACGGTGCTATATAAATACTACATGTTGTAGAGGAGAAATTAAATATTTTGTGGTTTATGAAGTGAATGAGGATTTCTGATACCTGCAAAACTTTGAAGCTACACAGGTAAGCATACTTATAAATGAATATTCAATTCTATCTTCAAATAAAGTTGATCTTTGGCATTTAAAGTGTTGTTTGTCGTTCACTTGAATGTTGCAGTATGCACACCAGTTACGTTGAAGTGTCACGGGTAACTTTGATAGCGAGGATGGGGCTAAATTGATAATCTAGTCAAACATTTAAAATTACATTTATATTGTTTTAGACGTTATCGCTGTCCGTCCAGAGCTACTATGGTGAGAGATTTTAAAAGGAACCAGGTTCTCGTCAGTACAACAATTTTTCAGATTCTTCAGAGGAGCCTGGAGACATATTTTGATGGAATGGAAAGAGAAAATCCTCGATTTTCAACTGTACCGAAGGCTAATTTTCCAAGCTTGTTGAAGAAAGGATTGATCCACATGGATAAGATAAAGTTACAGACAAATACTAATAAACAGTCATTTCCCGGAGATACAGCACAGTCTGAAATAAAACACATTTTGATAAAACAGTTCCTTTTCTACGGGCATTTGTCCTTGCAATAAGAAAGAAATCTTCAAAAAAAAAAAATTCCGGAGCCTGTAGAAGTTGTTGAACAACAGGTTGAGAGTTGCCTCATGGCATTTCTTCAAGAACACTGATTTGGGAATTCTAGTACAGCTGGCTCTATGATGAGAAAAAAAGAGACGACTCTATGTTGAATCAGGGAAGAGTATAGTTACTGCGGCTACTTCAAACAACAAAGGCGGCAATGATGACGAAGAGCCTCAGGTGATTTGTGTAAATAGGCAGATCAAAGTTTCAGGCCCCAAAATTCCAGAAGATGCTAACATATGAAATAGAATCACAAAACCCAAAAACAGGAAATTTCATCCTTGCTAAATTTCTTTATAGCAAAGAAAATCTTCACACATGTCTTTGAAATTGTGGACATGGCATCAAATGGGATAGTGATTCATGGTTTCAGAAGAGCTGATGAGAGTGAAACAAAATTTAAGCAAACTGACAGAACATTTCTACTATTTCAATGCAACACATCATCAAGATTTTACCTTCTTCAGTCGCAGAACTAACTGACAATTCCATGATTTATGTCTTCCCTATTGTTCTTGAATTCAAGTAAATTCTAGTTTTGTTTCCATTATTTTTATGAAAAGTTGATTTAGTTTGTAGTCTAAATTAATTTTTTATGAGATTGGTAATGTTTTGATAGAACAAATTTGATTTCAACAATTTATATAATTTTCTATGTCTATTATAATGTACTTTTCTTGCAAATGAAATACTAATGTGGTATTTGAAATGTCCTTTAAATATAATTTCATTTGCTTAATTTGCCCCGATTTACCTCTATAATAGCAAATCTCACAACTTTAGTTTCACTCTATTATGTCATCTTCGGGTTACTACGGAAATCTGGCTTTAAATAATGGTATATCAAAGTAGCGCCCATCACAGTTTAGCTTTGATAGTGTGGTCTTTATTTTTTTTCACGGGTACAAATCAACATATTTATTTTTTTGAAATAGGATAGCAAGGTAAAGCCAATCTGATATCTACATGTTTTTTATATGTTCAAATTCTAAAAAATTAAACTGTAACCATAACAAATGTAAGTTAAATCTATCAAAGTAGCCCCACTTGACGGTACTAAATAAAGTTCGAAATCCTACTTTCACATCTACATCTTCATCTTCTAATTCCATGTCCATTGTATCTAAAGAAAATGACACTCCTTCATAACAATTGTTCATTTAATTAATGTATTAATCAGGTTATTTGTAATTATGCTATAAAATATTTTAATCAAATTATGATTTCAGCAGATAATGAAAACGTATTTCCGTTATAATAATAAGAGAAAAGCGCAATACATGTAACTAACATTTTTAAACTTGTATTTCACCTTTCTCAATTGGAGTTACTGAATAGCATTCAATTTCTTCATTGTAGTAATCGTTATTCATCTAATTCGACTTCACAAGGTCTGAATAGATTAAGTATTCATAAATATACAATTATTAACATTTTGTGAGCGAATTTTATTATATTATTATTACCTTTTATTTTATTCACGAAATAGTCCTAATAAATGTCACTCGAGGTCTGAGATTTTCCAAATAATCGCTTCGCTCGTGGATTTATTGGCAAATCTCAGAACTTTTGTGATTTTAGTATAGAAGATACTCTTATGCTGCAAGAAACACATGTCGGGATTTTCATCGAAGTACGCATTTTTCTAATCCTAGAGCATGCAAAGTGAAATATTACGAGAATTAGTAAAAAATTACACACATGTACTTGAACACAAGTAGACATTAGACTAAATTAATTAAATATTTAACATAGATTCAGTTAAGATGGTTGCACATGGTAGCACCGCGATTAAGACGTAACGCTGCAAAGCGGAAAGAACGCAAGTTTCAGGGGCGATTTCTCAGGGCATACTATGCTTGCTGCGCAAGCCCAATATTTTCGTAGAATGTGTATTTCTCAAAATGAGATTACGTATATTAAAATTTATTTTGATTTTTGGAACATTGTATAGACGTAATACCATCCGCAGGTTGCACACCGCAAGTATCGCAATGCTTGCTCGTTTCTCGGAGCTACAGGAAAGACGTAGAAATAGAGGGAATATGATGTGTGCGCAAGTGCCTTCCTCCTTGGTCCGTCCTAGGCGCACATGCTTCTGTTATGTGTTGTTTGAAGCTCTGGTCCGAGAGCTACACCAACGACTATTTAACGTTACACAGACCAGTATTGACAGCGGGAATGTGCTGTGATTTGCGAGTGCAATGTAATTGTATGACCGGAATGCATGTGTTACCTGCTGCATGTATTATTAATTCTTAAACATTAATTTGAAATATTGCAATGAGTTCGGAATTGTGTGTTATTGAAACCTTATCATTAAATCCATTTTCCCGAAGGACTATTCAAGAGAAGACAGACATTATAGAGAATATGTGCGCTCGTTCAGTGCAGCTCAATACAACAATATGCATTGGTTGGCAGGGTCGAAAAAACTAAATAAACTGTTTTGTTGACCATATTTGTTATATTATATCGAACTTCTACATCTGATAAGCGAATATGATCCATGACTCATAATGATTTCATAATTATAAAATAAATTATTTAGGCTATGTGGGTCGGATTATTTTTATTAATTATGAATTATTATATCCTCCCATCTTCCCCTATGAATAAAAGAGCAAGCCTAACTTTTGTGACTAGCATTCGCCCCTGGCAAGTTCGATTCTTGATGGAGTCTTGCACTTTTTCCATTGATCTAATCCTTCCAACCGCACTATGGTCCAGGGGGTCTAGTCAGCTTCTAACAAAAATGAGTACCAGGAACATTTCCTTGGAGGTAAAGGCAGGGAGGACGTAGAACTGATATCTATACTGCCATTAATGCCAATTGTCTGTAAAGGTGGGGACCTTAACCTCTCGCCACTCTCTCGACCGATTTGGCCCATAATGGGGATGATTTTACCTTACTACACTAACTTCCTGCTATGAGTATAAGTTTAAAAATTGGGGGCTAGAATTTAAAATTGATTACTCACATTTTCCACGTGTAGATTATAAAATCCGTACATACTCAAAAATATGTAAATTACGGAAATATATTATGTCAATCCGAAAATTTTGCAACGGTCATGCTACAGTGGTGGTTCGTACCTAAAATGACAAGGGTTTCACTATGTTTATGATATTACATAGTTTTCCAACAATTTAAATAATATCCCATTTCTGTAAAATTAAAAAAAATACTACAGTTCTTTAAAGTAGAAAATTACTTTAAAACGAGCATGATGATGATGACGATCAATTATCTTTGAAAGAACATAACGATTTTTCCTTACGTTATCATTCTGTCTTTCAATATTCTGCCTGAAATCTGAGCTAAGCTGTTGCCTAATTTCTGTTCTTCCAAGGACTGATAAATATTGACAGCACGCTTATGATCAATAGATTCCTCATGCTTCTTAATTTTCTGTGTCAAATGGCTTAAATCGGACACACCAGTGCATGTCCAGCTCGTATCTTTACCCTTAGCAAATAGCAGGCAAGAGAAACAAAATATATATACTGCATGCTCAGTTCAAAGTGTGTCATGTCTCGCCGTATGCCGTCATGTGGCTAGCCGATGAGCCTAGAGAATTCAATCTTCCTACACTTCCGCAAAGGCGTATTACCTATGTGCCAGAGAAGTTGCCTAGTAAGTACGGCGTTCATTCTGAAGAGTACGTACCTATACGTACTTTAACGCCGGTAGTGGCAGGAATGTGAACTGTTTCGAAACACGTACTGAGGTGAGTTTTTTCCTTACTGTCGGGATATGTGGAGAGGATTAAGACGATTACTTACGTATTTGTTGATATTAACTTGGACGGTCAACATGGACACGGAGCATTTGATTTGTATTGTGGAATGTTGCCGTACACAACCGATGATAACAAATACCCTGCGTACGACTTTCCGCGCAAAACACAGTTCGAAAGAGGTTATGGTAGCACACAGACCGTACAGGCCGCCATCTGTTGCTACGACGTTCAAGTTATACCGTACACGTTCTCACGTGCAGATTGAACGTCTTGATTAATAGGCAACCTCTGTGACATAAAAGCTGAAACTCGCTTCAAATCGCTGACTCACAACAGTGACGTCATGACACACTTTGAAATGAACACCCAGTATATTTGTTGATTCACAACCTCAAATCCAGTTATTTCTTTCATATATTTTTACATTAAAAGCCCTGCAATATGCTTTACCGCGGCTTATTTGTGCTTTCTTTAAATCGAGTTTAAACTTGTTTATTTTACTCATCTTTCAAGATTAAAACTGAAAAATTTGTTTGTAAAAGACATTGAACACTATTCATTTTTTTTGGAAGCGAACACTGGTCACATTTTTTAAGTGCTTAGTAATCCGAAAAGTGAAATTAGAAAACACAACGACGGAAAATTATTTACGTAGCATTTAATTTATCTGTTGAAATGACAGTTAGACGTTCACAAAATGTAGTTTGCATAAGAAATACGACCACAATTCTCTGGCAGAGTTATTAACTTGTTTCTTTTTTACTCCGCTATCTGCCCACAAAACAAATGCTAAATGCTCACTAACGTTTCCATAAACTTAACTTTCTGCATCATAAACCTGTCAAAACAGTTTCGCATCCATTTTCCATTTTCAGACAAACTGAATTGGCTGTTACGTAAAGATATGAAAATATGTATGAGAACAGCGTTGGCGCAGTTTTATGTTGCACGGCAATTCACAAACAATGACGTAGTAATCGTAAGAGTATTGCTATAATATAGTAATAGGACAAACACTGTCCGGAGAACAGGCCATGAAAAGCCATATGGAATGTAAACTGATAAATTTCTGGTCTTTCATATTCATATTTACCGATATAATAACATTTTATGATAATTGAATACTTTAGATTCAAAACTCCTTAAAGACTATTTTGTTGATAATTGAGTTATGCCTAGATATTGTTTGCAAAGAATGAACTCTAATATGATTTATATAGTTTTTACTAAAAAATTCTCTAAATTTAAAGCAAAAGGTTTGTTAAAAACATTGTTAAGTTCAAAACTCCCTCTATTTGGCACCAGTTACTGTCAAAATTCTTCAATTTCTGAAAATGGATTCAATTAATATATTTTTGATGCATTCATCTAACAACCCATTCCTATGCAATATCGTGGTTGTTCAATCCATTTAAAATATTTCCAAGTTTCAACTAGATAATTTCAGCTAAAGAATTTGTTCTCAAATATTTTTAGGATTCTAATATTAATGCAAGAAAGAAATTTGTGTTTTAGCAAACTCCAAATAAGTTCTGTTGGGTTTAAATCATATTAGTATTATTTTACTGTTTTACTGTTTTCTGCAGAAAATTTCACAATAAATATTGGTTAAATGTATTTCCTGCTGAGTAGACCACTCTTCCATTTGCACTCTGCTAGTTAGAGTAGTGTCGACGTAGATTGTTTGAATAGTGCATTGTGTCGAGTTATGAATGACAACAATGCCGTGGGGAGTAATATTTGGATCAGCTTCTCTTCAAACAATTTCTGATAATTAGAACTTTTAATCTCATCATGATAATCTTGCAATTTTGATTTTGGATCATACAGTAATGCTGCACCCTCTGTGAGCCCATTGTTCCTCCTGTATGGACAATAGTAGGTCACTGCCCTGCACTGTTATTATCATTGACCTTCATGCTGCCAACATATTTTCACTGTGTAACGTATATGCACTTACTTTTCATCAGTGTACTTTTTTTCTTTCTATAAGGACGAGAGAGGAATATCCCTATGCACCGCGACCTGAGGTCCATTGTGCGCCCCTGGGATGAGTTGCAAGCCCACCAACCCCACCTACGCTGAATCGACCTAACTGCTAACACCCTGACGAACAGTCCCGCCACCCTTCCAAATCTTTTTTTAACATGTTTTTTATTATTATTAATATTATTATTATTATTATTATTATTATTATTATTATTATTATTATTATTATTATTATTATTATTTTGTAAGTTTACAGGCCAGAGGCCGTTTACCGAAGTTATCTTTTATATATATTTTGATGTACCGAAGTACATATGATATTTCCATGCAGATATTCTGCGTCATCATATGATGAAAGAATGATGGAACGGAGAAAAATTCTCTCCGGCGCCGGGATTTGAACCCGGGTTTTCAGCTCTACGTGCTGATGCTTTATCCACTAAGCCACGCCGGATACAACCCCGACGCCGGTTAGAATCGTCTCAGATTAAGCTCCATCTCTTGGGTTCCCTCTAGTGGCCGCCCTCTCCACTACGTCATAGATGTCTATGAACGCAGGACCGAAGTCCATACATGTGTTGAGGTGCACTCGAATGAATGACTGGTTGGCCGGGATCCGACGGTATGGGCGCCGTCTTAAATCACAAAGTGATTTTTACGCATATCATATATATTTTGATGTACCGAAGTACATATGATATTTCCATGCAGATATTCTGCGTCATCATATGATGAAAGAATGATGGAACGGAGAAAAATTCTCTCCGGCGCCGGGATTTGAACCCGGGTTTTCAGTTCTACGTGCTGATGCTTTATCCACTAAGCCACGCCGGATACAACCCCGACGCCGGTTAGAATCGTCTCAGATTAAGCTCCATCTCTTGGGTTCCCTCTAGTGGCCGCCCTCTCCACTACGTCAAAGATGTCTATGAACGCAGGACCGAAGTCCATACATGTGTTGAGGTGCACTCGAATTAATGACTGGTTGGCCGGGATCCGACGGTATGGGCGCCGTCTTAAATCACAAAGTGATTTTTACGCATATCATATATATTTTGATGTATCGAAGTACATATGATATTTCCATGCAGATATTCTGCGTCATCATATGATGAAAGAATGATGGAACGGAGAAAAATTCTCTCCGGCGCCGGGATTTGAACCCGGGTTTTCAGCTCTACGTGCTGATGCTTTATCCACTAAGCCACGCCTGTTTTATTTTCACTTGTTTCCTTTTACTTAAACTAATACAAACACAACATCCATGCCCGGCGGGACTCGAACTCACAGCCCTTCGGAACAAGCGGTAGAGACAGTCCGTGCCTCTAGCGCTTGCGCCACCCAGGCCGACAGATCCGGGTACCATTCCACGCCAACAGTCCCCTCACATTTCCCCCCCCCCAAACGGTCTGAGTTGTAAGCCCCCTCTCCCGTCTCCTGAACGGTCTGAGGTGTAAGCCCCCTCTCCCGTCGGGAGGGGAGTGGGTTCCGCTACTGGCCACCAACTACCATAGCATCAGTGTAGTTTACTGATTCCTTTGTATTTATTCATTATATCTAATAGCTCTTAAATATCGTATGTCCAGTAAGAGTGTCGGAATTTTCCGTTAAGACGATTTTCTTGTTTATACATATGTTAAAAGGAAACATCATCTCATTCAAAAATTTTTCGAAATATTTTCTTTTCATCCTGAATCTTTTTTCTTTTTCTTTTTCGGAAATGGTAGAACGTCACTAATTCCAACTAATTCGTGGAAAATTCAGTCGGAAATAGTAAACGCCAGAATTGTAAATAATTTACTGGAATATGATTATTTCGGAAACTGAAAAAACAAGTAATGGTAGACCTACTGTATAGTTGTATTAACATGGTATTTAGTCATTCTAATTTACAAACATATGGCACACACAACACTACTTAAAAGAATACTTACTTACTTACTTACAAATGGCTTTTAAGGAACCCGAAGGTTCATTGCCGCCCTCACATAAGCCCGCCAGCGGTCCCTATCCTGTGCAAGATTAATCCAGTCTCTATCATCATACCCCACCTCCCTCAAATCCATTTTAATATTATCCTCCCATCTACGTCTCGGCCTCCCTAAAGGTCTTTTTCCCTCCAGTCTCCCAACTAACACTCTATATGCATTTCAGGATTCGCCCATCTACTTAAAAGAATAATGAGTTTAAAGTTGTTCAGCCCTAGTCAGTTAATGCACACGAAGCACATACTGTACTGTGACTAGCTTCTATAAAATAATCGAACACAAAGCATTACATTAAATACAAAAGAATGAGTTAAAAATTGTATTCTTCAGTCCAAGTTAACTATTCATTCATTCATAGTAAGGGCAGAACTTTCACTACAAACCCAGCATTCTCCAAACTTTCCCATTTTCCTTCTTCCTCTTAGTATCTTAATGTTGTCTAGCATCTGATATCTTCTTCTGCTCCGAACTTTTCTTCCGGTTACCATTGCTTTCAAGTGCATCCTTCAGTAGGCAGTTTCTTCGTTGCCAGTAACCCTGTCAATTTGTTCTCTTTTTTCGTTCTGATCATTTTCAGCAGCATTATTCTTCCTTCAACCACTCTGTCTAGTACAGCTTTATTTCTTATTCCGTCTGCTCTTTTCACACGCTTCATTCTCCTATTTATATATATATATATATATATATATATATATATACACATTTAAATTGCTTCTAATCATTTCTCCCCACTTTTCCGTAATGTCAATTACTTACGTACTTACTTATTGGCTTTTACGCAACCCGGAGGTTCATTGCCGCCCTCACATAAGCCCGCCATTGATCCCTATCCTGAGCAAGATTAATCCAGTCTCTACCATCATATCCCACCTCCCTCAAATCCATTTTAATATTATCCTCCCATCTACGTCTCGACCTCCCCAAAGGTCTTTTTCCCGCCGGCCTCCCAACTAACACTCTATATTCATTTCTGTATTCGCCTATACGTGCTACATGCCCTGCCCATCTCAAGCGTCTGGATTTAATGTTCCTAATTATGTCAGGTGAAGAATACAATGCGTGCAGCTCTGCGTTGTGTAACTTTCTCCATTCTCCTGTAACTTCATCCCTCTTAGCCCCAAATATTTTCCTAAGAACCTTGTTCTCAAACACCCTTAATCTCTGTTCCTCTCTCGAAGTGAGAGTCCAAGCTTCACAACCATATAGAACAATCGGTAATATAACTGTTTTATAAATTCTAACTTTCAGATTTTTTGACAGCAGACTAGATGACAAAAGCTTCTCAACCGCATAATAACAGGCATTTACCATATTTATTCTGCGTTTAATTTCCTCCTGAGTGTCATTTATATTTGTTACTGTTGCTCCAAGATATTTGACGTAATGTGAATTATTGTATGAAATTCCAGTTTTGGAATTTTCAGACTGTGATTTTAAAAATGGGATTAAGTGTTGTCTGTGCCTGTTTCTCCATGCGCATTATAACTCATTTCTTGTAGGGAAAGGTGAAATTTCTGACAGTTCCCAAAGTCAATTAATATCTCTAAATGCATTTATATTGGATAATTTGAATTATTACCACATTTTTCATCTTTGTATTCACTTCTACCTTGAATGTGTGGAATATTAATCTCAAAGTATCTTGTTAAAAAAAAGCTGTCAGAATTATCGCGAATTCCGAATTAGCGGAGTTTCACTGTATCAGCAGTTTTTTCAAAGCTGTAATTTAGCTATTTATTTTTTCATCATAATATTTCACAAATTTCATGCGACTAATGCACTAACCAAAATAATGCACGCCTTTGTTTTCGAGGATAGTGACTTCTTCCCCCTCCCAAACCTTTAAAATGTAGTCTTCCACATCTTATTGTTATGTTGGACTTATCTTCTAGTTTACCGGCCGTAAAACTTTTCTTCTTAAAAGAGATTACGTTTTTGTTTTTTTTTTTCAGGTGTAAGTAGCCCTACTACCAGAAATGCATGTAGAGTGTTGGTTGCGAGGCCGGAGGGAAAAAGACCTTTGGGGAGGCCGAGATGTAGATGGGAAGATAATATTAAAATGGATTTGAGGGAGGTGGGATATGATGATAGAGACTGGTTTAATCTTGCACTGGAATAGGGACCAATGGCGGGCTTATGTGAGGGCGGCAATGAACCTCCGGGTTCCTTAAATGCCAGTAAGTAAGTAGGCCTACTAAATGTTACGACTTCGTGTATAACTTGCTTCTCGTCCGAATGAGACATTCTTTGGACTCGACGAGGTTTGAATGGGTTACTTCTTCGTCAAAATGCAAACACCAGAGATCTCCTGCTAGCGTTATACCTACAATAATTTTAATTAAAAACAAATTGTCAGATTGTATGGTACACTCTTGCATAAACTACAATACATATTATGAAACTAGGTATAAGAGGCGAAATAAAGTGACAAATTTCTCCCACCGAGTTGTTATGATGCAAATTCCTGTACATAAACATGCAATGTTGCTACTTAATAATGAGAATGAATGTATGATTTACATTGAACACTTCCTTCTGTTACAAAGAGGGGAAAGTGAGCGTTAAGGGAGGGTTGTAGATGAAGGATGTTGGGCGGATTTATAACGGATTTCGACGGCTCGAGTCTCCTTATGTACACAGATTGTTCCAGACATGATAACTTTGGTAAAAATTGTTCATTTTGAGAGAAATATTAATATATCATCCCTCTATTCCAGTTCACTGCCCCGACCCGAAGGGTTGTGAAAAGCTCGCAATAAACCAAATCCTGCTTGCTCTTCAAGAACAAATATTAAACGAAATCGAGGCGATACAGGAATGGGAATAAAACTTTACGTCAAAGTCACGTGTTCTTTATGATTTAGTCAAGGCTAAATATCCTTTTTGATTATTCTCTTCTTCCTTGAATTGACTTTTATAAATATGCAAATGCTCAGACATCGTAAAACGACTGCAGAGTGTCTAATATAAAACTGCAGAGATGACGTACTGCTCATATTCTGTTCCTAGATTTCATGATTCTGACATCCTTGAGGAGGAAGAGTGGAAAAAATGGCATGTTTTTTTTTTTACTGTTACTGAAACTGCTATTATTACTACAGCCTTCATCATAAATAATAATAATAATAATAATAATAATAATAATAATAATAATAATAATAATAATAATAATAACGCAGAACTGCACGCATTGTATTCTTCACCTGACATAATTAGGAACATTAAATCCAGACGTTTGAGATGGGCAGGGCATGTAGCAGGTATGGGCGAATCCAGAAATGTTTATAGAGTGTTAGTTGGGGGACCGGGGGGGGAAAGACCTCTTGGGAGGCTGAGACGCAGGTGGGAAGATAATATTAAAATGGATTTGAGGGAGGTGGGATATGATGATAGAGAGTGGGTTAATTTTGCACAGGATAGGGACCGATGGCGGGCTTATGTGAGGGTAGCAATGAACCTGCGGGTTCCTTAAAAGCCATTTGTAAGTAAGTAAGTAAGTAAGAAAGTAAGTAAGTAAGTATTCGTTACTACAACTTGAGAAAGGAAAACTCAAACCACAACAAAAATTATAATACGTCAAATAACATTAATATTTTACATTTGAGCTCATTGGTCACATATTAAAAAAATTAAGACATTTCTACGCTTAAATTATTTATTTTCTGGAAAATATCGGGCCTTGAAAATTTCAATCATGTTAAACCGTTTACAAGTTGTCTAACTCCCTATGAATATCTCTTACTCACCACTACAGTGAGATTTCCCAACCAAAGGACCGGGATTATTGAAATCTTTGATTAATAGGAGCGAGCATTATTTTAGGAAGTTCGGATAATGTGGCCACTTCTGCTCGAGGGGGTCCTGTTAGTATTTTCCACACTTGGTGCTGCCCACCAACGACAAGTCTCGTAACTTCTTTTCCTCATCAAGTTTGACGCGTAGAAGGCCTTTTCCTTTCCTCTGACTGTGAATGATTGAGAACAAGGGTGCATTTTGTACTATTTGTGAAACGGTTTTCTTGCAAACTTTTTTTAAGTACGGTAACAGGAATCTAATTTCTGCTATGAATATTGTACTTATTAAAACAATTCTTAAGTATATTATTTATTATACACATTGTTGTCAATAATCGGACTATTTTGTTTGATAATTATTCTATGGCAGGACGCATGTGCAAGAGTCCACCGCTGGGGAGTAACGGTTAGCACGTCTGACTGTAAAACTAGCGGGCCCGGGTTCAAATCCTGGTTGGGACAAATTCCCTGATTGAGGTATATTCCGTGGTTTTCCCTCAACCTAATAAGAGAAAATGCTGGGTAACTTTCAGCGCTGGACCCTGGACTCATCTTGTTAGCATTAACACCATTCATATCACTCAGACGCTAGGTAACCTTAGCAGTAAATAAAGCGTCGTAAAATAACCAATAAAACATGTACAAGAAAGTGTGTGTCTGTGTGTGTGTGTGTGACTACCCACTTCACTTGCGTGATTTTGGAATGGAAAAGAGTTTTCAAAAAATGGGCTATCTACACTAACGCAATTTTCAACAACTAACTTATGCGGAAAAGGATTTTATGCGTTGGTCAACATTAAAAATAAGAAACGAGAACGATATCTTTCTGTAGATCAAGAATTATTGTGGATGTGTTTGTGTTCATATTTATCACTGACTTACGAAAATGTGCAGTTATTGACTAAACATTTTAACTACTGCAGTATGTATTACAAACTTACACTTCTCTAAGGTTAATAAGTAACGTTATTAAAATTTTTAATACCTATGTCTGTTTTGTATGTGATCATACCTTTCCGTTTTAATTACAAAATATTTTTGTTCTATTTCGCAGTGTGCTGTAACACAACCATTGAAAATTGCTACATTAGATATATTATTCAAACCAATCCCGGCTATAACAAAAAATAAGCGGACAAATTTTATTTAACATTGCATGAAAACCGTGATTACGGCGTTGAACCTTGCCTGCGACCTAAATGTTTATACTCGCATGATGTCAATATAATATCTGAATGTATTATTATTATTATTGTTTAAGGTACGGGCATTGCGTCGTGCTAATACAATGTCATAAGTAGGATAGACTGTTGTACCTATAAACACTTTTCACATTTTATTTATTTTTTTTATTTTTGGAAATAACATTTTTTAAAATTAAAAATGCATTAAATAATTGTTGAAGATTCCTTTACAACTTACTGTATATATTTTCCTGCTCTACACATCTATTAAGGATGGAAAAAATAAAATGTAATACGTTCAAAGGTACAACAGGTTCGTGTATCTTAGAACATACCCTCTTGTAAGTTGGAACACATGGAATATAGGTGGGAATATAGCTGTAAAAACTGACGATCATAATTAAAATGTATTTGCCATCATAAACCAGAGCAGGCTTCTCTGATTGAGATTTTATTTCCTGGAGGAACAAGAATTCCTTCAACAGCTTTCTTCAAGGCATCCGGATCAATTGGGAGCCTCTTAACTCCAGACTTACTTTGTGACATGATCTTAAAATAAAAGAAAGACAAAACCAATAGTATTATATACCTTGGAACATGTTCCATGGTACAAGATGTTCTGTGTTCAAAGGTACAAGAGGAAGCACGTTTAAACAAATGTGGCTCCCAAAACTAGAGATTTGAATAAATCATGGAAATTAAAATATGTTATTACTCACCAGATGATATGGAACACATTGTACTTAATGGATGGTAGCAAATACAATCTGGTTTTATGTTAGAAAACATATATCAATGAACGAAATGTTTACTTTTGGTACTAAAAAAGATTCTTTTGTTCACAGAACTCACATTTTGCAATAAATCAAACCGAAAATACGACCAGATCTACTTAGCGGCTTTCTCTACAATCTACTTCAGTTTGAGTCCTCTATGTAGCAGAAAAAATTAAAAAACAAAAAATGTTCAAAGGTACACTATGCTAAAGGTACAACAGTCTTCCCTATCTCATTATACGAGTATGTATATTCAATGTGTAATGTAAAAGTTAGAAGTTACTCTCTGCGCCATTGAGTGTAGTATAACGAGAGCAAGGATAGGCCTAGAGCTGTTATATTGTCAGGCACGGTTTTCAAAGGCCAGATGACCATAATGGTCCATTGTCCATTGGTATCCACAAAACGTACCATCTCAGCGAACACCAGCTGATTAGTCATAAGTATTCATTCTGTACTTTGGCCGTTTTCAATTTTAAACACATTATTAAACTTCAATTCCAACATTGTAATTTTTTAACAACATATCAAGCGATTATTCTCCTTACAGATGACCACTGGAGATAGGACCGCACGTCCTAAAACATGTAAGGTTCAAACATGATTTTAAATATGTGTTTTAATACTGTAATAATTATATTGTCTTTGTATGTTAAATTTTTTAATCCATTGTGCCGTCTTTATGTGATGAGTTTTGCAGACCGACGTGTACCCTACGACTCTTACGCCTTTCAAAATACGCTATTATAAATTCTATAAAATTGAATGAAACCATAATCCCATTCAGTCCCTCTGATAAATATCTAGGCGTGTACATGGACGAGGACCTCAAGTGGAATGTCCAAGTCACACACACATGCAAGACCGTCTTCTTCATCCTAATTCATTACATCGCCTCAACAGTTTTCTACCCTTTCAATTAAAAACAATTCTCATACAAACATTGGTGGTGCCACATTTTGACTATTGAGACATTCTAACAGATTTAAATTCTAACTTAGCCCAAAGATTGCAGCGCGTTCATAATGCCTGCATACATTTCATTTGCAACATCCGCAAATACGACCACATTACACCTTCCCTTGAAACGCTCCAATGGGTAAGATTACAGGACCGAAGATATATCCATTCACTAATTTTCCTATGTCGCATCATCATCAATATTTCTTCGCCTAACTATCTCTCGGTGCGTTTTAATTTCTTGTCCTCTTATCACAGCCTGAGTACTCGTTCTAAAAATGACCCTTTATTATCTATGCCTTGCCATAAAACAGCTCACTATTCTTCCTCTTTCACAGTATCAGCAATTCGTTTCTGGAACTCCCTACCCAGCTCCCTCAGGAACTGTAGAACGATATTGCAATTTAAAAGTAAACTGTTTAAACACGTGACCAGTATTCATGTTTAATTCTCCTTTGTGTGTATATGTATATATATATATATATATATATATATATATATATATATATATATATATATATATCCATACAGTATATATATGTAATTTTCCTCAGTGTTGTATAGTTATAATTTACATTTGAATTTGTTATTCTTGTAATTTGTAATATTGGATCACTTACCGCTTGCATATTCATTGAGTGTAACTTCTAGCCTTATATTATTTTGTAATTATTATTTAGTACGTTTGCATTAATTTACTCAACTTGTGCTTGTATGACTGTACATTTTTTATTAGTGTTCTTTACGGGAGAGTCGGGTAGTATCGGACATCGGGTAGTATCGGACATCGGGTAGTATCGGACAGTGCGTTTCTTTCATCTACCACCATATGGTAGTACCTGAATGACATGGTTACGTTTCTCTATGCGACATCTCAGAAACGTAACAATGTCAATCAGGTACTATCATCGTGTGGTAGATGAAAGAAACTCACTGTCCGATATTACCCGATGTCCGATACTACCCGACTCTCCCCTAAATATTAGTAAAATTGTATCAGCTTCTTTTGTTTCTGGCTAAGTGGAAGAGAAGACCTATCAGTCCTTAACTTGGCCAGAATAAATAAATAAATAAATAAATAAATAAATAATAATAATAATAATAATAATAATAATAATAATAATAATAATTATTATTATTATTATTATTATTATTATTATTACTATTATTATCACCCTGGATGAAATTCTTGAATACGATACTAACAGACTATCCTACCTCTGTCCTAACAAAACCAGGTCCTATAACCGAAAGAGTAGGTGATGAACCCAAGGGCCCAGGGCTACAAGTCTTTAAATTGTATATTGGAATATGGTCAAACATTAAATTTGTCACCAATGAACTTTCGTACGACATTTCCATGCCACGGCCAAAGTTAAAAATTTGAGTATATGGTAACAGTACAATTTCTGTGATAACAACGAAAATTAACGTGTTACCATTTCGCGGACTCAGAATGATAAGTTTCTATCTGACATTTTTAGCAAAATTGGGATTTTTGTTGCATTGAATTCTGCTACTTCACAGCTATCTACCGTATAAATTATATTTTGATATCTCAATTATTTTTCGTGATAAAGTTAGTTTGAAAAGGTTCTTATCTGCATTGATTTTATTAACAACCAAACTTTTAAAATGCTCTCCTGTAAAATTTACTAAACACTAGATAGAACCTTGTCATTCTGAACCCTCGAATTGTGCTTCCTTGCTTACTTGTCATCGCTTAGCTCGTCAACAACTTTCATCCTATTTAGCCCAGATTGTTACTACTGACGAAAAATGGTGCCTTCGCGTCAAACATCAAGAACGGTGAGGAATTTTGAGCTCTAAACAAATGTACCTCCCAGTGCAGAAGCTTATGTTCATGTAAACAAATGCGCATCTGGCGAGACAAAGCAGTCGTCAACTACTGTAAATTACCTCCGAGGAATGTAACCATCACTGCTGAGATTTATTGACAACAAATCAGTCACCCTGAGCTCGTAATTCAAGAAAAACAACCAGGAGTACTGTACTAACTGATTTTACAGCATGATAATTCCCTTACACTACTAAAATTACAAAAACGGTTATCCAAGATAACGGTTGGAAGTTTATTCCATATCTACACTGTTCTTCTGATTTTAATCGTATTTTCATCCTTCCCTCTCTTTATCTAACATTATCCAGGAAATCTTCTTTAATAACGAAGCTGTTATTCAAAATTGGCTTGACGATTTCTTCAGGTGTGAAATAATGCCAGAAAGTCAGCTAGAATAACGAAGTAGAATATGTAAGTAATTGGATTACATATTTTATTTATTTAAAATAAACAATTTCGGATATAATAAAATATCTACGAATTTATACATCACTCTAATACAGTGATGTCAAAGCAAGCGCATTTTTCTGACCTTGAAGTCGTGCGCGGGTATCAAGCGCTAAGTATGAAAAGAGGAAGGGTTGTGTATATGAATAAGCAGCCTGTTGGATTAAGAAAACAGTGGTGCACAAACTTCAGGCGGAACGTGAAATTTTATGTCTTTATTTTTATATGTGTTCTTTCTTATTAATATTACCTATATTGTCTGCAAAACAAAAGTACTAACACTGATTTCTTAATATTGCAGTTGTGTTTTAAATGTTAATAACATAATAAAGAGTTAAAAAGGAATATTCACATAAATTCCACAGTAGTACAACTATAGTACACATCATTCATAAAGAAAGTGATATCCCCCCAAAAGAAAAAAAAGAGATTGAGTATGACATGATAAGTTGAAATTGATATTGGTGGTATCTTTATCCTTATAAAAGTAATCAATAAACTAATCAAAACAATATTACAGTATAAAGCAAAGTTACCTAGGTGCTGTATATGTTTTAAGTGTAACTAATATTACATAACAAAACTCTCATCGCATTATGATTTTAAGGTGATTTTGGTGAGCAACTTCCTATCATCAGAATATTAAATTATTTTGTCGGAATGTGCTGAAGCTATAGAGCTGACATTTTTACAATACATGGGCACGTATCTTTTGCTTATGATGTAACGTTTTGTTGATTTGTTAATTAATTTCCTTGCAAACAATTTCCATGCGAATATTTTCAAAATTTTTAATGCACTATCTTCAGTAACACGTATTTACGATATGTTAGAATTACGATAACATCCTGTAAGGCTACTAAATAAATAGGGCTATATCTGAAAATTTCACTTTTCTATAAAACAAAGTTGAGAAAATGTTCCTTTTGAATAAAAAACTGAAACTTGTGAAAAATGGGCATTAAAATTAAAACTTGCATTCTTATAATGCACTTATACTTATCAGACAAATATAAAAATTAACATGGATACAGTTTTAATAAGTTCTCTTCCCTTTATCTACTGAATCAGTGGTGGCCATCCCTGAACATAGCTCGACCAAGCGGCATATACAGGGACATCATTTTATTTTTACTAATATTTTTAATATTAACCTGGCTATACCTTTCTATTAACGATTGAAACAGGAAACACCGTTTGCTACCCCTTCCACGACTGGAGTTCGATGATACTGGCGTAAAATACAAATCACTTTACTAGGTATAGGAGGGAAGAAAAGTAGTTCATCCATTTATGTAAACTAGGAAATATCGCAATTTTGAGTTTGATCATTTTCATTAGGTTTTTGTTTAATCAAAATACAGTACTGTATTAACATTTAGTCTTTTTACACACGAATTGAGCTATCCATTCGGACGTATTCATTATGCAGTGTATATTGTACTGTTACAGCACGTTAGCGTACAATATAGAGAATGAAGTTAAATTGAAAAATAATCATAATATGAATATTTAAACACATTTTTGAAAATGGTGGCCTTTCATTTCGATACAGGCTTCTTTTCTTTTGTGCATATTATCGCACTATAGACTATTGTACCTAATTCCAATTACCAATTTCGTCCTTCGTACGAGTAACTCATGTTGAAATAATTCTGTACCTACTCTATAAAAGAAGACCTACGTACTGTAAATTCAATCTTCACTTATCCGAAAAGATAAAATTACTCAGAAATTCTATCTACTGTCCGTTCAAGTGGTTTTGTCGCAGGGTCGTAGAAAGGGGGGGGCACGTAACAGTTGATTACTTAACGAGGCTCTTTTATTTAAGTTATTTTAAATACTTGTATAATATTACGTAGACGTCCAATTCCTAACAGAAATTAATGTTTTCAGAAAAGAGCTAAGATAGCCCAGCTACTAGACTTAACAGAGGGGCGAACAGAAGCAGGTGGGGGAAACCGGGATGCGACGTAGGCAAACAGACGACAGTACCTGTACGAAAATATGATTCAATATTGAAAGCTCTTTCGTCACTGGAAAATGCGAACATATTTCTGGAACGTACTATACTCCCTAAGTCAGTACTGCTTATGCGCTCTCGGCTCTGTGTCGTGAACGGTTGGAAGTTTACTAGTAGAAGGAGTGGGAGTGAAGTACATTCCAAAACTCAGGTACAATAAATATTGAAGTAAAAATAAAATGATGTCCCTGTACTACCTCTTTCGTCTGTCTCTTTCCTTTCCGCTGTAAAGCGCTCAGGCTCTCCTGAGCTCTAAAGCGCGCGCTTGCTCCAATGGGCATCAATTGACATGACTGCTCTAATACAACGCAAACAAGAAGCCCGCTTCTCTGTATATTATAGTGTGAAATATATTTATAAATATAATATAATAACCAAACAAAGCTTATTTATCTTATTAGAGACGCGAAAGATTTTTATGCTGACGGGATGTTAAGGCTCTAACCTCAAAAGGATATGGCCGTTGAATAACAGACGGGATGTTAGTTTCTATGTATTAACTATCTTTGTCACTAGCCTATACGAATATTCCTGGTGCTTATTTCTGTCAAGAGCTGAATGAATGCCAGGGCCACTTTGCGGCCTGAAGTATATTACATTAATCAAGAAAATCCATGACCACAATAGGAACCGAACCTGCCATCTTCCAGTTTGCAAAGACGCTACCATTTAACCTATAAACTATACAGAGTGGAAGTGAAATAACCAAACATATTCAAAAGACTTTAAGAGCACTCTATGAAAAAATCTACATTATATTTTGTTGTGAAATGTGCGGTTAATTAGATTATTAAGTTTAAAGGTTTAGCAAAGCGGGAACATCGTGTTAACTTCTCGTGGCAGTGAATGAACTTCAATGTAAAGAAACCATTAGATAGGCTACCCGCCGGACATAACCTTTTGGGCTTACAATGACCCATCCCTCTTTGAATTTGAATTTAAGCAAAACTTTACGTAGGCTGCCCGTCACCCAGAACCTGTCTTTGAACTTCAATGTAAGCAAAACATTACGTACTTGTTCATTTCCATTACCTTATTAAAAGTTATTCATAATTTAATGATACTTAAAAACAATGTTGGTAATTATGGAGTTTGACTCACGGTTTTTAAATAAGGTCTTGAGTATTGGGTAGTTTTATAAGTTGAAAACAGTGTTTTGGTTTTTATTTTTCGGAAGTGATGGGAACATGTTTTTATTTTTGTTTTTTGATTAGTGATTTATTACGATTTATGAGGCTGAATTTGCCGGGCGTTGTTGCGATTGGTGGCTCTGTTTGAGAAGAGGTTGTTGTGATTGGTTGTTGGATGGGGGAGTTCGATTGGTCGATCGATTGCAGTATTCAAAGATCAGCCTTTTGTCTTTATGACTGATTGGATGTGTGTTGTGCAAGAGGGGGGGGTAGAACGAGTGAGGTAGAATTTATTAGATTTAGGGAAGAAGAATGGTGTGAGTTCTTAATAAATGGCGTGTTATCTGATAGTTGTGCGTGTGGCAATTTTGAGGATCTTTTGAAAGCAGATTGGGAGACGAAGTGTTTTAGGTGTCAGAGAAGGATTGGTCTTGCGAAAGAAAAAGAGGGCGTGTGGTTTTTTTCGTTCTGTGTTTCATGGTACATTCACATCACGTCTAATTAGTAAGTTGTAGAACTCATTACATTCCCGTTAATTATGGACTTTGGACTATTTTTTTTCAAACTTTCATTTTCGCCGTATTTAACCGTCGTAAAATGGATATAAATACTTTCAATTGTCGGAAATTACCTATAATAACTTAATCTAACATTCTTAGTTTAGGTTGTAGTTGATTTCCGACAAATAAAAATACTTTCAATTGTCAGAAATCACCTATAATAACGCAACCTAACTTAACCTGACATTCTTAGGTTAGGTTAGATTAGGTTATAGTTGATTTCCGACAAATGAAAATATTTATTTCGTTTTTACGACGGTAAAATACGACGAAAATGGAAGCTGGGAAAAAAAAATTTGTCCAAAATTAGTAAATTTCATAAATAGGACCTACCACAATGTTTAACGCTAGAGTCATTAGACATTAAACCACAATAAGAACATTGGTAAATTCACATGAAGCATTACACGAACATTTCAGAGGTGATGTCCAAAATGGCCCTCTCGCTTCTACACATGCTTGATACCTCATCAAACAGATTTGATGCATTCTTGCGAGGATCCCTGGGTCGTTTCTCATATCCCTAGCGCCTGGAAAATACGCAACTGTTCTTTAAATGTTCTGAGTACAGTCCAATGCGATGTTCCAATCTCTCGAGCCATATCGCGATTGCTGCGTCCAGGGTTTTCTTTCACCAAATTTAAGATTATTTCGTTAGGGCATTGTCACCCACGGTTGCGATAACTTGGAACAACACTGCCAGTATCACGGACCCTTTGACAGACTTCGATAAATGTATCTGGATTTGGAATATTCCTCTCAGGATATCGCTCTCCATAAAGCACTTGAGCTGCACGGGAACTACATTCGTGTTTCGCCGTAAATTAATATCATATCAATATATTCACTGTTTGAAAATCGTGGCATTATCTCATACACACAGGAACTAAACAACAACTCACCGATCTCCAAAGTAGGAACAGTTACAAGGCAACGAAATCAGGTTTGTCTGCCGAGTGAACGACTTCCACCACAACCAACCCCTCAGGCCAACACTAAACAATCATTCACCTGCTCCCTCCAAAGTACGCACTGATACAACAAGGAAACGAACTCAGGTTTGTCTGCCGAGTGAACCATCCCCACTAACCACCCCGTCACGTTACAATGTAGCAACCTGCTCGAATTTTTAAATTTTTAAAATTATCCTTATATTTACATTAAATTTACTCGAAAATCATTCACTCTATTGAAATATACGCCAAAGGGAAAAAATAATTATTCATTAGATTCTCTATCAACAGACATAAATCACGCTCCAACTCGCAATAGTTATCGAAACAGATGGCGTTAAAAATTTTGGGGAAAATGATTTTTTCTGCGAAAGCTATAAACATTACACCAATATATGATTCTAGGCCTTTTTGTTATATGCAATATGAACTATTCATCTCGATAATTTTCCTAGTTATTTTACTTCCACTCTGTATAGGTGTTGTTTAATTTAAATGTAGAGTTAAATAATTAAACACATACAATTGCACCCATCGTTTATTTTACGACACTGTGTCATGGCGTGGGTGGAATTAATGATAGTGAGATGATATTTGACGAGATTAGTCTGAGAATTTTCCATGAGTTAGCAGATTTTTGCCAACCAGTTTAGAAAAACTTTTGGGGAAAACCAAATCAGATGGTCAGTTATGGTGGGAATCGAACTCACGTACGAGCATAGTCTCAATGAACAGTCCCGCTCATTAATCTTTTGATGACGCCGGTAATCTCGTACAATTTTGTTATATTTATAAAACTTGCTATACAAATAGTAGATGATGATGGTGATAATAATTTGAGTAGTAATAATACTACAGTATACATATGCCTGCAAGGATTGAATTCTTTGGTCCGCCTCTTCGTCAAACTTGTATTATGCACGAATGTTCGACATCCACAACTTACTAGACTCTTTGTTCATGTGGTTAGCATATCGTAGAGATACGGTATGAGAAACAAGGCACATTCTCCGGTTTCTGCGAAAAGACGAACCCAAGTCCACTAGATTTGTATCGAAGAACACTGACGCTTAAGCCACAGAGAAAGAATGAGCTTCGAGTCTTCGATTTCTGGCGTTTGGAACCTCAGCAACTTTAATATTATGGAAGCAGGAATTTCAGTACTGACATGCTTTTTTTTCTGAAGCATGCTGTTAAAATTAAACGACTGCTCCTTGGAAGTGGAGTACGATGTATTACGTTTAAATGGTTTTGCAGCCTCCGCATCTGTCTGCTTGTTTCTCGTCGGCGCGGCGGCTCGGTTGAAGAAGTCCACAAACTGTTATTGCTATACAAATGACCCGCAGCGATGCAAGCACTGCAAAGGGTTGGGTGCAATTATGTGGGAATGCTTGCTTGCTTGCATAATAAAGTCCATCCTGCAGCCCATATTTCTTCAAATAAGGTCTGAGAGCCATCATTTTGTTTACGATGCTCGTTGTATCACATTATTACTTGTTTGCTTATATTGAGCAGTTCTCTGAAATCTCATGAATATCAGCGACGTTAAGGAGCAAGAATGCCTGATAAAGACTTTAATATCACTCGCTCATTCCCAGTGAGTGACCAGCAAAATCTACCTTCACGAATACTTCACCTCTTTCACGTTTAACTTTGTTCGTAATGAATGATGAGATTGTGAGATATTGGCTAGCAAGGAAACTTTGTGTATGTATTTGTTTATATGTATGTGTTTGTATTTGTTGTATGTTGTGGATTATTGTGTGTGTTGTATGTTCTGTGTTCTGTGTTTTTGCTATCCTCCTTTTGACTTCCTGACAGCAGCTCATTTCACTGCTTATAGTACCGGTACCATAAATATTACTACTACAGGAATTACTTGTATCTTAAATATTAGGACTACAACAATTAATTGTAAATACTTCCTAATATTATTATTCAAACTATTTATAACATAAATATTACTACTACAGGAATTACTTGTAGGCCTATCTTAAATATTAGAACTACAACAATTAATTGTAAATACTTCCTAATATTATTATTCAAATTATTTATAACATAAATATTGCTACTACAGAAATTACTTGTATGTTAAATATTAGGACTACAACATTTACTTGTAAATACTTCCTAATATTATTATTCAAACTATTTATAACATAAATATTACTACTACTGGAATTACTTGTATCTTAAATATTAGGACTATAACAATTACTTGTAAATACTTCCTAATATTATTATTCAAACAATTGATAACATAAATATTACTACTACAGTAATTACTTGTAGGCCTATCTTAAATATTAGGACTACAACAATTACTTGTAAATACTTCCTAATATTATTATTCAAACTATTTATAACATAAATATTACTACTATAGGAATTACTTGTATCTTAAATATTAGGACTACAACAATTAATTGTAAATACTTCCTAATATTATTATTCAAACTATTCATAACATAAATATTACTAGTACAGAAATTACTTGTATCTTAAATATTAGGACTACAACAATTAATTGTAAAAACTTCCTAATAATAATATTCAAACTATTTATAACATAAATATTACTACTACAGGAATTACTTGTATCTTAAATATTAGGACTACAACAATTACTTGTAAATACTTCCTAATATTATCATTCAAACTATTTATAACATAAATATTACTACTACAGGAATTACTTGTTATCTTAAATAATAGGACTACAACAATTAATTGTAAATACTTCCTAATATTATTATTCAAACTATTTATAACATAAATATTACTACTAAAGAAATGACTTGTATCTTAAATATTAGGACTACAACATTTACTTGTAAATACTTCCTAATATTATTATTCAAACTATTTATAACATAAATATTACCTCTACAGAAATTACTTAAATCTACAATAATAGTAATACAACATTTAGCCTACTTGTAAATAATTCGTAATATGACTACAGAAGAACGTCTCGTTTAGGCACACTGAAAACGTAAACAAAGTGCAGGTAACGTGTGGGGGAGGAAGAGCCGTACGATAAACACGAGGGGTGCACAAGGTTTTAGTTACAACATTTATGGCGGAGCATTAATTGGAATTATATTTTCCAAAAACACTCAAAACAAAAGAACACAAATTTTATAACGTTGTTATATACACATTTTAACAAACAAGCAATTTTGTAACGTTGAAATAATTCAATATAACAAATCAAATTTTGCTACTTATATGATGTTGCTTTCAAGCAGCATTTTTACGGTCATAAATTTCATTCTCTCTATGACTAACATAATATCACCGTCTTCTATGGCCGAATTAACAAAACTACAGTATATTATTCTGAATTGACAAACTATTTCCGAAACGAAATTATTCCTTCTCAATAGACCAAAGTAATAATTACGGTGATATTATGTTAGTCATACAGAGAATGAAATTCATGACCGCAAAAAATGCTGCTTGAAAGCATCATCATATAAGTAGTAAAATTTGGTTTGTTGTATTGAATTATTTCAACGTTGCAATTGCTTGCTTGTTAAAATATGTATATGATAACGTCATGCAATTTTGTGTTCTTTTGTTTTCTGTGTTTTGGAAAATATAATTTCATAAATGTTGTAACTAAAACCTTGTGCATTCTCGTGTTTATCGTACGGCTCGTCTTCCCCCCCTCCCACACGTTACCTGCACTTTGTTTACGTTTTCACTGTGCCTAAACGAGACGCTGTACTGTAATGCAATTGGCTCTTACGTTAGTAGGCAGTGGCTGAAAACATTTTTGTTGTATAATTTTGAATTTGTACTCATTTTGTTTACTAGCTAAATAAAATAAATAAAAATAAAAATTGCTGATGCATGAAAATCATTTCTACAACCATTACTGCTATAATATTAATAATAGTGGAAATATAAAAATTGAAAATTTATCTTTTGAAGAGGTGGAGAAGTTCAAATATCTGGGAGTAACAGTAACAAATATAAATGATACTCGGGAGGAAATTAAACATAGAATAAATATGGGAAATGCCTGTTATTATTCGGTTGAGAAACTTTTATCATCCAGTCTGCTGTCGAAAAATCTGAAAGTTAGAATTTATAAAACAGTTATATTACCAGTTGTTCTATATGGTTGTGAAGCTTGGACTCTCACTTTGAGA
This sequence comes from Periplaneta americana, assembly GCF_040183065.1. NCBI lineage: Eukaryota > Metazoa > Arthropoda > Insecta > Blattodea > Blattidae > Periplaneta > Periplaneta americana. The sequence goes on from NC_091122.1 coordinate 62,577,242, forward strand.
GAGGAACAGAGACTACGAGTGTTTGAGAATAAGATTCTTAGGAAAATATTTGGGGCTAAGAGGGATGAAGTTACAGGAGAATGGAGAAAGTAACACAACACAGAACTGCACGCATTGTATTCTTCACCTGACATAATTAGGAACATTAAATCCAGACGTTTGAGATGGGCAGGGCATATAGCACGTATGGGCGAATCCAGGAATGCATATAGAGTGTTAGTTGGGAGGCCAGAGGGAAAAAGATCTTTAGGGAGGCCGAGACGTAGATGGGAAGATAATATTAAAATGGATTTGAGGGAGGTAGAATATGATGATAGAGAATGGATTAATCTTGCTCAGGATAGGGACCAATGGCGGGCTTATGTGAGGGCGGCAATGAACCTCCGGGTTCCTTAAAAGCCAGTAAGTACGTAAGCTCCAATATTACTACTATTACAGTTATCCATGATTATTACATCCTAATTTTATTACTACAATTACAGAAGTTACTTTCAATACTACTACTGCAATTCATTACATATGTATGTGTATATATTTATTCACACTGCAATGGGTATATACCCGGTGGCAGTGGTAACTAATTACACTTAATAATGACAATAATAAACTTGTTAATTAAAAATACACTTAATAATAATACCAATAATTAATACTAACAATAATTTATGATAATAATAATAATAATAATAATAATAATAATAATAATAATAATAATAATAATAACAATAATAATAGGGAATATCCTAAATTAAATGAAGCACTATCACTTAAAATAACATTTAAAATAAATCTAATTCGTATCTTAAATCTAAGTTCGAACTAAAACCCACGAGTATGATATGTTCATATCTCCACAAGTACCTTTCCACATTACACTCATTTCGCTGTCAACTCACTCACTGCACTGGAACTACGACACATTTCACTGATTCTATCCCGATTTCACTAACACTTCAAAAACATTTCACTGTTCAAATACTTTGCACTGCCACTATAAACTATAAAGCTTCACTGACAGGAACACGTTTCACTGACACAACATACTTCACTGACACAACATAATTCTTCACTGATACAACACTTCAATAACAAAATATCATTTACATCCTTTACATACTGTGTATAATTATCGTCTATTAGTAAAGTCCTTAAGCCTATTTTTAAATACGGTTTTGGTTGCTGGTAAAGCCTTTAGTAAGTCTGCAGGTAAAGCATTCCAGTCCCTGATAGTACGATTGAGAAAAGAAAACTTTCCAGTGTCCGTCCTCTGTCTTCTTTCCCTCAACTTATATGGTCGTTCCTTGAAGAGTAATTTGGCGGTTGCAACCTATTTTTTATTTCTCTCCAGGCAGGCTCACCTCTGTATGTTTTGAACAGTGCGCATAATCGAATTCGCGTTCTCCTGTCCGTGAGTGTGTCCCATTTTAATGGTGAATTTTTCCGACAACACTTGAGAGCCCGTTTTTTGAATCTTTTTCAGTGTCTTAATATGTTCTAATCTGTAAGGATCCCAACATGCAGCACCATATTCCATTACTGGACGTACTAGTGATTTATATGCAATCTCTGTGGATTTATCATACCCTTTTCTTAGTACCCTCATCACAAATTGTAACGCTCTCCATGCTTTTCCCGCTGTGTCTAGTATATAGTATATAATAAAGATCAAAATATTACTAATACAATTTCCTATACATTGTAATATTATTAATAATATAATAACTGATACCCTCTAATATTACTTCCAATGCAGTTACCGATATTCTAATATTACTGCTACTGCAATTATTACTCCACCTAATACATCAATATTACAGGAATTAGTCTACTTATAATAATACCCTAATATACTACTATAATTTTTTTTACCGGTACTGATATTTAGAATGTTGTATATTACTACTTTTTGCAATAATAGAACCCCCCCCCCCTCCAAAAATTAGCTCTACTAGAGTCAACGGTATTTCGGAAGACGGTCGTCTGCTAGAGTTAGCGCCGAGAGAGACAGAGAGAGTGAACGAAGGAGCGTACAACGTTGCCATATAGTAGTACACTTGCACATGCAGTACAAATAGGGCTGAAGAGAATTTAATTTCTCAAAAGATAATAATGCCATTTGACGTCGATTAGTGTAAGCATGACATCAAACAAATCATGTTTCCTTCACTAACAATTTTTTACAAGGTTCGCAAACCCATACGACATGCTTCTGCAGTCGTTTCTTGCGCGTTGGCAAAGTTGCACCCAACACCATGATGGCTGGCAGCATTCTGCTCAACAACGTTTTTAAAATAATTACACACTTTAAACACAATCTATCGAGTCTGCCTGTGCAGTACTAGTCTTTTTACACTATCTCATTCCACTTATTTACCTTATAAACACATGGTATATGTTAGTTTTACTTATTCAATATACTGAAACACTCACACGTGAACAAACGAACTCGATAAGCGCTTGTTACTGACTGATTCTCATTGGTTCCACAATACAAGTTTGTGACGTCACATGCCAGAAATGCTATGGCGCATATAGCAGCGACCGCCTTCCGAACTGCCGTCGACTCTAACAAATTTACTGATGCTTTCTGAGATTTTTTCTGAAAGCAGTGATAACTTCCAATATTACTACTTTTGCAGTTTTGTCATTTTATTTCATTTATAATATTCCATATATTTAACATCAACATTGTAACTTTCAGATTGCAATAAGTAAAAATTATATACCAACTTATGCAGTGTAATACACAGTGAACACTCAATTTGTAAATGTACACTGTTAATCAGTTAAGTGCAAGGTAAAAATATGTTGTGAATTCAGTTTTAAACTTTTTCTCTTGGTTCATCAAAGCATTAAGATAATTAGGCAATGCATTTCAGAGAGTAATACATGAATAGTGATCTCCTTTTTTATAACAGCTGAGATAAAAGAGAATAGATGAATATCTGATTTGAGCCTTGCATTAAAATTATTATGAATGTTTCGATTAGTATAAAGTATAGCTTTTTAAATATAAAACATAATGAGAGAGAGAGAATAGACGTCTACTCACATGGTAAGGTGAATATTTATAAATTTTGGAAAATTTTTTTTGTAATGTGAAATATAATCATTAATAAACCATTTTAAGTTGTGTCCTTTTGTGGACAACTTTAATTATATTTAGAGGACTTTCCTTTGTGAAACAAGAAACTGTTCAGCATCAGGTGAGTTGCTCCATTATAAGTATTCCATATTTCATTATATAATGAAAGTATGTAATTTTAAGCATATCAATTTCACCAATAGAGGATATGAATCTTACTACATAACAGGCATTCAATATATATGTAATATATTTTATGTAATGTGTTTAAAATTCAAGAGATTCATATCTGATAGACTTGAAATCAGCCGATTTTTGTCCTTTCTACGACGTAAATACAGGGTGATTCACGACGATTTATCGCCCCTTAAGGATCTTATTTCCAAAGACATTCTGAGTAAAGAAAGTCATATAAACATTTGTCCTAATCTCAATATTTTCAAAGTTACACTAATTTTATTTAGTTTTTAAGGGTAAAAGAATATTACATATAAAGAATGAACTATTAAGGAGTATTATTTCTTTAATTAGCTAATACTCTGAAGCTAAAAATGTGTTATGAATTCCGTAGTTGCTTCGTACAGATTCCTTTTTTCGATTTTTAACTACAAAATTACATTTCCTTACGCATTTATCGCAACAATTATTGTTACAAATCACGCCACTCTTGTAAATTGTTCAAGACTATACATTAGGATGCATAATTAAACTGTAAAGAATCAAGTTCCTAAAGTAGCATGATTTGTAACAATTTTTGTAATAATTGCGTAAGAATAATGCCATTTTTAATTAAAAATTGAAAAACAAAATCTGTACAAAGCAACTGATACCACATTTTTAGCTTCAGAACACTAGCCAAATAAAGAAATGATACTTCTGAGTAGTTCATTCTCTATTTGTAATATTCTTTATGCTCGACCATGCCGAAATGTAGTAATTATACACCTGGTAGCAGTCCTTTAATGCATGTCATTAAAGTACACCTACCCATTAAAGTACAGGTCTTCAGCCAATCACAAGTCAGCTTCGTACCGTTATATCGATTATTCTCGGATATGCAATCGACAGACAATTAGCGAAAAGTCACGGAGGCTGGAAATCCAATACTGTCGCAGAAGGTTACGTTCTGTTACTATAATAATTAGCGTTAATTGTAAATAATATTCAAATAAATTCAATTTGTCATCTCCTTTTTCAATTCTAAATCAATTTCCAGGTTATATCAGACTAATGTTCATTCTTATTCTGTGCCAAGGTCAATGACATTCGGCCTCGGAAAAAATCAATACTTTCGCGTTTGCACACATCTCACAATTCAGGTCAGTTCGCACATAACCATAAAAAGACCTAATTTTCAATACTTTCAAGTTAGAAATATGGTCGAGCATAAAAAGTCGTATGAAACTTGCCTATAATGGTAATTAAGACGCTCGTATGAAAATTATGAAACTCGCTTCCGCTCGTTTCATAAACAATCATACTTGCGTCTTAATTACTACCATTATAGGCTCGTTGCATAATGTACTATTTACCCTTAAAACTAAAGAAAAAAAGTATTTTACAAACAACTTCAAATTAGTGTAACTTAAAAAATATCGAGATTAGGATAAATGTTTGTATGACATTTTTTGCTCAGAATGTCTTCGGAAATAAGCTCCGTAAGTGAATCCTGTATATGTTGTAAAAGAACATATGTGTAAAAATTGTTTTATTTAAGAAAAGAAATCGATTACAAATGTAATCCGCACGAGTACTCATGTCACAAGTTATGGCGCGAGCACTGTAGGGTTAATTACGAAAATTGTTTAGTTTTCAAGATTCTTGGGTTGAGGGAAAGCCCCGGAAAAAAACCTCATCCACGTAACTTGCTCCGACCGGAATCGAACCCGTGCCACCTGGTTTCGCGGCCAGACGCACTAACCGTTACTCCACAGGTGTGGACTAATATTATATAATTATTTTATATATAACACTATTAAAGTCGGAATGCATTATTTAACAAAAACCTGTAGACAAATTTTACTGTAATAGTATACACATTTATTGTAATTTTGATAAAAGCGCATTCAAATTGCAATTACATAAAAATAAAGCTTTTAATCATTGTTTTCTCGAAACATAACTTTTACTTATGGACCCTTTTTTCAGCTACCGCCTCAATTTAAAAAGTATACTATTATTGCCAATAATCTATACTAATAATAAATCTGTAGCCGAAATTTTTCTGGTAATTTTCGATTTTCCAAAAATAATTGGTCCTAACATATGTAATTAACCGCCCTGAAACCGAAAATCGCTTTTTTGAAATTTCTGTTTGTATGTCTGTCTGTCTGGACGTTTGTTACCTTTTCACGCGATAATCGCTTAACCGATTTATATGAAAATTGGAATGTAAATTAAGTTCGTTGTAACTTAGAATTTAGGCTATTTGGCATTCAAAATATTTTATTTAAAAGAGGGGTTATAAGGGGGCTTTAATGAAATAAATCGAAATATCTCCCTTATTATTAATTTTCATGAAAAATATTACATAGCAAAAGTTTCTTTAAAAATAATTCCCTATAAGGTTTATTCTATGCAAAATTTTGATAGGACTGATATTTAATGCGATAAATGAGTTTCAAAATGACAATAACAACGCCATCTAAGTCGGTGTAATGAAATAAAAAACAAATGACTTCGTCTATAAGGGGCCTTGGACAACAACAATCGAAAGCTATGAAACATAGACTACAGAGAATGTTTCTGTGTTTGTATGAAGTAATATCGGAAGCTAAATTAAGCGATTTGCATAATTAATTATTAATTCACCATTGGAAAGTGTAGTTTCTCTAGATGGACATAATGCTATAATGTTATTACAGTAACTTCTGAGTGAATCGAGGACAGGTAAGATTAAAATAGCTTCTTATGCACAGAAAACTTGATAGGCTATTCTGTACATTCGTTTCCTGTATTTCCTAAAATAATTTTTATGACCAAATGAGTGGTCTCTGGATCAAAATGATCGCATTTTAATTTTTAATACAATTTAAATTAAGTAACATAATAAACGATTTATCCTTCTATCACACGAATGTTCCCTGGACCAGATGTCCTATTTTAATTATGTAATTACTTTATATTTATTTCTAACGGGTGCAGCGGAGCGCACGGGTACGGCTAGTATAGTATATAATCGAATAAAAACAGGTTTAATGATCTTGAAGAGCAACTTCATTGTTTGTCAGGAGCTACAAGCGTGTAAGTGTGGAGATGTAAATTTACGTGCAGTTTTACTGATGTTATGTTCTTCGAGAGATGTCATTCTCAGAAACAAAGTTGCCTCACTACCCGATGACAGCATGGGGGCGATGGGGTGGAAGTTGTGTCAGCTCCCTGTCAGCAGCAGACCTGCCGGCTCCGGCGTCATCTTACATGGACAGCGGATCCCCCGGGATCGCGGTCTCACCTTATGACATCAGTGTCCATTACTTCCTGCCGGTGTGGGGCAGTTCACTCGATTCCAGCACTTTAAAACAATCCAATTGTGTTTTATGACACCTCGTAGACGAGGAAAATCCCTGTCTCAGAAGACAAATGTTGTATAGTTTTATTACCTCTTGTTAGTCGTCTTCCAAATCTTTATATCTGGTTTTTCACTTGTAACAGGGATAATGCATAGTGAAAGCCGTCGACCTCTGCACACAATGTACGTGGGTTCTATTCCGATTATGTTCGATTAGTTTTTTGGTGGTAAAATCTTAAATGAAGGTTATTTTTAGGAGGTTATTTTACGACGCTTTATCAACATCTCAAGTTATTTAGCGTCTGAATGAGATGAAGGTGATAATGCCGGTGAAATGAGTCTGAGGTCCAGCATAGAAAGTTACCCAGCATTTGCTCATACTGAGTTGAGGGAAAAACCCCGGAAAAAACCTCAATCAGGTAAAGCCCCGACCGGGAATCGAACCCGGACCACCTGGTTTCGCGGCCAGACGCGCTAACCGCCGCATTTACAACGAAGGAAAAGTTAAAATAAAAGATGCGCGTCACAGCGCTTCTTATTCGTAGGGGAGAGTTGGGTAGTATCGGACATTGGGTAATATCGGACAGTGCGTTTCTTTCATCTACCAACAGATTGTAGTAACTGAATGACATGGTTACGTTTCTGTGTGCAACATCACAGAAACGTAACCATTTAATTCAGGTACTGTCATCTGGCGGAGGATGAAAGAAACTCACTGTCCGATATTACCCGATGTCCGATACTACACAACTCTCCCCTAATTGGATGACGTCCAACTGCTTGAACGTGTATCTTTCTAATTTTTATTGTTTTCAATAATTTAACGTCCATCTGTCCAATAATTTTAATACAGCCTATGTTCTTCTCCTGGTTATGAAGGTTAAATGTGCAAACTTTGGCAAATATCGGTCAAAGCGTGTAGATTTGTATAGAGTACATACATACATACATACATAAATACATACATACATACATACATACATACATACATACATACATACATACATACATACATACATACATACAAACGTATTGTTCTCCCCAAGCTTAGACGACCTCACTCACTCCACTCTGCTGACTCGTGCCTTACCCAAAACATAATAAATCATACGGTGCTTGCCTGTTAGTTATGCAGCGTTGTCACATTATGATTCTGAATTAGCGCAACCGCTGGGCTGAGGCAAGTACGATGTTTTTTATTAATAGAGAAGTTAGTATTTGTTTCTTGCGGCAAGATAAGCTGATCTCTCTACTCGGGCTGAGGCCGTCTATGTTTGTAAACGCTGTTATAAAGCAATTCAGTTATCGGACGCGGCCAACTGCATAACATAAACATCGAGAGTATGTTGATGCGACTCCTTTGACTTCTTTCCTCTGATCTGGGGTCGTCTAATTTTGGCGAGTACAATACATACATAGCAATATTGACTTTTATATATAAGATTACAGAATTTAATTTATGTTCAGGCAGAAATATTCTGGTTTTGACACTATAGTTACAGAAAAACTTCCAATTTGTAATGATTGTATCTATCATCTTCAAAATATTTGCATTTATTTCCTTAACAGTCTGTGTACTCAAACGCATTTGTTAAAATTGAGAATTCGTTAGTTCTACTTTGACATATGAGTGGAAGTGAAGTTATTTCTATATGCCAATGTTTTTATATCATTCTCTATAGTTGTGTTCGAATAGCGAATAATTTCTCCCAAATGCAAACCCAGCCTTGTTTTCAGTCTCTTATGGAGACAGTCATCCTCATGCAAGTCTCGTAGAACACCCGATCAGGCAGGAATAGAATGCATTTATTGTGTTTTGTAACGTGACAGATATGAGAGCTGCTGCTGACATGTCAGCGGGGCTCACAATAGAACCTGTCATGCAGCTTGGTTCCATTCAGCAACGGGGAAGTACCTAAGCTTTCATTTTACGACCCGATTCAGCTCATAACGTGCGGTCGATTCCAGAAGTCTAATGACTACTTCAACACCGATGGTGAAATTTTATTATGTCGTGTTACTTTCCTAGGATAACTGAGACAACGTGTTGTATGAAAGAATGTAATTATTCTTTAGTAAAACAAATTGTTATGAGAAATAAATAAGTCTAAATTTGTTCTAGCCTTTTATTACTGCAAAGTTATCAAAATGAATTGAATATATGCCGCTATAAACAAGCACGCCCATTTTCAGTGGTGTACGTATATCCTTAAGGAACACAAAGACTGAGTTTTTGCAAAAATGATCAAAATATCAATTTTCGGTTTCTTATATTAAAATATTTATTTTTTTTTAGTTGGTTATTTAACTACGCTGTATCAATTACCAGGTTATTTAGCGTCGATGAGATTGGTGATAGCGAGATGGTATTTGGCGAGATGAGGCCGAGGATTCGCCATAGATTACCTGGCATTTACCTTACAGTCGGGGAAAACCTCGGAAAAAGCCCAACCAGATAATCAGCCCAAGGGGCGATCGAACCCGCGCCCAAGCGCAACTTCAGACCGGCAGGCAAGCGCCTTAACCGATCGAGCCACGCCGGTGGGTCATAAAATATTTATTGAGAATGTAGAAAGTTGATTGTAAGAGGTTTTTGTTTCTATGTATTCTTTGTGGTGTCCAGGAGCGATTCTTATGTAGGTCTGCTCCATATATCAGTATTGTAAGCCTATCTCTTTTCATAAAATTGCTTTTTTTTCTCGAAACTATACTTCCCCAAGTTAAATTTGCGTCCCGTGAATGCAGGAGACGAGCACTTGTAGCTCTAATTGCTCTAGTTGTTAGTTTACAACCTACTGTTTTGTCAGTGACCGAGGTCATGTTGCAAGAGATAATAATGCAATGAGTGTGGTAATATACAGGGACATCATTTTATTTTTACTAACATTTCTAATATTAACCTGGCTATACCTTTGGATTAACGTTTGAGAACCGGAAATACCGTTTGCTACCTCCTTCTACGACTGGAGTTCGATGATACTGGCGTAAAATACAAACAAATCACTTTATTAGGTATGAGACGGAAGAAAAGTAGTTCATCCATTTACGTAAAGTAGGAAATGTCGCGATTTTGAGTTTGATAATTTTCATTAGGTTTTTGTTTGATCAAAATACAGTACTGCATTAACAATAAGTGTTTTTACTTACGAAGTGAGCTATCCATTCGGATGTATTCATTATTCAATGCATATTATACTTTTTACAGCACATTAGCGTACTATAAGCCTATAGAGAATGAAGTTAAACTGAAAAATAATCATAATATGGATATTTAAACACATTTTTTAAAATGTTGGCCGTTCATTTCGATACAGGCTTCAGTTCTTTTGTGCACATTATCGCACTATAGACTAATGTACCTAATTCCAATTACCAGTTTCGTCCTTCGTATTAATAACTCATGTTGAATAATTATATACCTACACTATAAAAGATTACGCACTGTAAATTCAATCTTCACTTCTGCCCGATCAGAAGAGATGAAATTACTCAGACATGCTATCTACTCTCAACCCAAATGGTTGTGTATTTGGGTCGTAGAAAGGGGGGAAATAAGAAAAGAGCTAAGACAGCCCAGTCAATAGCCTTTACAGAGGGGCGAGCAGAAGCGAGTGGGGAGAACCGGGATGCGACGTAGGCAAACGGACGACAGTACCTGTGCGAAAATATGATTCAATACTGAAAGCTCTTTCGTCACTGGAAAACGCGAACATATTTCTGGAACGTACTATACTCACTAACCCAGTACTGCTTACTATGACCGCATACGCAGCCTTGGTTCTGTGTGGAGAACGTTTGGAAGTTTACTAGTAGCGGGGGTGAAAGTGAAGTACATTAAAAAATTCAGGTACAATAAAAATTGAAGTAAAAATAAAATGATGTCCCTGTATATTATAATATGAGTAAGAAATACGGTGCATAATATTAACACTCTCACAGTATTTATACACTTTCAGCACCTTCTATAATACAAGTGTACTAACCACAATGTCGTACAAATCGTTGGCACAAACAGTAAACATCTCTTTATGAACTTAGTATTTACTCATAGGTCACAAAGACTAGAGGGAGACGGGACGTTGATTCACATTCTTTCCGGACGCAGATTGAACTTGGGCGCGTAGTACTTTTACAATGTTCAAAATGCTCCACGCGCATCCAGTTTTCACTAAATTTATTGAAAATATTTCTACGTATCCATGCATATATTACCTGAAATCTAATGTTGAGAAATGTTGAATAACTTGAAAATTAGGAGCTGAAATTTTTATGTTATAAAAAAAATGTGAATAAATAACTGTCTGAATTTCAAAAAATGTATTTTCCCATTCTAGCCTAGATATCACTAATTTTTTCAAAGTTAAAAAATTGCTCGTGAATAATAATAATAATAATAATAATAATAATAATAATAATAATAATAATAATAATAATAATAATTTATTTAACCTGGCAGAGTTAAGGCCATACGGCCTTCTCTAATACACAACCAGGAGTAAAAACTGCGTTACAAAAACACTACAAATTTACAAAGTACACTACAATTTTACACACAAAACTGAATAAGTTAATGATAATAAAATGTAAACAACAAGCAAGAAGAAATCAGACATAATATATAACATAGAGAAAGAAATAAAAAAGCATAATAAAATGTGAACAGCAGGTCAAAATAAATGAGGCATACAAAGTATAAAAAATAAGACAATTATTGATAATAATAATAATAATAATAATAATAATAATAATAATAATGATAAAAAATAAGAATAGTAATAATAATAATAATTATAGAATCAGAGTCTGTATGAAAAAAGAAAGATCTTTCTATATTTAAATGTAATGCGCCCGGAACATTTTCATTACATCGCTAATTCGCTAATTAAAATATAATTAACTTCGAAATTAGCAGTCTGGTTCATATAATAATCTGCACAAATCTTACTCTTAATGCATCTAACACATAGTAAAGAAAATAAAAGAAATCGGATTAAAATTGTAACAATTTCAAAACTCAGTCCTGGTGTTCCTTTAGTTAAAGAACATTCTCATCATGAAATAATTCAGAAAATTGTTGTTCGTCAACAGAATAAGATATTGTAGGGGAAATGGGGAGGTTGGCCCAATTTTAAATATTCTATTTTTATTATGTCATCTCTAAGATACTATTCGTTTTCACAAATCACAAGCAGTTGATACAGCGTCGTTAAATAGCAGATATCATTTTTTGTCTTATATTATTGGAAACATGACTAGTGAAATTTTCTATTCATCTTCTCAGGCTCTGGAATAAATTTGCCGTGTTGAGAATGAAGCTATAAGATATTCAATACATTTTTTTCTTTCTTATAGTAAGATCATTTCCTTTGGCATAAAAATGTGTACCTACACGAAATGAAGCGCAGTTTCAAAATTACTTTGTGTTTGTATTTACGTTCATGCGTAGGATAATCCCATGTTATGAGTTCTTTTATTCAAGCACTCTATTATGCAGGTAAGTGTTTCATTTCTCTTTTGTATAAGGACTCTCCTACCTTATATGCAAGATAAAGAGGTTGCGTAACCCAAGGTTATGCACATAACGATGTTTGATATGGTAAGCCCATGATGAGGTCTCTTCTTTCTTGTAGTTGTAATCCCCTTCTACGATCGGATCGTAATGTCATTACCATATATAGGACCTAATAACGTGTGCAAGTTCTTTCCGACACGAACTTGTATACAAGGCTGTGGAATGGAGTTGCGTTATAAGAAGGGGGGAAACTGCTGAATAAATCCTCTGATTTAAAAGCTAATTTCTGTTGGCTCGAAGGCACAAGACCTCACCCCATTTCGAAGGGGAAGGCATAAACAACTAGTGGAACCGATGAAGAGAGTTTTGCTCTGAAATAATCTCTCAACTTCAATTTAGTTACATGTGCTGGGGTGACTTTTGGTACGCATGCATAAAGCAAGCAATTTAACAAAGTATTTGTCTATTCAACAGTTCAGATGGACGCAAAAGTTAAGGCGCATTTCTTATTCTGTGTGAAATGCTACAGTTACTGGTTCAAATTCGTTTATGGCATGGAAATAGATTTCAGCATTAAGTAAATTCGCCAAAAATATACGCGGAATTTGCGAAAGTTTCATTAAAAACTGTTACAAATTACCAACTTATGTAATAAACTATTTTAACTTTAACATTAGCACAAAACTGTAATTGAATTATTGACTGTATTATAAACATAACAATCTCATTTTCTGATAAATACGAGTATATTTACTTTAAAAACAGATGCTACTTCTATTTTTAGTACAAGAGTTTCTGCGAACTGGAATTCTGTTGTTGAGGTAAATCAGTGAGCATGCATCATTTCTTTCGTCCTCTGAAAAAGCATTCAATCACTTATCCCAGTGATGTCAAAGCAAGCGCATTTTTCTGACCTTCACATCGTGCGTGGGCATCAAGCGCTAGATATGGAAGGAGGACGGATTATGTATATGAAGAAGCAGCCTGTTGGATTTAGAAAACAGTGGTGTACAAATTTCAAACGGAACAGTGAAATTTTGTGTCATTTTCATATGGCTTCTTTCTGTTTGATAATATCTATATTGTCTTAAAACAACAGTACTAACACCAATTTCTTAATATTGCAGTTGTGTTTTATACGTTAACATAATAAAGACTTAAGAAGGAATATTCCATAAATTCCATAGTAGTTTAACTATACTGTACTAAGTGAATGAAACACATCATTCATAAAGAAAGTGATAACCAAAACAAAGAGATTGAGTATGACATGGTAAGTTGGAATTGATATTGATGGTATCTTTAGCCTTATAAAAGTAATCAATACATTTAATCAAAACAATATTGTAGTACAAAGCAAAGTTATTTAGGTATATGTTTTAACTGCAACTAATATTACTTAACAAACTCTTATCGCATTATGCTTTTAAGGTGATATTGGCGTCCAGCTTCCTATCATCAGAATATTAAATTATTTTGTCGAAATCTGCTGAAACTATAGAGCTGACGTTTTTACAACACATGGGCACATATCTTTTGTTTATGATGTAGCAGTAGTTGCTTTGTTAATTCATTTCATTACAAACATTTTCCATGCGAATATTTTCAAAATTTGTAATATACTATATTCAGTAATACGTATTTACGATATATTAGATTTACGAAAACATTGTTTCAGTACGTGTAAGGCTACTAAACAAACATATCTGAAAATTTCACTTTTCTATAAAATAGTAGAGAAAATATCCATTTTGAATAAAAAAGCAAATTTGTGGAAAAGGAGCATTAAAATTAAAACTCACATTCATATGATGTAATTATACTTGTCAAAAAAAATCTAAAAATTAACATGGATACAATTTTAATAATTTCTCTTCCCTTTAACCATTGAATCAGTGCTGGCCATTCCTGTATATAGTTCGAACAAACGCCATATGCTATCTCTTTCGTCTCTCTTTCCTTTCCGCTGTAAAGCGCTCAGGCTCTCCTGAGCTCTAAAGGGCGCGTTTGCGCCTATAGGCATCAGTTGATATGACTGAGTTATTCTAATGCAAAGTTCGTACTTTTCTATCGTCAGCATTGTTACGAACAGAAGGGGTTTAGATTGTTCTATTGAGGCGGAAAAAATAATTAAAATTTGTTGCTAACAAACTTCACAACGATTTAAAGATCATATTCACATGAAATAAAAATAGATCTAACCTGTCAAACGATTCGAACACTTTTATGAACATTTCTACTTATTTTCCTTCAGAAATAAAAACGAGTTCAATCCAATCCAATTGATGATAAAAACAACATGACTTGTATAATACGCGACATAGTTAACTTCATAAATTCGGTATCTGAACTTTGATAAGTCGTCACATCATTGAACTTTATTTCCTTCCCCTATGAACTCAGAGTTGTACTGGGACTTTTACAGAGCACTGCTGTGCTTGAATAAAATATATATATATATATATATATATATATATATCGGTATAATCAGGTGACTAAATCAAGTAGGGTATAACACACACATTTACGAAAGCGACTTACTTTATTCGCTTCTTTGTAGAAAATGGTGATACATTTTAATTAATGATGATTTACTTTAAGTGTCACTAATTTTGTTGCAATGTACACAGTGTTGTGGTAATAAATGAATGAGAGAATTTTAGTTTTGTCCTTTAAACATGCAAAAATTTGATCCGAACAAATCTAACATTGTAAATTCCTTTGCAGAACGAAAACTTACATATGTTCGAATCAAATTTCTGCACATTTAAAGGACAAAACTAAAATTCTTTCAATAATTTATTATTATAATACATTGATGTCTTAAACTGACAGTATATTGGGAGTGAAATCGATGGCTTTCCCAAAACAAGCTATGAAATGTTTCATATAGAACAATATTTATCTCGAAAAGGAAGCAAAAACGAGCAAAATTGAATTAAATCCTTTCGTTTGAAATGTCTCTGAGAAAACCCCCTAAAATGAATTGCTTATGGCTCATCGTTTATACCAATACTACATCATTTTAAACATGGTCTTATATACGAGAATTATAAATTTAATTATTTTCATATTAAACCATTTTAGACAATTTGTAATTTCTGGAAAAAAGTGATAGGAGATTTATGAAGTCCCTTGGACGTTAAAGGTTATGTTTTGTTTAACGACGCTCGCAACTGCCGACGTTATATCAGCGTCGGCTGTGTGCCGGAATTTTGTCCCTAATTTAATAGTATATAAATAAATAATCAATATACAAGAGATAAGTTTGGAAGTAAATCCCGTAAAGACAAAGTATATGATTATGTCTCGTGACCAGAATATTATACGAAATGGAACTATAAAAATTGGAGATTTATTTTTCGAAGAGGTGGAAAAATTTAAATATCTTGGAGCAACAGTAACAAATATAAATGACACTCGGGAGGAGATTAAACGCAGAATAAATATGGGAAATGTCTGTTATTATTCGGATGAGAAACTTCTGTCATCCAGTTTGCTCTCAGCTGAAAGTTAGAATTTGTGAAATAGTTATATTACCAGTTGTTCTGTATGGTTGTGAAACTTGGACTCTCACTTTGAGAGAGGAACAGAGGTTAAAGGTGTCTGAAAATAAAGTCCTTAGGAAAATATTTGGGGTTAAGAAGGTTAAGTTACAGGAGAATGGGGAAAGTTACACAACGCAGAACTACACGCACTGTATTCTTCACTGACATAATTAGTAACATTAAATCCAGACATTTGAGATGGGCAGGGCATGTAGCACGTATGGACGAATCCAGAAATGCATATAGAGTGTTAGTTGGAAGGCCAGAGGGAAAAAGCCTTTGGGGAAGCCGAAATGTAGATGGGAGAATAATATAAAAATGGATTTGAGGGAGGTGGAATATGATGATAGAGACTGGATTACTCTGCTCAGGATAGGGACCGTTGGCGGGCTTATGTGAGGGCGGCAATGAACCTCCGGGTTCCTTAACAGCCATAAGAAAGTGAGTAATCAATATACAGTTCGTAATAATGGACTTATCCGAAAGTTTATCTATTCCATAATTCTTAATATGGACTTTGTTTAAATGTCGTTTAATATTGAAATGACGAGTAGAAATAAATTGGATGGGACACATTAAACAAACAATTCTTTCGTATTCTTCAACAAAAAAATAATCATATTCCCATTTCCTTTGGAAATTATATTTCTGCACGGGTTTAGATTTTGCCATGATTCAGATCTCTTCAAACTGCAGTACGCGTATTGTGTACCTGCCGCCGCTAGGTTGAATGTTTATATAGCTGAGCGCAACTAGAACGCAATGACCACACTGGTAGAAAAGGTGGGTGGCGTAGAAGAGATAAGAAGTCAGTCGCTCTGAGGAGCTACAATTCTGCAGGTCTGTGTTATAACGAGGGGCTAACAGGAGTGTGGAGATTTGGTGCATGTAACTACATTATGGTACAAAATATACGTGACGTCATCAATTTTTCAAATAGCACTACATGCTTTAATCATGTTACATTGATTACATATATTAAAAAGAGTTCAAAAATGTATCACTATATCACCTTCCCAATCAAGAACAACAATAAAATGCAAAATGAATGCCATCAGGCTGTGTCATTTTTTGTGGTGCCCCATTCTTCTTGTGCATTAACTTATACAAAACGAAAGACGACTGACGTCCGTACACGTCGTGTGTTGTGTGTTTGCTGTCTTAACATGTAAACACACAACAACAACTGTTGACGCCACAATCCATGTAGAGTGGCCTGCACGTTCTCCGGACCTGTCTCCACTCGACTTCTTCCTGTGGGAACTGTAAAGGACAGTGTGTACCAGAATTTTCTGATAACGTCATACGAAATGCACCAACGCATTCGACAGGCTTCTGTTCATTCGGTCAGCAACATACGGGGCAGTCATATTATGGTCTTTCGGGGAACGCCTTCGAATGTGCATTAATGTGAATGGTCACCATTTGGAACATCTGTGACTCTCAAAGCATAACATTATCACATTGGAAGTATGTTGTTGTTTCGTTTTGTTGTTATTGAATAGGAACGTGACATTGTGATACATTTTTGAACTCATCTTAATGTGTGCAATAACTAATCAATGTAACATAATTAAAGTACGTACTGCTATTTGAAAAATTGATGACGTCACGTGTATCTTGTATCATAATGTAGTTACATGCACCAAATCTCCATACTCAATTTAGCCCTTCGTTCTAACATAACGCTCAAAAACAAAAATTCCAATACCTATCCAACACAAAAGTTATAATTGGTGCACAAGATAAGTGGGACATATATATATATATATATATATATATATATATATATATATATACACACATTCAATTCAGGTCTAGCACCATGATACAATAAATCAGCATAACAACCGAGTGCTGCAGAAGTTTCCGTTCTATTCAATTAACATTCCTATTGGACTGGTTGTCACTTTGTGCTAAAATTTCTCAAAATCTCGGAAATTTCTTTCAACCTGCAAATAAGCTGGAGTGAAATTCTGAGATAAATTAATAAAATCAAAGTATCTGCAGCTAAAAATTTAAATAGAATTTTATTTCGTTACTGTCTGAAGTGAAGTTAGCTTCTCAGGTAATTTGTTATGCCTCGTGCTGGGCGTCTCGTAGATGCATTATAAATTAAGTTTGGCAAAACAAGCCGGAGGACACAGGCCTAGTCTATTTATATGCAGATTTTGTTAACTTTGACTAAGTCTTGTAGTAACTCAGATGCCAGGGTATTAACGTACTACATTGTTTCAACATTTCTCTGTAACCTCTACCTTCTGTGTCATCCTCCATGGTAGGTAGTTAATGGAAAATTAGTTTTAACACTCGCTCATTTAAACTCAATCCCGAGCGATAGCTTTTTCATGTTGACTATTACACTTTTACTACGTCATATTACTTTTGACCAATAAAGAGGTACGCAACGACATGTTTCAACCAACCATGGCCGCTTATCCTTCAAATTTTTATCACCTCCCTAGCATTTACTTTGTTTTGTTTTTATCACTTCCCTGGTATTTGTTTCTTTGTTTGCAAACACTAGACTTCCAATAATTGTGCCTTTTAAATTGATTCATGCTTATTTCGCCATCCTTAATTAAAACTTTTCTATCATTTATCTTGTTTATATTATTTAGATTATGTTATGGCTTCCTCTGTATGAGATTATGGATAGTCACGTATCAGAAACTGTTTAATATTTATTGATATTTGAAGTGGAATGCAACTCCTTTAATAAAAATGAAACTGAATCAACAAAGCCTTCTTGACTAGTAATCGTCCATAGGGTTCAATTAAGATTGTATAATTGGCACAACTGGTAACAAAAGAACAGTCGCTCATAGTGTGTTATGAGTCATAACACACTACTGCCATCTAGTGGAATATTTGTAATGATGAGATGGTACAATAATATATTTTCAAGACAGTTTAGTATTTAGTAAGTCAATTAATATTTTATTGTATTAGAGTAGGCCTACTTTATCCCTTCTAATCTTTATATACTTTCTTATAATTGTGTAATAGTTAATTAAATCCCATTCGAGTTTTGATTTTCTTTAGATAAATCAAAATCTCTAATTAGATTACTACAGATTAAGCCCGCATAATATGGCTAACTCAACTGGCTGTTACCTATCAGCAATGAGATCATGTTTTGAAAACCGTACAGAATTGTACTATATAAAGCGGTTGGGTGTCTGTTATATTTATGTGAACATCTCAAACAAATAATCATTCATCAATGGAGTGTAAGAATCCATTAAATTTCAACCAATTAGAGCCTTTACAACACACAATTATCGTATAACCTATATGTTATTGCATCTAACCGGCATTTGGTTTTTTTTTTTCGATGGAATCAAAAGTAACAAAAATTACAGTCACAACAGGCTTCAATTTGAAGTGACTTACAAAACAAACATGGCTGACCGATAGGGAGAAAGTACAGAAAATAATTATAAGCAAAAAGATTTGAGAGTTTAAAGAATTTGTTGCCCATTTTGAAAGGTTTTAAATAATATGTTTTTTATTTATAAACCATTCTTCTGCAGTTATATAGGGTGATCCATTTGGGTATGGATAAAATAAAAATACCGTAAAATCTTTACTACTGAACTTTATTTGCTGAAACTTTGTGCATACAACACTCAAAGATAGGAGATTCCTCAGAGATCAATATGACCGCCATTGCGCACCCTGTAAAACTCATAATGGCGATGCAGTTCAGCCCATGTCCGTTGTAACATAAGAGGGGTGATTTGTTGAAAAGCTTGAGTAATTTTTACTCTCAGATCATCAATGTTCCTGGGTTTCTGTTAATAGACAATGTCTTTAACATACCCCATACGAAGAAGTCAGGAGGGGTTAGATATGTGGAGTTTACTTGTGGTAGCTATTTACTTGTGGTAGCCATTTTAATCATCTACGATTTTTATTTGTCCTTTCAGATTATGCATTGTTGATTGTCATATATGGAAACTCCCATCTTTTAATCATAATATAACCAGCAAGAAATTTTTCCTACTATCATAATAGCTTTATAATAATAAATTAAATTTATCCATACCCAAACGGATCAGACTGTAGTTTAATAGCTTCTTTATATTAAGTTCATAATTTTAACTATGCGTTGTTACGTAGTAGGAATTAAATATTAATTTTCCTATCCGTATTATAACCTATGTGTCAAGGTCAGCTGCAGTTCGTGAGCCGAATTAATCGTATTGTTAGGGCATATGAAATGTTCGACATCTAAAGACCTTTAAAAGTGTGACAACTTTAGCCAGAAGCATTTCAACTTTCGAATAACGACAACATTGGGAGCTAGGTTATTCGTTCTTTATGCAGCATATCTGGTGGTATATGACGACAAAGACACGAAAAATAACTAAGTTTGATAACGATCCAGTTGTATTTGAAAGAAAATGGATGTGAAGAAATATCTTCTGTTTTTATTACACTTAATGTGTTGTTTCAAAAGGCATTTCTTATTTATATACAAGCTTACGAATGTTATCATATTCTCAATTTTCTAAATAGTCTAAACAAATACAACTCATGCTGTTGATTTACTTTGGAAAATCCATTCATGAAAGTGCCTTTGACGAATTACATTATCAGAAAAAAAGTTACTAAATTATAGCTTCATTATCAGCAGCCATAAATGAAGAGGTGGATTCCAAACTGACCTAAGTCAAAATGACAACTTATGGGAAAAATGACAAACAGATAAAACAAATTTGAGGCTCCTAGTACCTGCGTATTTCATTATATAGTTGAATTTGTTTTGACACTTGTCTTAAGTATTTACAGTTATTGTGCTCGTTATATAGATTTAATGAACTTAGTGTTTTTCAAACGGACCTAAGTCAAGAGTTTTGGGACGGTCTGGAAAATAACTTACACAGGTATATACAGGGTGATAACCACCGGCGTGGCACAGTCGGTTAAGGCGCTTGCCTGCCGGTCTGAAGTTGCGTTCGGGCGCGGGTTTCTATCCCCGCTTAGGCTGATTACCTGGTTGCGTTTTTTTTCCGAGGTTTTCCCCAACCGTAATGTGAAGCAAGGTAATGTATGGCGAATCCTCGGCCTCATCTCGCCAAATATCATCTCGCTATCACCAAATCACCGACCTCATCGACGCTAAATAACCTAGTAGTTGATATAGCGTCGTTAAATAACCAACTAAAATAAAAAATACAGGGTGATTCACAAGAAGTTACCGCTTCTTACGGAGTTTATTTCCCGAAGGCATTCTGAGCAAACAATGCTGTGATGCTCGAACCCAGGTATACCTGCAATTACCCAGGTACACCTGTAATTAAGCTTACCTGTATTAGTATTGATCACCTGGCCTTAAGCGTGGGCCTCTGGCCTTGCAGTTCGTTTAAGGATTATCCTTGATGTTAACCCACCTTGAACCTGACACTTAAAATTTGTAACATTAGAAAGTAAGAGAAGATTGCAGTATTGTATAGTTAACTTGTATTCTTTTTATTTGCAATTTATTTAGTTTATTGGCATTACGTGACTTTTGTACTTTGATATTACAAAGGAAGAAGCGCACCTATATCCTGTTTGTCATAAGAAATTACTGTATTTTTGCTCTTTTATGTAAAGTCACTATACCACAACTCATCCTGTTTACAGGATATCTTGTCATGACCTTATAAGGGATCGATGATATTTCAATGGTGAACAACCAATTGTAAAGCTATCTTCTTTCTGAAGTTCCAACCCCAAGCTAGAATCTTAACCAATCAGACGTTGTTATTTCGGGCGTATCCCTTTTTATAATTACTATAAAACCCCATGAATCTGGCTCATCACTCTCAATCGGCGGTACTTGGAAGAGACTACATTACGCTACTCCAGAGCCAGGAGGAGGGTGCAGACTATAGCTCAGAAGGTTCTCCAACGCCACGAATATTCTAAGTCCGAATATTCCCTTCACCACTTAGACGAATTCAGAGCTTGGCTACAAGAACGGGAGATGGCAATTCTACAACTTATATGTAAGTGGAAATTGTCCGTACTTGCTTAGCCAGATTCAGACTTTCTTTAAGGAAGGAACTTACGAAAGAAGTTAGCAACTTTTTCACTATACTAATGTAGAATTCTTTCAAATTATGTTTTATTATATTATATTCAGCATTATGTTTATTTTATTGTGTTTACTTATTATTGCAAGCGTGAAGCTGCAATTTGTGTGTTGAATAACCAACTCCTTTAAAATCTGTTCTTTTCCCGCTCCTTGGGATCCTCAGCAGTGATTATAGGATTGATAATTCGTTCACCTGGACTACCTTATCATCCCCTACTTATCCGATTCCCGGGGGCACGACATTTGGTGGCAGCGGTGTCAGATTTTAACAGGGGGTGGTTTATGTGTTTATTTTATTTATGTTTTATTTGTGTTTTTGAATTTTTATTAGTTGTTGTTTTGACTTTATTATCTAATGTGGTTGCATTGATTTAATTTTGTATGGCTTGTTTTCAATGTTGTTCGGGTGTATCCGAAGGTGATACAGAATTTACCGTCCTTTTTGTACATGTAATTGGGGTATCGCATCCTTTAGCTTTGGAAGGATCAAGCAATTACGCCCAAAGTTTAGTTGAGACATTTTTTAGAAAACATACTAATATTAATACGAATTTAATTCAAGAGCATCGTATGAAATTTGTTGCTTTGAAGGCAGGATCTCGCCTTGATATTGCCTTTGCAGGTAGACCGTTTAAAACTTTTAAGACACCAGCGTTAAAAACATACCGTTACGAACATTCGCAAGGGTTAGAGGTAATTTTCGAAGTAGACATACGACTAGTTATACGCTACGTACCACCAGAATTCGACTACCCTATTTTGGAAATCGAACGTACGGACTATCTTCCCCAGTATTGCCAGAGTGGTGAGTTTAGCGACGAATTGATAGCAGGATCGAGGGTGTCAATGCGCACATAAGCTGGTTGGGAGGAATTGAGTCAGCATAATAGCTCAAACCCCACCAACAAGCGTAGGTACACAGACCACATAACTGTTGAACAGATGACCAGTAGACAGCAGCGTTGAATCCATACTTGACGAGTGGGAAGGTATCCATTAAATAACTAGTGTAATCAAATACCAACAAGATGCCGCAAGGAAACGATCCACCTGCATTAATTTCCAAAGACTTAAGCGTAACCAAATTAGTAGAGCCATGGAAAGGGGACTCGTATAGTATACCAGTTACCAGTTTCTTTGACCAAATTGAAAGAATTACCACCATGGGACGACTTACAGATAAAGATGCAGTTCAGATTGCCATATTGAAATTGCGAGGCACAGCGAGAACATATTATGACACCACACCTGAATTACAAGCAGTAGATATTTCTTTTAAAGACTTCAAGGAAACTTTTATTGCTAGATTTAAAGATAAGAGATCGATGCAATATCACTACTTAAAATTACAAAATGCCATGCAAGAAAAGCACGAATCACCAGAAGAATTTTGCGACAGAGTGCGAAGACTAAGCTTAAAGACAATAGTGCATGATCAGGATGCCAATACTAGAGAGATTTTGAAGCAGGAAGCAGATAGGCGATTAGTTGCCGCATTCATACATGGTTTACGTGGAACTGTTGGCCGAGAAGTTAGATTTCAGGCACCCACTACAATTGATAATGCGCTACGAATAGCGAATCAAGTGTATCAAACGGAAAAGGATGAAGGTGCATCCGTTTTGAAGGAGCAAAAAGATAAGAAATTGTTTATGGTTCAAGCCCAAGCAGGGAACAGACAACAAAATTCGGGTAATTATCAAGCATGGAGCAACAACCGCAGATATGAGCCGAATTTCAACAGGGGATTCGCTCGCGGTCGAGATGTACGACCCGGGGGAAATTATACTAGGGGACAGTATAACGGGTCAAGGGGGCGAGGGTTAGCTCCGGGACGTGGAAATTCAAATAGTAACCGATCGAGCATCCAATGTTACAACTGTGGGATTATGGGTCACTATCAACGGGACTGTAGGAAGGGATCAGAGGGGCATCCGCGACAGTACCCAAACGGGATAGGTCCTACGAAGAAAACCCCGTCGTAGGAGCCGAATTACAGTCACACTCAGTTCTGGTAGCGCCGTCTGCTTTAAACGAGGTAGTTAGCGAGCCTCGGGTAGACTTAGAAATAGAGGGGAAAATTTGGGAATTCGTTGTGGATACCGGCGCCACAGTATCATTAATTAAACCCACAGTAAGCTCAGCGCTAATTACAGAATCTGATGTAGTGATCAGGGGTGCAAACGGGCAAAAGGTAAAAACATTTGGAACCCAGACGGTCAAATTCCTTATGGGAAGTGAGCAATTTGAATTTAAATTTGTGATAAGCGACATACGAATCAGCGCCGCAGGCATCATAGGGATGGATTTTTTGCGCTATGTTGGTGCGCGTATAGACGTCCAGTCGAACTCCTTGGTAATAGGCAGGCAAACTGTGACATTGATCAACACTGATCTACAATCGTGCAATGTCGCATCAGTGTCTGGAAAATCGGGTTCTGTGTCTGCAATGGCCTCGCAGTCATCGACTCACGATCAGCTTGACTGGAGCGGACCTATCTTGCTAGCCGAGTCCGTTGTCTTACCACCACATACAGTAAAAATAGTCCGAGGTAAGGTTATGGGACGCCATAATCTTAGTTGTAACCCAAAGACCTCTCAAGTGCTATTGGTAGAACCAACCAGTGATCAGGATGGGCTACCTGGAATTCATGTAGCACGCAGCATTAGTCAACTTGGTAATTTTAGGACAATTGTCAATGATGCTCGGGGACATAGTTCCCTTGTGGATGATCACGGATCGGGATACGTTCGAAAAGTCTCCATGAATGGCCAGAAAAATTGTGATCGTAATAAAAGTAATAATTGTGTTCCTCATTGTAATGCAAGTGGCCAAGAAAATTTCCCTACCAACATAAAAGGTCTTTCCCAAAGCAAAAACCCCTCACCGGATAAATTAGTCGGTTCGGACGAACAATCCCTTATGATACTGTCTGTGAATGGTGCGGCAGAGTCGGCGTTTGCAACTGGAAAGTTGGACGACCGACCGGTGCTGAATAAGGAGACTATAATTCCCGTGAATAGTCAAGGTCAAGTTAGGCAGATAAATAATTGTGAACACCAGTTGTGTGAAAGTTCAACATTTGATGATAATGGTGAGGTTTTATTTTGCTCACGATCGTCAGAACAGGGGGTGAATGTAGGGTTGAATAGAGAACTAAAATTAGAGGAAAAATTAGTTATGGAAAACGCACCACATGAAGCTGTTAATGTATTAAAGTGTGAGAAAATTTTAGGTTACGTACCTATTCAAATTGTTAATTTTTCGCCCGAACCTGTGAGTTTAGTCAAACACCGTGTTATAGGAGAAGCTAGTGTAGCAAACCTAGGTGTTGATCAAGAATCAGAAATCGCTAATGAGATGAATAACAGTAATAGGACCGTGAATATGATTGACCGGGAAACAAAGCGAACATGGAACACAAATCGACGTAGGGCTAAAGACAATTATGTACCAGAATTATGGGAATTTGAGAAATTTTTAGATGAAAAATTAGGGCACTTACAGGGCAAAGATAGGAGACTTATGATAGCCGTCTTACGAAAGTATAAGCATTTGTTTTACGTCGAAGGAAGTCCAGAAATAGGCTGTGCTAGTGAAGTGAAGCATTCCATAAATACCGGAGATGCTTTACCAGTGAAGAAGAATCCTTATAGAATTCCCCACGCGTTAAAATCGGTGGTGGAAGAACAAATTAATGACATGTTAGACAAGAAAATTATTGAACCCAGTACTTCACCATGGGCAAGTCCTATTGTACTTGTACCCAAGAAATCTCAAGATGGAACTGTAAAGCACAGATTGTGTATTGATTATCGGGGATTAAATGCCGTTACAAAGTCAGATGCTTATCCCCTCCCTAACATTGTAGAGACGTTAGATTCTCTAGGGAAATGTAAAGTATTTTCTGTATTGGATCTGGCTTCTGGTTACTTGCAAATACCAATTGATGAAAAAGACAAAGAGAAAACTGCTTTTACGTGTCACATGGGACACTATCAGTATAATAGAATGCCTTTCGGCTTGCAGAATGCTCCCAGCACGTTTATGAGATGTATTGATTTCCTATTAATGGGCCTGAAAGGGACCATTTGTTTGGCTTATCTTGATGATATCTTGATAATGAGTGAAGATATCGCCACTCATGTGAAGAATTTAGAAAAGGTGTTTGTAAAATTGCAAGAAATTAATTTCAAAATTCAGCCATCTAAGTGTACTTTTGCAACGGATCAGGTTGAGTACCTAGGTCATATTGTATCGCGAGAAGGTGTGAAGCCCGATCCACAGAAAATCAAAGCCATTCGGGACTATCCGCAACCAAGATCAGTTAGAGATATTCGTTCTTTTGTAGGCTTAGCATCCTATTATCGACGACACATCCCTAATTTTGCCGCTATTGCTAAACCTTTAACAATGTTAACTAGGAAAGATGTTGAATTTAAATGGGGGACTAGTCAGGAAGAAGCCTTCCGAGAACTAAAGGCAAAATTAAGTACAGAACCATTGTTGAGTTATCCTGATTTTTCATTACCGTTCATTGTAACTACAGACGCATCACAGGAAGCCGTAGGCGCTGTCCTATCACAGAAAATAAATGGAGAAGAGAAACCAGTTGCTTATTGCAGCAGACAGTTGAATGCCGCTGAAAGAAATTATAGCTGCTACGAAGCAATTCAGATGTTATCTGTACGGGAGAAAATTTACTCTCCACACAGATCACGCAGCCCTCAGATGGTTACTTAACTTAAAAGATCCGAGTTCGAGGCTCACTAGATGGAGTCTACGACTAGCGGAGTTTGATTATGAAGTGATTCACAAACCAGGCAAAAAGTTACCTCATGCAGACGCCTTAAGCCGACATGTTGGTATTGTGACCTCAGACTCAGAATTTAATTTAACCGAAGAATTGATTTTGTCAGAACAGTTAGCCGATGATCAGCTGATTAGGTTAATTGAATTTGATGACTTCCATAAAGATAATAATGGGTTATTGTGTAGGCATTCCCCTGCACACGGGATACAAGTTGTCATTCCGCGTTCGCTAATAGCAACAGTGATAAAGCATTATCACGATAATACTTTTATGGCTCATCAAGGTACCAAGAGGACTATTGCAGCCATAAAACTTAAGTATTGGTGGCCGACCATGAGTAGTGACATTCAAGAGTATATAGGCTAAACGGAAAATTGGAAAATCTCAAAGAGCACCATTAGGAGATGCGGTAGCAGCCGACGATTTCATGGATACTGTATCGCTGGACATTGTCGGACCTTTACCTACTACAGAATCTGGGAATAAATACTTATTAACTTTTGTTGATCATTTCACCAGATTTTGTGAGGCTATCCCTATTCCGGACCAAAGTGCAGAGACAGTCGCAAAAGAATTTGTGACCAAAATTATAGCACAATGGGGGACACCCAATCGCTTGTTGACTGATCAGGGAACCCAATTCACTTCAAAATTATTTTCTGAAACGTGTAGATTATTGATGATTAAGAAAATTCAGACTACCTCGTACCATCCACAAAGTAATGGAGTATGCGAGAGGATGCATAAATTATTAGTTGATATGTTATCACATTATGTTCATAAAGATGGGAAGAATTGGGATAAATTTGTACCCTATGCTATTATGGCGTATAGAGCCACACCACATACAGTAACTACGTTTAGCCCATATTATTTAGTTTTTGGCCGACATATGAAGTTACCCATTGAAGATCGCTTCATTCAAGTAAAACGAAATTTGGGAAGAAAACAAAATTCTTATGATTCCTATGAGGCACATGTGAAACTATTAGCAGATAGAATTCGAGTTGCATCTCAAGTAGTGCGACAACAATCCAAAAGGGGTCATGAACAGTCCAAAGCTCACTATGACAAGCGAGCAAGGGAGCGCGAATTTAATGCAGGAGACATAGTATATCTCTATGACCCCGTAGCTTCCAGAAGTAAAGCTAAGAAATTCGCATATCATTGGACTGGACCATTTGAGATAATTGAGAAATTATCTAACCTGGTTTACACCGTCAAAATTAGTGAAGAGAAATGTATAAACGTTCACATAAATAGACTTAAGGAATGCAATAGCAGACATATGTCAAGTAATGATGCTACGGTAATAATAAGCCCGCCTAGCATAACGAGTGAAGAAAGAAATGAGGAAACCCCAGAACAAAATATGGAGCCCGCTAATGATGAATTATCAGAGACAGCCAAGAAGAAGCAAAAGGCAGTAAATAAACGTTGTGACGATAGTGATAAAGATTGGGAGCCGGGGACCTCTGTTAGACGTCAAAATAAGGATAAAGAAACTATTACTAGCCCATATAAATTACGCGATCGAGGAAATCAGCCTAGAAAGTATACTTTTGATTCAGATGAGGAAATTGATGATGTACAAGATGATAATGGTGAAACCAATGTAGCAAATAGTGAATTAAATAATGAACCGAGTCACGATCAGGTAGATATTACCGAGGAAGTTAATATAGTGCCGTTTAATAATGCAGCATTGTAATATCCCTTACGTAATAGGTTACGACGCATATGTGAGGATGTAACGGAGTAGAGCACATTTTGGAGTTGTGTATGACGTAACATTCCATGCATGATGTAGTTGGGACTATCGTGCTGGCCGGTAGAGTTCGCCTGAATAATACTCAGCCGCAGCATCGAGCCAAATTATTTTTGAAATTTAATTTTAAATTTTATATGTCCATTTCTACGATTGATATTAACCTATCGAAATTTGTTACTTTTGCTCTAACTCCATGTAATAAGAATGTTATAGGAAACGCGCTTAGGCCCCTATAACCGTAAAGAGTTCTGAATACTCGGTTAGGATTTAAATAAATATAGTATATCTATATTTTAGGTATAAGTAAGTACAGTAGCTTGTATTTTGTTTTTACAGTGCTTGCCGTTTGTTTTACAAGGACACTTACGAAGGACTCAAGACAACCAGACGCAGACTTGGCCTTAGACAAGGGGGCAGTGTTTTTGAAAGATCGAGACGTCCTTCTGACAGGCGACAAGTGGACCATAGTCGTAAACATTAACTTAGAGGTATACCGTAATCTAATTGTACGAATCCGGGAAATATTAGAAGAAGCTAGACAAGAGATTCCTAGAATAATGTTCGGACGATTGACTGTGCTATGGACCGAACTAGACAGAGTTGGGGACATAGTAGATAACCTAGCAGATGAACTACTAGATATAACAAAACTTTTACCAGAACCAGATACAAGTTTTCAATTACAGGTATCCTCAGTACAAGATCAAAATCGGACACGACGAGGACTTATAGATGTGGTAGGCTATACATTAAAGTATCTATTCGGAACTATGGATTCTCGGGACTTACATAATATTAACCATGTAATAGATCAGTTGCAGGGATTTCAACAAAAGATATTACACGTAGAAGAACACCAATTAACTTGGATTAAAACGTTAGACCAAGAAACCCATTTGAATGCTCAAAACACTATCAAATTAGCAGAAGTATTAAGAGACTCTATTTCAAACTTTTCAATAGGATTAAGTAGAGTACAGACAGATGTACGCGACGTCCAACAATTAATTAAGAAACAGACTACTTATAGTGCTATGATTCGAGAAGTAGAAATGGCAGTATTTGAAATAAAAACTTGCCTTGCACAGACATTAACCGCGTTGGATATGACATCTTTAGGCAAATTATCCACGTCATTAATCCGACCCCATAACTTATCAGATATTTTACAACAAGTTTCATTAAAATTGACCTCAGGGACATCTATGATAACTACGACTACCGTTGAGGATATGTATATTTACTACGATTTAGCCACAGTACATGCAGCAGCCACATCAGATAGTATTAGACTATTCATTGATATTCCATTAAAAGCAGCAGATCGTCATTTTGAATTATATCGATTACATCCCTTGCCTTTCTTCCATAAAACTCTCCAAAAACATATGGTTATTGACATACAAGAAACATATCTGGCTGTATCAGAGGACCGACAATTTTTCACAACCTTTTCTGATGTTATGCTAAGTAAGTGTGTAAAGAGTTATTTCACCATCTGCCCTTCCGATTATACATTGTATAGGCAAAACCAGCCCAGCTGTGCTATAGCCTTGTTTCTTGGTAAGGCAGAAGCCATAAGAGAACATTGTAGCAGGTTGATTTTGAATCACCCATTTCCAGCTGTGTGGATACGTTCACCAGATCACCGGTTCTGGGTCTATAGTCTGTATCAACCCACAGAGGTAACACTACGTTGTTATACCCCTGGCTTTGAGTATACAGCTTCCGAAAACAAAGTCATGAACTTAAAGTTGGAGAACACCGGTATAATTAGTAACAGCTCTACCTGCTACATCCATTCTGAATCATTTAAATTATTTCCACATTCTTCAGGAAGAAGCGAATTTAACCTACGCACTAATTTGCATATAGTATTGCCGGACATCAAAGACTTGCTAAATAGTGACGAAGAAAATGTACTAATTAATAAATTACCACAAGCTATGTCAGATGAGGCAATAATGACATTGAATACAGTGATAGCAAAAAGTGAAGCTGTTCAATCGAGACAAAATTTCGACGTATCAGGTCTTACTTCAGAATTAAAAAGTAAGCCTAATAGCTCCGAAAAAGCAACAGTAAATGTGTTTTTAATTACTATAGTGGCTTTAATGACATTGACGTTATTGGTTGTAGTATTTAAACGGAAGTTATTGAGTTGCTTCCAGCACGCACGCCAGCGTTACTCAGTTCTCACAGATCCAAGGCCGACACCACGTGCTCGACGTCAGGCGCAACGGAACGAGGTAGCAATGAACCTCGACGAGCTAAACGAAGAGGAAGTAACAACATCGGATCCGGACCCGAAGGAGCAACAGGCCGCTTCGAACCGGGGATCCGCCCAATTGTTTGTACGCCACTAACGTCCGTCAACAAGTACAAGATAAAGAAGTCAGATATGTAAAGCAAGTTGCCTGAAGACATTTTGTATAAGTATAATTAGTTTATTTCACAGAGGAAGTGGTGATATGACGACTACTAAAGACATTTTAATAATTAACAGTCTGACCACATCCTGTTGAAACTTGGGAACCTAATGATAATTCCCAGGCTTTTGATGTTTACTAAGATTATCATTTGAGTTTTGTATGTTTTATTGTAACCATTTTCTTAAAATGTTTGTTTGAGTATACCCAAACATTTTGAAAGGTGAGAGTAATGTGATGCTCGAACCCAGGTATACCTGCAATTACCCAGGTACACCTGTAATTAAGCTTACCTGTATTAGTATTGATCACCTGGCCTTAAGCGTGGGCCTCTGGCCTTGCAGTTCGTTTAAGGATTATCCTTGATGTTAACCCACCTTGAACCTGACACTTAAAATTTGTAACATTAGAAAGTAAGAGAAGATTGCAGTATTGTATAGTTAACTTGTATTCTTTTTATTTGCAATTTATTTAGTTTATTGGCATTACGTGACTTTTGTACTTTGATATTACAAAGGAAGAAGCGCACCTATATCCTGTTTGTCATAAGAAATTACTGTATTTTTGCTCTTTTATGTAAAGTCACTATACCACAACTCATCCTGTTTACAGGATATCTTGTCATGACCTTATAAGGGATCGATGATATTTCAATGGTGAACAACCAATTGTAAAGCTATCTTCTTTCTGAAGTTCCAACCCCAAGCTAGAATCTTAACCAATCAGACGTTGTTATTTCGGGCGTATCCCTTTTTATAATTACTATAAAACCCCATGAATCTGGCTCATCACTCTCAATCGGCGGTACTTGGAAGAGACTACATTACGCTACTCCAGAGCCAGGAGGAGGGTGCAGACTATAGCTCAGAAGGTTCTCCAACGCCACGAATATTCTAAGTCCGAATATTCCCTTCACCACTTAGACGAATTCAGAGCTTGGCTACAAGAACGGGAGATGGCAATTCTACAACTTATATGTAAGTGGAAATTGTCCGTACTTGCTTAGCCAGATTCAGACTTTCTTTAAGGAAGGAACTTACGAAAGAAGTTAGCAACTTTTTCACTATACTAATGTAGAATTCTTTCAAATTATGTTTTATTATATTATATTCAGCATTATGTTTATTTTATTGTGTTTACTTATTATTGCAAGCGTGAAGCTGCAATTTGTGTGTTGAATAACCAACTCCTTTAAAATCTGTTCTTTTCCCGCTCCTTGGGATCCTCAGCAGTGATTATAGGATTGATAATTCGTTCACCTGGACTACCTTATCATCCCCTACTTATCCGATTCCCGGGGGCACGACAATGCCATATAAACATGGGTCCTATTCTCAATATTTTAAGAGTTACAATAATTTGAAATTGTTTACAAAATACTTTTTTTCGCTTTAAGGTTAAAAGAATATTACAAAGAGAGAATGAACTATTCAGAAGTATAATTTCTTTAATTGACTAGTTTTCTGAAGCAAAAAATGTACTATTAATTTTTTAGTTGCTTTGTACAGATTTTTTTTTATTCTTAACTAAACATTCCATTATTCTTAAGCACTTATCACAATTGTTACAAATGACAGGACTTCTAGCAACTTGATTCTTTACAGTTTAGTTTTGCATACCAATGTACAAGAGTGGCGTGATTTGTAACAATTGTTGTGAAAAACGCGTAAGAAAAATGTAACTTTTTAGTTAAAATCGAAAAAGAAAATCTGTACGAAGTAACTATGGAAGTAACAACACATATTTGTCTAGCAACTTGATTCTTTACAGTTCAGTTTTGCATACCAATGTACAAGAGTGGCGTGATTTGTAACAATTGTTGTGAAAAACGCGTAAGAAAAATGTAACTTTTTAGTTAAAAATCGAAAAAGAAAATCTGTACGAAGTAACTATGGAAGTAACAACACATATTTGTCTTCAGAACAGGCTACTAGCCAATAAAAGAAATTATACTTCTGAATAGTTCACTTTCTCTCTGTAATATTATTTTACCATTAAAACTAAAGAAAAAAGGCATTTTACAATAAATTTCAAATTAGTGGAACTCTAAAAATATTTATATTTGAATTTCTTGCTCAAAATGTTTTCGGAATGAGCTCCGTAAGTGGCGGTAACCCTCTTGAATCACCCTGTATATGATCTGGCAAATGCTAAATTAAACGTGAATAAATCAGTTTAAAACATTTTGAGAAGGAACAAATTTTATGTTCTAAATTAGTCCTTTCACATTACCACGTAAACCACAATTTCGTAACACAGAACTCGGTGAGGGAAAATACCTTTTTACACTACTTTCCCCTACCATAACGGCTCTCCCGATATTTAAGTTTCTAAATAAATACAATGATCGAATCTGAAACGTGCACATCCCTTGTAGTTTGCCTGTTACCCCCTCTTCTTTCTGATCTAGTGTCGGCGGCTTGCTTTCACGCAAATAGGTACCGCTAATCCGCAAAATTCCATACTTTCTTTCCTGCAAACGACGAATTGCAAATGCGCAAAATATTTCGAGCCCCTAAATTAATAGATCCTTAAATAAAATTAATACATGTATAACAACTTATCTTTAAAGCACACTGTCCAGTGATTGTCCCGGTATGCCGTTTGTATACAGTACGATGGGCTGGAACCGAAGTGCAATTTTTTTAACGTACTCCAGTAATGATAATTCATCACTTTGATATTTCCTCCATAGTTCAGTTGCAACACGATGATTATCCTGGTCACGTGTTTGTTTTTTTGTTATAACGCACTGTGTTGAAAGAAAGATACGTTTCACTGTGCAGTTGCTTTAGCACTTCCGTAAATTAATGGATAGAGGGATGAGGTTTGTAAAATTGTCGTTTCAAATACCGATGAAACGATTCCGCCCCATTTGTTGTTCTGATTTCGTTTGTTGGTACGCTGGCCCACAATTTAGGAAATAATTTAGCATCTTCACTTACATAGTTTTGAAGTACATAGTCTAGAAATATCGTTAACCGATTGTGATTACGACCAATGCTATGCAACAAACGCATCCTCTACTGTGCATGGAGGTACATATTTTAAACCAAAATTATTTCAAGAAATTTCCCATTTCGGGATTAGGATTGGTATATTCAGAGCGAAGTCCCAGGTCGAATATCTTCCTATACCACGTCTGGCCTAAATGAAAACTGCAGCCTTTAGTGGTTATGTTAGGAAACACTATTTTGGCTGCATTATGATCAGCAACTTCGAAATATAAAATTATGTTCTTAGGAAAAAAATCATCACTACACAAATCACGAATACGTTTCCACATGCATTCGTAAGCTGATACAGTTTCCGATAACAGTAAACAAAAAGCAACTTGGACGAACCCCAATGTAGTAGGCTATATGTATGTATAGTATAAACCTGATGAAAGTGTTTTGGTGAAACGTAGAATGTTCCATCCACTAATATATTACGCGCATTACTACACAGAAACTGCACAAGTAAAAATTACTGCTTTATTTTCGATGTCTACAAAACAAAATCTTTCGCCTCGATTTGTTAAAATATTTTAACTGTTTAACTGTTCTAATGCCTCGTTTACATTGCGAGGGTGAGTGGGCATCTGTTTCCTCCGGGCTCTGTACAATGCTAATCGAAGTTTGACTGTCTCCATTCTCTGAATATTAAAAGTATCTGACCTCGATAATTCTGTTCGTATTATTTTACTGAGTTGTAAAGTAATGTCTTCACACGCTTTTCTTTTACAATTTGCCCGCAAAATATGTGATTGAATAGCCCTAGCTTTTATTTTCATGATCATACAAGTTTCTTATTATATACTATTTCACCAACTTCTACATTAGTCTGTAAAATTGCGGAACATTTTTTTTTCCGTGCATCTCCACAAAATATTTCCCGTACTCATTTTACGCTGTTTTCTATATTTGAAATTGTCCTCAACAATGCATTCCAAGCCACGATTTGTGACCGTTATAAATTACATTTCATTTTAAATTCACTTCCTATCACAGCCAACACTTCCTTCGTACAGCAACACTTCTTTCAACTACTGTGGTTATGGAGACATCGAACCGAACAGATACAGTAAACATCGAACTCCCGCCCCGCTCAGCGCCATCTTCACCAGTACAGAATGGGTAGAATAAGTTTGGTATTACGTTATCAGATGAATTGTGCGGAATTGTAAATGTTGTTTTTGCGGTATCGAAACAAAATTTTTGACCATAATTTTCGATTATTTTGCGCATTAGTTATCTAGCCTCTAGTGTGACCTTGATTCATAAAATGTGTACACAAATCATTCATCCTCTGCGTCCGACTGGGGTGATCGGTAAGGATATTAATTTGAGAGTTTAATTGAAATAATGTCTCTCCAATTCACAAGAATTATGTCACAATTTCCATAGGAATGAATACGAAATGTTCTAATAACACGGTTCTTGAAAACAAAATATGATGGGCTTCTGGTTAGAAAGTTATTAGCAATGTAGTCACCCTCACTTGCAGGTGGACATCCAATCAGACGTCGGAAGTGAAGTACGTGAATAGTTGCATGCAAAATGAGAACATGGCAACGAAGAGAGTTCTACAGAGCTGAAAGAGACAGAAAACTATGGGAGTGCTTAATTCTTGGCTGCAGCAATGTTGGAGCGGTTGAGGTGCATTGGACATCGATAGCAGGATCTCGAGTATCGGATACAGTTCACGTAGCACGTGAATAAAACATTGGACTGTTATTTACAGGCGTCGGTAGAAAGTGTGGGTCACTTAGCGGAACCAGGGGCAATTGCAGGGTGCTCCTCAAATAAATATCCCAGCAGAGCGTGCTTCACGAGAGTTATTAGGGAATAAAACGACGGCCCGGAGTTCTCTGTGGCGAGCGTATTGCAGCGGACGGGTACGAAGGAGCAGGATGACGTCAAGAGGAGCAGCGAGGAGGAAGGCTGCGAGATTATGTACACATGAAAACAAAAATGATATGATACAGAACACAAAGCGTCCACACCTGAGGAGTAAAGGCTGGTTCACAATAAACCGGGAACGGAAACGATAACAAGAACGGAAATATTGTTAAAATGAATGTATTTAAATGTGAGCATTCACAATTAACGAGAAGCTTGCCGGAGCCCGGAAACGGGAACGTAAGAGTTAAGACTGGTTCACAATAAATCGGAAACGGAAACGACAACGTGAACGAGAACGGAAATAATGTTAAAATAAATGTATTTAAATATGAGCATTCACAATAGTTCCCGGTTTATTGTGAACCAGTCTTTAATTGTGAATGCTCACATTTAAATAGATTTATTTTAACAATGTTTCCGTTCTCGTTCTCGTTGTCGTTTCCGTTCTCCGTTTATTGTGGACCAGCCCTAACGGTTAGCGCGTCTGACCGAGAGACCAGATGGCCCGGGTTCGATTTCAGGTCGGGGAAAGTTATCTGTTTGAGGTTTTTTCCGGGGTTTTCCCTCAACCCAATACGAGCAAAAGGTGGTTAACTTTCGGTGCCGGGCCCCGGACTCAATTTCACCGACATTATCGCCTTCATCTCATTCAGCCGCTAAATGTTGATAAAGCGTTGTAAAATAACCTACTAAAATAAAAAAAGAACAGTGGTGAGACGAAAGATGAAAAAGAATAAATAGTGGAAGAAAACTGATGCGGTGGAAAAAGATGCTGCTGTAATATTGAAATCGTTAGTAACATTAGTTGAGAAGATTTTAATGAATAAAAAACATGTCATAGAAGAATAACACGTAAAAAATATGAAATTACAGAAAAGTAACAACGTGGCATACGTGGTGAAAGAATGATATTGAGGGACTCGGGCGTAAAACATGGTAATTGAGATTTTGGTAAAAAATGGAATATGTAGCGTATAATGTGGTATCTTACATTCTATGTCTAATGCAGTAGTTAGTTTTCCAACATCTAAAAGATGGCAGAAATATACAGATTTTATTTTCCTGGTAACAAACTGTTGCATGTATAAATGTTTACCTACCTAATAATTCAAAACACTAAATGTTACTTACCATGTTTTACTCCCGAACCCCTTAAATATAAATGCAGAAGAAAACGTAAGGATTTCGATAATGCAGAAGATGAGGATAATTAAGAAAATGGTAAGGAAAACGGTAGAGACGAGAAAAATTATTCTGATTTTGATAAGGAACAAAAGTAGGAGGACGAATGTGCAGTAGGAGTAGATGGCGATGTGACAGCAAGTAATGAAGTACAGTATGGTGAAAATGACGTGGATAATAAGGTTAGATGATGGAGGTGCAGTGGAGCAAGGAAACTAACTAGAGGAAGACATCACCTAGAGTACGAAAAAGAAACAGATGAATGTGAGCAAAATGATGATGATGATGATGATGATGATGATAATGATGATAACAGTCCAATGATGTATAAGATCAAAATGTTGTTACGAAGTAAAAGTAGACAGTGAAAGTATGCTTGAAGGTGAAGACAAGTTCGACTATGAAGACATAGAAGAATAATATGATGGAAATCAAAGGGGAGGAAGGAAATAAAGTAAAAGACAGTGAAGTTTACGAATAAATTGAAATTAGTTGATACAACTTGATGAAGACAGTGAGGAAGCACGTTGAGAGAATGACGATGAAAGAAGGAAGAGAAAGATTGTAAAGTAGAAGAGCGAAATAATGCAGTGTGAAAAGGAAAAGACGAGGAAAGAGAGGAGAAAGACGATGAAGTAGATAAGGAGAAAGAAGAAAAAGGGAAGATATATAAACAAAGTAGAAGAGGAAGAAAAGGAGATGAGGACGATGAAATAGAAGAGAAGGAAGATGATGAAGTAAATAGAGGACGACGAAGACGAGGAAGTAGATAGAGGAAGACGATGAAGTAGAAAGAGGAATACAATGAAATAGATAGACGAAGAGGAAGATGATGAAGTAGATAGAGGAAGAAGATGAAGCAGAAAGAGGAATACAATGAAATAGACAGAGAAAGAGGAAGAGGAAGACGATGAAGTAGATAGAGGAAGATGATGAAGTAGATAGAGAAAGAAGATGAAGCAGAAAGAGGAATACGATGAAGTAGACAGAGGAAGAGAAATAGGAAACAATGAAGTAGATATAGGAAGAGGAAGATGATGAAGCAGATAGAGGAAGAGGAAGATGATGAAGTAGATAGAGGAAGAGGAAGATGATGAAGTAGATAGAGGAAGAGGAAGATGATGAAGTAGATAGAGGAAGAGGAAGATGATGAAGTAGATAGAGGAAGAGGAAGATGAAGTAGATAGAGGAAGACGATGAAGCAGAAAGAGGAATACGATGGAGTAGATAGAGGAAGAGGAAGACGATGAAATAGATAGAAGAAGAGAAAGATGATGAAGTAGATAGGGGAAGAGGAAGATGATGAAGTAGATAGAGGAAGAGGAAGATGAAGTATAGAGGAAGACGATGAAACAGAAAGAGGAATACGATGGAGTAGATAGAGGAAGAGGAAGACGATGAAATAGATAGAAGAAGAGAAAGATGATGAAGTAGATAGAGGAAGAGGAAGAGGAAGATGATGAAGTAGATAGAGGAAGAGGAAGATGAAGTAGATAGAGGAAGACGATGAAGCAGAAAGAGGAATACGATGGAGTAGATAGAGGAAGAGGAAGACGATGAAATAGATAGAAGAAGAGAAAG
This sequence comes from Periplaneta americana, assembly GCF_040183065.1. NCBI lineage: Eukaryota > Metazoa > Arthropoda > Insecta > Blattodea > Blattidae > Periplaneta > Periplaneta americana. The sequence goes on from NC_091122.1 coordinate 62,615,646, forward strand.
ATGATGAAGTAGATAGAGGAAGACGACGAAGCAGAAAGAGGAATACGATGGAGTAGATAGAGGAAGAGGAAGACGATGAAATAGATAGAAGAAGAGGAAGATGATGAAGCAAATAGAGGAAAACGATGAAGCAGAAAGAGGAATACGATGGAGTAGATAGAGGAAAAGGAAGACGATGAAATAATAGAGGAAGAGGAAGATGATAAAGTAGATAGAGGAAGAGGAAGATGATGAAGTTGATAGAGGAAGACGATGAAGCAGAAAGAGGAGTACGATGGAGTAGATAGAGGAAGAGGAATACGATGAAATAGATAGAGGAAGAGGAAGATGATGAAGTAGATAGAGGAAGACGATGAAGCAGAAAGAGGAATACGATGGAGTAGATAGAGGAAGAGGAAGACGATGAAATAAATAGAGGAAGACGATGAAGCAGAAAGAAGAATAGGTTGGAGTAGATAGAGGAAGAGGAACACGATGAACTAGATGGAGGAAGAGGAAGACGATGAAGTAGATGAATAAAGAGGAAGATTACGTAGATAGAGGAAGAGGATGACAATGAAGTGAAAAGGAAGGTAATGGGGTAGATAGAGAAAGGTGTTGAAGTAGATAAAGAAGAGGAAGACGATTAGTAGTTAGATGAAGAGGAAGACAGTAAAGTAGATAGAGGAAGAGGGAGAATATGAAGCAGAGAGAAGAAGACGAAGACGATGAAATAAAGGAAGACAAGATTATGAAGTAGGCAGAGGAAGGGGAAGACTATGAAGTAGACAAGCAAGAGGAAGGAGATGGGGATAGAAGAAAAAGGTGTAGTAAATAGAGGAAGACAACGGAGTAGACAGAGTAAGATGATGAAGTAGATAGTGAAGAGGAAGACGATAAATTAGGGGGAAAAGAAGACGAAGTAGATGGTCTATCATAGAAAATATACGATATAATAGGTAAATAACAGAATAAGATATTTGACAATGTAATTGAAGTATGGTAAAGTAAGTGAGTAGATAGATATATTTGGAAGTGAATGATGAACATACTGACGACTATGGTAATATGGATGATAGAGTGAAGGAGATAAGCTTAAAGTAAATGTAGGTGCAATGAATAATTATTCAGTAGGGAAAATGAAGTAAAAGCAGATTCTATGGTTATAAGAAGAAGTGAAATCACTATGCTCCCTCTTACCGAATGCGAATAACCTTTGAAGTCAAAAGGATTCGCTAAATAAACATCTGTCAGTTCTTTGGACCAGATAACGTAATCCGGTATTACTGCTAACTTGCGTTAACACACGTTCATGATCGAGGATGACTGAACCAGATTTCATGGGTTCAGCATACACGCCTTTGCTGTTATGGAAGTCGTATGTAAAACTTGCAATATGGCGAAAATCCGTGGCGGCTGCACATTCACATTCATTTGGGCTGCGGGTGTTTGCGTAGCGTTGCGTTATAAAATAAGACGGGAGGGACACGAATGTGACTGGAATAGCGGCGCTTCCTCCAGTCAACCGGTTAATCGGTTTGTGATTGGCTTTCCATCGCGTTACGTCCTGATGGATACATGATGATGGTGGCGTACGAATGTTATAACTTCTCCGAAGAACAAATTCCGTGTTTTAATTTCCAAGTAGATTACTCACTATGGCTGCGTCCCGGTTTTGACTTTCTAGAGCAGTGGTCGTCAGCACTCGCTGAAATATGCATAGGGTACGCGGTGCCGTCCAGTGTGCACCGTCGTGCAGCACGGAGAGATAGAGAGCATACCCGCTAGCAGCTACGGAGAGCACTATAGTGCACTGCGTTTTCCGCGGGTAAGAGAGGCTAGCCCCAGCGTGCTCTGTGCTGACGACCCCTGTTCTAGAGGAAAAGGGAAGAGGATGCGTAATTATTTTGTATACGAACGTACCTGTACCTGCGCTATGACATCACATATATTTTGAATCAGGAAACTTCATTTCAGTTTATAGGTAGCTGAAATACGGATTCTACTAATAACATTACGGATCTCTGACACTTTCAAATGGAAGAGACTTCTTGAAAATGTTATAATTAGATTTCTTGGAATTGCCACGAGAATCGTAAAGTTTACTACGCACGCGGTATAGACTGTATGAGAAGGGGGCGTGCATCGGATGGAGTATGCCTCTAATGTAAACACTGAGCAGTATACTGCGCTTACAATAAAACCTGTATCCTGCATTCAAGAAATATAATGAATGATCATTGAAGTAGGAAATGTCTAAACATGTAAATACACAATTATTTTATAGTGATATATATTAACTCTTAAAATTTAATGTAATACACTCACATCATCCTTGAATATGTGCATTGCAGTGAAGAGTTACATTTTGAGCGACTGCAAAGTGAACCTCCTCCGATGTATATTGGAAAAATGTACGTTATACACTATATTAAGGGGATTCTGAGAGTTGTAGTTTAGATGATTCTAACAGGATGATGCTTTTGGACACAATTTTAAGATTAGAATCAATGAACAGAATATCTTCCAATAGCTGTTCAAAAGGCTGCAACAGCGGAGTTGTCTGTGCTATCCAGTGCATCAATTACCTCCATTATTTTGCCGTAATGTTCCGCATATTAATTAACAGCATCCAACCACGTTCCCCAACGGGTTCAAGACTAGCTGCTGGGGTAAGGGTATTCCAGGGGCAATTCTTTGGGACAGCAACACTCTCATTGTAGTATGTTTGAATTCTTGTCTGCACTGAACAGATGTTAAGCTTTGACTATTCCTACCACGGTAATGTAAAAACAAGTGCTTACATAGGTATACACTAGCTGTAGCTGCTCTATCTATTTGGACCGGTCACAACTCTTAACATGAACTGCTGCTACTACGAGACCGGGAGGTCGCCCACCTCCTCTATACTACCGTACATCGGCAACCTGATTGCATGCTGAGTGTGGCAATTCAACGAAGTCTAGTTATAATAAAAATTTATACTCATACTGTATATACTGTACGTTTTCTTTTCCTAAAGTCTTTTACAGTTTTAGTTTCTTTATCAATATAACGTGCAAATAGGCTACATGTATGGGCATGTACTGTGTATTTCACATTATTTAAATTTAAAAAATACAGAAACTAACATTTTTCTCTGTATCTCATCAAGTTTCAAAGCTAACCATTTGAAATGTTGAAACTAAGTTACTCACAGTTATATATTTTATTAATTGCCTATTATAGTACGTTAGTAGTAAGGTCTCGCGACTATTACCAATCTATATTAAAAGGCAAAACGAATAAATAACAAGTCAATGCATATTTCATCCTTGACTCATCCACTGTAAAAAGCGTAACTATTCATAGAATAGGCTATAATTATGTAATGAAACAAAAAGTTAATGTTAATGTTTTAAACCTATAATCATCCGTGGCGCTACAGCCCGTGAAGGGCCTAGACCGACCAGCTGGCTGCTGATCTCACGCCCACATGCCGAAGCAGAGGTGGACGATCACCTAACCAGAATAGAGGTATCGTGTGATTAACACGATGATCCCCCCAGCCGTTATAGCTGGCATTCGCAACCGGATTTCACTACCTATCGTAGCTCCCCAAGTGCATCACGATGCTGGGTGGGCACCGGTCCCATACACTAGCCGAAATTTCATGAGAAAATTTCTTCCCCCATGAGGACTCGAACCAGCGCGCATTCCGTAACGCGAGTCCTAGGCAGGATACCTTAGACCACGACGCCACGGCGCGGGACTTTAAATCAATATGAGTAAATATTTTCGCGTACAGCAGTGCAATATGTACAGTATTGCAATATCAGTGTTAATTTTTTTGTACTCCATATGTCGTAATATTTGTATCACGCTATGATATTGTCTGTGGTTCGTTATTATGAGCATTTATTATTTGTAACATATTGATATGGAACATTTATATTTCGTCTCTCTTCACTCTCATACTGCAATCTCGCATTTCCAACGAAGCGAAAAATCATGCTATAGTAACCAAACCTTTATCAAATTTCGCCTGTAGGAAAATTTTGGTTGAAGGAAATATATCAGTTTTATCTTTGAAACTATTTATAGTAAAATAAGATACGACAATTAATAGAACGTGTCCTATTTTGTTCAAGTAATGAAGAAAATTATCCTGATTTTGGTTCCTTGATCCAGGCAACAAATTCAATGGAATATTTCATCTTAGTCGAAAGTAAAAAATATCATAGAAACAAATTGTGGCATAATACAAATAAAGATTTATCATCACTACATTCAAATAAATTGCAATGGACCAAAGGCATTAGAAGGATCCCGGTTTTTAATTATTTGGTCCAGGGCGAGTGAATTTTTGTTGAGAATCAGTAGAAAATTTTTTTCTTCTAGCACGTTCTTAGATAGAGTGTTGAGGGAAATAGACCTTTAGGGAGGCCTAACAGTAGATGAGAGGATACTATTAAAATGGATTTGAGAAAGCTGGGATATGATGCTAGGGACTGGATTAATCTTGCTCAAAATAGGGATCGATGGCGAGCTTATATGTGGGCGGCAATGAACCTCCGGGTTCTCTAAAAGTCATTTGTAAGTAAGTTAGCACGTCCTTAGAGTCATTTACTTTCTCAATTGGCTTAAAGGAATCTTCTGTATTATACTCGTAGTTTTGACTTATATTCGTTTACTTACTTACTTACTGGCTTTTAAGGAACCCGGAGGTTCATTGCCGCCCTCACATAAGCCCGCCATTGGTCCCTATCCTGAGTAAGATTAATCCAGTCTCTATCATCATATCCCACCTCCCTCAAATCCATTTTAATATTATCTTCCCATCTACGTCTCGGCCTCCCCAGTGGTCTTTTTCCCTCCGGCCTCCCAACTAACACTCTATATGCATTTCTGGATTCGCCCATACGTGCCACATGCCCTGCCCATCTCAAACGTCTGGATTTAATGTCTTATATTCGTTTGGATTTACTAATTACTTTGTAATAAACCCGTCTACAAAATAGTCATAATATGTTCAGATTATATAGTCCATCGCTGCGGAGTAACGGTTAGCATGCCTCACCGTGAAACGAGGGACCTGGGTTCAAATTCTGGTTGGAACAAGTTTCCTAGCTGAGGTTTTTCCCGTGGTTTTCCCTCAACCCATTGAAAGCAAATGCTGGGTATTGAATTGAATTGGATTTAACGGAGGGGGGACTATGGCTCAGCACTGCGACCTATTAAGATCTATTGCGCATTCCCAAACCCACACCGGCTGACCACACTAAGGTTCTCTGTGTACTTAGGTTTCGAGCAGGCAACCTCACTCATCCCTAGGCCAGCACCCTCCATGCGTCGCCAGCCGGTGTTGGGGGAATGCTACGGAATGATAACGAAATGGAGAAATGGAGACATAATTATGTAAATGCCTAATTTGGGAAAAAACGGGAGAACCCTGGGACAAAAATCCCAGACCAGACAGGGAATCGAACCCGGGTCGCCTGCATGACAGTCTGAAGGTCTGACCATTCAGTCACCGCAGAGGGTAAATTCTGGGTAACTTTGGGCACTGGACCCTGGATTTATTTCGCTGGCATTATTACATTCACCTCACTCAGACGCTAAATGACCATAGCAGTTCATAAAGCATCGTAAAATAACCAATAAAAAACCTATTACTAGATTTTGAATGCGCTTTAAAAAGAAAACACCATCTGTGAAAACTGTCAACCTCTGTTCCAATCCGACGAAGTATGGAATAGGTAACTTTGAATGTCATACAGCACGGTTTTCCATTTATTCTACAGGGTGAATACTAAATTCTGACTTGGGAAACCAGGGCGTAATACACCACGTCAAAACTATCATAAGTAAGATAGGAACCAATACCCTATCTTGCAATTTTCCCCAACTGTCCAATGGGGCAAGTGATATTTCCGTGGGTAAGGCTTATGCATGGGTATGCATGGATTTTAGCTCAGACTCTAACTTCGAACATCCCGCACTCCCAAATAAATTGCACTTTTGGCACTCCAGGCATCACCTACACAACGCCGGACAACGGGTGGATCGCGCCTGCTTGTAAACCTCACGTGCTTACTTTACTTCACAATGCGAAACAGATACTTATCGTAACATCAGTTTGAACTGGGACATTGCACAGAGAACTCACAGGACAGTACTTGAAGATAAACCAGCTACAGTCATTTTCTTCACAGTTCTTGCGCTGAAACCAAGAAATCCAACATTTGAGGGAGGGGTTCATGTCGCACACATCACATCGTTGTTGTGTTATTGACTTTAATTACTGCATTCTTGGATCAATAGTAAATGTTACCTCATTTGACTTGTGGGTATTGTCTCTAATATCTCCATCATAACATGACGGTTCCTATCTCGAATTTCATCGCCACAATATCCCCTATCACAACCCGGTCTTCGTATTCACTCTGTATAGTTAGACTATGTCAAGGATAGATTTATTTCGCAGTCGTACAGCTGGACTTTACTGACATATGAGGCGTTTAGGTGCAAAATCAGATACATCACTAACATTTTTCAGTATGAAGGAAAACGTTTGCTAGGAACCAAGGATTTGCAACCAATACTATTGTTCATCATATAAATCCATGTGATGTATCTGGCTTTGGAGCATAACACTACTATAGCAGTTGTAGAATCATCTGAAGATATGAAATATAACATTAACTCATTTCGTAAAAAAGTGATGTATCTGATTTCGCAACTATAGGGGAGAGTCGGGTAGTATCGGACAGCGGGTAATATCGGACAGTGAGTTTCTTTCATCTACCACACGATGATAGTACCTGATTGACATGGTTGCGTTTCTGTGATGTTGCATAGAGAAACGTAACCATGTCATTCAGGTACTACCATATGGTTGTGGATGAAAGAAACGCACTGTCCGATATTACCCGATGTCCGATACTACCCGACTTTCCCCTACGTCTCATATTTAATTTATGCTTTTTATTTGGTATGTTTCCTAAAAAAATAGATCTGCGATAATTAAACCCGTTTGTAAAACAACAATGAAAGTGCTGTCAAACAAATTCTACAGCTTCCAAGAGATACTCCCAACAACATGCTGTACTCCTGATCTAAGTGAAAAGTATACGCAAATGGAAAGCAATATTACAGCAATTTAATACAGGGTGTTTCCGGGCTAGTGTTACAAACTTTCAGGGATGATGGGGAATGGCACATGTATCAATTTGAGATAAGAAACCCTGGTCCGGAAATGACTGAGTCGAAAATTGCGAGCAAAAATATTTGTGTGGAAATGAAATAATTTCATTCCTCTGTACACCTTAATAATGTGTATTTATCTGTACATCTTACACATACTGTATTCATCTGACGTTGTTTACGTTGTCTACTTACAGTAATCCATTCAATGCGCTGTCTGAGGAGTGGGGACAGGAAACTACAGTAAAGCAATGCAAATAGCGTAATGTGTAGCGGACATGGTCGGTCCTGATATGCACGTCTGTAGACAGCAGTGTATGTGTACAAGTTGCAGTGTCCAGTCGATCAGTCCTAGTGAAATGGAGGAGTACACGAGAGCGGAATATGCAGACCTGATTTTCGAATACGGATGAGTCAATGGGAACAGTAGACAAGCTCACAGATTGCATCGGGTCAAGTACCCACACTTGAGACATCTGCCATACCATCTTTCCACGACTGTTCAGAAGGTTAAGGGAAGTAGGGCACGTGGTGCCAAATTACAATTCCATTTCCACACAACTGTTTTTGCTTATAACTTTCGACTCAGTCATTTCCGAACCAGGGTCCCCATTCTCTAATTGATACATGTGCCCTTCCCCATCATCCCTGAAAGTTTGTAACACTAGCCCGGAAACACCCTGTATAAATCAAACTTTCAGAATCTGTGGTCAGCCGAATGTGTAATTCATATGCAAATATAACAACATTAAAACCCGCGTCTTGAACTAAAAGTAGCTCCTTTTATGAATTCTAAAATCGCCAAACAAATAAGACAGCACCTGCTACAAAAAGAGTTCTCCGAATGGTACTCATATTCGCACAAAGGCAAGAGATTGGAAGTTTTTTCTCAAGTACCTTCAGCCAACAAGTGGGTCCGAAATATACAAGGGTTATCAACAAGCGAATGGCGTGATATTACAGTCCAGTATATACAGTCACGAAGCTTGAGTTGTGAGGGTGCTAGGAACAATAGACTGTGCCGGTAATATTTCGCATTGTCTGTAACGAGGTGATAGTAGCGATCCTAGTGGTTATCAACTATCTATGGATGCATGTTGATTACGTATTGAGCTTCGTGACTGTATATACTAGACTGTGGTGAAATGTTGAAAATGAGTGCTATGGTTACATCCACCTGAACTCTCCTCGGGTGTTTTACTAGGAACAGCCGTTGTAGACATCACAACAATTAATAAAAAAACCTCCTTCACGTGCCAAGAAGTATACAGGTACATAAAAATGGACGACATAGGCTTCAGATTAGCGGAGATCCTGCGGATACAATGAAAACAAATATGTTATTATAAAAAGTGCTTAAAATGATAAAACTTTCTGCGGAAGGATATGGAAACATATACGATTCCGACGCTATTTCCATGGTAGGCGAATTAAACAGTGATTGTAACGTGGAAGAATTTGGTCTAGATGAGCCAGTAGAAATGGCATCAGTATCTGAATCGTTGGGCCGAATAACGATCTCTGTTACAATCTGCTAATTGTGCAGGAGGAACAAATATGTTACATCGTAATTCCGCTCATAAACTTACTATCGGATGGGCAACATAGACCGTTATTCCGTCAATATGTTTCGTAAATTAAGCGAAATATACGATTGTATGTTATTGAAAGTCATATTACACATCATAGAAGTTTGTAGGAGTCCATAATTGTACCTGTTTTTAAGAAGGGGCTGAAGACTAACTGTGGTAACTTTCGAGGAATATCACTTTTGATGACGTCCTACAAAATTATGTCGAATATCCTTTTGAGGAGATTAACTCCATATGTAGATGAAATTATTGGGAATCATCAGTGTGGTTTTAGGCGTAATAAATCGACTATTGATCAGATTTTTTATATTCGACAGATATTGGAGAAAAAATGGGAGTTTAAGGATACAGTATATCAGTTATTCATAGATTTGAAAAAGGCGTATGACTCGGTTAAGAGAGAAGTTTTATATAATATTCTTCTTGAATTTCGTATTCCCAAGAAACTAGTTCGATTAATTAAAATATGTCTCAGTGAAACTTACAGCAGAGTTCGTATGGGCCAGTTTCTATCTGATGGTTTTCCAATTCGCTGCGGGCTAAAGCAAGGAGATACACTATCACCTTTGCTTTTTAACTTCGCTCTAGAATATGCCAGTAGGAAAGTTCAGGATAACAGAGAGGGGTTGGAATTGAAAGGGTTACATCAGCTGCTTGTCTATGCGGATGACGTGAATATGTTAGGAGAAAATCCACAAAGAATTGGGGAAAACTCGGAAATTCTACTTAAAGCAAGTAAAGAGATAGGTTCTGAAGTAAATTCTGATAAGACAAAGTATATGATTATGTCTCGTGACCAGAATATTGTACGAAATGGAAGTATAAAAATTGAAGATTTATGCTTCGAAGAGGTGAAAAAATTCAAATATCTTAGAGCAACAGTAACAAATATAAATGACACTCGGGAGGAAATTAAACGCAGAATAAATATGGGAAATGCCTGTTATTATTCGTTTGAGAAGCTTTTATCACTTACTCTGCTGTCAAAAAATCTGAAAGTTAGAATTTATAAAACAGTTACATTACCGGTTGTTCTGTATGGTTGTGAAACTTAGACTCTCACTTTGAGAGAGGAACAGAGATTAAGGATGTTTGAGAATATGGTTCTTAGGAAAATATTTGGGGCTAAGAGGGATGAAGTTACAGGAGAATGGAGAAAGTTACACAACGCAGAGCTGCAGGCATTGTATTCTTCATCTGACGTAATTAGGAACATTAAATCCTGACGTTTGAGATAGGGAGGGCATGTAGCACGTATGGGCGAATCCAGAAATGCATATAGAGTGTTAGTTGGGAGGCCGGAGGGAATAAGACCTTTGGGGGACGGTAATATTAAAATAGATTTGAGGGAAGTGGGATATGATGGTAGGGACTGGATTAATCTTGCTCAGGATAGAGACCGATGGCGGGATTACGTGAGTGCGGCAATGAACCTCTGGGTTCCTTAAAAGTCATAAGTAAGTAAGTAAGTAAGTAAGTAAGTAAGTAAGAAGTTTTAACATTTTTTACTCCACAGAAATGCTACTGGAAAATACAGGCAATAAACAGTTTTATACAATCAGAATATAATGAAATATACAAAATCAACAAAAAGGTTAAATTATGTACAAAATTATTACGATGTACCGAATGATATTTACTTGCAGTAATTCTGCGTTATCATAAGATGATATTGGTGCTGCTACTAGTACTAGTGCTGCTATTATATTATTAATACCTTCTTGCATTAATTTATATTAATTCGTCGACCTGGTTGGCGAGTTGGTATAGCGCTAGCCTTCTATGTCCAAGGTTGCGGGTTCGATCCTTGGCCAGGTCGATGGCATTTAAGTGTGCTTAAAAGCGACAGGCTCATGTCAGTAGATTTACTGGCATGTAAAAGAACTCCTTGCGGGACAAAATTCCGGCACATCCGGCGACGCTGATATAACCTCTGCAGTTGGGAGCGTCGTTTAATAAAACATAACATTTAGATAACATTTATATTAATTCACGAACTCTCTGCTCTTAATGAAATGATGCTTGTGAACGCAGTACATTAACGCTGCAAGTTACTACGTACTTAACACGCCAATTTAGCTGAATGTGATATTACTGAACAGTAGGAGAATTCGAGAGGAAAAATTCCAAACAGTTTGGTGCTAACAATTTGTGTATAGCCGTGCTTATTGTTCACTCTTCGGAAAAAAATTCACTTGTTTCTGCCACGATTGCCTAATTCTCTGCCCTGAAGTTTGACGCGCGTATTTAGCGTGTTTGTACGCATTGCGTTTATATCACCTGTCGCTAATACTCGAGCAGCGAACGACTCTGAAATAAAATCTCAATGTCGTCGCGTTGATTCGCTGGTAAATGACACGAGATCCCTGTGTGAAAACACAGGCTCGTCCGGATGTTGTTTCTCCCAGAGAACCTTTGTCGGTTTAAAAGTCTCTTCTTCCCTTAATAGTCTGCAGATGTAAATATTTTTGGGAGGCTTTTCGCGTACATCCGATTTGGGGTTTTGGAGCGGCGAGCTGCTTCATGCATGAGGATTACACGCTCGTGCATGTATAAAAACATTCTGTTGTATGCATGACAAGGCTCTAATAAAGTGCCGTAGAGTAGGTAGAAGAAGTGCGCTCCTCACACTGCCTAATCATAAATAGGTGCCTGAATTTACTCCTATCAAGTTTTAATTCTATAACTTCGTTCTTATTGTGTGAGATAGCACCTAACGTAGAGAAATGAAGTAATGAAACTCGATACCTCGTCTTTCGCATAGATTGATTATTTTCGTCTAAGACGATGTTTCTTCGCATTCGTCATAGATATATAAAACTGTATGTACAGTAGTGGCAAAAAACAGGACCGACCTTTGTAGCTGATTTCAGAGCCTTGTTCACTCCAGAGCACGATAGACTGGTACCTAACCAAGACATTCGTGGTAAGAATCCTGCCTGGGAAGAAAGCATTTTTGTTCCTTATTCAAATTTATTCCCAATACTTTTCGATTGCTGGTAAAATTCATGTTCTGTGAATAGTAAGTCAATTAAGTAGTAAAATATCGCTGCAATCGAAACGTATTGAGAATAAATTTGAATAAGGAACAAAAAGAAGTTTCCTTTCCAGGTAGGATTAGAACCACGAAAGTCTTATTTACCAGTCTATCGTGATCTGGAAGGAACAAGGCTCTGAAATCAGCTACAAGGGTCGGTCCGGTTTTTTTGCCACTACTGTATATATAGCAGTAGTAGTAGCAGTAATAGTGGCAATAGCAATAGTATTGAATTGGTGAATTGGGTGGAACGGGAGAAAAGTTCGGGGCAGAAAAATATACAAGATGATAGATGTCATTAAGATATATGAATGATATGCAGAAACAAACAAGCAAACATTGTGATGGGGACAGGTAAAGAAGTTAAATTTTTTTCTTTCACCATGTTAATAATAGGCTATCAAAAGAAGTGCTTATACAAATTTTGGCCACTCGACCGCAATTACGAGGCCGTCCAGAAAGTGATTTTGCCTGGGGCCGTTTACAGAAAAAAACACAATTCCATGGAAAGATTTACTGAAACAGATACAGCAATTGTTGCGCTACATGTCAACATATCTCCTACTGGAATTGAGACGTTTGTCATACCATGGGATCAATTTTTGTATCCTTGTGTCTTAGAAGTCAGCCGTCTGGGATCGGAACCAGCGTTTGACAGCCGTCTGCACCTCTCTGTCGATTCCATGATATGACAAATGTCTCAATTCCGGTGTGAAAAATTGCTCAACATTCGCTGTGTCTGTTCCAATGAATTTGTGCAACGAAATTTTGTTTTCTTTCTGTAAAGGCTAAACTTTGCATAAAAACTTCTTTTGACATTATTAACATGGTGAAAGGAAAGAAAATAACTTTTTATCTGTCCCTATCAGAATGTTTGCTTGTAAGAGGAAGGCGGAAAATAGGAAAGAAGATTGGAAAATGCTGGGTTTGTAGTGAAAAAGCTGTCCTTGGGCAGAAAACTAACAATGAATGAATATAGTATTTCCGGGATCTTATAAACAGCCCTTTGAGATGTATTTATTTATTTGTTTTGAAAATTCACAGCGTCATCAGACGGGCTTAAATATAAATAGGCAGGAGTATAGGGTTAACGGAGAAGTATACTAAATATTCTTTTGCACACAGTATGAAATAGGATAGACTAATATCATCAAACATCTGAAATCCTGCTGTAATTTCTTCAATCTTCTCTTTTGAGACACGTCGACGAGAACCTTCGGATTGTTTGCTCAAACTTCAAGTCGCCAGAAACTTCCCACACCTTGCCTTAATGGTTTTTCCCAACAGGTGCATTTACTCCACATTGGCTCCGGTAATTTCTTTGCACTGTAATTATTGATTTCGTCTCTGCATACCAGAAAACAAATTTTGGAACAATCAAAGGACAAAATTCAGCAGCAGAGTGAAATTGCTGTTGAAGTGTTAAGAAAATCTGTAGTGAAGACCGACCACTTATGATGTTAGCAAGTTTTACCACTACTTTTTAAGCCACCGGCGTAGCTCGGTCGGTTAAGGAGCTTGCCTGCCGATCCGGAGTTGCGCTCGGGCGCGGGTTCGATTCTCGCTTGGACTGATTACCTGGTTGGGTTTCTCCGAGGTATTCGCCAACCGTAAGGCAAATGTCAAGTAATCTATGGCGAATCCTCGGCCTCATCTCGCCAAATATCATCTCACTATCACCAATTCCATCGACGCTAAATAACCTCGTAGTTGATACAGCGTCGTTAAATAACCAAGTAAAAAAACACTCGTTTGTAAGAAATCATCGGGGTTCAATTTTGCTTAGCGCAGCTTTACTAACCAGGAATGCTGTCCTGACGAAGTGGTTTCCTTAAAATTCTTTTCCTATCTTTCCTCCTCATTTTAATAGGATTTTTGCGTCCTGTCACGGTTTCTTTGGCCGAATGCTCTCTCTTGCTATTGTTCCTTTATTAAGCTTTCTTTTGGTGAAGCGAATAATGAGAAAGCCCTGGAGGTACATCAGCTGACTCTCGTCTGTCTGCCGCATCCACAGCTCTGGTCTGTGTTTAAGGAGTTAATGTAATACGCTGCTTAAATTTGTTTATTAAAAGAACAGAAAAATAAATACAGACCATTAGCCGAAACAGCTAAACCCTCATCATTCTAACCATAATCCTTGGTTGATATTTCCGACGAATTTAATTGGAATTTATAATGCAAAATAATTTTTTAAGATATATTTGTGGGAACCACCCTGTTTTCCTAACATCACTCACTAATTACCTATCACTCCATCATTATATAAGTCTCATAAAAGATGCCACAGTCTTGCCAGTCCGCTAGGCAGCCAGCCAGCGCATAATATTATCCTATAAATATATAGAACAGAAGAAAACGTAATCCTCAAACTGTGTAGTCTACAGGATGTTTCATAATTCCTATTACAAACTTCTAGGGGTTGTAGAGGGAACTAAGTAGATAAAGTTTTGATTAGGAATCCATGTCCGCAAATGTATCGTTTCGATGCAAAATAAGTTTGAAGATCGAATTGATTTCACATTTCCCACTTCACTAGAGACAATGAAGATCTTCCTCCGGCTCTACAGAAATCTCACAAACAAGGTTTTTCACTTGGGACCAAAGGAAAAAGTCGAGAGAAGTTAAATCTGGCGATCGTGGTGGCCAAGACGTTGGACCACCTCGACCTATCCACATTTCCCCGAATATCTGGTGGAGATATTCACGGATGGCAAGTGAAAAGTGCACGGGTGCGCCATCATGTTGGAACCAAATTTGCTGACGTAGTGCCAGTGGCAAATCTTCACATAACTCTACCAGTACCTCTTGCAGGAAGGTCAAGTACCTGGGACCCATTAGGCGGTACGTGGAACCATTCTTGTAGTGCGTACTGGCAAGAGCGCATCTCTAGTTAAGGGCCGGATTTAGGTATAGTCCGCTCCTAGGCAGTGCTAAAATTTTCCGCCCCAAACTCCCACGAATAATTTACAAGCAACTATTATAGAGGTCATGTTTAGTTGAAATTTGTTTTAAATGAAATGTTACAATTAGGGAAAACAATAAATTACGGAATTAAAATACATGCATCTCACTTATGAATTATGAAAATTTCCTTCGCAATTTCTTCACAGAGAAAGCATTGAGGATGTTATGAAAATCTATCTGACGAAACACATCAGACTCGATGCTAAGAAACATACAGTGAAACCTGTCTAAAGCGGCCATCTGAAGTTACCTTGTAAAATGGCCGTTTTATCAGGTGGCCGCTGGATTAAGGTTGCGGTTTTTTTATGAATCAGCATGAAAATACTGAATTTCACTGACTTTTTAGAACTGTGTGCGTACAACAATCATGCATATTAATGTCAGCCTTTTCAAAACTCGCTTGCGGTACCTCAGTTTAAATGACTGGATAATACCTTGATCAAGGGACTGGAGGTGTGATGTCGTATTTGGGGAAAGAAACACCAATTTCACGGATCACATTGCGATTTTGTCGTTTAATCTTAGAATTGAAATCGCATAGCTAATTCTCAAACAATGATGATGTCATCCAAGCTTTATTGTTGGCAGTCCATTTCACCTCCAATAATCCCATGTCAATATTTTTCTAACATCTCGGTTTTAATGATTTCCCTATCATTAAGAATGGTTCTTTTTCTCCTGCAGCAATAAAACAAAAGAGCAGAGTTATTCTGTCTTTTGCCAACTTCCCCCCCTTATGCTCTTTTTTTCTTAAAACTTAAGTTTGTTAGGGAGGGCCCTGAAGAAAAACCTGTTTCGTCAACATTGTAAATGTTCCTGAGTTCATATTCCACAAGAATTGAAGGCAGTCTATTTTTTCCATTCTTCAATAACATTGGTTGCAATGTTACCTCCTTTACCAGACACAGAACGAAATGCAATGTTATGCCGTTTTCTAAAGCACTCTAACCATCCATTACTAGCAGCAAAATTTCTTACATTGAGTTCTTTGGCAATTTCAAGAGCTTTCTCTTGAATCATAACCCCACTTATTGCCAATTTCTTCGCCCTCGCACACTTGAACCATTCGTAAACGAAATCATTCACGTTACTAAACACAGATTCTCTCTTCTTCCCTTTCTTTTAACATTTCATCTTTATTCTTAATTATTCCTTTTATTTGTGTCCTTCCACATTTGAATATTTCTGCAATTTTTCTCGCAGATGTTCCCTTCTCACTTTCTTCAATCATTTTTCGTCTCACCTCTAAACTTAACGCCACTCTAAATTTATTGTTAGACATGATTTCTCTCTCAAACTAACTTCACAGTTCCTCTGAATCAAGTGAATGAAAAGAAGAAAAGTTCGTAAAAGCTGGTCCATATAGAGAAAGATAGAAAGAGGAGAAAAAAAATTTAACCAATTCCAATGGTTAATTACCTAAAACATACTGTGACATTTTCGATAGAAAACGTCCGTGTTTCAATCCTTAAAAAACGAGTAAGAATTTATAGCTGTGCAGGGTCGGAGTGGAAAGTGACAAAAGAGTCATAAAACAATAACCAACTAACCCCAAAGATATGGAGTGTGTACTGTTGTACACTTAGCTATTGCTTCCTGTCCTCTAACCATCGAAAAAATAGATCAGGCAGTATCCGTGAAAAGATTTTTTGTTGGACAGTGACCGTTATAGTCAGGTTCCAATCCAAATAGACCCCGGCCGCTGGCCGGCGCATGAAGTGGCCGCTAAATGAAGAGAGAATTTGTATTGATCTTATGGAAAATCCAATTGGTTCCAGAGAAAATTGGCCTTTTGGCCAGGTGGCCGTTTAAATGAAGTGACCGCAAAGGCAGGTTTCACTGTATTATTCTAACTTATTCATTGTTGAAACAAAATTGATTTGTAAAAGACTGGCTGCGGTTTATTTTTAAGCATTAGTTTTGTTGGCGGTATAATTATTACGAGTATTATTCTTATTTCGATAGGAAGTAGGCCTATAAAGTAAATTGAAAAATCTCTTTGCGAAATAAACATTTCATAGTGCACATGCTGGAAAGTGATTCAATAGTATTGTTGGCGACATATATATATATATATATATATATACATTTCCAATAGAGTATATATATACACATATAGGCCTATATACACATATGTATACATATATATACGGTATATATATGCCGTATTGGAAATGTAACTGAGAGTTGTGGTTACTATTCATAACGATAAATAATAAACACACATCCATGTGATTTTCAACAATACATTCTTGTTTATACAAGCAATTAAATGTAAGCAGTTACATAATACAATAACGTAATACCGGTATTAGAATATAATTATGCAGCTGTACACTTTCCTTTTACTCTCGCTGCGACCACGACAATGCAATAACAAAACAATATCCGACTTCCACAAGGTGTTCGAGAACAAACTTTACAAAAGATTTACAACCAAGTATTTTAAAAACCAATTTCATTGTAAAATGAAAACGAAAAAAAGAAAAGAAAGGAAGAAAAAAGGAAAATAGAGAGAGAAAATGCCGTCTTCCTGGAAATTGCCGCCCTAGGCAACTGCAACTACCTAGATTGCCTAGGCCTAAATCCGGCACTGAATAGTAATCTATATAATTATGTAGGTATTTTAAACATGTGTATCTTATCCTAAAAACTAACAGAAGAGTCATATAATAGTACATTATGCAACGAGCCTATAATGATAGTAATGAAGACGCGAGTATATTTGTTTATGAAACGAGCGCAAGCGAGTTTCATAATTTTCATACGAGCGTCTTAATTACCATTATAGGCAAGTTTCATACGACTTTTTATGCTCGACCATATTTCTAATTTGAAATTATTCAGAAGTATTCACTTTATTCGTATCTAACTGAAGAGTGGAAGTGACCTTGTACATCGTTCGTAAATTGTGAGATGTGCGCAGACGCGAAAGTATTGATTTTTTCCGAGGAACAAATATCATTGACCTTGATACAATCTAGAGACTAAAATGAACATTAATCTTGATATAACCTGGAAATTGATTTGGAATTGAAAAACGAGATGACAAATTGAATTTATTTGAATATTATTTACAATTAACGCTAATTATTATAGTAACAGAACATAACCTTCTGCGACAGTATTGGATTTCCAGCCTCCGTGACGTTTCCCTCGTTGCCTTTCGATTGCATATCCGAGAATAATCGAAAACCTGAACTTTAATGAATAGGTGTACTTTAATGACATGCATTAAAGGACTGCTACCAGGTGTATAATTACTACATTTCGGCATGGTCGAGCATAAACATGAACGATTTTGTTAGAGAGTGACAACATTAATTACTTCACAGTTAATCTTAAAAGCTGCGTTTAATACGCAGAATTCGTAATCAGTATCACAGACTAGCCACACTCAAGTGAACGAGTTGCACAGTTTCTCGTAATGGCAGAACGCAAGTATTCAAACCGAGATCTTACTAACGTGATTCTCATTTATGAGGAGGTATGCTGTTACCCGCATATACGAATACTATGTCGAAAGTTATTCGAATAAAAGTACACTTGTGTCCTTAAAACGTCAGTAGAAGGCAAATGGCTCATTCGTACCCAGCATGTTCAACGCGGATAGACAGAGTGGTACAAGAACTGTATGGAGGAAGCAATTATCCAGTCTGTGGAGAGGTCACCAGATATTAGCATTCTCCTCATCGCTACCAGTCAGAACACATCCAAGTCACAGAACGCTGCATTAGTTTGAGCTACATCTACATCCGTATCATAAGGAACCAGACAAGGCTCTGCAGCAACCTGTGGACTATACAAATGTCAATGGCTTTTAGGCCAGCGGTGACCAAACCTCGAATGGCAGTGATTACATGCGAGAGACAATCTAAGAAGTAAGGAGACGGTGGAGAGGTACATGGCATGAAAACTACAACCAGTGGTTGTTCGTGCACTAAAATTGAGTTTTTCATCAACCCCGCGAATAAAAATAGCAAGCTTTGCTGTATGGATATTTAGTCGAGAAATTCGCAGTTTTTTCAAAATTAATTAACAACTTTCATTGGATAACTTATTTCAGCCACCTTGATCATTACGATTTTATAAAACTCTCCTTAAGAGACCAAGCTATTTCGTTCGCCACATTTATTTATGTCATCTTTCTCTTCATGACGATAATTTAAGGCTGATTTCAGTTCTTGGAGTTTAATAGCTCTTTTCATTATTACACTAGCACGTAATATTCAATCAGTTTCTCTATATTATTATTATTATTATTATTATTATTATTATTATTATTATTATTATTATTATTATTAAATCAATAAGTAGTAAATAACTGTTAATAGTCATCAAAGGATTAGAAAAGAAATTAAAATGGACATATAACATAGTAATTATTTTATCCTTCGAGAGAAAATGTAGCCCTATATATTTAGGCACGTATATAAGAATTATGGTAACACTTGCTGATAAATACTACTACTACTACTACTACTACTACTACTACTACTAATAACAATAATAATAATAATAATAATAATAATAATAATAATAATACCTGTTATGCCTTATAGTGCCCTGTAATGTCGCTTCTATATACTACTAGGCCTGCTAATTGAACCGTTGAGCAAAGTAACGTATTACATTTTTTCCAACAGAACAGAGAATAAATTCTTCTTCCCATTCTATACGAAACCTTCTGTTCCTGCTCGTAGAGACAGAGGGTTTGTAGAGCGACATGGCACCGACACTGCTTACCTTCAGTACCTGAGCGAGACAGAGAGCAATGTACAGGAAAACTCCCCTTACCAGTATGAATTCTTTGATTACACGATGTAATCACGATACGCAGTTTTGTCACCGCTGGCTTAGGCCTATTCAACAAATGCGATAGAATCGACAATGGCAATGAATGAAGCAAAATTTACACACAATGGAATGGTTAACCACCACAATTAGCGCATCACGAAGTATGAAAACCTTCACGCCACGATATAAGTGCATCATCAACATCAATTTTCTACTAAACTTCGAGTGAAAATTATTGAAAATATTCTATTTGTCCCTTTCTGCTGTCAGCAGGGTTGACGGTCCCCGCATGCCTGCAATGTGAGTCTATGTGCCTAATACCTACCCACTTCACTTGCGTGATTCGGATTCCACATACTGCGGATAGATGGCAGAACTGTGACCCATTTTCAAGTTGCACACCACTTCGATGGGCCATGTTATGCATGATGTAGGCTATATCTGTGAGGAGTTATGTCAAGTACTAGGATGAATTTATGTGTAACTGTGGTGTAGGAAATGGTTGAGGATGATGATGAAGTTGAGAAAGAGAGAAGGGTAAACCCGATGCCGGCACGTAGCCTACTCCTGTCTTTAAAGATAACTTACCAACATTACTTTAGGATTGTGTTCCTGTGCACAACAACCGAGCAGTGACAGAATATTTAGACCCCACATTTCCAGGACGATGATTTGGAAGGAATGGAGTTTAACGACCTTCTTCATTGATATCTTCATTCTGTCTTACGTCTGTAATAAAGTCTTAACTTCTATTTGTTAGATTTTTTTATTTTATTGGGCTATTTTACGACGCTGTATAACATCTAGGTTATTTAGCGTCTGAATGATATGAAGGTGATAATGCCGGTGAAATGAGTCCGGGGTCCAGCACCTAAAGTTACCCAGCATTTGCTCGTATTGGGTTGAGGGAAAACCCCGGAAAAGACCTCAACCATTTAACTTGCCCCGACCAGGAATCGAACCCGGGCCACCTGGTTTATTTGTTAGATCATATGACATTTTTATTACCTTTTTTCCAATGAATACGATGCAAATATTTAAGATATACAGTTATGGGACATTTTGTATAATAATAATAATAATAATAATAATAATAATAATAATAATAATAATATTAATAATAATAATAATAATAATAATATTATTATTAATAATAATAATAGAAGACATTAACAGCACTAAAACATTAGCAACAGTGCATTATCTCAGTGGTTTCTCCACGTCTAACAAGTGCCATTAATTCAATCACCCTTATATTTCCACTCAGTCACAATTATCTATTGTATATATTATAAGGTACTTTAATTTTTTTATTTTATTGGGTTATTTTACGACGCTGTATCAACATCTAGGTTATTTAGCGTCTGAATGATATGAAGGTGACAATGCCGGTGAAATGAGTCCGGGGTCCAGCACCGAAAGTTACCCAGCACTTGCTCGTATTGGGTTGAGAGGAAACCCGGAAAAACCCTCAACCAGGTAACTTGCCCCGACCGGGATTCGAACCCGGGCCACCTGGTTTCACAGCCAGACGCGCTGACCGTTACTCCACAGGTGTGGACTAAGGTACTTGATGAATATGTACACTTAGCCTACATAACGTGCCGTCATAGATTTTACTAAACTCACGATTTTTATTTTGTGAAAGTAAAAACGTTTATTATTGAAATGGTAAAAACATAAAGTAACAATTTTATGTTTTTAAATTCAGAATTTTAAATTCTGAATTTTATATTTATTCACTGATATTTGTATAAACATGAACTCAAACGTATAAGTAATTTCAGAATTGTACATAGAATTATATGGTAGACATATTTTAATTCAATCTTAGAAAATGTAACGAAAAAGTATAATCAGTGAGGGAAGTGAGACTGTATGCGCCGGTATGGACTATTGGTTTCTATTGCCAGAAAACATTTCATTAGTGAAAAATGACATACTGTCACTGAAAAAAAATGTGATCCGTAAAAATGTGTTCACAGATCTATATTCCTTCACAACAAAGAGTCGGCTACTATCTGTTTGCTTCGTAGATGTAAACCACAGCCTTCCGGACGTGTATTTGGACATGTTTATTTCATAAGTCAACTTCTGGAATGCTTACAACGGTAGCATTTCAACTATAGAAGATTGTGGTCTGTACCTTGTGATGACCATTGTTGCCAGTTTAGTGACTGTGTCATCAGATGTTATTCTTTTAAAATAGTTGTCAGTGACAAATATCGTTAGGTATTTATCTATTCTATTATTTAAATAGGTGTACATATTATTTTAAATGCTCGTTAGTGACAAAAATAAAGTTTTAATCATTAACACTATAAGAAGTAAATTAATTTTGCACCGCTGTTTAGCTATTTTCCGTAACGCAGTATTGTCAATGTTTGGTTCAGGTTTAAATTTGAGCTTTACTGCTTCAGTACGCGGCGTCATTATGTAACGGTTAACTTAGACGTTTAAATCTAGTACTTCTCATCCTTCGTGCTAACCCGTGTCACTGACGGTTTTTTTATTTCAACGATACATGCCACTCAAAGTAAGTATGTTTGTTTCAAAATTATTTCTGAAATAACTGGAACATAATTCATCACATACCATTGTAAAATTCGGATATTTCATTATAGACATCAGGTACGCTATAATGATTTTATATATTTATTTTATCACTAAGGGGCAGATGTTGATGAAACGTCATCTTCTTATTTTCCACATTAGGACGATGTCTATTAATATAGAAATCCTTTCTATGTTAACATCAACGTAAAAAAGTAATTTATTGTATTGCATTTTTTGACGTTTTTGAAGTAATAGGTAATGTATGTATTTTTTTCGGAATTTTTGGCCATTTTTTAAACTTTAAAGAACTTTTAGATCATTTGGAATGCATTTTACTTTCTTCTTTACCGATAGGTGAGTTAAATCATTTTCTAAGCAAATAGGTCAGTAGTAATTACCTACTGAATAAGTGAATAACAGTGAAACTTGAGTTTTATAGTGTGGAATAGACTTTAAAGTTCATCACTCATTGCACTGAAAGCTCCACTTCACAAACGGAAGTAATATAAAATGCTTGACAGCAGCTTTGTTTAAGTGAGGACTTTGGTCGCTACTGTTCTTTTGTCGGTACGAGAGTGTTTTTAGTATTTGTTTGGAAAGGAGGCAACTTTCACCATGTCCTGGACAGGACGTTGTATCCTCAACATGGTTCGGAAGGGATGTCTACTGTATTAGTATTTTTAACACAAAGATTGCAAGAATGCACGCTGCGTCCACAATTAGTTTTGTCATTCACACTCCCTCATTTGGAAGATCTGGTAACAAAAGTGAAGCGGGAAAGAAGGAGCAGACGCAGAATGAAGGCACTGGCATAGACATTGTAAACTCTCATTAAAATCTAAAGTTTTCTCTTAAAACTTTTCATTTTGTTGCATGTTCTTTTCTTTTATCTTAGTCAAATTCCAGGAAGTTGTCTCTCTCCGAGATTTGCAGGGCAGTAATTGAATCAAGGTGACTAATTTTTAAGAAGTTGTGTTGCGAGCACTTTGAATAATATTAAAATGTCATTTTCATTTACTTTAATCTCATTTTGTCATTAGTTTAAGGGCATTTAATGATCACTTTAATTAGACTTTAAGTCATCAATATCCGCCCCCTACTGTTCTTTTGTCGGTACGAGGGTGATTTTAGAATTTGTTTGGAAAGGGGGAAACTTTCACCATGTTCTGGACAGGACGTTGTATCCTGAACATGGTTCGGAAGGGATGGCTACTGTATTAGACAGTATTTTTAACACAAAGATTGCAAGAATGCAGGCTGCGCCCACAATTTGTTTTGTCATTCACACTTCCTCATCTGGAAGATCTGGTAACAGAAGTGAAGCGCGGAAGGAGGAATAGACGGAAAATGAAGGCACTGACATGGACTATCCCTGATTGAAACACATTGTAAACCCTCATTGAAATCTATAGTTTTCCCTTAAAACCATCATTTTGTTGCATGTTCTTTTCCTTTATCTTAGCCAAATTCGAGGAAGTTGTCTCCTCTCTCCGAGATTAGGAGAGCAATAGTTGAAACAAGGCGACTAATTGTTAAGAAGTTGTGAAGCGAGCACTTTGAATAATATTTAAATGTCATTTTCATTTAATTTTATGTCATTTTTCCATTAGTTTAAGGGCATTTTAATGATAATTTTAATTAGACTTTAAGTCATCAACATCTACCCCCTACTGTTCTTTTGTCGGTACGAGGGTGTTTTTAGGATTTGTTTGGAAAGGGGGAAACTTTCACCATGTCCTGGACAATACGTTGTGTCCTCAACATGGTTCTAAAGGGATGTCTACTGTATTAGACAATATTTTTAACATAAAGATTGCAAGAATGCAGGCTGCGCCCACAATTTGTTTTGTCATTCACACTACCTCATCTGGAAGATCTGGTAACAAACGTGAAGCGCGGAAGGAGGAGCAGACGGAGAATGAAGGCACTGAAATGGATCATTGTAAACCCTCATTAAAATCTATAGTTTTTCCTTAAAACCTTCATTTTGTTGCATATTCTTTTCTTTTATCTTAGCCAAATTCCAGGAAGTTGTTTCTCTCCGAGATTTGCAGGGCAATAATTGAAAAAAGGTGACTAATTTTTAAGAAGTTGTGATGCGAGTACTTTGAATAATATTAAAATGTCATTTTCTTAAAATTTCATGTCAATTTTCCATTAGTTTAAGGACATTTTAATGATAATTTTAATTAGACTTTTAGGTCATCAGCATCCCCCCTCTATTTATCACCGTCAAAAATATTTATTGCTGCAAAGATTTGTATTGTTAGCACTGTCCATTACGTCTGTATTTGGAGAATTTATTATATCTACTCACACTGTACATGCATAATAGGGAACATTGCAAGAAAAAGAAGAAAAGAGACACGAACATCAAAGGAAAATAAGTGGTCTCAATGAATAACTTCACCGAAGTTGATATCTCTGAAAATAGGCCAAATATTATCCGAGAGATTTGAATACAAACGAACTTGTTGCAGTCTGTAACAAAGTTGGAACACGTGTATTGGAGTGCAAGCCAAGTCCTGCGGCTGCTCGCTGTGTATTATATGATTCGATAATGTGAGTTCTATTTCCGCTGGAGAAGCACGTACGAGGTGTGGCGAGTGCAAGGAAAGTCGATTAACGCTGAATTTATTACCTTCTAGTATGAAATACTAGAGCGAATTTTCACAATGGCTATAAATGTCTGTGGCGGTGAGCAGCCACAATCAATTTCTTACAACGGAATAAGGTGGTCGCTGTGAATAGTCCCGCTTTTATGTACGGCCCTCATAAAAGTGCTTTCTTCACCATTGTCCGCCAGGGATTTTTCATTTCTTGCTACAGTATGTACAACCTTTCAAATAGACACTGTTTCTAGAATGAATTGAAGGGTTCAGAGCCATAGTGGGCCAAGCGCCATTTATTAAAAACGGAGAATGCAGGGGTTAAAGTTAAGTGAATACCATAGTTCAGTGATGGCGAAAATGTAATCGTGCGCCGAGCCACTGTGTAACCTGCAACGTGGATAGCACCTATGGAGGGAGGCGGACACCCGAAGGGGAAGTGAAGCAAATGTCTGACTTATTAACGGATTTTCATTTTCCTTACGTCAAGCACTTAAATATAATTTTATACAGTACAAGGCTACAAAATAATGTTTAGTAGCCTACGTGTAACGAAGAAAGAAATGAACAATAAATGAACAATATCACAACCTAAAATTAACTGTATTCAGAATATCTCTGCGACAAAGTTTCAAAATCAGGAATTATGTCACTTACTGCCAGTCGTAGTTGATCACGAAGGTATTTGTCTGTCAGTCGTGATCTAAATTTGGTTTTTACTATTTTAATTGTTGAAAATAATTTTTCACAAACGTAAGTTGTAGCGAACATGGCTTCAACCTTTTAATGTTTCATCAGTAACATGTAGTATAATCCCGTTTTATGTTATACAACCGTTTTTCTCGTAATACTTGTGAACAAATCATACATTTAATATTCTCATCATATTGACAGAAAAAAAAATGCGCCCTCCCATCCTACTTGGAGCTTTCGTACATGGTTTCGAGAGAGACATATGCCACTCGCAGGTCAAAGACAAATACAAATGGAACGGAGTTTGACTCCAGTGAGTAAGAGGGTGGGAGTTGGCGGAGGTTAGAAGCAAGCGAAATGCACAGCTATTACTGTGAGCCACAATGTTTCGCGAGTCACGTTCTCGCCACGGCTGCCATAGTTTAACGAAGATTGACATATCATTTACTTTTAATGTGTATACTTTATATTACTTGCTATATGTTTCCATTGAATTATGATAATAACTTCATTTTAACCCTTGTTTTCTACGGTTTTAGTAAATGGCGTTTGGCCCGGTATGATTCCGAACCCTTCAATTATTGTGCTTACTCTTAAGCACGACTGTCATTTTAGTGTTTAGATCATTACGTATCGCGTGTAGAAATAATAGGCCTATCATATACTTCTTCTTGTTATCGTTGTCTTCTCCATCATCACCATCACAATCCTTCAGGAAATTTAGACCGTGTGGTGTGTTTCGGTTGGCGAATTAAAGTCGTCTGTAATCTGTATGACATTTAGTTTAAGACATAACAAGAAAACGGCTATGAGACCTTTAGAAACTATTCAAAATAGAGCTTCAATACAATCCATTAGGTTTTGTTATTTTACTCCAGTTAAATATCTATGATTATCAATTTTCTTTTGTTCTACCATTAATTATCAAATTAAGTGCTGCTATTTTCATGAACAAAATTATTAATGTAAGACTTGAGGCTTTCCCGACGCTTGATGTAGAATAACTCTTCTCGGGTTCTCAGCCAGGTGAGTTGGAGATTTGCTTCCAAGCTTTCGTGGCCAGCTCTGCCATCATCTTCATTCTTCACTTCTTCGTCTTTTTCTTCTTCTTCTTCCTTTCAAGGATTGGGTTTTTGTCCCGTTCCGAAACTAAAGGAATTTTTGTTCCGTCCATCTCTTCCTTGGACGGCCAACGTCTCGTCTGCCGGTAGGCTTATAAAAGTATGCTTGCCTCGAGAGACGTCCAGGGGACATTCTCTTGATATGGTTATACCATGTATTCTGGTACTTCTGAATTTCTTCGACCATCCTTTCACACTTCAGTTGTTTCCTTATATCTTCGCTTTTTAGTTTATCCCTTCTTGTTACACCAAGCATTGATCTCATGAATCTCATTTCCGAAGTCTCGATCCGTCTCTTATCTTCCTCCGTCATAACCCAAGTTTCACTGCCATAATGTAGGGCGGGTTTTGAGATTACATGATATATCCTTAACTTTACTTCTGTTCTCATGTTTTTTCCTAGGTATCTCCTAATACAGCCATTTAGCTTATTATACTTTTGCACATTCTCCTCTAAATCTTTATTCATTTGGTATATAGATATAACACATCCAAGGTATTTAAAAACTATTTACTTGTTCTATTATATTTCCATCTATTACCACTTTAACTCTTTTAATTGCCTTTCCCTGCATTGCCATTGCTTTGGTTTTATTCTTGGAGATGTTCATGTTGTATTTTTTCAAAACTATATTTAACTTTGTTATGTTTTCTTGTAGTCGTTCTTCAGAATCTGCTAGTAGAACCTGGTCATCTGCAAACAGTATAGTGTTCATATATTTATTCTTTCCTAGTCGTATATATTTTGGATTTATTGATTTCCATTCTTCTAGTATTCTGTTGATATATAAATCAAACAGAAGTGGGGATAGTCCACAAGCTTGTCTTAATCCAGTATTGACTTTTAAGGGAGTGCCTAGTACCTGTCTGTTCTCTTGATTAAAAATAATACTCGTGTTATCATAAAGAGATTTAACAGCATTTATTAAATTACTTCATTCTTTACTTCATTGTTAATCCACAATCCTCAACACAGATTCTGCATTTAAATTGCAGTTATGATTTTGGCTTTCACGAACTCTGTATAGTTTTGCGAATATAATTTTCTTTTATTTTTCTTCAGCGATTCTTTAATTTATTGCCGGTTCGTAACCTTGAAAGTACAGATTCTCTTCCTTCAACATACTGTGTCTAGTTAAAATCACAAAAAAATTGTGATTCTGGTGTCAAGCAATGTTGACGCAATATCGCGCAGACAGCTTGTTTTCCTTAGCATCCGTTTCGTTGATAGTTAATCGTCTTGCAAGAAAGCACTCCTTTTCTTCCTCTTTTGCGGTTATTTATAATCTCGGCAGTGTAATGTTGAGAACCTTTTTAGTGATATCACGTAAATAACACCATTTTCTTCTTCTGTTCCTTTCTCCAGCGATTCTTTTATTTCATGCTAGATAATCATCTTACGACGACTAGTCCGAGAAGTCTTTTTCTTCCTCCTACACTGTCTCGTGTCTCTTTTGTGCCTCACATATGACTGTGTCATTCTCTTTCTCCTTTTCTAAGGTATACCCTATTTTATACTATTTCATCCTTAATAATAACATCTTTTTGTCTTCGTATTACGTTTATTTAGAATCTCAATATTAACTGTGGTGTTAAAAATGTTTATTCAAACATTCGTTTATTTATTTATTTAAATTTAAATATACAGAATAAAGAATATAATTACAAAAAAACAAGAGAAATAGAAATAAAGTAATACAAGCAATATAAAAAGAAGATACAGTAGTATTAACAAAATTTGAGACCGAATGAGCAGCGCTCGTGCTCGGTTGCAGTTCAGATATAATATTAAAATAAATAATAATAATAATAATAATAATAATAATAATAATAATAATAATAATATTAAAAATCAATAAGTAAAATAAAATAGGAACTAAAATATAATTACAGCGGCAATGGAATTATATAATATAATATTAATACTAGAGAAGAATAATATCGCACGTGAAAAGTAGGACTAATATATATTTCAAAATTATAAAATACAAATATAATATAGGTTGATTAATTCATACACATAGGCTATAAATTTATTTAATCAAATTGAAGATATTAACACGTTTCTAATTTTCTTGTTATATGTTAGTGGGTTACATGTTATAAGTTCTGGGAGTAATTTAGTTAAAGCATTGTACAACCGAGGGCCAAAATTTATGCTATGCTTTAGACCAGCAGATGTGAGACATTTAGGTTCTACTAATGTTGGATTAATATTTCGTCTTGTGTCATAATTGTGTGTCTGTGATACAAACTTATTACGATTTTTATGATAAAATTTTAACAGCGTATACTTATAAATTTGTTCAATATTAAATACATTAAATTCAGAATAAATTAATTTAGTTGGATAATCGAAACGTTTCTTCAAACAAATTTTAATTATTCGTTTTTGTAGTAAATTTAACGGACTAAGATTGATTTTTGTACTTCCACCCCAAACAATTATACCATATTGAATGATAGACTGAATATTGGCCAAATAAACATTTCGTAGAACTGTAATAGGTAAGTAGCATCGAAGATTAACGAATTTATAAATTGTTTTACGAAGCCTCCTACAAAGATAAGTAATGTGATGAGGCCATTTTAAATTGTGATCAATAATGATACCCAGATATTTGAAGCTTCTTTCAAAGATGGACATTTACAACTTTTGGGATCTAAACAATTTTTACTGTGTATTATTAGTCTATATTTATCGCTAAATTTTAAATTTTGAACACTGGCAGCTGTTAACGAAAAGGAACTAAAGTTGATTTAGATATATTTAAAGAAAGGACGTTGGAATTAAGCCATTTTTTAACAATGTTAGCACCTATATTAGCATTTCTATATGCTTCCTGCCAAGAAAAAAGCACTGAAAATAATTACTGTATCATCCGCATATAAATATATAGATCCATTAAATTTTTCTAAATTTATATTTAGCAGATCATTAACATATATAATTTTAGACCGTAATTAGAACTGTGCCTTAGATCTGCTTCAGTCTTACATTTTGGTTCAAAGAGGGGGAGCGAAATATTGTATCTTCTTGTGTTGTGACCATGATCGGATGATATAAATTTAGCTTAATATTTATGGTAGTGATTCAAAATAGTAGACTATACATATAAATTTTCTTGATATTTAAAACATTAAATTCTTTATATATGAGATGAGTTTTCTTCTTAAACATATTTTAATAATTCTTTTATGTAGTAATATTAATGGGCGAATGGTAGACTTACTCTCTGATAATCCATCCCATTCTGTAATTCCATATTGTATTATAGACTGAACTAAACTAAAAACGTTGTTCTCAATAGTTTTACTGGCATAAGGCGACGCATTTGAACAAATTTGTATAGAGTTTTAAGTAATTTAAGACATAAGTAGTTAATATGAAAATTCCATTTTGAGTTTTGATCGATGAAGATACCTAAATATTTCACGTGGGTTGATGGGCGTAGTTTAGGACAATTGCAATTATTATAGATATTTGTAAGTCATTGCTACGAATTTTTAAATTATAGTTGTTTTCCACTGTAGGGAGGCCTGTTTTATTTAAAGAAAGGGGAATGAAAGTTGTTTGATCTATGTTGAGTGCTAGCAGATTAAAATCTAACAATTTATCTTGTATGTAAATATATTTTTGAGTAATTGTTAGTTTATGATTCAATATTTAACCCGCACTTAGGGAGCTAATTCTTAAGATAATTGTAAGTAAAATGTTCACTTAACCGCGAACCTGATTGCGAATGATTATTGTAACAAACTATTGTAAATGTACGTTGTGCGAGATCGTGCGTATTTGCTTGGTTTCCGCACAAAACCAATCCGCGGAAAGTCTAAAATTCCACATTCAGTATTCCCAACCTAACACACATAACAATTTCCCTCTTCTTACCGCTTAAGTGACATATTGATTTTACTGCTTTAGGCTTTTAACATGTTATTTTTAGAGACGTTCAATATAGTAATAATTATAAATTGGAAACTTACCACTGCAATTTCACCTAAATTGCACTGTTAATTATTGTTTTTAAATATTTGCAAAAATTAAGTAAACTCTAGATCATTACATAACCTTACCGTTTGTTTTAAGTTCGCATTTATAGACTGGGGAGAAAAAAAGACAGACGTATATCACGGCCTGCTGGAGTATAGTAAACGCAGATAATGTTGAAGATAGATATTTTTGTTTTGCAAATTTGTCGTCATTAAACAGAAACCAAGATGGAGATTTCATTGCAACTAAATAGAAATTCCTCTTTCAGTATGTAATAAACGATCTTCGCACAAAATAATGTACGATACACGAGCGGTATGTTTTCTTTCAATTCTCGGAAATTATAAAAGCTCAACTACGTTTCGCTTTTTCAAACTTTTCCTCGAACATGAAAACTTCAACATACCGCTCTTGTAACGCATATTACTATTTCCATAAACCACTCTTACAATATATTCCATTGGCAGCATGTTTACTTAAAGTTTGCACAATATTCCTGCGTATGGTAATGTAAATATTAATTTCACAAAGAATTGAATAATATAAATTGCACATTATGAAGTATATATTCCTGTATAGTATGTTGGGAAAAATGCCAGTGTGGGTCACTCACGCCAAAAAGCTGCTCGTAGAGAGCATCCATGTCTGCTCAGGAAGAGATAATTGAAGAAGATACACAGTATGGTTCCAGCTAATATTTCTACTAACACATCGTCTTCTTATAGGACACCGTGTATTTCATTTTGTGTGCACTATGTGGACGTACAAAATTCAAGACGTTCAACGATGTGAAATTCATTCTGTTCTTAGATTAAGGAAAACGGAATCACTGAAAGCTAGAATTTCTAAGTTAAAACAAAGAGTTCTAACGAAATAAAAAATCTATCGAATTGGTGCATCGTCGAAAAACATTTCAAAAGAAATCTCTACGTCGTGATTCGCAGAAAGTATGCATTTAGAAAACATCAGTTCATACGGCTACTGAACTTTTAAGACAAACGTTACAGAGTGGTTATAGCTCAAGCAAATACCTTAGTCCTACTATAATAATACCGGACAGCTGTATACTAGCAGCATTGGCGTGAGTGCGAAATATCGCGGACCTGACATCTAGCGGAGCGGGATGGAATTACGTCCACATATACAGATATTAACATAGCGGGATTCTGACTATTGTTTAAAACGTTATTAATGTGGAGTAATATATGAAACACTTAAGAAAATGTTGATTAATATTTAATGTAAAATTATTATCTTATATCAATGCTTCATGTTATGAGAAATATTGTATGCTTCATATTAT